>NW_027556069.1:1200000-1870676 GCF_003287225.1 Phascolarctos cinereus | reverse complement strand
CAGAGAATATTAACATGTAGTTTTCACAGGAAGAAGTCTAAACTATCCACAAACATAGAGAACAATGTTCAAAATTACTAATAATTAGGAAAATGCAAATGAAGGCAATTCTGTTGTTCTTCATAGCTATGAGTGAGTAATAGGGCATTGACACCAAAGATAAGTGGAAATATTGTTAAGAGAATGACTAATTACCCTTTATGAACTGATTAGTAAAATGACAACAAAAGAAAAAGAAACTGACAGTAGTTGGAGAGACTGTGGCAGAACAGGTCCAGGAATAAAGTGTTGGTGCAGCCTTTCTGAAAATCAATTTTAAAGTTATATTCCAAAGCACTAAGGATTCCTTTTGACCCAGCTATCCCATCACTAGGCCTACACCCTAAAAAGACCAAAGAAATGTGGGAAAGACTTGTGTGTGCAAAAATATTTATAACACCTTTTTTGTTGTAGTCATAAAGTGGAGACCAATACAGTTCTCAAGAATTACAAGTGTCATCTTCCCTTGTAGGGATGTAAACAGTTTGCCCTTATTAGCAACATGTTGTATCTTTCTGTCCCACTTACCTTTACTCTCTTGAGTCTTGTATTTGAATATCCAATTTTATGTTGAGCTCTGGCGTTTTTATCAGGAAGGTTTGGAAATCCTCTATTTCATTGAATATGCATCTCCTCCCCAAAAGATCATGCTCATTTTCACTGGGTAATTGATCCTTGATTGTAATCCAAGCTCCTTTGACTTACAGAATATCATGTACCATGACCTATGGTCTTTGAATGTAGAAGCTGCAAGGTCCTGTGTAATCCTGACTGTGGTTCCATGATATTTAAATTGTTTCTTTCTGGCTGCTTGCAGTATTTTCTCTTTGACCTGGTAATTTTGGAATTTGGCTACTATATTCCTTGGTGTTTTCAATTTGGGATCTCTTTCAGGAGGTGATGAGTGGATTCTTTCTGTGGCTATTTTACCCTCTGATTCTAAGACCTCAGGGCAGTTTTCCTTTATGCTTTCCTGAAAGATAGCGTCCAGGCCCTTTGTTCCATCGTGATTTTCAGATAGACCAATAATTTTAAAACTGTCTCTCCTGGTTCTATTTTCCAGGTCATTTGTTTTACCAATGAGGTATTTTACATTTTCATCTTTTTTTCAGTCTTTTGTTTCTGTTTGACTGATTCTTGCTCTCTCATAGAGTCATTAGCTTCTATCTGCCTAATTCCATTAAATGGAAGTGTATAGCAGAATGGATTAAAACCATAATCCTACAATATGTTATTTATCGGAAACACATTTGAAAAAGACTGACACACACACAGGGTAAAGGTAAAAGGCTGAAGCAGAATATATTGCTTCAGGTGAAGTAAAAAAAAAAAAGCAGGAGTAGGAATCCTGATCTCAGACAAAGCAAAAGCGAAAATAGATCTTATCAAAAGAGATAAGGAAGGAAACTACATCCTGTTAAAAGGCACCATAGGCAATGAAGTAATATCATTACTAAACATACATGCACCAAATGGCATAGCATCCAGATTCTTAGAGAAGTTCAGGGAGTTACAGGAAGAAATAGACAGCAATACTATACTAGTGAGGGACCTCAACCTCCTTCTCTCTGAACTAGATAAATCTAACCACAAAATAAATAAGAAAGAAGTTAAGGAGGTATTTAGAATGTTAGAGAAGTTAGGTATGATAGGCCTCTGGAGAAAACTGAATGGAGATAGAAAGGAATATACTTTCTTTTCCACGGTACATGGCACATACACAAAAACTGATGTACTAGATCATAAAAACCTCAAAATCAAATGCAGAAAGGCAGAGGAATTGAATGCATCCTTCTAAGATCATGATGCAATAAAAATTGTATGCAATAAAGGTCCATGGAAAGACAGACTAGGGAGCGAAGATGGCGGAGTGAAAGCAGTGACTTGCTTGAGCTCTCCTCCAAACACCTCCAAATACCATAAAAATGGCTCTAAACAAATTCTAAAGCAGCAGAACCCATAAAAACACAGAGTGAAACAAATTTCCAGCCCAAGACAACCTGGATGATTGATCAGAAAGGTATATCCACCAGGCTGTGAGAGGAGCAGCGTGGGCGCGCAGGCCACAGCGAACCTGGAACAGGCCTCAGAGGACTGAAATCGCGGGCAGCTGTGGAGGTTTCCAGACTCCTCAATCACTAATGCCAAAGACAACTTAGAAGGTCAGTGGGAAAAGTCTGTTTCTGCTGTGCTGAGAGAGGAAGGCAGGGTCTCAGCTCCATTCCCCAAGAGTACGGCCCTGGGTGGGGCAGCTGCTCCTGAGCTTCTGGCACATAGACTGAGGGGGAATCCAGTGGCTGATCAGAGAGGGATTGCAGGGATCTCTTTGCCAGTGCTGAGGCAGGAATCGCTGCTTGATCTGGGTCACAGTTCTGGGCGGCGGTCTGGGGTGAGGAGGAGCACTGGTGGTGAGCTTGTAGTGGCTGTGGAGAGAAACCCTCCTCACAGTTACAGGACAGAAAGGAGTACTTGTGGTCACAGGCCAGGAAAGGAGTAAACACCCCCCCCTTATCATACCACCTTGGAAGAACTGAAAATTTACAGGTCCCTACAAGTATCTCTGAAAATAGCTGTACAAATGCCCCGAAGCTTGGGACAGTACATTCTCCACATTGGAAGCAGACTCTTAACAAAGAGTTTAAAACTCAAGTAATTGGCTGGGATCATGAGCAAGCGCAAAAAGAGTCAGACTATATTATCTTACTTTGGTGAAAAAGAAGATCAAAATATAAACCAGAAGAAGACAACAAAGTCAAAGCTCCTACATCCAAAGCCTCCAAGAAAAATATGAATCAGTCCCAGGCCTTGGAAGAGCTCAAAAGGGATTTTGAGAAGCAAGTAAGGGAAGTAGAGGAAAAACTGGGAAGAGAAATGAGAGTGATGCAAGAAAATCATGAAAAACAAGTCAACAGCTTGCTAAAGGAGACCCAAAAAAATACTGAAGAAAATAACACCTTAAAAAATAGCCTAACCCAAATGGCGAAAGAGGTCCAAAAAGCCAATGAGGAGAAAAATGCCCTAAAAAGAAAAATTGGCCAAATGGAAAAGGAAGTCCAAAAGCTTACTGAAGAAAATACTTCCTTAAAAATTAGAATAGAGCAATTGGAATAGTGACTTTATGAGAAATCAAGACACTGTAAAACAAATCCAAAAGAATGAAAAATTAGAAGACAATGTGACATATCTCATTGGAAAAACAAATGACCTGGAAAATAGATCCAGGAGAGAGAATTTAAAAATTATTGGACTATCTGAAAGCCATGATCAAAAAAGAGCCTAGACATCATCTTTCAAGAAATTATCAAGGAAAACTGCCCTGAATATTTAGAACCAGAGGGCAAAATAGAAATTGAAAGAATCCACAGATCTCCTCCTGAAAGAGATCCCCAAAGGAAAACTCCTAGGAATATTGTAGCCAAATTCCAGAGTTCCCAGGTCAAGGAGAAAATATTACAAGCTGCCAGAAAAAACAATTCAAGTACTGTGGAAACACAATCAGGATAACACAAGATTTAGCAGCTTCTACATTAAAGGACGCAGGGTATGGAATATAATATTCCAGAGGGCAAAGGAGATAGGATTACCACCAAGAATCACCTACCCAGCAAACTGAGTATAATCCTTCAGGGGAAAAAATGGTCATTCAGTGAAATAGAGGACTTTCAAGCATTCTTGATGAAAACCAGAGCTGAATAGAAAATTTGACTTTCAAATACAAGACTCAAGTGGAACATGAAGAGGTAAACAGGAAAGAGAAATAAGAGACTTATTAAGGTTGAACTGTTTACATTCCTGCATGGAAAGATGATATTTATAACTCATGAGACCTTTGTCAGTATTAGGGTAGTTGGAGGAAAAAAATTATATGTATGGATAGATAGATAGATAGATAGATAGATAGATAGATAGATAGATAGATAGATAGATAGATAGAGGCAGGGTGAGTTGAAGATTAAGGGGTCATATCTGGAAATAAAATTAAGGGATGAGAGAGGATTATACTAGAGAAGAAGAAAGGGAGAGGTAGAATGGGTAAATTATCTCACAAAAAAAAACAGAAAAGAAAAGTCTCTTACAGTGGAGGGGAAATGGGGAAGGTGAGAGGGAATGAGTGAATCTTATTCTCATAGGATTTGGCTTAAGGAGGGAATAACATACACATTCAATTGGGTATGGAAATCTGTCTTACCCTACAGGAAAATAGGGGGAGAAGGGGACAAGAGAGCAGGGGGTGATAGAGAGGAGGCAGATTGGGAAAGGGGTAATCAGAAGGAAATACTTCTGAGGAGGGACAGGGTCAAAAGAAAGAATAGAATAAATGGGAGGGCAGGATAGGATTAAGGGAAATAGAGTTAGTTTTTCACAACATGTCTACTATGGAAGTGTTTTGCATAACTGCACATGTACAACCTATATTGAGTTGCTTGCCTTTTCATGAGGGTGGGTGGGGAGGGAGGAAGGGAGAAAATTTGAAACCTAAAGTTTTAAAAACATGTTTAAAAAAATGTTTTCACATGCAACTGGGAAATAAGAAATACAGGAAATGGGGTACAGAAGTCTATCTTGCCCTCCAGGAAAATAGAAGGGGAAGGGATAAGAGAAGGGGGGGAAGATAGAAGAGAGGACAGACTAGGGGAAGGGATATTCAGAATGCATGCCATCTTGGGTGGGGGAGGGGTGAGTGGGTGAAAATTTGGAACTCAAAATCTTGCGGAAGTAAATATTGAAAACTAAAAATAAATAAATTTATATTTAAAGAAAGATAGGCTAAAATAATTGGAAACTAAATAATCTAATTGTAAAAAATTATTGGGTCAAACAACAAACCATAGCAACAATCAACAATTTCAATCAAGAGAATGACAGTAATGAGACAACATACCAAAACTTGTGGGATACAGTGAAAGCAGTTCTTAGGGGAAGTTTTGTATCACTAAATACTTATGTAAATAAAATAGAAAAAGAGGAGATCAATGAATTGGGCATGCAACTAAAAGAACTAGAAAAACAAATTAAAAATCCTCAATTAAGCACCAAATTAGAAATATTGAAAATGAAAGGAGAAATTAAGAAAATTGAAATTAAGAAAACTATTGAACTAATAAATAAAATTAAGAGCTGGTTTTATGAAAAAGACAATAAAATAGATAAACCTTTGGTTAATTTAATTAAAAAAAGAACAAAGAAAACCAAATTATTAGTGTCAAGAATGAAAAGGGTGAATCCACCACCAAAAGAGGAAATGAAAACATTAAGTAGGAACTATTTTGCCCAACTGTATAGCAATAAATTTGACAATATTAGTGAAATGGATATATATTTATAAAAATATAAATGGCCCAGATTAAAGGAAGCAGAAGTAAAATACTTAAGTAACCCCATCTTAGAAAAAAAATTGAACAAGCTGTTTATGAACTCCCTAGGAAAAAATCTCCAGGGTCAGATGGAATTACTAGCAAATTCTATCAAACATTTAAAGAACAATTAATTCCAATGATACGTAGACTATTTGGGAAAATATGTGAAAAAGGAGTCTTACCAAATTCTTTTTATGATACAAATATGGTGTTGATACCTAAACCAGGAAGATTAAAAACAGAGAAAGAAAATTATACATCAATTTCTCTAATGAATATAGATGCAAAAATTTTGAATAAAGTATTATCAAATAGA
The DNA here is from genome assembly GCF_003287225.1 of Phascolarctos cinereus. Lineage (NCBI taxonomy): Eukaryota > Metazoa > Chordata > Mammalia > Diprotodontia > Phascolarctidae > Phascolarctos > Phascolarctos cinereus. The sequence goes on along the minus strand of NW_027556069.1, from coordinate 1,864,964 downwards.
TTATAGCAACTGATCACAAGAATAATACACTATGACCAGGTAGGATTTATACCAGTAATGCAGGGCTGGTTCAGTGTTATGAAAACTATCAGCATAATTGATCAATTGAACAAAAAAACTAAGAAACCACGTTATCATCTCAATAGATTTGCAAAAACAATACTACACCCATTCCTATTGAAAACACCAGAAAGCATAGCAATGAATGGAGTCTTCCTGAAAATGATAAGTAGCATCTGCCTAAAACCTTCAGCAAGCATCATATGCAATGGAGAAAAGCTAGAAACATTTCCAATAAGATCGGGGATGAAACAAGGATGTCCATTATCACCACTTGTGTTTAAATATCGTGCTGGAAATGTTAGCTTTCGCAATAAGAGAAGAAAAAGAAATTGAAGGTGTTATAATAGGCAAATAAGAAACAAAGCTATCACTCTTTTCAGATGACATGATGATATACTTAGAGAATCTTAAGAGAATCAAGTCAAAAACTACTTGAAATAATAAACAACTTTAGCAAAGTTGCACGCTATAAAATAAACCCACATAAATCATTGGCATTTCTACATATTACCAACAAAGGCCAAAAGCAAGAGAAAGAAAGAGCAATTCCATTTAAACTCACTGTAGACATTATAAAATATTTAGGTGTCTGCCTCCTGAAACAAACCCAGGAACTCTATGAACACAATTACAAAACACTTTTCACACAAATAAAGTCAGATCTAAATTATTGGAAAAACATCAGTTGCTCATGGGTAGGCCAAGCTAATATAATAAAAATGAAAATTCTACCTAAGCTAATTTATATCCTCAGTGCCATATCAAACTACCAAGAAATTATTTTATAGAGTTAGAAAAAATAATAACAAGTTTCATTTGGAAGAACAAAAGGTCCAGAATATCAAGGGAACTAATGAAAAGAAATGCAGGGGAAGGTGGCCTAGCCATTTCAGATCTTAAATTGTGTTTTAAAGCAGCAATCATGAAAACTGCTTGGTACTGGCTAAGAAACAGAGTGGGGGATCAGTGGAATAGGTTAAGTATGCAAGACACAGTAGTCAATGACTATATTAATCTATTGTTTGATAAACCCAAAGACCCCAGCTTCTGGGATAAGAACCCACTCTTTGCCAACAACTGCTGGGAGAACCGGAAAAGATATGGCAGGAACTAGACATAGATCAAAATCTCACACCATATACCAAAATAAAGTCAAAATGAGTTCATGATTTAGATATAAAGGCTGATACTGTAAGCAAACTGGGAGAGCAAGGAATAATTTACGTGTCAGATCTGTGGAGAACAGAAGAATTCATGACCAAACCGGAGACAGAGAACATTGCAAAAAGGAAAATGGATAACTTTCATTATGTTAAATTGAAAAGTTTTTGCACAAAGCCAATGCAACCAAGGTTAGAAGGAAAGTAGAAAATTTGGAAAGAATTTTTACAACCAGTCCCTCTGATAAGGGCCCCATTTCTAAAATATATAGAGAAACAAGTCAAATTTATAAGAATACAAGACATTCCCCAGTTAATAAATGATCAAAGGATATGAACAGGCAGTTCTCAGATGAAGAAATTAAGCCATCTATAGTCATATGAAAAAATGCTCTAAATCATTATTGATTAGAGAAATGCAAATCAAAATAACTCTGAGGGACCACATCAAACCTATCAGATTGGCCAACATGAAGAAACAGGAAAATGATAAATGTTGGACAAGATGTGGGAAAATTGCAGCACTAATACATTGATGGTGGAGTTGTGAAATGATTCAACCATTTTGGAGAGCAATTTGAAACTATGCCTAAAGGGGTATAAAAATGTGTATACGCTTTGCCCCACAACAGCAGTTCTAGGGCTATATCCCAGAGAGATCATACAAATGGGAAAAGGCCCCACATGTACAAAAATATTTATAGCAACTCTTTTTGTGGTGGCAAAGAATTGCAACTTGAGGGGATGCCCATCAATTGTGGAATGGCTGAAAAGGTTGTGGTATATTTTTTTTAATCAAGAAATTTTTTTTTAAATTTTATTAATTTATTTTGATTTATCAACAATCACTTCCACTTGCTTTTGAGTTTAAGATTTTTATACCTCTTCTTCCCCACCACCCTCCCCAAGACGGCACACAATCTGATATAGGCTATGCATTTACATTCCTATTAAACATATTTTCCCATTAGTGAAGTTGTAAGTAAAAATTAAAACCAATAGGAGGAGCCATTAGAAAGAGGAACAAGTGAATAGAGCACCGGTCCTGAAGTCAGGAGGACCTGAGTTCAAATCCAGCCAGAGACACATAATACTCACTAGCTGTGTGACCCTGGGCAAGTCACTTAACCCCAATTGCCTCACACAAAAAAAGAAAGAAAGAAAGAGGGAACAAAACTCAACAGAAGAGAAAAAAAGATAGCAATTCAACTTTCACAGTTATGATTACCATCTGTGTCTTTTTCTCCATCCCTTTTCCCCCGTTCATCCTTTTCTTTCTCCTTTCTCCTTTCCCCCTCTTACCAGTGCCCTGCTTTTGACCACTGCCTCCTCCAGTCTCTCCTCCCCTCTATTATCTCTTTCCGTTTTCTTCCCCTTTGTCCTTACTTCTTCTCCCCTCCCTTCTATCGCCCTCCCCCTTCTTTCCCCCCTCCCTCCCACTGCCCACAGGGCAAGCTAGATTTCTATACCCAACTGACTATGCTATTCCCTTCCTGAGCCACATCTGAAGAGAGTAATGGTCAAACAATGCTCACCCCCCCTTCTTTCCCTCTGCTCCAATAGAATTTTCTTTCTCTTCCTGTAATGTAATTTACCCTTGCCTGCCTCCTCCTTTCTCAGTACATTTTTTAAGATCACACTAATCCACTTACTTGGATCCATTTAACCCACTTTATTTTATTTTATTTTTTATCATTACATCAAAGTCAACTAATATTCACCCACTTTATGTACACTCCTTTAATATGGTGTAATAAGAATACAGTTCTCAAGAGTTGCAAGTGTCATCTTCCCTTGTAGGGATGTAAACAGTCTGCCCTTATTAACAACATTTTGTATCTTTCTGTCCCATTTACCTTTTTATGTCTTTCTTGAATCTTTTACTTGAAGATCAAATTTTTCTGTTGAGCTCTGGTCTTTTTATCAGGAAGGTTTGGAAGTCCCCTATTTTCTTGAATATCCATCTCCTCCCTTGAAAAATCAAGCTCATTTTTGTAGTGTAGTTGATCCTTGGCTGCAATCCAAGCTGCTTTGCCTTACAGAATATCATGTTTCATGCCCTGTGGTCTTTTAAAGTAGAAGCTGCAAGGTCCTGTGTAATCCTGGCTGTGGTTGCACGATATTTAAATTGTTCCTTTCTGGCTGCTTGCAGCACCTTCTCTTTCATCTGGTAATTTTGGAATTTTGCTATTATATTCCTTGGTGTTGTCAATGTGGGATCTCTTTCAGGTAGTGAGTGGTGTGTTCTTTCTATGGGTTATTTTACCATCTGGTTCTAGGACTTCAAGGAAGTTTTCCTTTATGATTTCCTGAAACATACTGTCCAGGCTCTTTTTTTCATCATGATTTTCAGGTAGTCCAATGATTTTTAAATTGTCTCCCCTGGATCTATTTTCCAGGTCAGTTGTTTTACCCATGAGGTATTTTATGTTTTCATCTATTTTTTCTTTTTTTTTTGTTTCTGTTTGACTGATTCTTGCTCTCTCATAGAGACATTAGTTTCCATTTGTCCAATTCTAGTTTTTAACAAATTGTTTTCTTCTGTTATTTTTTGTACTTCCTTCTTCAATTGGCCAATTGTATTTTTAAGGGATTTGTTTTCTTCAGTGTACTTTTTTTCCAGTTGGCCAATTGTATTTTTTAAGGACTCTTCTCCCTCTCCCATTAGACTTTTAAAATCCTTCTTGAGCTCTTCTAAGAAGGCTTTTTGGGCTTCAGACCAGTTTATATTCCCTTCTGATGGTGCAGATGTGGGTTTGTTGACAATGTTTTCCTCTTCAGAATTTCTGTTTTGGTCTTCACTCTTCTCATAATATGAATCTATGGTATGTTTCTTTTTACTCATGGTTTCTTTATTTCCTGGCCTTTGAAGAGATTGAGCTCTCCTGCTGGGTAACAGAGGGCACTGACCCAAGCTTCTTGTGTTGAGAGCCTAGGTCTTGGTCACTGGCTTTGTGTGCTGGGGCCTCTTATGCTGGCAATTGGAGGCTGTAGGTTTCTGGCAGCTTACCTCATGTTGGGCTGGAATCAGCAAGGCTTGAACCTTCAGGCAATTCTATGTTGCCTGCTTTTCCTTTCCTTTAGCTTTCTTCAGTTCCTTTTAGATGGGTGCTGCAGGGTGTTTGTCTGCCTGGAGTTCCTTGCAATGCTGCCAACCTTTTTTCTGCTAATGCACTGGGAGATTTCCTTTGCAGTAGAGTGTTGAGGTACCTGGTGGTTTTCTGAGCTTGTTTCCACTGGTTCCCCACCCTCACTGAGGCACTCAGATGTCCAGTTGTTAGTGTTTCCCTGTTCCACCACCTGGGCCCCAGGATCTCCTGGTTGACTGTTGGAGGCTGTAGGGTTCTGACAGCTTACCTGTTTTGGGTTGGAATCAGCAAGGCTGGGACTTTAGGAAGACTCCAGGTTGCTTTCTTCAGCTCCCTGCAGATGAATGCTGCAGGGTGCTTATCCACCTGGGGCCCTTTGTAGTACTGCTTCCCTCATTTCTGCTGAGGCCATGGGAGACCCGCTTTCTGGGCTGCTGCACTGCTGTTCCCCATCTTTCTTCTAGTTCAGCTGTTCCAGGTTTTTTTTTTTTCTGGGGAGATATTTTCTGGGTTTTCAGAGGTTGATAGGGGAGGGTGAGAGCGACTACCTTTTGACTTCACCATCTTGAAGTTGTGGTATATTAATGTAATGGAACACTATTGTGCTATAAGAAATGATGAACAGGCTGACTTCAGAAAAACCTGGAAAAACTTGTATGGTCTGATGCTGAGTGAAGTGAGCTGAACCAGGAGAACATTGTACACAATAACCACCACATTGTGTGATGACTAATATTGATAAACTTAACCCTTCCCAGTAATACAAGGATCTAAGACATCTCTAAAGGCCTCGTGATTGAAAATGCTGTCCACATCCAAAGAAAGAACCATGGAGTTTGAATACAGATCAAAGCATACTATTTGCTAGTTTTTTCTTTGGTTAAGCTTTGTTTCCTCTTTCTGGTGGTTCCTCCTATTGGTTCTAATTCTTACAACATCACTAATGTGAAAATATGTTTAATAGGAATGTATATGCATACCCCATATCAGATTGTGTGCCATCTTGGGGAGGGTGGTGGGGAGGAAGGGGTAGAAAAATGTTAAACTCTAAAGCATATGAAGTGAATATTGGTAAATCAAAAAAATTAATTAATTAAAAAAATGAAACGAAGACCAATGGGGTGCCCTTCAGTTGGCAGAATGCTTAAACAATTATGTTACACAAATATAATGGAATATTATCACATCATGAGAAATGCCTAAATGAAGTGTTTCAGAGAAACCTAGGACATCAAATGTCAAAAAATCAAAAGTCTATTACGTGAATAAAGGAGTAGACTTCCTCTTCTTGTCTCCAGAAGTCAGAACCATGAGCAGTAGTTGGAAGTTATAAAGAGGCCCATTTCAGCCTGACATCAGGAACAACTTCCTAAAAGTAAGGAGTCTCCAAATGTTCAGTGTGATGCTTTGAAGAGGTAGTAGGTTTCTTCTCCTTGGAGATATTCAAGGAAAGGCTGGATGACCATTTGTCTCTTACACTGGAAATTCCTTTCATGTATAGATTGGGTGAAATGGCTGCTGTGGTCCCTTCTAACTCTGAAGTTTTATGTAAAGTATGGGAACCAAGGCTGACAGGGAAATCTGAGGACAACCTATGGATTTTTTCCAATAATATTTTATTTTCCCCCAGTTACATAGAAAAGAGAATTTTTAATATTTATTTAAAATTTTTTGAGTGCCAAATTTTCTCTCTCTCTCCCTCACCTTCCTCCTCCCTGAGATAGTAAGTAATCTGGTATGTTCAAGTATACAAAACATATTATCACATTAGTCATGTTGTAAAAGGACATATAGACCCAAAGAAAAAAAAACATGCAGAAAATGAAAAGAATATGCTTTGGTCTCCATTTAGACTTCATCAGTTCTTTCTCTGGAGGTGTATAGCATTTTTCATCATGAGTCCTTTGAAATTGTTTTGGATCATTGTATTGTTGAGAATAGTTAAGTAAGTCATTTATAGTTGATGATCATAATAGTATTGCTGTTACTGTGTAAAATGTTCTCCTGGTTTGAGTCAATTCATTTTGCATCAGTTCATATATGTATTTCTAATTTTTCTAAAATTGGGGTACACATCATTTCTTATAATAATATTTTATTGAAATCATGTATCACAACTTGTTCAGCCATTCCCCAATTGATGTACATCCCCAATTTCCAGTTCCTTGATGCCATAAAAAGAGCAGTTAAAAGTATTTTTGTACAAATAGGTCCTTTTCCTCTCTTTTGGTCTCTTTGGAATATAGACTTAGGTCTGGTATTGCTGGATCAAAGAGTATTAACAGCTTTATACAACTTTTGGCATAGATTCAAATTGATCTCTGAATGGTTATATTATTTTGCAACTCCAACAACAGTGCATTAGTGTCTCTATTTTTCCCACATCCCCCCCAACATTTACCATTTTTTTCATATGTACCAAACTGATAGGTGTGAGGTGGTACCTCAGAGTTATTTTAATTTGCATTTCTCTATTAAATAGTGATTTAGAGCATTCCCCCAATCAATAGTGATTTAGAGCATTTCCCCCTATGACTATAGATAGATTTGCTTTCTTCATCTGCAAACAACTTCTTCATATCCTTTGACCATTTATCAATTGGAGAATATATTGTATCTTTATAAATTTAATGCAATTCTCTATGTATTTGAGAAATGAGGTCTTTTTCAAAGATGGTTATAAAAAATGTTTCCAGCTTTCTGCTTTCCTTCTAATCCGTGTTGCATTTGTTTTGTTTGGGCAAAACCTTTTAAGTTTAATACGATTAAAACTGTACATTTTATATCTGGTAATGTTCTCTATCTCTTGTTTGGTAGTAAAATCTTCCCTTCTCTACAGATCTGGCAAATAAAAACTATTCCTTGCTCTCCTAATTTGCTTATCATATCACCCTTTATATCTAAATCATGTACCAATTTTGATCTTACATTGTTGTTATTGTTGTGTTGTTCATCCTGTGTTCTGGAAGAGGACCAATGACATCAGGAGGGTGATGTCTTGACTTGCAAGTGAATTGATTTTAAGTGAGGCAGGGCTATGCAAAGTCATCAGCCTGAGTCTGTCCTCCAGAGTTATCTAAGTACAGTGGCAAGATATAGGTCAGGATGACTGGACATGGCCCTAAATGCATTAAGGGATCTTAGGTGTTTTTAAGCTAAGGTCTTATCCAGCCTCTGTTTCTGTCAGGCAACACCATTGAGTGATTTAAGTGTAGGTAATAAATGAGGGAAAAGATGCCATCTTTGCCTACTCAAAAAAAAATCAATCTGGGAGGGGAAGACCCTTTGGGTTTTTGGTCAGAACAGAAACAATTGCTATTTACACTCAGTCTGAGCCATCACGACCCAAGCAATGGCCAAGTCAGGCTTGGGCCAGGGCCTATTATTAGCAACTCAGAGCCAGAGTGATTAGGGTTTAAGGCATATTAAACTACATCCATTTGAATCTAAATTGGCTTTCTGGAAGCCTGATTTTCCAGAGCTGTATTTCAAAAAATCATAAATGATAATACATGTGACAGAATAGTTAATTTTCCCAGGTATTTTTTTTAAATGATAAAATATGTAGGGAAGAGGAGAAAAAAATCTAGTTCCCAAACTCCAAGATATCTTGGGTGGTTTATGGGATCAAAATTTATATTCCTTTGGGCAGAGTACATTGGTATACAATGTAAGTTTTCAGTCTATACCTAGTTTCTGCCATACTCTTTTCCAATTTTTTTTTCCCCCAGGAGTTTTATTTACTAGTGAGTTCTGGTCCAAAAAGCAGAGACCTTTAGGTTTACCAAATACTCTATTGTTATGACCATTTACTATTGTGTCTTATCTACCTAATCCATTCCATTGACATACCACTCTGTTTCTTAGCCAGTACCAGATAGTTTTAATGATACCACTTTGAATACAGTCTGAGATATGGTATGGCTAGGCCACCTTCTTACACATTTGTTTTTATTAATTAAATTGATATTCCTGGCCTTTTATTCTTCCAGATGAATTTTGTTACAATTTTTTCTAGCTTTGAAGAATAATTTATTGGTAGTTTGATTGGTATGACCTGAATAAGTAAATTAATTTAGGTAGAATTGTCATCTTTATTTTATTGGCTCAGCCTACCCATGAAGAACCAAGAATTTTCAGTTGTTTAGGTCTAATTATATTTGTGGGAAAAGTGTTTTGTAATTGTGCTGAAAAGTTCCTGGGTTTATCTTAGCAGGTCAATTCCAAAGTATTTTAAATATCTAAAGTTATTTTAAATAGACTTTCTCTTTCCATCCCTTGCTGCTGGGCTTTGTTGGCAATACATAGAAATGCTGATGATTCATGTTGATTTTGTTTATATTCTGCAACTGTGTTAAAGTTATTAATGATTTCAACTAGTTTTTTTAGTTCATTCTCCAGGATTTTCTAAGTATACCTTTATATCATCTAGAGAGGTGGTAATGGGTTTATTTCAAGTCTCAAATTGGTGAACTTTTTGTATCAGTTATGTCAAGCAACTTTTCATAATTTGGTTACTGCTAAAATACTTTGGCTGTTGTTGGTTATTATTTTAATGTGTAAAGTGTTTAAGCTCATTTAGGTTACGGCTTGCTGAGAATTTGCAAGTGTATAGAAATCTGTAAGTACTGGCCTTTTACACCAGGACAAATTTGAGATGTAAATCCTGGAAAAGTTTTCCTTAGCTGTGATTAGTAAAACTTGCTGTTTGAGGTAAAAGCTCATAGGATTTTATTTTGAGTTGTCTGATGGATTGTTTTTTATTTTATTTTCATTCTATATTCATTTGTATTTTATTTTATTATATTTATTATTGATTATGCATTGATAATCAATAATCCACCATCTGAAAGAAATGCCATAAGCTACTCAGGGAATGTGATACGGGTGGGAAGTCAGCATCGGGAAAAGCTGAGAGGACAAAAATTTAGCCTTAGTCAAAGGTTGGATCCTCCTGGCTCAGTTTCCCCACTATATTCCTTTGAAAGGGAATGTTACCTACCTGGCTATTCCTAAGTCTGGCTATGAGGTGGATTTGATACTACATGGTTGGAAAACTGAATTATCTGAATCCAAATAGAGCTAAGGATGTTTTATCCTCTTAAAGTTGGGCCCTAAATATAGTCCTTGCTTTATATCTGGGCCCTGTAGTTTTTTTCTGTCATATTTGTGTCTTCCAGACTATAAGTCATTCACCTACAGTTGATGGCAAACAGTGGGTACCAGTCAATGTCCACCCATCATTCCCTGGATGCAGCCTGTGCTGGTTCCAGTCAACCTCCTCTTTGGGACCCCTTCTATGCCTTTCTTAAGTCTGAAAACTGAATTTTCTGTTTAGCTCTTGTCTTTTCAACAGGAATATTTGAATGAAATAATTGAATGTCCCTTTCTTCCCCTGAAAATCATGCCCAGTTGTACTGGATAGATGATTCTTGGTTGTAATCCAACCTCCTTTCCCTTCCAGAATACCATATTCTATACCCTCTGGTCCTTTAAAGTAGAAGCTGCAAAATTTCGTGTAATTCTGACTGTGGCTCCTCAATATTTAAAATGTTTCTTTTGGGTTGTTTGCAGTATTTTCTCCTTAACATGAGAGTTCAGGAATTTTGTTCTAATACTGCTCAACTTGAGATCCTTTCAGAGGTGATCAGTGGATAGATACTTTCTGTGACTATTTTACTGTCTGGTTCTGGGATATCATGGCACTTTTCCTTGATACTTTCTTGAAAGATAGTGTCCAAGCTTTTTTTTTGATCATGGCTTTCAGGTAGTCTAATAATCCTGAAATTTTCTCTCTTGGATCTCTTTTCCAGGTCAGTGATTATTGCAACGAGGAATTTTATTTTCATTTTCTTTGATTTTTTTCATTGTTTTGATTTCATTTTATTTATTATTCCTGTTACAGTCATTAAATTAGCTTTCTCTTGCTCAATTCTAATTTTTAAGGAATTATTTTGTTTAGTTATCTTTTGTCATTTCCTTTTTCCTCTGAGCAATTCCCCATTTTTTCAGGAGTTGTTTTCCTCAACAGGTTTTTGTACTTCCTTTTCCATTTGCGCAATTCTACTTTTTCACTTTTTGTTTTTTAATTTTTAAATTAATTAATTTATTTTTAGCTTTTAACATTCACTTTCATAAGCTTTTGAGTTTTCAGTTTTCTTCACCTCCCTTCATTCCCCCCTCCCCAAGATGGCACGCAATATGATGTAGATTCTACATATGCATTGTTATTAAAAAATATTTTTACATTAGTCATGCTGTAAAGAAGAATTAGAATGAATCACGAGAAAGAAGAAACAAATAGGCGCAGCTCGGTGGTGCAGTGGATAGATCTCCAGTCTTGGAGTCAGGAGGACCTGAGTTCAAATCTGGCCTCAGACACTTGACATTTACTAGCTGTGTGACCCTGGGAAAGTCACTTAACCCTTATTGCCTCACCAATAATAATAAAAAAAAAAATGAAACAAAACAATAGAAAGAGAGCGACAGCAAATAGCATGCTTGGAACTACATTGAGACACCATAGTTCGTTCTCTGAATTGTGGATAGCATTTTCCATAATAAGTCCTCGGAATTGTCTTAGATCCTTGTATTGCTTAGAAGAGCTAAGTCTATCAAAGTTACTCATCACACAATGAGGCTGTTACTGTAATGTTCTCCTGGTTCTGCTCACTTCACTCAGCATCAGTTCATGTAAGTCTTTCCAAGTTTTCCTGAAGTCCTCTTTCTTGTCATCTCCTATAGCACAATAGTGTTCCATAACATTTATATACCACAACTTGTTCAGCCATTCCCCAATTGAGGGACATTCCCTCAAGTTGTAATTCTTGGCCACTACAAAAAGAGCTGCTATAGATATTTTTGTACATGTGGGTCCTTTTCCCATTTTTATGATCTCATTGGGATACAGCCCTAGAAGTTCTATTGCTGGGTCAAAGGGTATGCACATTTTTATAGCCCTTTGGGCATAGTCACAAATTACTCTCCAGAATGGTTGGATCAGTTCACAAGTCCACCAACAATACATTAGTGTTCCAATTTTCCCATTTGTAATTTTCCTGTTTTGTCATGTTGGCCAATCTGATAGGTGTGATGTGGTACCTCAAGGGTATTTTGATTTGTATTTCTCTAATCAGTAGTGATTTAGAGCACTTTTTCATGTGATTATAGACAGCTTTAATTTCTTCATCTGAAAACTGTATGTTCATATACTATGACCATTTATCAATTGGGGAATGACTTTTATTCTGATAAATATAATTTAGTTTTCTATATATTTTAGAAATGAGGCCTTTAACAGAGACACTAGTTGTAAAAATTCTTTCCCAGTTTTCTGCTTCCCTCCTTATCTTGGTTGCTTTGGCTTTGTGTAAAAACTTTTCAATTTAATATAATCAAAATGATACATTTTGTATTTCATAGTGTTCTCTGTCTCTTGTTTGATCACAAATTCTTTCATTCTCCGTAGATTTGACAGATAAACTATTCCTTGCTTTCCCATTTTGCTTATAGTGTCAACCTTTATATCTAAATCATTTATCTATTTTGACTTTATTTTGGCATATGTTATAAGATGCTGGTCTGTGCCAAGTTTCTGCCATACTATTTTCCAGTTTTCCCAGCAGTTTTTGTTAAATAGTGAGTTCTTATCCCAGAAGCTTAGGTCATTGGTTTTATCAAATAATAGATTACTATAGTCATTGACTACTGTGTCTTGCATATTTAACCTATTCCACTGATCCACCACTCTATTTCTTAGCTAGTACCAAGCAGTTTTGATGATTGCTGCTTTAAAATACAATTTAAGATCTGGAATTGCTAGGCAACCTTCCTGTGCATTTCTTTTCATTAATTCCCTTGATATTGGGGCTTTTTCTTCTTTCAGATGAATTCTATTACTATTTTTTTCCAGCTCCATAAAATTAATTTTTGGTAGTTTGATTGGTATGGCATTGAATAACTAAACTAATTCAGGTGGAAATGCAATTTATTTTTGTATTAGCTCTGCCTACCCATGAGCAACTGATGTTTTAACAATTGTTTAGATATGACTTTATTTGTATGAAAAGTGTTTTATAATTGTGTTCATATAGTTCCTGGGTTTGTTTTGGCAGTTATATCCTGCAACTTTGATAAAGTTTATTATTTCAAGTAGTTTTTTACTTGATTCTCTGGGATTCTCTATGTACACTATCATATCATCTGCAAAGAGTGATAGCTTTGTTTCTTCTTTGCCTATTCTAATTCCTTCAATTTCTTTCTTAGCTTGTCCCTATTACTTATAATGCTACTCATCATTTTAAGGAAGACTTTATTTATTCCTATATTCTCTAGTGTTTTTAATAGGAATGGGTGAATTTTGGTGCCAGGCTGGGCTAATTAAACCCAATGCTGAGGGAGCTTCCCTTTTCTGTGAGGCTCTCCTGTCTCCATTTTAGAGGTAACCAACTGGTAAGGATACAGACCATCAAAGGCATGTTTTTCATTATGGCATACCATAATGGGGAGGTATATGCTTCCAGAGAAAGAGGCAGACCATGCCACTGTGGATTTTATGTTTTGATTTATTAGGGTTATTGGGGCTAATTGTATTGCATAAGGGAATTTACTCATAAGACTTGTCCTATGGTGGCAAAAGGACAGAGTGTTGGATCCCTGCACTACCAATGGGCATGAACAGGTATTGCATAGAAAGAGAATAAAGAAGGCCAAAAGCCAGGGGTGATCAGTGGTCAAGTTTCCTCACGGGATAGCTGAAGCTTCTCTTGCTGTTTGCATTCTCTGTGGATTGGTAGGTCCTGCTCCCAGATCCATGAACCCACCACACATAAAATTACTTGTAGAGTTCCTAACTCAGGTCATTAGAGTATTTCCTCAGATGAGTAGTGAATTTAGAAGGCGCTGAGCCCTTGTAGAACTTCAGGGCACTAAGAATTAGCATATTTCTCATCTTTCCCTGACCTCAAAGCAGCTGCTTGGTCAGTGGCTTGGCAGCAGTCTTCTGAGATCTCTGAATCACTCCATCTAGGTGGTTTAGCGTTTAGAGCACCTGGTCTGGAGTTAGGAAGATCTGAGTTCAAATCCACCCTCAGGCACTTACTAGCTATGTGACTATGGGCAAAAGCAAGCCAGAGTGTTCCAGGCATCTTTCTGCCTTCTCAGTAAGACCGACAATTTATCTGAATGTGTCTTTGATTTACAGAGTTGTCTGGGGCACTAAAAGGTTAGGTGAATTAACTGTGGTCATGCTGCTAGCATGGATCTTAAGCAGTACTTGAACTCTGAGCCTTCCTGATTCTGAAGTTGAACCTCTATCCTTAGGCCTCAGAGAATCCCTCTTTTCCTTCAAGACACAGTTCAAGCATTACCTAGTCCATGAAGCCTATCCTAATTCCAAATGCTAGTTGCCATGCTCCCAGACTGCTTTGTACTTTGCCTTTATTTATGTTTATTCTCTATAAACTTTTATGTATTTTCTATCTCATTAGAATGTCATAAGCTTCTAATGGTTAGGGACTGATTCCTTAATATTATTTGTATCACCAGAACCTAGTACAGTGCCTGTTATGCAGGGGATCCTTAAGAAATGCTTGTTTATTGCTCAGTTAGGCCACTGGTCTTACTATGTGCCTAGCACATAGTAGGAGCTTAATCTATACCTATTAAATGAATAAATTAATGAGTTGTAGGTCTAAAAGAGAGTAATTATTAGTGATTATATTATATCTCTTATAGATGTCTCTCCCTTATAATTTTCAGTACTAATCACTTTATTATTCTCATTATCATATCTAATTCATGTATTCTCATATTTTAATTTGATACGTGGTGTGAGGTGTTGATCTCCTATCAAATTTCTGCCATAGTTCCTTCCACTTATGCCATCTGTTCTTTTTTCTTGTCAACTACAGTGTTTGCTTTCTGTAAGTGGGCCATTGGACAAGCTCTAAGTAGAGCAATTTCAAAGGAATGTGAATTTTCCCACAGACTTGTAGGCAAAAAGAGTGAGGGAGGCAGGAAGGAGGTCACGTGCCTGTGAAGGGTAAGGGACTGGAGATGGTTCAAGGACACCCAGGGACCAGGCACAGAGACACAGGAGGAGGATCAGGTGGATGTTGGGGACAACCACATGACGGCCTGGCCAGCAGCAGAAGAACATGCAGGGGACAGACATGTGAAGGCCAGAGACAGCCAGAGACAGGAGAGTATAGACTGTAACAAATGGACCAAGAAAAGTGACATGTTTCCTGAGTGCAGATGGACAGAAGATAGAGAGGTGGATGCCAGACCCTTGGAGAATGGGCAGAGCAGCCAAAAATCTCCTTTCTTAGCACTGGACATCTCACTGCAATCCCTGATCATAAGGCTGCAGAGATGGAAGGAATCTTTCCACACGTCCAAAACCCCTTCACACCTCTCCATTAATACCCTTTAGATTCTTGATCTTGTTTTAAAAAATCATTGATGTTTTCCATTTGTTACATCACGATATCCCATGTAGGCCTCCCTCTCTGTTCTCCCTGAGATCCATGTAATCTACCAGTGGCATTTTTTTTGTTTTAGAAAGGAAAAGCAGTCAACACAACTATATAATAAACAGAGGAAAAGATATTTGTGGTGGGAGACACTGAGTCTGGGAATATTCCACTTACTACAGGCTTACTCTCTGGGGAAGCACATCTACTCTCCGAACACTCGGAGGAAAAGATATTTGTGGCAGGAGACACTCTTTCTGGGAACTACAGATTTGTTCCCTACAGAAATTCATTGAAGGAAACGATAGATATTTAATGAAATATAGGCCTTTGAAGTCTTCCTGATGAAAAGACCAGAGATGATGAGAAAATGTGACTTTCAAATACAAGACTCAAAAGAAGCATTAAAAGATAAATATGAAAGAGAAATCATAAGTGACTCAATAAGTTTCAGCTGTGTACTTTTCTATAAGGGGAGATGATGCACATATCTTCTAAGAATTTTATCATTATTTCACTAAGTAGAAGTTTTCTGCCTAGAAATAGGGTTTTGGGAGTGAGGCAATTAGGTGGGGATGATGTAAAACAAATAGATAGGTGAGAAATACAGATGCCTTGGGAGATAGTAGAAGCTAGAGAAAGAATGAGGAAAATATTCTCACATAAAATAGGCTAGTAAAGAAGAACTTTTATATTGGAGCGGAAAACGATTAGGGAAATGGGGGTGGGCAGTTAATGCTTGAAACTTTCTCATATCTAAATTGCTTCAAAAAGGAAAATGTGTATTTACTCAATGGGTCATAGAAATCTATCTTACTCTACAGGTAAGTAGATTAAGGGGATAAGTGAAAGAAAAAGTAGTGATAAAAGGTAGGCAGACAAGAGAAGGCAGTGGTCCTATGCAAAGCAGGCATTAGACATGGGAGAGGATCAAAAGAGGGGAACAGAGAAGCAGAAACAGAAGAAAATAGGATGGAGGGAAGTGTATAATCATCATAATTGTGTGAATGGGATGAACTCACTCATAAAATGGCAGTAATAAAATGGATTATAAATCAGAATAGAGTCTTTAAAAGGTTAGATATGAAAGACCTCTAGAGAAAACTGAATGGAAATAGAAAGGAGTGTGCAGAAATATTCCTTTATGTATATTCACATTATGCAAATTGGACTTTATGTAAGGAATTCTATGAGAAATCTGCATTCCCCAAAAGAACACCCATGTAAACTTCACTGTATAGTTCTGGGATCTCTTTCTCTTCCTGCCCCTTGGCTTAGTCCTCTGTCAGCTCCTATCCCTAACCACCCAAAAAAAAAAGCCCTTCAGACATCCTCCAAGTGGAACCAGAAGATCAGAGCTACAAGACAGACAGCCAGCCACCACCACTGCTAGATCAGGGCTTGGCTTGAAACCTTCAGTGCTGAGAGAGTAGACTTTGATTTCAGTCTGCCTATCCACCAGAGAGTTTGGTCTCTGCTTCTTGGTATTCTGTCCATCTGAGTTGGGGTAACATATGTCTGTCCTCTCCTGAATATTTCTGTGTCTGGCCCCCATGTGTCTACCTGCCAGCATGTTCTTCCTTTCAGTTCCAGCCAGACATTACTTCCACCAGGCATGTGTTCCTCCGCCTGCTGTTATATCTCTGTGCCCAGATCCCATGTATCTTTGAACTGTGTGCCAGCTCCTCCCCCATGGGGGCAAAGACCCTTACTGTCTCCCTCTTGACCTTTTCACACATCCTCAGGTAAATATACATCAGGTCTATGGAATGGTCCACTTGTATTTTTTATTAAATATTTACTTAGTTTTTTTTTAAAAATTTTTCCCCAATTACATATTAAAACACTTTAACATATGTATTTACATTTTTGAGTTCCATATATTTTAGAAATGAGGCTTTTATCAGAAAAACTGTCTGTAAAATCTGTCTCCCACCTTTCTGTTTCTTTCTGCTCTTGGTTGCATTAGTTTTGTTTCTGCAAACCTTTTTTTAGTTTGACATTAATTAAATTATCCATTTTTCATTTAGTAATGCTCTCTGTCTCTTTTTTAGTCATAAATTCTTCTCTTCTCCATAGCTACAGGTGTACTATTCCTTACTCTCCTAATTTGATTGTGGTATCACCTTTTATGTCTAAATCATCTACTCATTTTGACCTTATCTTTGTCTTCATTGTAAGGTGTCGGTCTATATCTAGTTTCTGAAATACTTTTTTTTTTCCATTTTCTCTGCAGTTTTTGTCAAAGAGTAAGTTCTGGGGCAGCTAGGTGGCGCAGTGGATAGCACCGGCCCTGAAGTCAGGAGGACCTGAGTTGAAATCCAGCCTCAGACCAAACACTAGACACTTAACTAGCTGTGTGACCCTGGGCAAGTCACTTAACTCCAATTGCCTAAAACAAAAAAAAAACAAAAAACAAAGAGTGAGTTCTTATCCCAGAAACTAGAGTCTTTGGCTTTATCAAATATTAGATTTCTATAGCCATTCACTGCTATGTCTTGTATTCCTAACCTATTCCATTGATGCCCAAGTCTATTTCTTACCAACACCAAATAATGTTGATGATTGACATTTTATAATATAGTTTTAGATTTGGTTCGACTTATCTTGTTCTGAGAGGGGAAAGGTGAGATCCCCCACTTGTATAGTTTTACTGTCAATTTTCTTCTGTAACTCATTTAGCTTTTCCTTTTAAAATATGGATGCTATACCATTTTGTGAGGAAGTAGATGAGAATTTTTTAAAAATTTGCATTCCTCCAATCAGTAGTGATTTAGACCATTTTGTCATATAGCTATAGATGTCTTTCATTACTTTAACTGAAAACTGACTTCATATCTTTTGATCATTTATCAACTGGGGAATTTCTCTTATTCTTTTTATTTTATTTTATTTTATACTCAAACACCAGAAATCAAATACAGAATAGAGAACAAGTAGATGTCAACTGGAAATGACCCTACTAAGTCATGCTTACCACCCCAACAACAGTAAAACTCAAGGGCCTCCCCAGCTCGACTTGATTCTAGGATTATACGCTGTCACCTCTCGTTTTTCACACACCACCCCCCAGAGACTCCAGAATATACCTGAGGACCATTGGAAGACCTCAAACTGCTGTTTAGAAAAGCCCTGGCCACCTCCAGCAGACAGGTGGATAAAAAGAGGTGAAATTATATGTGCCCTCAACCTTTTATGTTTTGACCTTGCCATAGCCATCTTGAATTTCCTCCAGAGAAATTGTCCTTTGTCTCTCTCATGGAATCATTTTCCTCTGAACTGACAATGATAATGCTAATCCTTTTCTTCCTTTTCCCTGATACCTTAAGCATACTTGACCTTTGAAAGTGGGAGGAGAACTCCCTAGTTAAACTGAGAGCCTTATTAGGCCAGGGGTGGGGCAGGGGGCAGCCCAAGATTGTTGGATATGCCACTCACACCCACAGAGCAGCTCTTATGTCCCACCGAGTGCCATCTTTGCAAAAGCCCCCTCCCCTAACATAACTTCCTCAGAGATTGTTGACACCCCATTTATGCTGGCTGCTTCTTTATGGGCTACTCTCTCCTCATTGATACCTTGTTTCTCTGCAAGGGAATATTCCATTACTTAGGAGGCAAGCTCCATGGCCACTGGTCAGGTTATTACCCCTGTTGAGGGAGGGCTTGTAAAAGTTTCTGCTGGTCTTTTGTCCTGTACTACCTGTGCAGAGGTTACTAGTGATAAGTGTCTCAGGTTCTTTACATCAGCCAGCTGTACCAATTGTACTGAGGGAGCATTTCCCACTTACACCTGTGACTGCATCCCTCCCCTACTCTCCAAGTTGGCTCCCTTTTTTAAGCTGTAATTCTAAGTTGATTCACAGTGCCACAGCCCCTTTGAGTTACGCCACTTTTATTGATCTCTTAAAGCCAACCCTCTCACCCGGAAGCTTAATCTGCAACAATTCTCATCCTTTGGGAATGTATACTCAGAGCCTCTTACAAACTGGTATCGTCTGTGTCCCCAAAGGCTATGTCTTCCTTTGGGGGATTGGTGGACCAAGTGACAAAGATTCTGGGGAAGAGATAAAACAAAATGCCATCACATGGCAAGAACCCAGAACTACTGTCCTGGCCTACCAATGCTTAACACCTTACAATGACTTTGGGGTGTGCAGTGCCCCAAACACATCTTCTTTATGGAAATCCTAGTTCCTTTCTCTACTAGCCTCTACTAACTAGCCTCCTCTACTATTCCCCTCCTGATCATATTCCTTTTATGCCTGTTTGGTCCTTATTTTCTTAACCTCCTTGCCAGACTTGTTTCCTCCAGGCTGTGGCCCATCAACTTCCAGATGACTACTCAGGCTACATACAAACCTCCGTCCAAATCAAAGGTCTATAGCCCACTGGACCTGGCATCAGCCAGGTACTAATTGTCTGACCCCTTCAATGGCATCCAGCGAGGCAGAGACAGGTCTATGGCCGTTGCCAGCAGGAAGCCATTTCAGAAGCTGAGACCTTTGCCCACCACCTCCTCAATATGGCCCTTCCTCATCTCTCCTTGTCAACACACCCTCCCCCAAGTTCTTAGTGTTGTATACCTCTGAAATGAGTTTGTCTTATCTGGTACTCACTGGGTTGTGTGCAAGTAGTATATCTCTAGTAGAACAGTAATCTCCCTGAAGGGGGTGTTCAAGGGTGTGGGATGTTTGTATCTCCAATGGCTCACACAGAGGAAGTGTTTGATACAAGTTTATTCATTGGAATGGAATAGAATTGGTGGAAAAGGGTTTTATCAGTGGAAATGTTGCTAAACAAGGTACATTGTTATTTGCTTTACTGGTAGACCCCAAGGACCACTGGGCCTTGCCATCCTCCCTTCTGCTGCTGAACTTCTTGTAGTTCTCATCTTCACCTATTAGATTGTGAACTCCTGGAGAGGTGGAATTGTCTCTCTTTTCCATCTGTATGCCAAGTACTTAGCACAGTGCTTAGTCCTTGGTAAGAACTTAACAACTCCTTTTTTTCACTCACCCAGTCACTGAGGACAGGAGTTTAATCTAGGGTCATCAGTAGAAAAGGGCTGGGGGTGGGTGAGGGAGTAGTACTAAAGCCACAATTGAAGTTGTAAGAAAAAGCCAACCAACATCCCCCTGCCCTTGAAGAGGAGGAGGCAGGAGGGTCAAATGTGACAGTGATGAAAAAACCCTGAAGCCATCTGGGAGGTACATGGTAAGGATTGGGCTGTCCCCAGTGACCCTGTAAAGGAGGTGCTAGAAATACTGCTACCCGCCGTTTTATAATTATTATCAATAATCGCAACAGCTAGCATTTATATAGAGCTCTTGAAGATTTCTAAGAACTTTGTAAATATTGTCTCATTTGATCCTCACTGTACTCCTGACAAGTAGGTGCTATTGTTAGCCCCATTTTACATAAGAGGAAGCTGAGGCTGAAAAGGTTTCAGTGTTTGCCCTTCATCAGGCAATCCATCAGTCAACAGGCATTTATCTTCAAACACTTGCCATGTGCCAGTCGCTGTGCTAAGCACTAAGGATACAAAGAAAATGTTAGGTCTTTTCCGTCAGGTGCTCACATTTCTGTGGGAGAGACAACAGGCACATTACTTTGGCCATACAAAATACAGATACATTGTATGAAGATGGTAGGGAATCACAGAGGGAAAACAATAACAGTGGAGAGGGAAAGGTGAACTGGGAAAGAGGATAAGATTAGAGCTGAGTTGAAGGAAGATAGGAGTTGGAAATGAGGAAGGAGAACATTTCAGCTATGGAGGACATCCAGTGAAAAGGCATGAAGCTGAGAGATGGGTATATAGAGGGTAGGAAGGTTCAAGTGAGCTGCAAAGCTAGGAAGATGTCAGGTTGTGAAGAGTTTAAAGCCAAATGGAGGATTTTTCTATTTCCTTCTGTAAGTGATAGGGAGCCAGCGGAGTACAGTGGGTGACATTTTCAGAATGGTGCTTTAGGAAAATCCCTTCAGGAGTTGAGTGGAGGATGGATTGGAGGGGGCAACTCCTTGACAAAGCAACCAAAAGACTAGTGCAACAGCCCAGATGTGAAGTGACAAGGGCTTTCACCAAAGGGGCAGCTGGGCATAGAGAGAAAGGGAAGTAAACAAGAGATGTGAAGGTAGAATCAAGAGCACTGGGCAACACATTGGACTGTGGGGTGAATTTGAGTGAGTAGTTGGGAAGGACATGGGGGCTGCAAGCCTGAGTGACTGGGAGGACACTGGGACTTTTCAATAGTAATAGAGAAATTTGGAGAGTTGGGGAGGAGGAAAGATGTGGTTTTTTAAAAATATGCTGATTTTGAGATATTGATGGGTCCTCCCTTTTAAGATGGCCAAAAATCAGTGAGTCAAGTCATGGGAACTGAGTAAAGAGAGGAACTGGGAAGGTAGGGTCTTAAAGGGGGCTTCACTATGCAGTTTGTAGTCCTCTAGCCTGCTCCTGGGCTGTCACTTCTGGTCCTGTTCCATGGCCAGTACACAGGTGAGCCAGCTCTGATTTCTAGACACTGGCTCTCCTGTCCCTCCAAGGCATGAAAGGATGTTCACTACTAGCCACCCCTGCCCCCACTTCCTGCACTGTTAGAGGAGGAAGAGAGGAGAGGCAAAGATCTAATACACATAGCAGGAGTCCAAACAGCCAGTGATCATTTATGCCATTTATATTCCAATTAAGATCCACCTCCCTGCCCAGCTCTCCCCATAGTCCCATATTGTCACATATGTTCTGTAATTACATACAAATATCTAGTGCCCATGGAAACCTCATCTGCTGGGATTAATGATGATAAGCTCTCAGACCAAATCAAAATGACCCCTTGCAATCCCTGACTGCTCTTGTCACACCACTGCTCTCAAAGGAAGACATGAAGGGTTGCACCAAGGTCTCTGCCCTCTCCCCTAACCTCATTCCATGTAAGGAGACCAAACTGGATTATGGTGGGTCCTGGTCCTCAGACAAGTCTCCCCAGGAGACCAAAGGTCTTATGCTTCTTTGATTCTTCAGTGGCCCCATGGAAGGGCTTCTCACACTCTGAGACTTTTAGACTCTGGAAATCAAGTCACCCTAGTCCCCAGGGGCTTAAATCCATGAGGGGCCAATCCACCAGTGAGAAGGGCAGTAGTGGCAGCTCCCTCAGTGCACATTATAGAAACTGATTTGTTGAAGCAGCTTAATGGATTGGATCAGCAACAGGGATGACTCCACTCCTATAATACTGCCCACATCCTAGCTTTCACAATTGGCCAGGTGGCTGACCCTAACACACTCTATTTCTGTACCTCAGTGGGTGGTACAAGTCCCAGGGTAGACGTGTGTGAAATAGACAGGTTGATGTAGGAACTGCTAGATGCCAGAGTCCTCAGGCAAAACCCTCAGTTCAACAGTTCTGTTGAGACACCATGCAAGGACAGAGGCCCTGGGAGACTGACCATAGATTACCTTAGCCAGAAAAGAGAAATTGATTTGGTGACTCTGGCTGTCCCTGATTTTGTAACTATTAGAGAGATGCTGGTGGCCATCCTCAGAGACTAGTATACGGTAGATGACTTGGCCACTTCATTCTTTTCAGGTCCTAGTCAGACTAGGACCAGTTTGTCTTTACCTGGCTAAGCAGGTAATACTGTTTTATGGTCCTATGACATGGCCATCTTATCAGTCCTGCAAGTTGACACTAGTGGTGGCATGGAGTCTAGTTAAATGTAAGCTTCCTCCAAATGTGAGGGCAATCCATTACTTATGACCTCCTGTTGGTAGGCCCTACTGAGGAAGCTGTGACCCTGGCCCTTGACATGTGAATGGATTAATTAAGCCATGATGGTAGGGCAAGTAACTCAGACAAAATTCAGGCAGCCCTACCCCTGGGCCTCCTGCTGACTGATGATAATATCCTACTGCAAGTATCTATTAATGGCACTAATGCAGTTTGTAGTCTATGGCCACAAGATGAGGGCAGAGTGCACATGCTCTTAAGGTACTAGACCCCAGCACTGAAAGAAACCATGGTGAGCTATACCCCATTTGAAAAACAGCTCCTTCCTTGCTCCTGGACCCTAATGGGAACTGAAAAGCTGACTGGAGACATTCCAAGCACTCTCTGGCCAGAAATTTCAATCGTTCAATGGGTGCTGACTAATGCCAAATCCCTGAATGCAGATGGAGCCCAAGAATCACCCATCATCAAATGGAAGTGATATATTCAGAGCTAAGCCAGGGCAGGCCCAAGGGGAGTTAGCCACCTATGTGAGAACCTTGCTTAGCAACAGGCTGCCACAAAAGCTAGTCTTGGTGGACCTCCAGTGAAATCCCCTTTTACAACCTGAGATCCTTGGTTTTCAGAAGCCTCCAGAAGCAGGAGATGCCTGATTCTCAGATGGCACAGAGCTCCTTAAACATGTCAAACTCATTGGAATGCCACAGCAGTACAGTCAGCAGATATGTCCATCTACTTTACCTACCACACTATCCAATCCAACCCACTCCAGACAGTTCTCTTGCTGCTTGAGTGGTCTACCACAAAGGAGATATTTCTCTTCACTGATTCCTGTGCAATAGCTGATGGTCTTGCTGTGCGGTCAGGCCAGTGACAGGCTACCAACTGGATGATCAATTCACCACCTCTTTGAGGAACCTCACTATAGAGAAGTATCTCCTCCAAGTTCAACTATTGGACACTCTATATGACTCAAGTCTCTGCCCACAAGAAAGGACCATTTCCATAAGTGTATACTGGAATGAGCAAGTTGACCAGGTCTGTGAAGCTCAAATAGTCCCTACCATTTCCCACTTGGCTGGTTTCCTAGATTTCATGATCTCCAAAAACTCATTTCATCACAAAATGAAATCATTTGGGAAACTCACACCTCCTCAGCACTCCCTGCCCCTGGGGCCTCTCCCACCCTCTGGTTGGAGAGGATAGTGGAGTGGAGAGCTGGGAGCTCCACCCAGATCCTCCAGTATTTAAGGAGGGCACCCAGAGAACTCACCTCATCATTTCCCACCCCCTGATTTCCTGGGCTTTGTGATCTCCTAAAACTCAACAATCCTTAAGATAAAATCTACTCAAAAACTCTTCCTTCCTCAGATCATTTCCCACCTGGATGTAGCACTTCAGCATGTCTCCTTACCAGGTAACCTCCTTTTCCATTTCTTTTTATATATTGTCTTCGCCCATAAGGTTGGGAGTGCCTGGAGGGCAGGAACTGTCATGCCTTTCTTTGTATCTGTAGCTCTAAGCAGAGAAGCACCTGGCACATAGTAGGTACTGAGTGAAAGTTTATGGAATTTTGGTCCATGGCAATGTGAAACTATGCAACAGAGGACCCATAAGAGCAGCCTCCACATCACCCAAGATGACTGTGGTGCCCATCCACAAAGACTGTGAAACTTGTCAGTTCCAATGCCACATACAAAAGGCCCTGCTAGTAAGACACCATGAGGGCTATGGCCAGCATCCTTCTGGCCAATGGACCAGGGCCACAATAAAGGGGCTTCTGGAATATTCTGATGGCTGTGGGTACCTATCAAGGGCATTGTCTAAGGGAGGGGACTGCCACACTAATTGCCTGAGCTGGTGTTGACTTCAGACAATGGCACAGCTTTCACATCAGCAGCTACTTGGACATGAATAAAACTATAAGTTGTATCACACATCTATTCCATGTCCCACCTCACTCACAAGTAGTAAGGACTGTGGAATGATAGTACAGTCTGCTCAAGTAAGCCGTAGAGCCATTGGACCCTAAGCAAAGCCTGAAATGCTGGATCAACAAGCTTCCAAGTGCAGTTTTCATCCTCAACAATGCAATTCCAATTCTCTTGTCTCCTTCTAAACCCTGGGTCAGAAGCCAGAAAAGTTGTTTTAATCTGCATTTCTCTAACCAGTAGTAATTTAGAACTTTTTTAATGTGACTATAGACAGCTTTGATTTCTTCATCTGAAAACTTCCTGTTCATATCCTCTGACCATATAAGCATTGCGGAATGACTTGCATTCTTATAAATTTGACTCAATTGTCTACATATTTGAGAAATGAAACCTTGTAAAGAGATATCTGTTGTAACATTGTTCCCCACCTTTCTGCTTTCCTTCTAATCATGGTTGCATTGGTTGTATTTGTACAACACAATTTCATTTAATTTAATCAAAATGACCCATTTCATATTTCATAATTCTCTTCATTTCTTGTTTGGTCATAAATTCTTCCCTTCTCCATAGATCTGATAGATAAACTCTATCATGCTCCTCCTAATTTGCTTATGGTATCATCTTTTATGTCTAATCATATAGCCATTTTGGTCTTCTCTTGGTTTATAGTCTAAGATGTTGGTCTATAGCTAGTTTCTGCCATATGGTTTTCCAGTTTCCCCAGAAGTCTTTGGACAATAGTGAGTTCTTTTCTCTAAATTGGGGTGTTTGGGTTTATCATTTACTACTGTGTCTTGTGCACCTAAATTTTGTTATATTGGCTTGGCCTATCCATGAGCAAGAGATATATTTCCAGTTGTTTAGATCTGACTTTGTGTGAAAAGTGGTTTTTGATCATGTTCATATAGTTCATAGATTGTCTTGGCAGATAGACTCATATGTATTTTACATTGTCTACAGTTATTTTAAATGGAAATTTTCTTTCTATCTCTTGCTTGGGCTTTTTTTGGTTATATATAGAAATGTTGATGTTTTATGTGGGTTTATTTTATATCCTGCAACTGTGCTAATGTTAATTATTTCAACAAGTTCTTACTTAATTCTCTAGTATTCCCTAAGTATATCACCTGCAAAGAGTGATAGTTTTGCTTCTTTATTGTCCACTCTAATACCCCCAATTCCTTTTTCTTCTCTCATTGCTAGAGCTAAAATTTCTAGTACAATTTTGAATAATAATAGTAATAATGGGCATCCTTGCTTCATGCCTGATCTTATTGGAAAAGCTTCTAGTTTATCCCCATTAGATATAATTCTTGCTAATGGTTTTAGATAGAAACTGTTTTTCATTTTAAGAAAAGCTCCATTTATTCCAATGTTCTCTAGTGCTGGCCTGAGGTGGCATGCTTTGGGGAAGCGGTCCTTAGATCATAGACTATCGGAGCTGGGAGTATCATTATGTGAAAATGTGGAGTTTCACTGATTATCTCATCCCCTTCAAAGTAATGTAAATACCTTCCTTAGGCAAGAATGGTTATTAATGGAATAAATCAATTAATTAGAACCAAGTGAGAATAAGGTCTGTCTATATGTAACTTCTATAATCAATCAAAAGCACTGCCTTAAGAGTTTTGGTCATGCTTTTTGGGAAATTGTACCAAAGAGAGGACTCATCTTAGAAAAAGATAGAGATTCCTAGAATTTGGAAGGAGCAGAGTGATGCAGAAAGCTGAACCAAGAGTGGGCAGAGCTGGATCAACCAGGAAAAGGTGAAAGAGAAGGTAGGACTGAACTCTGGCAGAGAAGGAAAATATCAAAGATGGACACTGGCTCACAGAGCATCTCAGAGTAGAAGTGCCCCAGTGTATCCAACTACTTGAGGCCTAAGGAAAGTTCCTAGAAGAGGTCTACTCCTTCTCCAAATTCCCTGCCTGATACCTGTCTAGTCATAGACAACATAGTAATCTGCTTTTTAGTCACACAAAGGTTTCTAATAACCTCAATTTTGCCTCAAGTACAAAGAGACCAGGGGCTAAATAGAGACAGATATACATGTCAATTTTAAGCAGAGAGCCCAACCTTTGCCCAGATGTTAGGAATTTTCCAAACCCATAATGTTTTATCTGAAAAATATTCCTTAAAGGTGCAGAAGAGGGAGCCATGTGGACTGAGGCAGGACATTATCTTACCCCTAGGCTCACTTTAAAAATGAGTTCATGACTGTAAGATGGTATTACACTTAAATAACAAACAGATCATAGAATGTCAGGGCTGAAAACATAGTTAGATCATAGAATGTGAGATCTTGGAGGATCGAGAGAGCAGATAATATGGAATGTCAGAGCTGGAAGGACCTTGGAAGAAAAAACATCAGAGATTGGGAGGATCATATTAGCATCACAGAATGTCACAGCTGAAAGGGTACTTGGAACCCATATATGTGTGTGTATGTGTGTGTGTGTGTGTATATGTATGTATGTATGTATGTATGTATGTATGTATGTATAGACTGGCTACAATAGAAGAGTTCTCAGCATACACAGAGACAGTGCTGGGAGAGTCTTCAGAACACTGAATATCATTGCTGTAAGGTCATTTGTCTAAGCTCATACAGTTTGTGCCAGATATCTGCCCAATGAGGGAATGGGACCGAGATAAAATCTATTGATAAAGTTGCTTATGATCTTTGATCCTTCAAAGCTAATTAAGACCAGACTCTTCCTCCCACCATCTGACTTCTGGCACAACCTGGGGTGTGCATGGTACAAATGTAGTCTACCTAATCCTGGAGTGAAGCTTTCCATCCAATGATTTTCAGTAATAACTGAATAAAAAAGCAAGAAGAAAATTTCAGTTGACAGGTAGCACAAATGAACTCATGTAAGCCTAGCAGAGCTCAATCCCCTGTCATTGCATGGGTGACTGATGCTAGCTGGTTTGGCTTAATCACTGCAAATTATTAATGAGGTGACTCTTTTGATCCTTATAAATTTGAAAGCGTTAACAGACATTGAAGCCCCTGTGCCAAAAAGCCCAACCTCTGGGCCCCAAGATGCTTGCCCCTGGCTTATTCAAAGAGCAGGGAGTAGAACAGGGGTCTCATACCTTTTCCAGTGGAAAACCAGATCAAGTTACCCACCCCACCTTTGATGGAGTATTAATGATTCTGGAAACAAAATTTAGTGTCCAGCAAAAAAGTGACAGTTAGTTCCAGTCACTGGTTGCCATGGTGACTTGTTGTCAAGGATACTTGGAATTCTGAGTTGCAGACAACCAAGGTACCTCCTTATCAGGCTTCCATTATGATTGTAGGTCAGGAGGAGGGGAGGGCTTCTTCCCAGCCTTGTCATGGACTGCCAGTTGGGAGCAGATCTAAATCACCACATGCTACAAAACATCAGGAGATACCCATACAAGCACACATGTACACTCACAGGCATGTGTGTGTGTATGTGTGTGTGTATGTATATATATATATATATATATATATATATATATATATGTATATATACATATATATGTATATATATGTATATATACATATATATGTATATATACGTTATATATATGCATATATATATATATACACACACACACATACATACATATATATCCATATGTGTATATATACTAATACATATTAACATATATTCAGATATGGAGAACAAAACAAACATGGATAGAGATGCAGAGACAGAGACAAGGAAAGAGAAATATATCTGCTGTATAAATCTTTTCAAGCCTCTCATATCTGCAAGAGGCAAAGGTGGGGTAAAGGAAGTAACACCTGCTGGATAGAGTATTATGTAGACAAGGAAGCCAAAGAATTCAATTCAGGCCAATAAGGATCTACTACGTGCTTAGTAGAGGAATCTATCATTTAGGGGAAGTTATTTTTCCTTTAACATAAAAAAACACAAACCCTTCCATATATCTTTAGTCTTAGAATAGAGTGATGAGTAGTTTGGAGAGATGAGCGAATAGAAGGCAGCAGGATTTAGTGGATACAGCACTGAATTTCAAATGAGCAAAACCCAGGTTCAAATCCTGCCTCAGACACTTAGTAGCTGTGTTCTCTCATATAAATGATTTGACCACTGTGGTTTTTAGTTTCCCCCTTTGTAAAATTATGAGGATGAAAGTAGATGGCCTCTGTCATCTCTTCTAGCTTTAGATCTAGGGTCCTGTAATCACATGAACTTATTGAAGGTCTTAAAGGAATGCCTCAGCAGAGAGAGAACTGAAGCAATGTAGTATATACCACATAAGCTTGGCAGTTCCTGAAAGGAGAGAGACAAATAGAGAGACAGAGAGTGAAAGAGAAAGGTAGGGGGGCAGCTAGGTGGCACAGTGACACTAGGTGGCACTGGCCCTGAAGTCAGGAGGACCTGAGTTCAAATCCGGCCTCAGACCAAACACTTGATACTTACTAGCTGTGTGACTCTGGGCAAGTCACTTAACCCCAACTGCCAAAAAAAGAAGGAACCATAACAGAGAGGGAGGGAGTGAAGCAGTTAGGGTGAGAGAGGGAGAGTAAGAGGGTGAAAGAGCAGTGGAGGGGTTTTGTTTAGAAAGAAACATAACAGTGGGAGATGGATGATTTCCCATTGAGCATTTGGAAGTAGAGGAGCTGGATAGGAATTCCTGTCCTACTACTGAGCACAATGACTACAGATATGGCCTCATTTACTGTTGAATTTTATATATTCCCAGGGTCTTTGTTTTTTGAATTGACTGGCCTGACGCACCAGCACCAATATTTACCTCCATGCCTGATTTCACAATGGTCAAGTCTCCATTAAACTTTTGATATTTCTTTCATAAATTTCATTCAAAATTAAGATCACTTGTAATTTTGTATTTATTTGCTCTGAATATTGCTCTTGTGACTGGGTAATATCAATGTCTTACCAAATTAACTGGTACATTGAAGGGTGAATCCAACTGAGTGGTCTCTCCACTGAAATGAATTCTGATCTTATATCAGGTGTCCTTTCCTATAATGAAGAGTTTCATAGGTAATTTCAATATTGATGATTTGACCTGAATTCCTATTTGCACTGAAGGAGTTCATTACTCACTTCCTGTCATAACTTGAGGACTTCATTCAGCTCCATTGTTTTCCTCTTACTCAGGAGTAAACTGTCCCACAGGTTAAAATCCAATGAAAGTAGACTCTGGAATAAGTCTAACCATAATATTAGGAGTTGTACACAAGACAGCAGCCATAAAGTAACCACAAAATGATGATATTACTTGATGTCATTAAATGAAGACTTTTGAAGTATTTTTCATTGTCCTCAACTTTTAGGTAAACTGCAGTATCTAGTTTGAACAGGAGATGCCAATGAAAGACTGTGCTCTTTTCCTCAATGGCAACTAATTGTTTACCAAGCATTAATCATGCACCTATTTTCAATTCAGTTTAATTCAATAAACATTGATTGATCACCTACTATGTGCCAGGCACTTTGTGCCAGTCATGGGGGCAACAAGTAGGTAGTTACAGTAAAGTACATGAAGGAGACAAGTATATAAAAAGACTAACAAGACTAACAAATGTGAAGGGCTTTAAATGACAGAAAAAGAAGTCTCAGATCTCATATGTATAGGGGAGACACTGGAGTTTATTGAATAGGTTATTAACCAGGGCCCTAAACATTTCAGTGAACTGCAACATCGCTGCTGACCACCAGATGGCAGTGAATGACTGTGCTATGTTTCTCAAAGCTAATCAATTATTTAACTAGGATTTGTTAAGTTCCTATTTTGTGCGAATCATGGGGAATAGCCTTTTCAAAGGCTTGTGGATGGGAAATGAAGTGTTGTGTGTGAGGAACAGTAAGCAGGGAAATCTTGGTGAATGGAGTTCCTGAAGAGGAATAGCCCCCCTCCGACCTTTCCAGTCATCTTGCACCTTAGTCTTTGAACCAGTGACACTGGCCTCCTGGCTATTCCACAAACAGGACACTCCATCTCTCAGCTTCCAGCATTTTCTCAGGCTGTCCCCCATGGTTGGAATGCTCTTCTTTCTCATCTCTGCCTACTAGCTTCCCTGGCTTTCATTGAGTCCCAACTTAAATCCCATCTTCTATAAGAAGCCTTTCCTACTGCCTCTTAATTCTAGTGCATTCCTTTGGCTGATTATTTCCTGCATATTCTGTATATAGCTTATTTGTATGTATTGGTTTTGTTATTTCCCCTCTTAGAGTCAGAGTTCCTCGAGGGCAGGAACTGACTTTTGCTTCTTTTTGTATGTCCAGTGCTTAGCACAGTGCCTGGCACATTGTAGGCACTTAATGAATGTTCACTGATTAATGTTATTATTATGGAGTACTATAGAATAAGGCTAGAAAGGTAGGATGTAGCCAGGGATGAAAGGGCTTTAAATGACAAACAGAGGAGTCTACATTTGATTCTAGATGTATTGTGGAGCCAATGGAGTTTACTGAGCAGACTGATTGATTCTGCTTTTGTGGTAGAGCCCCTGGAGGACTCATACCAGGACTGCCCCAGGACTATTCCTATCCTCAATACTAACCTCATGGTAAGGTGAGGGTCAGTTGTGAGTGGTGAAATAATGAGACAAGGCTCCCACTGCATTCGGGGCCATCTCCAGTCATCCTGACCTATATCTTGCCATTGTACCCAGATGGCTATGGAGGAGAGAATGAGTGACTTTGCACAACCCTGCTTCATTTAAATCCAATTCATTTGTGAATCAAGACATCACCCTCCTGATATCATTGGTCCTCTTCAAGAAGGAAGGACAAAACCAACAACAATGGACAGGTCACAAATTAGGTGAATCAAGGGAAACAACAATAGAAAAAGCAAAAGGCAGGTATTATTGATTTATCATTTAATTGATCAGTTAAACAAATGGACAATTAATTAGTGATAATCTCATTCTCCCTCACCCTAATTCATTATCTTTCTCTGATAGTTGGGGTCCAGTGTCTTCTTGTCCCACTAATCTGAACATATTTCTTTTTTCATTAGCTACAGTATATTGTCTGTTCCCTGATCCAGTATGTTCTCAGGAATCCACCTCTCACTCCCTGTATCTGTCCACTATAGTGGTCTATTCACCTCTCTGGGTGGATGAACAAGGACAGAGTAATTTCCTAATTAGTTCCTTGCTCCCAATTGGTTCCTCTGATTGCAGGTCAGGTGCTTGGAAAAAAGTTAATGATTCTGGGGAAAGAAAATACTGTGGACACCTTCCCCATGAAAGTGATTCTAATAAAGTGGCTATGAGGGTTTAGGGCATCTCATTGGCACCCCTGTAATTGTGCAGCCTGCCATAAAGAAGATGCAACTCCCATTTTCTCATGTTATAGTGTAAAAAAAAGAGAGGGATGTTTGGATATGGATTTATATACCAGAAACATCCATCCTATTTAATATAGTCCTTGAAGTGCTAGCAATAGTAATAAGACATGAAAGACAAATGAAGGAATAAGCATAAACAAAGAAACAAAATTAATGCTTTTTGTAGATGATGAAATAATTTACTTAGAAAATCCCAAAGAGTCAACCAAAACTTAATAAAATAATAAATTCAGTAAAGTTTCAGGTTATAAAATAAATCCCCACAACCTATTTTTATTCCAGTATTTGAGTCAGAACAAGAAATTCCATTCAAAAATAGGTGTAGAAATTGTAAAAATGTATGGGAATGCATCTACCAAAACAATCCAGGCGCTATATGAATCCAAGTATAAAACACATTTCATTACGGAAATACAGACAGACCTAAAGAATTGGTGAAATATTAAGTGTTCAGTTATAGGTTGAGCCAATATAAGAAAAATAACAATATTACCTATGTTAATTGACTCATTAGATGCCATCCCAAATTATGAAAGCAACATTTTATGGAGCTAGACGAAATAATTTTGAAACTCACGGGAGAGATCAGATTCACAATACAAAGAAATGAATCAACACACTAGCATAGTGTTCAAGAAACCCAAAGACACTGTTTACCAGGAAGTGACAATTCGATTAAAAAAAACTTCTAGGAAAATTGGAAAGTAGTTTTGGCAGAAATTGAGTATGGAATAACAAATTGGAAGAGAAGGGATGGCTTGAGTGCTATGCACAGAGCAGCATAGGAGAGTCAGGGATTGCAATAAAATAGAATCCTGGTGTCTGTTTGCAAGATAGTATGGAGCAAAAGAGGCAGGTGAACGTGACAAAGCAGGGATCTTTGGAATCAGAGCAATATATTTGGGACTATGATTGAGAATAAAGGGTGGCTCAAGAGGCACAGTAAAAGGGAGACTCTGTTGGGTATTAGATGTGTGAACTAAAGATTATTAGGTGTCCCTCTACCACCATGGTCCAACAAATGCCACCAAATCCCATTGCCAAGTTCTATACCCCATTATAATATTATCCCTGCAAAGCCCAAATATAAACAAATGGAGACAGTCATGGCTGTGAAATTGTTTGATGAATACTGAAACTAAAGGAGTGCTACTTTAGCCTGTGGTCTGCCAGTGCTGGATATGTATCCTCAGAAGTGTCTAGGGCAGCTCAGCTCAGCTCTACACATGCAGTCTGCTCCTGCCCTAATAAACAGCTTTTAAAAACCCTATGTTGTCCTCAGATTTCCTTGTTGGCCTTGGTTCACATAATCTGTATAAAACCTGATAGCTAGAAGGGACCATAGCAGCCATGTCACCCAATATGTACATGAAATGAATTCCCAGAGTAACATACAAGACAAATGGCCATCCAGCTTTTCCTTGAATACTTTCAAAAAGGGGAAACCCGTGAATTCTTCAAGGCAGCCCACTGCATTTTGGGAGAATTCTCATTTTTAAGAACATTTTTCTGATGTCATATCAAAATTGGTCTCTTCATAACTTCCAACTACTGCTCATGGTTCCAACCTCTAATCCTTCATTCACATGATAGACTTTTATGTTTGGTACTTGTTTTCCCAGGTTTCTCTGAAATTCTTCATTTAGGCATTTCTTATGTTGCTATAGTATTCCATTATATTATATAACATAATTTCTTTAGGCATTCTGCCAACTTAATGGCACCCTTTAAGTCTCCACTTTACTACTACTACACCAAAAAAGCTGTTATAATATTTTTGTACACATGACTCTTCCCCTTTTTTTGATTTGATTGGAGTAAAGGCCCAGTTGTTGTATAGGTGATTCAAAAGATATGCTCAGTTTAGTGCGTTTGGGATATACTTTAAAATTGATTTTCAGAAAGGCTGGTCCAACTCATAGCTGTACCAATACTTTATTATTGGGCCACTTTTCCCCTAGTCTCTCCAACAATTTTCAGTTTCCTTTTTTTCTTTTATTGTCATCTTTACCAATCCATGAAGTGCTATTTGTTACTCTCTTAGCCAAATATCTTCTTGTCTTCAGCAGCAATGCCCTATTACTCATGGCTATAAAGTAGAACCCCAGAGTTGCTTTAATTTTCATTTTCCTAATTATTAGCAATTTTGACATTTGTTCCATATGTTTATGCATTGTTTTAAGTTATTCCTCTGGAAATTGGATGTTTATATAAATTCCTCTTAGGATTATAAATAAAAATTGGTTCTCTATATACCTTAAATATCAGAAAAACTTCCTGCAAAGATTTTTTCCCATTTTCCTCTTTTTCTTTCTAATTTTAGCTTCATTAATTTTCTTTTTACTAAAACATTTGAATTTGACATAATGAAAATGATCAATTTTGCCTCCTGGGATGCTTTTTCTCTCTTCTTTGTTCCCAAATTTTTCTGTCTATTGATGAGAAAAGTAATTTCTCAATTGTGGAATTTGTTCATAATTTCTCTTTATCTAATTTGTGTATTCATTTGGAACTTCTCTTGGCTTGTGTTGTGAGATGCTGATCTATGCCTAATTTCTACCATAATGCTTTTCAGGTTTCTCAGAAGCTGTTATCAAAAAGACAGTGTTTACCCCAGTAGTTATGATCTTTCGACTTTTGCAACATTAACCTACTAGGTTCATTGGCTTCTCAAACTATGCTCAGATTACCTCTCTTTTATCACAAACTCTAGAACTGAATAGTAACATTCTCCCATCATTGCCATCATTTCCATTCCAGGAACAAGTTCCTCCCAATTATTGACAATCAGATCTAGAACAGCTAGTCAATAAACATCTGTTAAACACTTACTATGTGCCAGGAAGTGAGCTAAGTAAGTGCTGAGAATAGAAAGAAAAAGGCATTTCTGTGCTGAAGGTGCTAAGTGTAATGGAGAAGACAACATGCAATCAATTATGGAGAACCATGGTATGGTCAGGATGAAGTGGAAGGAATAAGCAGTTAGAAGGGGCTGGAACTGGAGGGGAGATTAAGGAAGGCTTTCTGTAGAAGATGGGATTTTATCTGGAATACGGAGGCTGCCAGGGAAGCCAAGAAGGGGAGATGAAGAGTGAGAGCATTCAAGGTATGGGAGGGGGCGGGGCAGCCAGTGCAAATGCTCAAAGTCAGGGGAAAATGCCTATTTCCTTTTGTTGATTCCTGTACTTCATCAAAGGTCAAATGATCACTAATACAATTCAAAAAGTTATTAGCTAGATGGCAAAATAGAGGAAGCATTAAGCCATGCTCTCTCAACATTCCCCTCCAAACAACTTTAAAATAATGGCTCAAACTGAATTCTTAAGAGGCAGAGCTAACAAAAGTCAAGGTGACATTCTTCTAGCCCAAGATAATTTAAGAAGTTAGAAGACATTTGTAATACAGGTGTAGAGGCTGGCCATGTGGGTGAAATGCCTTTGGTGGGATTAAGGAGTGGCAGCAGGACAAACAAACACTTTAGGAGCTCTGAAGCCAGAGACAATGAGGTGACCTGGAAACTGGTCAGAAAGAGATTACAGGGATACCTATGCTAGCATTGGATGTAGGACTGGAAGCTGTTCTACATCTTCACTGTTTACACAGACTTAAGGGTCACAGTTCAAGGGCAGAGAGGAGCACTTTTGGCCAAGAAAAAGTAGGTACTCTGAGGAGCAGGATTGTTTTCAGTCACAAGGGATCAGGGACTCTGAGGAACAGCATTGTTTCTGGTCACAGGGGACTGTGAGTAGCTGTAATGATTGCAGTCCCAAGGGTTCAGGTTTTCTTTCCGGGTAAGAACCACAGCACAGGCCAGGAGAGCAGTGACCTTACCTCTCCCAAAGCCAAATTACCTTGCAACCACTGACATCTTCCAAACCCCTAAAACTAGCTTTGAAAATAACAGGGTGAAAAAGGCTGATAATTGGCTGGGATCATGAGCAAACTGTGGAAAAAAACTCAGAGTATAGAATCTTACTTTGGTGACAAGGAAAATCAAAACATAAAACCAGAAGAAGACAATGAAGTCACACCTCCTACATCCAAAGCCTTAAAGAAAAATAAGAATTTGTCTCAGGCCATGGAGGAGCTCAAAAAGGATTTTGAAAAGTAAAGGAAAAATTGGGAAGAGAAATGAGAGTGATACAAGAAAATCACGAAAATCAAGTCATCACCTTGCTAAAGAAGACCCCCAAAATACTGAATAAAATAACACCTTAAAAATAGCCTAACTCAGATAGCAAAAGAGGTCCAAAAAGCCAATGAGGAGAAGAATGCCTTCAAAAGAAGAATTTGCCAAATGGAAAAGGAGGTCCAAAAGCTCATTGAAGAAAATAATTCCTTAAAAATTAGAATGGAGCAAATGGAAGCTAATGACTTTTTGAGAAATCAAGGCATTGTAAAACAAAACCAAAACCATGATAAAAAAAAAAGAAGAAGACAATGTGAAATATCTCATTGGAAAAACAACTGACCTGGAAAATAGATCCAGGAGAGAGAATTTAAACATTATTTGACTACCTGAAAGCCATGATCAAAAAAAGAGCCTAGATATCATCTTTCAAGGAGTTATCAAGGAAAACTACCTTGATATCCTAGAACCAGAGAGTAGCCTTATTTCTCTAGATGTTCTAAGACTAGAAAGATGAGGGGTAAGTTTCTTTTTTTAATGTCAAAAGAAAAGTCATTTCCAAAAACTATCCACTTTCACCTTGTGAACATTCAACAGGTACTGATGGGCCAGAAAGGAAATTTTTGCAGAAGTCCTGTCTATATCCTACTCTGTCTCTAAAGCAGAGGTTCCCAAACTTATTGACTTACTGTTCCCTTTTAAAAACAAATTACTCAGCACCACTCTGGAAATCTATTTTTTAAACTTTTATTGTTTTATTTCCTGAAATTTACATCATGTCAAAAATGATGCATCTTAAATTTAATAATTTATTGTAAATTTGTGGGTTTTTCCTGCATTGAAATTCTGATAACGCATAACCCTATAGTATCATATTGTAAATAAGCCATTGCACATATATATTCCTTCCAACACATGCTGGACTTCATGACAATGTGTGACATTCTTGCCTGCCAGCGCTTGTTTGATAAGACCTGTTGGTGGACTTGACCACTTATTGGTTGTAACTTGCATTTTGTGTGTTTATTTGATAAAGAATGTAATTACTATGACTTGTATAACTCTGTTATACAATAGATGAAACATGTATGAATGGTTTTTCAAAATTTACTTCTTTATGCTTTTACTGCCTCCTTATTTTTATTTTATCACCCACTACCAATAGTACCCAAGGCTACTACTGTCTTCCTGGATTTTTCTTTCTTTTTTCTTTTTTTTTTGGTGAGGCAATGGGGTTAAGTGACTTGCCCAGGGTCACACAGCTAGTAAATGTCTGTTATCTAAGTGTAACACCACCTTAAAATCATGAGCTCCTTTTGAAAGTTAACTTAGGGCTAAGATAATGCCCAGGAATTTTATTCAAATGAAGGACTTCCAAACATTCTTGATGAAAATTCTAGGGGTACATAGAAGCTTTGAAGTGTAAACACAGCATTCAGCAGAAGGCAGCCCAAGCTCCCAGGTGGAAGCTTGTCTAAATCCACCTTCTGAGGCTAGAGCCATTAATGAGTCATTCTCGGGTATTATCATGCTAACATACAGAAGTACCCAGCAGAGGGAGAGGGGTGGATTCTGCTGATCCCAAGGGCTTTTTCCTTGGTGGATGGGAGACTTCAACCTCTGGATACACCCTAGGGAGACAGACAAGACCATGAGAGAGGAAAGAAGAGTTGTCTTGACTTTTGTGGGTACAGCCAATCAAACAAGCATTTATTAAGTGGCTGCTCTGTATGTGCCAGGCACTGTGATCAAGAATAAATCTTTTGTACTTTACATTTTTCACAAGGTCAAAATAAAGGCTGTCTTATATTTGTTATGTTATTAGCCTGTTTGGCCCTTTACACTTTCTTTGTGGAGAATTAAAAGCCGAATTCTGATGTCTCTTGGGGAAACCATAGTTTGCTGGCGAAAGCTGCTCTGGGAGCCAGAATTGTAATCTGGAAAGATCTTTGGCTGCTGTGGAGTCAGAGGATCTGGGTTCAGATTCTGCCTCTGATGCTTAGTACCTGTGTGACCCTGGGAAACAACTTAACCTTGTTGGGCCTCAATTTCTTCTCAATTGACTAGGAGGAAATCAATGAGGTCACCAAAGTGCTTGGAATGATGTTTGTTCCCTTCCCTGACGCGTGTCTCACAGCTTTCTTCTTATGCATTCTGCTCTGCAGTATGTATCTATATTTCTCTTTTCCTGTCTCTACCTCTGCCTGTCTCTTTCTCTGCATCTCTGTGTCTGTCTTTGTTTTTTCTCTGTGTCACTCAATATATACAACATATATGCTTGTGTGTACGTATATGTGCATTTGTGGTTATCTCCTGATATTTTGTAGCCTCTGGTGATTTGAATTTGCTCCCAGCTGGCAGTCCAGGAGAAAGCAGGGAGGAAGCCCTATGCTACTCCTGGCCTAGGGATCACAATGGAAGCTTGATAAGGAGGTAGCCTGAATGTCAGCAATTCAGAATTCCCAGTACCCTTTGCAACAACCAGTGACCATGGCCATCAGTGATTGGAACTAGTTGCACCTGCCTTGCCAGACACTAAATTTTGCCTCTAAAGAGATTATCTTCTGCCAAAGGTGGAGTGGCTAACTTGATCTGGATTTCCACTGGAAAAAGATATGAGATCCCTGTCTTACTTTCTACACTTTGAACAAGCCAGGGGCAAGTATTCTGGGGCCCAGTGATTGGGCTTTTTGGCACAAGGGACTTCAGTGCCTGTTTATGCTTTCAAATTTACATTGATTAAATGATTCACCTCATCAATAATTTGCAGTGATGTTGACAATGCAGCTAGCATCAGTCACTCACACAGTGGCAAGGGGTTAAGCTCTGCTTGGCTTACGTTGGTACATGTGTATTACCTGGCAAGGGAAAAAAATACTTTTTGCTTTGTAATTCAGCTATTACTAAAAATCATTGGGAGGAGGGCTTTGCTTCAGAATGAGGTAGACCACATTTGCACCCTATGCACCCCAGGTTCTGCCAGAGGTCAGATCTGGGTCATCTTCAGTAATCCTGATGAATATCTGGCCAGTGGACCCAGATGGCTCTGGAGGAGAAAGTGAAGCTGGGGACTTCGAATAGCCCTCCCTCACTAAAATCAAAGTCAATTGCAAGTCATGTCATCCTGTCTCTGATGTCATGGTCCTCTTCAAGAAAGAAGAACAAACACAACCCATGAGTATTCTGAGCCCCCTGAATAGAAACACAACTTTCCAATTCTAGCTGGGTAGCTCACTTTGTGGTTTCTTCTCTCTCTCCTTCTCCCTCTTTATCTCCTTCTCCATCTCCCTTTCTGTCTCCCTCTCCCTCTCCTTTTCCTTCTCATCTCTAGGATTTGCTGGTTAGATTTCTTTCTCAAAGACCAAGCCTTAAACACAATTCACTCTGGAGCTCATGGATTGACTAACAATAGGTCTCTGCCCCACCACCACTTAATGGTTATTTTTTGGGCCTTCCTTGCTCAGAGTGAAGGTAAATAGTAACTTTCTCTTTCTGCCAGCAACCCTGAGGGTCTTCCCCTCACAGTTTGTTTTTTTTTATTTGATTAAAGGAGCTTGACTCACTTCTTTTTTTCCCATAACTTATTTTATTGGTGAAATTAAAAACATAGTTATTAATAGTAATAACTGAGTACATTTTTTCCTAATACAGGCCTACTAATGAGAAGAATGGAATTCTTTTTTTTGGGGGGAGGGGTATAATTTTGTTTAATTGGAATACAGAGTTAGTGTTCCTTATTATCAAAATTGTTTGCAAATGTTCATTTGCTAATGCTTATCTATGATGAGATTTAATGTATTTCATTTTTGGAAATGTCTTTTCGTAAAGCTAGGTAATGCTAAATACTAATATCAATCCACAATCATATGATTTTAATTGAGCATATTCTTTACTTGAAAAGCATTTATCGAATTCTATTAGATTCTTCTTCTAATTTTTGCCTTTTAGCATGTCATTATATTGTAGATTAACCAATTACAATTGAAGGTTAGGTGAAAAGCTTCTAAATTGCTTATATTTTGAAATACGGAAATTTCTTTTGCACTTACAATGAGGTCCAAAAATGCTGCTGGAATTATAGTCTGAGCTTGGAAAATAGATCCACTTCAAATTTGTGTGAGAATGGAAGTCTTATTTAGTACAAGTGTGTAAAACAGCTTTAAATTACTGGTGACACAAACATTAGTTGTCATCAAATTGACTTTACCACAGTATAAGTTTTGCATGTAAGTGCTACTTTGCCTTGTGGTTTTAGGTTGAGTTAATTACAAAACATTATGTGAAGTTTACAGCAAAAGCTAATTTTAAAATACGTTCAATATTTAATAATAGTGCTCAAGGAAGGTTCTCATTGCTCAGAAAAATTTCCATCTTAATCCTGAACTGAAAATATCATAATAAATATTTTCCCTCATCTTTTCTTGTTTTGACACTATGTATGTACACTGGTAATAAAAAATAATAAAAT
The DNA here is from genome assembly GCF_003287225.1 of Phascolarctos cinereus. NCBI lineage: Eukaryota > Metazoa > Chordata > Mammalia > Diprotodontia > Phascolarctidae > Phascolarctos > Phascolarctos cinereus. The sequence goes on along the minus strand of NW_027556069.1, from coordinate 1,824,587 downwards.
GTCATAGCACAATGGTATGCTTGGCACTTAGAACACCATCTAATTTTAACCATGTCATTGTATTTCTTAGGACTCTGAGCAGCCGCAGGGCAAATACTAAGAGCACCACATAGAGTCTTCAGCAGTTACTTAACTCTGCCATTGGAGCAGGAAAGCAACCATAGATGATACATAAAAGAATGAACATAGCTATGTTCAAATAAAACTTTATTTATGGATGCTAAAATTTGAATTTCATGGAATTCTCATGTCATGAAAGGTTATTCTTCTTTTGATTTTTTCAACCTTTCAAAAACGTAAAATCAGTCAATTGACATTTATGAGGTGTCTACCACTTGCTAGGGATGGTACTAAGTGCTAGAGATACAAATATGGAAAAAAAAAAACAACCAGTCCCTGCCCTCAAGGATCTTACAGTCTGATGGAGGAAGACAACACACTAAAGGGAGCTAAAAAGGGTGTGTGTGTGTGTGTATTTGTGTGACCATTCTTACCTCTTGGCAGTACAAAAACAGGGGTGTATGTTCAGGGAGGAGTAGCACCTCTAGTGTGAGGGCTTGCTGAACCCTTTTTGGAGCTACTCATTCAGCTTTGGTGTCCACCTGATTCACTCAACTCTCACCCAAGAAGCAGTAGCATGCACAGTTGTCACGCTCTAGTAAATCATTTCAGCAGAGAGGCTAAACCAGGTTGAAGGTAATCAACAGCCCTCCAATCTGTTGGTGAATTAGGGGGATGTCTATTCAAAGCATGTGAAGACTTTCCCCTTGGGAATAGGTGGATGAGAATAATTTGTTCCAATGGTCATGAAGGTGGCTAACGCAGGTGCTGTGGAGCTCTTAGAGCTTTGTCAGGTATCGAAGATACCACAGGCATCCACTGCATCCTGGATCATCATCAGCTGTCCTGACTTTTGTCTTGCCACTGGACTTCAAAGATTCTCTTCATGTTTTTCTTCAGTCTTGTAACTGAAAGTCAGATTTTCTATTCAGCTCTGGTCTTTTCATCAAGAATGCTTGAAAGTCTTCTCTTTCATTGAATATCCATTTTTTCCATGAAGGATTATACTCAGTTTTTCTGGGTAGGTGATTCTTGGTTGTAATCCTATCCACTTTGACCTCTGGAATATTATATTCCAAGCCCTCTGGTCCCTTAATGTAGAAGCTGCTAAATCTTGTGTTATCCTGATTGTGTTTCCACAATACTTGAATTGTTTCTTTCAGGCTGTTTGCAATATTTTCTCATTGACCTGGGAACTCTGGAATTTGTCTACAATATTCCTAGGAGTTTTCTTTTAGGGACCTGTTTCAGGAAATGATCGGTGGATTCTTTCAATTTCTATTTTACCTATTGGTTCTAAAATATCAGGTCAGGTTTCCTTGGTAATTTCTTGAAAGATGATGTCTAGGCCCTTATTTTGATCCTGGCTTTCAGATAGTCCACTAATTTTTAAGTTATCTCTCCTGGATCTATTTTCCAGGTCAGTTATTTTTCCGATGAGATATTTCACACTGTTTTCTATTTTTACATTCTTTTGGTTTTCTTTTATAGTGTCTTGATTTCTCATAAAGTCACTAGCTTCCAATTGCTTTTGGACTTCCTTTTCCATTTGGCCAATTCTTCTTTTGAAGACATTCTTCTCTTCATTGGCTTTTTGGACCTCTTTTGCCATTTGGGTTAGGCTCCTTTTAAGGTGTAATTTTCTTCAGTACTTTTTTGGGTCTCATTTAGCAAGCTGTTGACTAGTTTTACATGATTTTCTTGCATCACTCTCATTTTTCTTCCCAGTTTTTCCTCTACATCTCTTACTTGTTTCTCAAAATACTTTTTGACCTCTTCCATGGCCTGAGACAAGTTCATATTTTTCCTGCAGGCTTTGGATGTAGGAACTTTTACTTTGTTGTCTTTTTCTGGTTGTATGTTTTGATCTTCTTTGTCACCAAAGTAAGATTCTATGGTCTGCCTTTTTTTTTTTTGGCTGCTTGCTCATGATCTCAGCCAATTACGTTATAAACTCTTTTTTAAGATAGGGGTCTTCTTCCAGTGTGGAGAATGTATTGTCCCAAACTTTGGGGGGTTTGTGCAGCTGTTTTCAGAGATACTTCTAGGGACTTGTAAATTTTCAGTTCTTCCAAGGTGGTATGATCAAAGGCAAGGTGTTTACTCCTTTCCTGCTCTGTGCTCTGGTCTATGAGTGATGACAAGCACTCTTTTCTGCCTTGCAGCTGTGAGAAGGATTTTCTCTGTACTGCCACTACCAGCTCCTCCTCACAGCAGGACCACCACTCAGAACTGTGACCCAGATCTAAACATGGGCAAAGTGAGAGAATCCTGCCTCAGCACCAGCAAAGAGATCCCTGCAATTGCCTTCTGATCAGCCACTCAATTCCCCCTTAGTCTGTGGGCCAGAAGCTCAGGAAGCAGCTGCCACCTTGGGGCTGTGCTGGGGATTGGGGCTGGGACCAACCTTCTTTCTCACTGTGGTCACAGACTTTTCCTACTGACCTTCTAAGTTGTCTTTGGTGTTTACGGGTTGAGAAGTCTGGAAACCACCACAGCTGCCCGTAATTCAGTCCTCTGAGGCCTGCTCCAGCTTCACTGAGGCCTGTTTTGCCTGCATGCCCAAGCCAAACTGTGTTCCTCTCCTAGCCTGGCAGACAGGCCTTTCCAATCAACCATCGAGGTTGTCTTGGTCTAGAAATTTCTTTCACTCTGTCTTTTTGTGAGTTCTTTTGCTTTAGAATTTGTTTAGAGTCATTTTTTACAGGTACATGGAGGGGTTTGGGGAAGAGCTCGATGAAGTCACTGTTTTCACTCCCTGTCTTAAAGAGGTCTATTCACTGAATGGGCATTACCTCATTCAAAGTGAGAACCTGAAAAAACCTTAACTTAAAAGGGCCAGGGTTTCCTATTGCATCCTGGGCACACTCCAGTCATCTTGATAAATATCTGGCCACTGAACCCAGATGGTTCTGGAGAAGAAATTGAGGCTGATGACCTTGCACAGCCCTCCCTCCCTCACGTCAAAGTCAATTGCAAGTCATGTCATCATCTCCCTGATGTCATCGTGTTCTTCCAGAAAAAAGGACAAACACAATAACAAACATCAGTCCACATGGCTCCCTCTTCTGCAGCTTTAAGGAGTTTCTTTTAGATGAAACATCATGGGTTAGAAAAATTCCTAAATAGGCTGAGGTTGGACCCTCTGCTTAAACTGACATTTATATCTATCTCTATTTAACCCCCTGCCACTTTGTGGTTGAGGCAAAATTCAGGGTATTAGAAACTTTTGTATGCCTAAAAAGCAGATTAGTATAGCGTCTCTGATTAGACATGTATTAAGAGGGGAAGTTGGGCATGAAGCAGACCTCTTCTTGGAACTTTCCTTAGATCTTAAGTAGGTGGGTACTCTTCTAGTGGCACCAGCCTGGGTCTTCTGCTCTGAGATGCTCATATAGCCAGTGCCTATCCTTCATATTTTCCTTCTCTGTCAGAGCTCAGTCCTACCTTCTCTTTCTCCTTTTCCTCATTGACCCCACTGTGCCAGTTTTTGGCTCAGTTTGCTATGTCTCTGCTTCCTGCTCTCTACTTCCAAACCCTAAGATTCTCAGCTGTTTTCTGAGACAGGTTGTCTCTTTCATACAAGTTCCTAAAGGCATGATGTAATCCCCTGAGACAGTGGTTTGGACTGATTCCAGAACATCATATGTGAGAACCCTGTTCTCATTTGGTTCTGATTGATTGATTTAATAACTGTTCTTGCCTAATGAAGTTATTTCCTTACTTTGAAGGGGGTGGGATAATCAGTGAAATCTTCATTTTCACATAAGGATCCTCCCAGCTATAACAGTCTACGATATAGGGAACCTTTCTACAATGCGACCACCCACTTTGGGCCACTGATAGAGAACATAAGAATGAATGGAGCTTTCCTTAAAATGAGAAATAGTTTCTACCTAAAACATCAGCAATTACTATCTGCAATGGGGATAAGCTAGAAGCCTTTCCAATAAGATCGGGAGTCAAACAAGGATGCCCACTATCACCACTATTATTCAATATTGTACTAGAAATATTGGCTCTAGCAATAAGAGAAAAAAAGGAAATTGAAGGATTTAGAATAGGTAATAAGGAAACAAAACTTTCACTCTCTGCAGATGGTATACTTAGAGAATCCTAGAGAATAAATTAACAATGAGTTAGAAAATTTAAGAACTTTAGCACAGTTGCAGGATATAAAATAAACCCACACAATTCATCAACATTTCTGTTTATAACCAAGAAAGCCAAGCAGCAAGAGATAGAAAGAAAAATTCAACTCAAGATAACTGTAGACAATATAACATACATGAGAGTCTACCTGCCAAGACAAACTCTGAAACTACACGAACACAAAATAACTCTCACACAAATAAGGTCAGATCTAAACAATTTTAAAAATATCAATTGCTCATGGATAGACCAATCAAATATAATAAAATGACAATTCTACCAAAATTAATTTACTTATTCAGTGCCATACCAATCACACTGTTAAACAATTATTTTATAGAACTAGAAAAAAATCATAACATAATAAAGATCACCCCAGGTTAATAAATCTTAGAAAATCAGAGCCAGGATTCCAAACCAGGCCCTCTGACTTCAATGCCAGTGTTCTGTCCATTATATTGCAGCTGCCTGTCACTTCAGGGAGTGGAGGAAGAGGTAAATACTCTTAAATAATGTCCAGATGTAGAGGTTTATCTACGTGGGAAATGTTGGCCAGGAATAGCACTGGGGGGGGGAAATTGGGGTGCTGGAGAAAAGGCCCTCCTCTCCATAAAATCAGATGTTACCATGGTTCCTTTAGGGATCAAAGCTCAGGGGTCCATCAGGCCAGGCAGGGTGGTTGTAAACATAGTGGCTCAGGTGGGGATTGGGTACCAGGGCTGGTCCCAGGTAGCCTGGCAGGTCAACCCTGGCTTAACATATGAGGCAGGGACCTCCAAAGAGCCCCGTGGGGGAGAGTAGGAGAGGAGAATTGGAAGTTCACCAATTAAACATGGAGGAGATCCTTGAATATAATCTCAACTCCGGAGAGAAGAGGGAGTTTGTCAAGGGGATACACAGAATATTCTGCAACTTTTGATATCATCCCATCAATGAAGGTACAAAAGTATTGGTATACCCTTGGAGAAGGAAATTTGATCATTTTTTTAGTTAGAATGATAATATGCAGTAGAATCTATTGCATTTCACATTAAGAAGTATGGGAAGGTTTACTGAAAAGTCAAGGGTATGGGGCCTGAAACATAGCGAACCCCTGCTCACAATCAACCACCTGAACAACTGGACAGAAGAGAAGGGACATAGAGCCCAGTCCTGACTCCAAACACTTTCTGCTACGCTCAGCCCAGGCTTGATAGCTGGCTCCTTGTTTCCTACAACCAAACACAAGCTGGTTGTCTCCCCCACTTTGGCCCAGCTGTTCTCCTAGCACACACAATCAGGCTGTGTCTTCAGTAGGACACAACCAAGGAAAACCACACAATTACTCCTGAGGGTAAAACTGGATGGCTATGCCCAAAAAGATCAAAATCCCTAGAGATAATCTAGTCTGGGTATTTTTTCCTTCTCTCTACTTCTTCTTCTTCTCTTCTTCTTCTCTTCTTCTTCTTCTTCTTCTTCTTCTTCTTCTCTTCTTCTTCTTCTTCTCTGCATTAAAAAATGAAGTTATTTCTTTATTATAAGTATTTTTTTCTTTTAAATTTTGTGTTCCAGATTCTCTCCCTCTTTGATCCTCCTCTACCCACTGAGAGGCAAGCAATATGATATCAATCATAAATGTGAAATCATGAAAACCTACTTCCATATTAGCCATATCAAAAAAGCAAGAAAAATAAAGTAAAAAATAATACTTCAGTTTTTATTTAGAGTTCATCAGTTCTCTCTCTGGAGGAGGATAGCATTTTTTTTTTCATCATGAGCCCTTCGGAATTATCTTGATCATTGTATAGATCAGAACAGCTAAGTTCTTCCCAGTTGATTATCATTAAAACATTGCTGTTACTGTGCAAAATGATTTCCTTTTTCTGATTATCTTAATTTGCATGAGTTCATATTGGTATTCCCATGTTTTTCTGAGACTATCCCGCCAGGTCATTTCTTATAGCACAATATTACTTCATCACAATCATATGTCACAACTTCTTCATCCATTACCCAGTTGGGAAGCTTCCCCTCAATTTCCAATTCTTTGCCACCACAGAAAGAGCTGCTATAAACACTTTTGTATGGATAGGTCCTTTCCCTTTTCCCTTGATCTCTTTGGGATACAGACCTGGCAGTGATATTGGTAGGTCAAGGCATATACAGTTTTATAGCTTTTGGGGCATAGTTCCAAATCGTTCTCCAGAATGGTGTGGCCAGCAGACAACTCTACCGACAATTCATTAGTAGACTTAATCTCCCTCATCATCTCCAGTATTTGTCATTTCTGATAGATGTGAGGTGGTACTTCAGAGTTGTTTTCATTTGCATTTTTCTACAAATTGGTGATTTAGAATTTTCTTTTATACTACTACATATAGCTTTGATTTCTTCTTCTGAATACTCCCAGTTCATATCCTTTGACTACTGATCAATTAGGGAATAGCTCTTATTTTTATAAATTTTATTCACTTCCTGATATATTGGTGATAAGAGGTATTTATCAGAGAAACTTATTATAAACATTTTTATATTACTTTATTATCTGTGGTTCCTTTTAGTAAAATTGTAGTTTCCCTGATTACCTCTTTTAATTAGGTCTATTTTTGCTTGGTCTGAGATAACTGTCTTTTCCTTCAGCTGAAATGTAACAGATTCTGCTCCAGTCCCTTATTTTAACTCTGTGTGTGTGTGTGTGTCTTTCTGTGTCAGCTGTGTTTATTGTAAACAACATATTGTTGGATTCTGGTTTTTAATCCTTCCTGCTATCTACTTCTGTTTTATGGGTGAGCTTACGCTTTTCAAATTTGTAGTTATGATTACTCACTGAGTACTTCCCTCTATCCCATTTAATTGTTTCCTCCTCCTCCCCTCCCCCTCCCCCCTCCTCCCTTCTCAAAGATCTGTTTTGCTTCTAACCATTGCCTCTCTTATTCTGCTCTTCCTCTTCTCAACCTCTACCCCCTTTCTCTTATCCCTTTCTCCTATTATTCCCTATGGAGTAGGATAGATTTCCATATACAACTGAGTACATATTCTTCCCCCTTTGAACCACATCTGATGAGAGTGAAGTTCAAGCATAGCACACTAACTCCCTTCCCATTTCCCCCATCAGTGTAAAAGCTCTTCCTTGCATGCCTCATTTTTAAAAAAAAAATTTAGGCAGTTGAGGTTAAGTGACTTGCCCAGGGTCACACAACTAGTAAGTGTCAAGTGTTTGGTCTGAGGCTGGAGTTGAACTCAGGTCCTCCTGACTTCAGGGCTGGTGCTGTATCCACTGCACCACCTAGCTTCCCCCATCCCTCTTTTATGTGAGAAAATTTTCCCTATTCTGTTTCTCCCTTTCTCCTTCTCCCTGTGTTCCCCTCTTTCTCACTCTATTTTTTCTGAGATCACACTAGCATAATTAACTCACATGCATGGTCTCTGTCTATGTAGACTCATTCAAACTACTCGAGCACTATAATGATCAAAATCATAGGAGTTACATGTATCATCTTCATATGAGAATGTACTCAATTTAATCGTATTGAGTCCCTTTTGATTTCTCTGTGTTGTTTATGTTTTTATACTTCCCTAGAGTCTTGTGTTTAGAAATGCTTAAAATTTCTCTCTCATCAAATGTCCATTTCCCCTCCGAATGCTTATACTCAGTTTTGCTGTGTAGTTTATTCTTCATTGTAATCCTAGGTCTTTGCCTCCCTGAATATCATATTCCAAGCTCTCTAGTGTTTTACTGTGGAAGCCTCTAATTCTTGTGTGATCCTGACTGTGGTTCCACAATATTTGAATCATTTCTTTGTGGCTGCCTGTAAGATTTTCTCCTTTACCTGGGAGCTCTGGAATTTGGGTATAACATTCCTGGCAGTTCTCATTTTGGGACCTCTTTAAGGAAGTGATTGGTGGATTTTTTTTTCAATTTTTATTTTACTTACTGGATCTAAGATATTGAGGGAGTTTTCTTGTGTAATTTTTAAAAACAATACCTAGGTAGCTGTGTGACCTTGGGCAAGTCACTTAACCCTGATTGCCTCAGCAAAAAAAGCAAAAGGGGGGGCAGGTAGGTGGTGCAGTGGTTAGAGCACTGGCCCTGAAGTCAGGAGGACCTGATTTCAAATCTGGCCTCAGACCAAACACTTAACACTTACTAGCTGTGTGACACCCTGGGCAAGTCACTTAACCCCAATTGCTTTAAAAAATGATACCTAGGTTCTTTCTTTAATCATGAGTTTTAGGTACTCCAGTAACTTTGAAATTATCTCTCCTCCATCTATTTTCCAGGCTTATTGTTTTTTTATGAGATTTTTCATGTTTTCTTCTATTTTTTTCTTTCTTTCAATTTCATTTTATAGCAGGAAGGAAGCCATCAATCCATTGAAACAAGGTGTGGATTGAAGGGCCAATTTTGGGAAGTAACACCTGCCATCCCCTTCTAGAGCCCTACATATGACAGCATTGTAACTTATGAAGACTATTGAGTTTATGGCAGGCAGTGTAATGGGGAGGAAGAAGGGAAATAGCTCACTGGTAGTAATTACTCATTTGTATTAACTGTATATGAGCTGGTACGCAGCAGGCTGCCATGACCCAACCCCTCTGCCAGTGCTCCCATGCTCCAGCCCTGCTAGGGGGAACCCTGAGTCCCTGCTCCATTCTGACCTCAAGACTCCCAACTCTGCAGGGCAGGCTCTCTGATGTGTTCTGGGGAGTCATGGGCCTTGTCCTTTGCCCTGCCACTGGCACCCTTAGTGGCTCAGGACTTTCTATCTGCCCTGCAGGTGACTCTTGCTGTGGTCATTGTTGTCACAAATTAGAGTGAGAGCTCCCTGAGAGCACTGACTCTCTTTATCTATTTGTGATGGCAGGTTTTTGCATGATTCTAACCAGTGCTTTTCATTCATTCATTCACTTTTCAAAAAAAAAACTACTTGTGTTTAGAGCCTTATCAGCCCACGTGCTTGTCAGGAAAGCTGACACTGCTGGTGGAGGTGTGAGTGGATTGTCAAATGCTGAAGTTCCCATATTATCTGGAGGTTTGGGTTTGGGTGGAGAGAGAATTGGTCAAAGACATGAAAGGTCTTTGACATTATTTGTATCCTTCATTACAAGAGGGAGCCGCTGAACAAGGGTCATTCTCATATGTCCTCTTTTGGTGACAGAGTAAACCCATCAGAGATTCAAGTTTCCAGAAGACACTGAGAATAATTCTTCAGCTGCATGGCAGATCAGGAGAGTGATGTCTCCTAGAAGGCACAGAGTTCTAAGTGACTAAGACAGTGGGTGTAGCTCTGTGTGTGTGTGTGTGTGTGTGTGTGTGTGTGTGTGTGTGTGAGTATATGGGAGGGTGTGTGTGAGAATGGGTGACTTTGTGCTACAGAAAGAACAGGAGGGAAGAGGGAGAGATAAATCCAGTAGAGACAGTTCCCTCCTTTTCTTTCTGTCTCCTACCATACTTTCATCCCTCTGCCTCAGAACCTCAACATAGTTCTCTAGTTTTTCTGAGGGCAGTGACTGTTTCCTTTTTATCTTTGGATTCCTAGCACTCGCAACACACTATAAAGTGTTGTTGGCTTTCAGCAAACATGACCAATTTAGTGTCATTGACAATTATGTAACAGCCTTTTGCTTCCCTGTGGTGGTCCAAAAAAAAAAAAGGAGATATTAAGAAATATTATATCTTGGTCTTTGGTCCCATCTAGTGGTGAAAGTCAACACTGCAGAATTTGGATAGTATGCATTGTAAGGAAAGTTTTAGGCCAGAGAGGGATATATTATACAATTGAGATCCCTGTCTTGTGACCGATGCAGATATTACACTTTTAGTCTACCATCATGTGTCCAAGTCTGCAACTCATTATAAAATATATTTTTATTGAATTTTAGCCAGTGTCATACCTAAACTAAATAAAATCCTAAATTCATGAAATATAGAGAATACTGAATTCTTCCAGGGTCAGTATGAAGGTAAGACTAAACCATCAGCACAAAATTATCTATGAAGCCCTCCATCATACCAAAAATCACCTAATACAGGATAAGCCTTCATAGCAGTGGTGGCAGCACTGAGCTAATTTTCACCTCCATTGTGGTTAGGTGGATAAAGTCTTAATGTTACTCAACCAAAGGAGTCAACAATTTTGAGGACATAAATACAAATCTGTGTTTTGAATGAAATTTATGAAACAAATATCAAGTTCGACAGAGACTTTACCAGTGTGAAATCAGGTATTAAGGTAAATATTTGCCCAGTTGCCCAGGGCTTCTTGTTGTTCAGTCACTGAGTGATGCCAGACTTAAGATGATGCCATGGACTTTTATCCATGGAGCTTTCTTAGCAAAGATACTGGAGTGATTTACTATTTCCTTCTCAGGCAAAAGAGAGTTAAGTGAATTGCCCAGAGTCATTTAGTTAATAGTAGGGCCAGACTTGAACTCAGATCTTCCTGGCTCCAAGCTCAGTGTTTTATCTACTGTACCATTTAACTGCTCTTTCCAGGTCTGATAAAAAAAAATGACAACAACAAACCCATCATCCTGGGAGTATACAAATCACATAGTGAGGCCATAGCTGTAGTCATTGCCCTCAGTAGAAGGGCTTGGATTCCAGTCAGGCTTTTCTATTTCCAAATCTCATCTTCTTGCTGAGAGAAATGATTTTTTTCTATTGTATTAATAACCAATCATTAAATTAGGATTAGAGCTTTTTCTCTATTTCCTCATTCAGGGACCATCCTCTTTAAGTTAGTCAGTCTTTGAGGGACATTGCTGATAAATGAGATTTTCAAATCCTCAGGGAACAGTTTACTTGACCTCAACCACATTTCCTTCTCTTTAGAGTGTAAACAGAATGTAATCTAGGTGAATTCCAACCATAAATCATTAAGTCTATGCCCCTGCAGGCCCCCCTCCCCATTGTAGTTGAGGGTAACTCAGCTCATGAAGGAGAAAACCAACCAGAGTGGTCCATATTGCTGGAGGTGGCTGAGTCTTATGATTAAGCCATGTTCTCAGCAGGAGGAGCTGAAGACTTTTAGCCCACCTTCTCATTAATTGTTCACCAATAAGAGTTGATTTTCACCTGTCAGGGGCACCTCCTTTTCCAAAGGTATTTAAGAATTGCACGATCTCTATGGTTTTATCTTTGGTTGGAGAGAGAAACCACCAAGCATCAACTTATTGATTTTCAGCTAGTCTAATTAATAAATTGATTATTAATTACCCAGAAATTCAGTCTCTCAGGCTTTTCATTTGTCTCATTGCTCTTGAATCATGTTCTCTATCACTGTCCAACAGATACACTCCATTCTGAAGAAAGCCATTTTATACACCCATTCCTATTAAAAACATCAGGAAGCATAGGTATAAATGGAGTCTTCCTTAATATACTAAATAGCATCTATCTAAAACCTTCAGCAAGCATTATATGTAATGGGGCCAAGCTAAAAGCATTTCCAGTAAGATTGGGGGTGAAACAAGGACGTCCATTATCACCACTGTTATTCAGTATTGTTCTGGAAACGTTAGCTTTAGCAATATGAGAAGAAAAAGAAATTTAAGGTATTAGAATAGGCAAAGAAGAAACAAAGCTATCTCTCTTTGCAGATGACATGATGATACACTTAGAGAATCCTAGAGAATCAAGTAAAAAAGCTCCTTGAAATAATAAACAACTTTAGCAAAGCTGCAGGATATACAATAAATTCACATAAATCATCAGCATTTATATATATATATATATATATATATATATATATATATATATATATATATATATATATATATCCAACAAAGCCCAATAGAAAGAGATGGAAAGAGAAATTCCATTTAAAGTTACTGTAGACATTATTAAATATTTAGGAGTCTACCTGCTGAAACAAACCCAGGAGCTATATGAACACAATTACAAACCAATTTTCACACAAATAAAATCAGATCTAAATAATTGGAAAAACAGTAGTTGCTCATGGGTAGGCTGAGCTAATATAAGAAAAATGACAATGCTACCTAAGCTAATTTACTTATTCAGTGCCATACCAATCTAACTACTGAAAAATTATTTTATAGAGTTAGAAAAAATAATAACAGGATTCACTTGGAAAAACAAATGTCCAGAATATCAAAAGAACTAATGAAAAGAAATGCAGGGGAAGGTGGCATAGCCATTCCAGATCTTAAATTGTATTATAAAGCAGCAATCATCAAAACTGCTTGGTACTGGCTAAGAAACAGAGTGGTGGATCAGTGGAGTAGGTTAAATATGCAAGACACAGTAGTCAATGGCTATAGTAATCTATCATTTGATAAACCCAAAGACCCCAGCTTCTGGGACAAGCACCCAGTCTTTGAAAAAAAACTGCTGGGAAAACTGGAAGAGGGTATGGCAGAAACTAGGCATAGACCCAAATCTCACACCGTATACCAAAATGAAGTCAAAATGGGTTCATGACTTATATATAAAGGCTGATACTATAAGCAAACTGGGAGAACAAGGAATAGTTTACCTATCAGATCTATGGAGAACAGATTTCATGACCAAAGAGGAGATAGAGAACATTACGAAAAGCAAAATAGATAATTTTGATTACGTTAAATTGAAAAGTTTTTTTCACAAACAAAGCCAATGCAACTAAGATTAGAAGAAAGATAGAAAATTGAGAAAAAATTTTACAACCAGTCTCTCTGATAAGGGCCTCATTTCTAAAATATGGAGAGAATTAAGACAAATTTATAAGACTACAAGCCATTCCCCAATTGATAAATGGTCAAAGGTTATGAACAGACAGTTCTCATATGAAGAAATTAAAGCCATCTACAGTCGTATGAAAAAATGCTCTAAATCATTGATTAGAGAAGTGCAAATCAAAACAACTCTGAGGTACCACATCACACCTATCAGATTGGCTAACATGACAAAACAGGAAAATGATAAATGTTAGGGAAGATGTGGGAAAATTGGAACACTAATGCATTGTTGGTGGAGTTGTGAAATGATTCAACCATTTTGGAGAACAATTTGGAACTATGCCCAAAGGGCTATAAAATTTTGCATACCCTTTGACCCAGCAATAGCATTTCTAGGGCTATATCCCAAAGAGATCATACAAATGGGAAAAGGACCCACATGTACAGAAATATTCATAGCAGCTCTTTTTGTGGTGGCAAAGAATTGGAAATTTAGAGGATGCCCATCAATTGGGGAATGGCTGAGCAAGTTGTGGTATATGAATATAATGGAATACTATTGTGCTATAAGAAATGATGAACAGGCTGACTTCAGAAAAACCTGGAAAGACTTGTATGGTCTGATGCTGAGTGAAGTGAGCAGAACCAAGAGAACATTGTACACAATAACAACCAAGTTGTGCGATGACTAATATTAAGAAACTTAACCCTACTCAGCAATACAGGGATCTAAGACATCCCCAGAGGCCTAATGATGGAAAATGCTGTCCACATCCAAAGAAAGAACTATGGAAGTTGAATCGCTATCATTTTTTTTCTCTTCTGTTGAGTTTTATTTCCTCTTTAGAATGGTTCCTCCTATTGGTTTGAATCTTTACTTACAAGTTCACTAATGTGAAAATATGTTTAATAGGAATGTAAATGTATAGCCTATATCAGATTGTGCACCATCTTGGGGAGGGTGGTGGGGAGGAAGGGAGAGAAAAATTTTAAACTCAAAAGCATATTGAAGTGATTGTTGATAAATCAAAATTTAAAAAAAAGAAAGGTATTTTTTCTCCTTTCAGACACTATCAACATTGTATAGTGTGTATCTGTCCCTTAGTTCTCTCTCTATCCTGTCATGCCTTTAATACCTTCAGTGGGTCTACAAGACCATGCAACCCTAGATCTAGAGATGGGAGGGACCTCAGTAACTATGTAATCCATTCTTCTCATTTTACAAAGGTGATTTTCCCAAGGACATTCACAAGATTTTAGACTGAGAACTGCAAGGGATATCACAGGTTATCTGTCCAAACTACTCATTCTATAGGGAAGTAAACTGAGGCCCAGAGAGAAATGACTTGCTTAAAGCCACACATTAGAATATAGATCTGGTGCTGAAAGGGATCTGAGAGACTATGTAATGAAACCTCATTTTACTGATTTAGGAACTGAAGCCCAGAGGCCTTAATTGACTTGCTCAGGGTTAGACAAGTCATCAGTGACAGAGGCAGGACTTGAACCTAGGCTTTTTTGACTCCAAATCCAAGCCCCTTACATTCTACCATAAAATGGTCCCAATGCCAATCTCCACTTTCTCTTTCTGTGTCCAGGTAAGGAGTGTTGTTATCAAAAAGCAATGTCTAGTTTGGTGACTTCAAGGTGAAGGAAAATGGGAAGGAGAAGAAAAGAGCAAGCCCATTCAGTTCTGGGAGACAAGATGAGACAACACTTTCCAGGGACTGTTGTTCCCTTAATCCTCACTCTTCCTCTGTCTCATTCACTACCTTCCCCTCTCCACAGAGCCTAGCCCTTTGCTGGACAGGCAGCAAGGGCTCAACAAATGGGGTTTTTCTAGAGTGAACTGACTTAAAAGCCAATGAAAAAGGAACTGATAACTCAAGAGTTTCCTTGGCCATCATCTACTCAGTGTTTTCTCAAAATTTTTGAGCCTAAAAAATCTTTGCTGATTGACACAACTCTTCCAACTAGACAAAACTTGAAGATTTTCTAACCTCTTCTGTCCCCCTGCCAGGCCTTGGAATGGAAAGTAGAAAAAAATACTCTGGTGAAATTCACATCAGTTACTCTCTAAACATAGCTTATTCACTGTCAATGACTGTGTTGCATTTTGAGACCTGGCAGCTAAGGGCAATGGGGCTCATGTGTTCCATTATTCTATTTTCTTAGTGTAGTAGGGGACCTTTTTCAGTTTTAGAAGCCAAGACCTTTGTCTTTTACCCCAAAAGAATTTGAGTCCCATTTATTTGAGGGGGGGGAATGATGGGGATTGGATCTGAAATCCCAGAGGGAAAAGACCATGTCTTTGGGATCTGGACCCCAAAAAGGAAAAACCCCGAACTTTCCCACCTGGTCAAATCTGTTCACATGTGGTTATAATCCTATCAACTGGCCTTTCAATGTGGCTATGCCCAATCTCCCAGTTGCGTTCTGTTACCTCTCAATTGCCCCTGGCTACTTCGCACCCTTAATGCTATCTATACTCCATTTTCCCTTGGCCACTTGATTCACCCCAGCTTACTGGCCTTTTTCATCCAGATCCTCCTTAGAACCCTCCTGCAGTCACCCCAAACTACTTGCCCACTCCTAGATCCCTCCCACAGTCTTTCTGTATATAAGGTCCATCTTGTCTCTATTGAGGTGCTCAGATTCTTAAAATCTAGCCAGATGCTCAGATTCTTTAAGAGTCTGGCTAATATGATGGACATTCTAACAAACTTTGTCTTTGGCTGAAAGAATAAAAAAAGGAGCTTTTTTGGGAGTGATCACCCTGGATCCTGGTTTTATAGACAATCTATCATTTGATAACAATATACACTGATGTCTATGATCATCCTCAGATATGTGGACCTGTGTGAGAAGAAAAGGATGCATTCCCATCAGGCTCTGGTAGACAAAATGTTTTCCTGAAACCCACAAGGTAGTAGTTCTACCATGTCACACAAGGCCTCCTCTGATGCATAAGTTAGTATTATTTGATCCATTTGTTTCCATGACAGGATGCCTGCAGAAGATTTGTATCATCTTTGGTGCTGAGATGATGATTTTTATATGTGTTACTATCTCAAAAACTAAACTGCTTTATAAACCCTTTCAAACCTCTCATATCAGAAAGAGGCAAAGGTGGGGTAAAGGAATTGACACCTACAGGATAGAGTATTATGTAGACAGGAAGCCAAAGAATTCATTTCTGGCCAATAAGGATTGACTGAATGCTTAGTAGAGGAACCTTACAACTTAGGAGAGGTTATTTTTCCTTTAACATGAAAAACCCCAAACCCTTCCTTACACCTTTAGCCTTAGAACTTCTAGAGAGGTGAAAGTAGCTTAGCAAGATGAGAGAACAGAGGCAGCAGGGTCTAGTGGACATGGCATTGAATTTCAAGTCAGCAAAACCCAGGTTCAAATCCTGCCTCAGTCACTAGCTGTGCACTCTCAGAAAAGTCACTTGACTTCTGTGGTTTTCAGTTTCCCCCTCTGTACAACTAGGTGGATGGAAATAGACAGCATCTGACTTCTCTTCCAACTTTAGATCTAGGGTCCTGTGATCCCATGGACTCATTCAGGGAATGACAGGGTGGAGATGAAACTGAGACAACAGATATACAGTATATAAGCTCGGCAGTGCCTAAAAGGAGAGAGAAAGGGAGAGAGAGAGACAGACAGAGAATGAAAGAGACAGGTAGAAAGACAGAGAGGGAGAGAGTTGCCTTTGTTCAGATGGAGCACAACACTGGGAGATGGATGGTCTCCCATATAGCATTTGAACATAGAGGGGCCAGATTGGAATCCCACCCCTACTACTGAGCACAGGGGCTACAACTGTAGCCTCACTTACTACCTGATTTTGTATATTCCTAGGTTTATTTATTTTTTTTAATTTACTAGCCCCAATCACCAGAGCCAATATTAACCTGCATGCCTGATTTCACAATGGTCAAGTCTCTTCAAACTCTGATATTTCTTTTATAAATTTTCTTCAAAACTAAGATCACCCAAGGGGTGGAACAAGATGGTGGAGTAAAGGCAGGGACTCACTTGAGGTCTACCCTAAACCCCTCCAAATACCTGTAAAAATGACTCAAAAAATCCTAGAGCAGCAGAACCCACAAAAAGACCGAGTGAAGAGAATTAGGAAGCTGTTGTTATACAAATTTAGAGTAGACTTCTGGTGATTCTTTGCATTTCATATTGCATCCAGCAACACCAGGATGTCTCAAAATGTTTTGTTGACTCAACCAAATACAGCATAAGAGGACATGGACAGACGAACTGCAACTCAGCCGGGGATAGAGTCACATGGGAACATAGATCTGTAGCAAAAGGAACATAGACCTGTAGCACAAGCAAAAGCATGTGCACTCTGGTTTCATCTTGTGGCCGTAGATTACACACTGCATTAGTGTCATTAATAGATACTTGCAGTAGGGTGTTGTCAACAGCCAGAAGGAGGCCCAGAGGTAGGGCTGCCTTGATTTTTGTTCCCCAGCCATCATGGCTTAGTTAGTCAATTCATATGTCAAGGGCCAGGGTCAGTTTTCTCATTAGGGCCTACCAACAAGAGATCATAAATAACGGGTTGCCCTCTCATTTGGAGGAAGCTTATATTTAGCTAGACTCCATGCCACTACTGGTGGCAACTTGCAGGACTATTAAAATGGCCATGTCATAGGACCATACAAGAGTATTACATGCCTAGTCAGGTAAAGGCAACCTGGTCCTAGTCTTCTATCTGACTAGGACCTGAGAAGAATGCAGTGGCCAAGTGGACCACTGAATCTCTCAATCACTGAGTCTCTGAGGATTGCCACCAGCATCTCTTAAATTGTCACAAGGTCAGTGACCATCAGAGTCACCAAATCAACTTTTCTTTTCAGGCTGAGATAATCTATGGTCAGTCATCAAGTACCACTGTTCTTCCATGATATCCCAACACGACTGTTAAACTGAGAGGTTTCTCTGAGGACTCTGGCATTCAGTAGTTCCTATATCAACACCTTTCTGTTTCACATATCTCTACCCTAGGATTTGTACCACCCACTAAGGTGGAGGCAACATTTGGGAAGTAGGGTGTGTTAGAGATAGCCACCTGGTTAACTGTGAAAGCTAGGATGTGGGCAATATTATATGGGAGTGGAATCATCCCTGGCGCTGATCCAATCTATTAATCTATTTCCAAAAGTTAGTTTATATAATGCCTACATTGTGAAAGCGGCCACTACTGCCCATCTCATTGGTGGATTGGCATCTCATGGATTTAAGCCTCTAGGGACTAGAGTTACTTGAGTTCTAGGGTGCAAAAGTCTCAGATCATAAGAAGCCCTTCAATATGGCCACAGAAGAATCAAAGAGCAGAGGACTTTTGGTCCCCTGGGGAGACTTGTGGGACCAGGGCCCACCCTAATCTAGTTTGGTCTCCTTACATGGAGTGAGGCCAGGGCAGAGGGCAGAGACCTTGGTGCCACACTTTGCGTCCTCCTCTGAGAACAGTGGTGTGACAGGGGCATTCAGGGATTGCAAGAGCTCATTTTGATTTGGTCTCAGAGCATGTCCATAAAATGTTGTATTCTTGATGATTGGAAACTTGTGCATACACAGGAGCATCTTGTATGGAGGAGAACCAAATGAGAGCAGCCCTTGCTCTTCCCTCCCTTTCAAACTGCCCCTCCCTTTGTGCTTCAGGCCTCAATGAAGCATCCTTGTGTCTCCTTCATCTCTAAAAGGATCCTAACCTTTTACCAAACCACCATAATTAATCCCAGCAGATGGGGATTTCATGGGCACTAGATCTTCTTTGTATGTACTTGGACAAAGAACATATGTGACAATATGGGACTCTGGGGAAAGCTGGGCAGGGAGATGGATACTAATTGGAAGATAAATGGCATAAGTGATCACTGGCTGTTTTGCCTCCTGCTAGGTGTATCAGGCCTTTTCCTCTCCTCTCTTCCTCCTCTAACAGTGCAGGAAGCAGAGGAGGGTTGATAGTGAACATCCTCTCATGTCCTGGGGGGACAGGAGAGCTAGTATCTAGAAATCAAAGCTGGATCACCTGTGTACTGGACAAGGAACAAGACCAGAAGTGAAAGCCCAGGAGCAAGCTAGAGGACTACAAACTGCATGGTGAAGCCCCCTTTAGACCCTACCTTCCCAGTTCCTCTATGTACTCAGTTACCATCACTTAACTCACTGCTTTTTGGATGTCTCGAAAGGGAGGCCCCATCAATACCTCAAATTCAGCATATTCAAAAAAGAAAGCATCCTTCCTCCTCCCCAACTCTCCAAATTTATCTGTTGCTATTGAGGGTCCCAGCATCCTCTCAGTCACCCAGGCTTGCAGCGTCTATGTCTCCTCACCCCCGACTCCTCACTCAAATGCACCCCACAGCCCAATGTGTTGCCAAGCCCTGTTGATTTTACCTTCATATCTCTTGTGTACTTCCTTTCTCTCCATGCCCAACTGCCACTCTGGTGAAGGCCCTTATCACTTCACATCTGGGCTGCTGCAGTAGTCTTTTGGGTGCTTTGTCAGGTAGTTACTCCCTCCAATCTATCCTCCACTCAGCTCCCAAAGAGATTTTCCTAAAGCACAGTTCTGAACATGTCACTCCGCCACTCAGTATACTCCAGGGCCTCTCTATCACTTCCAGAAGGAAATAGAAAAATCCATGTTTTGGCTTTAAAGCTCTTCACAACCTGACCTCTTCCTACCTTTGCAGTTGCCTTAAACCTTCCTGCCCTCCATATACCCATCTCCCGGCTCCATGTCTTTTCACTAGATGTCCTCCATAGCTGGAATGTTCTCCTTCCTCATCTCCACCTCCTGCCTTTCTTCAACTCTGCTCAAATCTCATCTTCTTTCCTCGTTCACCTTTCATTCTCCACTGTTAGTTTCTTCCCTCTTTGATTCCCTACCATTTTCATATGATGTCTATATTTTGTATGGCAATAGTCATTTTCCTCTTGTCTCTCCCACTGAAATGTGAGCACCTGAAGGTAGAGAGCCTTTTTCCCATTTTCTTTATGTCCTTAGTACTTAGCATAGTGACTGGCACATGGCACGTGTTTGAAGATAAATGCCTGTTGACTGACAGTTTGCCTGATCGAGGGCAAACACTAAAACCTTTTCGGCCTCAGCTTCCTCTTCTGTAAAATAGGGTTAACAATAGCACCTCCTTGTCAGGATTGTAGTGAGGATCCAATGAGACAACATTTACAAAGTTCTTAGAAATCTTAAAGAGCTCTATGTAAACGCTAGCTGTTTTGATTATTGATAATAAACATAAAACAGGGATAGCAGCATTTGTAACACCTCCTTTCCAGTATCGTTGAGGACAGCCCAGTCCTTACCACGTCCCTCCAAGATGTCTTCATGGTTTTCTCATCACTGTCACACTTAACCCTCCTGCCTCCTCCTCTTCAAGGGCAGGGGGATATTGATTGGCTTTTTCTCATAACTACTTCAATTGTGGTATTAGCACTATACCCTCACCTATTCCCAGCCCTTCCCTCTGGTGACCTTAGAAGGGAGACAGATATTCTAAGAGTTGGAGCTGAGGAAGGGGGGCATTCTAGACCTAGAAGTCTTTGGAAGTCTTCGTGTGTGACAAGAAATGGAAGACAGAAAAAAAAAGAAATGGAAGACAGAGAAGAAGAATCATGTATGTGGAAAAGCCAAAAGAGAAGTTTAACTGGAATGGAGAACAAGTGGAGGTAGGATCCGGCTTGTGGAGGGCCTTAATTGTCAGGCTAATGATTGTGTGGTGAATCCCAGAGGTCACAGGGAAGCACTGAAGGTTTGTGAGTAGGGGAGGGACAAGGTCAGATCTGGCTTCTGAATTAATATTTTGGGATTTGGGTGGAAGATAGATTGGAATCTGGAGAGACTTGAGACTGGAAGGTCACTTAGGAGGTGATTGAAAGAATGCAGGCATGAGAGGTGATTAGGTCTTGAATCAGAATGATTGCATTTGAGCCTAAGGATAAGTTTTGCTGGTAGAATCAAAAGGGAGTCAGTGAACTGACTGGATTTGGGGCTAGGATGTGAAGAAGGAGAAAGAATTGAGGATGACCCTGATGGTGAGAGAGTGCTGAAGGAACAGGACCTGAGTTTGAATCTGGGCTTTGGCACCAGTGTAACAATGGACAAGCCACCTCACCTCTCTGGGCTTTGGTTCCCACAAATCTAGAAAGAGGAGGTTGGCCTACATGGATGCTGAGGACATTTTTAGCAGGTCTGCCTTCTCAGTACCAGCTGTTACTGTCCTGCATGGGACCTTTCTGAGCATTCTGGCAGAAATTCACCTCAGAGCAATGTCTTATACAGCCATTCCTTTTATCATCTATTCTAAAATTTTGTTAGCAGTTAAAGCCATGCTCAATGGCTTGGAGTTTGCAGATGCGATTCTCTCCACTTTTTGGAAAATCAGGAGGACCTTTGGCCTACTCAAGTACTGGGCAACTCACCTTTTCTCCATGAGCTTTTCAATATCACTGACACTTGGCTGTTCAGCCATCACATCTGCCAGTTCTTTCAGTACACAAGGGTGAAGTTTGTCCTGTGGAATAACTGACCACTTTGGGTCCCTGCTGCCTGAGCTTCACAGCTCTTCTTCCTTCCCTGGTATTTACCTCACTGAACCCATCCCAACCCTTTCCTGTGATAGCAGCTCAAATATGCCAATGCTTTCCCTAATTGTAGGATGAAGTTTACCTGGGCCAATTGACTTGACTTCATCAAGGGCAACTGGGCACTCTCTCACCATCTCCTCACTTGGCTTTCTTTACTGCCCCTTATGGACCATTTCTGTTCTGTGCTTCCCTGACCAAAGACCATATTTCTGGGCAGAGAAAATGAAATAAAAGTCAAGGAGTAACCTCTGCATTATCAACACCTATTCGTCCTCAGCTGAGATCTTGGCTTTTTTGTTCTTCCTTTCTCCATAACAGAAGGAGGGTAAGAATAGAGGGTAAGCAGACTTTTCCTCAATCCCTTCATGTTCTTACAAGCCTCAGCTCCTTCTGAACTTTAGGAGGCCTGCCACTGTTGTGACAGCATGTTGACCAGCTTTGGTATTCATGAGATAGTGTGGGAAATCAGAAAGTGAACTGGACCTGAGGTCAGAAGAAAGGTGTGTCTAAATCCCACATCAGATACTTTCTGGGTGTGTGACCACAGGCAACTCCTTTGACCTCTCTGGGCTTCAGCTTGCTTATTTGTAAGATGGAGCTGTAAGATGGATACAGTAGCAGCTACCTTGATGGGTTTCTGTAAAGCCCCAATGAGACAAGGTTTGTAGATAGTTTAGATAGATAACCTCTGATATCCCTTGTAGCTTTCCATCTAAAATCTAGTGCATGACCTTGGGTAAATCACCTGTAGAAAATGAAGGGATTGGACTAGACGGTCTCTGAGGTCCCTCCTATTTTGAGATCTAGGGTCATATGATCCTGTGGACCCACTGAAGGTCTTAAAGGAAAGACTAGGTAGAGAGTGAACTAAGGCCACAGATATACACAATACACTTGAGAATATTGGTGGTGCCTCAAATGAGAAAAATGGCTTTGTTCAAAATGCAGTGTATCAGTTGGAGAGGGATGGAGAACATGGTTCAGAGGCTATGAGACAAATGAAAAGCTTGACAGACAGAGTTTCTAGCTAATTAACAATTAATTCATCAATTAGGCTAGCTGAAAATCAACATATTGATGATCAGTGGTCTCTTTCCATAACCAAAGACAAAACCATAGAGATCACTGAATACTTACATAACTTTGGGAAAGGAGGTGCCCCAACAGATGAAAATCAACCCTGACTGGTTAAAAATTAGGGAGGCAGTGTGTATATTAATATGAGAAGATGGGCTAAAAAGTCTTCAGATCCTTCTGCTCAGAGAAGAGTTTGATCATAAGACGAAGCCAACTTCAGCAATCCGGACAAAGGAATCCACCTCTACCTGGATCATTCTGGTTGGTTTTCTCCTTCATGAGCTAGGTTATCCTCAACCACAATGTGGGGCATCAAGGGCACAAATTCAATGTTTTAGGGCTGGAATTCACTTAGATTACATTCTGTTTATACTCTAAATAGAAGTAAGTTCTTCTAGTTGGTTAGGTCCTGCCCAAGAGTAAGGAGCATATTCCCTGAGGACTATGAAAATCTCATTTATCAGCAATGTCTTTCAGTGACTGACTGACATATTGGGGCTGGGCCCCGAATAAGGAAATAGAAAGAAAAAGTTCCAACCCTAATTTAATAATTGATTATTAATATAATAGAAAAAAATCACTTCTTTCAGAAAGAAGACCAGATTTGAAAGTAGAAAAGCCTGACTGGAATCCAAGCCCTTCTACTGAGGGCAATGACTACAGCTATAGCCTCAGTATCTGATTTTGTATACTCCCAGGGTTATTGGCTTTTTTAACTTGGCCTGGACAGGGCAGTTAGGTAGTGCAGTAGATAGCACACTGGGCTTGGAGCCAGGAAGATCTGAATTCAAGTTTGACCTTACTACTATGTCACCCTGGTTAAGTTGCGTAATCCTTATTTACCTCAGTTCCTCATCTATTAAATAGGAACACATTAGAGAAGGAAATAGCAAAACAGTCCAGTATCTTTGCTGAGAACATTCCATGGATAAAGTTGTACATCACTAGTGACTGCACAACAACACCCCTAAGCAGCTAGACAAATATTTACCTGGATGTCCAATTTCACACTGGTAAAGTCTCTGTCAAACTTGATATTTCTTTCATAAATTTCCTTCAAAACCAAGTTCAGTCTTTTTGTGTTTATGTCCTCAAAATTTTTGACTCCTTTGGTTGGGTAACATTAAGACTTTATCCACCTAACCACAATGGAAGGAAAAAAATCTCTCCATGTTGTCAGCACTGCTATGAAGGCTTATCATTTATCAGGTGACTTTTAATATGATTGAGCATTTAATGGATAATTTTGATGCAGATGAAATTCTGTACTCACTTCATTTCATAAATTTAGGATTGTATTTAGCTCCAGATGGGCTAAAATTCAATACAAGCATGATTTAAAATGAGTCACCAACTTGGACCTGAGATAGTATACTAAAACTGTAATATCTGCATTGACCACAAAACAGAGATCTCAGTTGTATAATCTATTCTGCTCTGGCTTAAAACTTTCATTAAAATGCCATATTCCATCTGCCCACAAGATGGCACCAAAAAGTTGTTACCAGTAGAAGTCAGGAGAAGACATGCTATGATATTCTACAATGTATTTTTTTTGATGACCAGATGTCACCATTGTGCCACTGTGACATAATCTTCAACGGCACTCAGTTGGTCAAAAAATATTTATTAAAAGCCTACTATGGGCCACATTCCCCTCTAGGTGCTAGTAGTTCAAAGATAAAAATGAGATAGTCCCTGCCCTCAGAGAAAAAGATGGAGACCAACTCTGTATGAATAATACAATTCAATAAGCACAACCCTTAAAAAAAGGAAGAAGACAGTTCTCTTCATTCCTTTTCAGAGGTGAAAGGTCCACAGGAATGGTAGCATGAATGTATTTTCAGACATGGTATTGATTCATTTTACTAAATATTTATTTTTTTCTTCTGTAGGGTGGCTTTCTATATGTTCATTGTTTAGTCCTTTTTCAGTTGTGTCAGACTATTTGTGACCCTCTTGTGGTTTTCTTTGCAAGATACTGGAGTGGTTTGCCATTTCTTCTCCAGCTCATTTTACAGATAAGGAAACTAAGGCAAACAGGATTAAGTGACTTACCCTGGGTCACAACCCTAGTAACTGTCTGAGGCTGGTTATGAACTCAGGTCTTGCTGCCTCTGGGCCTAGAACTCAATCCACTCACCCATCTAACTGCCTTAATCTCTGTATAATAAAATACTATAGACATATGAAGTATCTGCTGGTCAAAGCTCTTAAAGTGAATAGCCAGGGCGAAGGGGCTCAGCTTTGATGGGGGCCCTTCCTTCCAGCAGCACTGACTGATAACTTCTTTGCCATTTTCTCTGCCCCTCTTGCCTATTAACTTCTTTCAGCCTCAGTTTCCTCATCTATAAAATAGGAATGATCCTGGCATTCTCTACCTAACAGGGCTTATGTAAGGAAAGTACTATATCTATTTCTGAGGTGTACAAAAATATGATTTGTTCTGTCATTATTATTGTCTCAAGAATCTCTGTCCTGGGAATAGGAGAGAGAAAAGAGAGGGAGATAACTAAGAGGAAGCTTGTGCAAGGACCAAGAATGGGCAAAAAGTGAGTATCCCAAGGATACCATTTACCAGGAAACACTAAGCATGAGGGAAAACTGAGCACTGGGAAGGATACCTTTCACAGTATGGTAGGAAAGTAAGCCTGGATTCTGGACCAGCAAGAGATGGGCAGGGGCAGGTGGGAAAAGGAGCAAAAGAAGTGAGAAGGGATTTCCTGTAAAATTCAGAGGAGGGGAGCCAGAGACCAAGGACATGGAGAAAAAAAGCCTTCCCCAACCAGAGGGGAGACACAGAGGCTGCAGAAATGAAACAAACAATTTCTGTCTAAGAAGAGAAAGGCACAAAAGAGATATAGCAAATGGGAGATCATGTACAGAAAAGGCCTGGGGACAATCTCTGGGGCCCAGCACCAGGTCCCCTGTGGAGAATGGATTAAGGTCACTAGTGTATTTGCTCTAGAAAGAGACCTTGTTGATACTCAGCAGGAGGGTCAGCTAAGGAAGAGGTGAAGAATCCAAGATAAAATGTGGAGTGCAAGAAACAGCATGCAGGCCAGTGTAGCTGAATCATTTTGTACGTGGAAAGGAGTAAAGCATAAGAAAATAGGAGTAAAATGGAGTCACTCTCACCCTTCCCTATCAACATCTGAAAACTCAGAAAATATCAGGAAAAAAAACCCCTGGAACAGCTGACCTAGAAGAGAGACAGGAAACAGTAGTGCAGCAACCCAACAAACGGGTCTCCTAGTGCCTCAGCAAAAATAAGGGAAGCAGCACTACAAAGGGCCCCAGGCAGATAAGCACCCTGCAGCATTCATCTGAAAGGAGCTAAAGAAAGCAACCTAGAGTCTTCCTAAAGTCAGAGACTTGTTGATTCCAACCCAACACCAGGTAAGCTTTCAGAACCCTACAACCTCCAACTGTCAACCAGGTGGAGATCCTGAAGCCCAGGTGGTTAAGCAGGCAAACACCAACACCTGGACCTTTGAGTGCCTCAGAGAGGGCGGGAACCAGTGAAAACCAGCTCAGAAAATCACCAGGTGCCCCAGCACTATACCTCAAAGGAATCTCCCAGTGCATTAGCAGAAACAAGGGAGGCAAGATTGCAAAGCACCCATCTAAAAGGAGCTGAAGAAAGCTAAAGGAAAGGAAAAGCAGGCAACCTAGCATTGCCTAAAAGTTCCAGCCTTGCTAATTCCAGCCCAACATGAGGTAAGCAGCCAGAACCCTACAGCCTCCAATTACCAACATAAGAGGCCCCAGCACACAAAACCAGTGACTAAGACCTAGGCTCCCAACACAAGAATTTTGGGTCAGTGCCCTCTGTTACCCAGCAGGAGAGCTCAATCTCTTTAAAGGCCAGGGAATAAAGAAACCATGAGTAAAAAGAAATATACCATAGAGTCATATTATGAGAAGAGTGAAGATCAAGACAAAAATTCTGAAGAGGACAACATTGTCAAAAAACCCACAGCTACAACATCAAAAGGGAATATGAACTGGTCTGCAGCCCAAAAAGCCTTCTTAGAAGAGCTCAAGAAGGATTTTAAAAGTCTAATGAGAGAGGTAGAAGAGTCCTTAAAAAATACAATTGGCCAACTGGAAAAAAAGTACACTGAAGAAAACAAATCCCTTAAAAATACAATTGGCCAACTGGAGGAGGAAGTACAAAAAACCTAACAGAAGAAAACAATCTGTTAAAAACTAGAATTGGACAAATGGAAACTAATGACTCTATGAGAGAGCAAGAATCAGCTAAACAGAAACAAAAAAACGAAAAAATAGATGAAAACGTAAAATATCTCATTGGTAAAACAACTGACCTGAAAAATCGACCCAGGAGAGACAATTTAAAAATCATTGGACTACCTGAAAATCATGATGAAAAAAAGAGCCTGGACAGTATCTTTCAGGAAATCATAAAGGAAAACTGCCCTGAAGTCCTAAAACCAGAAGGCAAAATAACCATAGAAAGAATATACTGCTTGCCACCTGAAAGAGATCCCAAATTGACAATACCAAGGAATATAATAGCAAATTTCAAAATTACCAGATGAAAGAGAAGGTGCTGCAAGCAGCCAGAAAGAAACAATTTAAATGTCATGGAACCACGGTCAGGATTACACAGGACCTTGCAGCTTCTACATTAAAAGACTGCAGGGCGTGGAACATGATATTCTGTAAGGCAAAGCAGCTTGGATTGCAGCCAAGGATCAACTACCCTGCAAAAATGAGCATGATTTTTCAAGGGAGGAGATGGATATCCAACCAAATAGGGAACTTCCGAACCTTCCTGATAAAAAGACCAGAGCACAACAGAAAATATGATCTTCAAGTACAAGATTCAAGAAAGACATGAAAAGGTAAATGGGACAGAAACATGCAAAATGTTGTTAATAAGGGCAGACTGTTTACATCCCTACGAGGGAAGATGACACTTGCAAGTCTTGAGAACTGTATTGTTATTACACAGTGTTAAAGGAGTATACCTCAAGGGGGTGGATATTAGTTGACTCTGATGTAATGATTAAAAAAAAATCTATTCGTGTGTTAAATGGATCCAAGTAAGTGGATTAGTCTGATCTTAGAAAATGTACTGAGAAAGGAGGAGGCAGACAAGGGTAAATTACTTTACAGGAAAAGACAGAAAATCCTTTTACAGCACAGGGAAAGAAGGGAGGGAGGTGAGCATTGTTTGAACCTTACTCTCATCAGATTTGGCTCAAGAAAGGAATAACACAATCAGTGAGGTATAGAAATCTAACTTGCCATATAGGCAGTAGGAGGGAAAAGGGGAAAGAAAAGGGAGGGGGGATAGAAGGGAGGGAAGAAGCAGTACGGATAAAGGGGAAGAAAAGGGAAAAGGATAATAGGAGAGAGGAGAGACTGAAGGAGGTGGTGGTCAAAAGCAAAACACTAGTGAGGGGGAAGGAGAAAGGAGAAAGAAAAGTAAAAATGGGGGGAAAAAGGATGGAGAAAAAGACAGATAGTAATCGTAACTGTGAAGGTGAATGGAATGAACTCTCCCATAAAATGGAGGCAGATAGCAGAACGTGCTATCCACATCCAAAGAAAGAATTATGGAAGTTGAATTGCTGTCTTTTTTTTCTTTTATGTTGAGTTTTGTTTCCTGTTTCTGATGGTTCCTCCAATTGGTTTAAATTTTACTTACAACTTCACTAATGTGAAAATATACTTAATAGGAATGTAAATGTATAGCCTGTATGAGATTGTGTGCCATCTTGGGGAGGGTGGTGGGGAGGAAGGGGGAGAAAATTTTAAACTCA
This sequence comes from Phascolarctos cinereus, assembly GCF_003287225.1. NCBI lineage: Eukaryota > Metazoa > Chordata > Mammalia > Diprotodontia > Phascolarctidae > Phascolarctos > Phascolarctos cinereus. The sequence continues at coordinate 1,796,205 of NW_027556069.1, read as the reverse complement.
AAAGCATATGGAAGTGAGTGTTGATAAGTCAAAATAAATTAATAAATTTTTTTTAAAAAAGAAAGCGACCTTGTCAACTTTCTAGGAGAGAAGAGTAAAGAAATAGAGATGCCCCTACCCCACTGCCCCATCAAAGCAGTGTCTAAGCAGACAACTCAGAGGAGCCTTGAATCTTAGATCTGGAAAGGATTGAGAGACAGCCTCTCATTTCATCCCTGAGACAAAATGAATCTTCTCTATGATATCCCTGAGAAGAAGCCATCCAATCTCTGCTTGGAGATCTTCAGTAATGGGGAACTCACTACCTCCCAACCTAGGTCATTCCACTTTGGAGAGTTCAGTTTTTCATTTTCTTAAGACAAATCTGCATCTGTGTAATCAATCAATTAATCTATCAACCCTAGAAGTATTTATTAAGCACCTACTGTGTTCCAGGTCCTGTTGATTCTAGTTCTTTATTCTTCAGCCACGGCAAAGTCTAATTCCTTTGCCCTGTGATACTCGTTCAGATATGTGAGGACAGCTACCACTGCCCCTGCTGTTTTCTCTTTTTAAAGTGAAATGTCACCTGCTTATACATTCATGGAATTTAGAGCTGGCAGGATCCAATGCACTCTAATTAAGCTGGAGGAAACAAGCCTGGAGAGGCATGTTCAGTGACTTGTCCAGGGTAAACATAGGCTGCAGAGAATAGAGCTGAAATTCAAACCAAGGATTCAAGGCTCCTTCCAGGACACAACACTCCTACTTTCATCTGTTCCTCATAGGATGAGGTTTCCAGGCCCCTCACCATTCCTGCCTCTCAATATCCTTCCAAATTGTGGATCCTAGAAATGAACATGGTATTCTAGGTGTGGTCTGACCAGGACCACAGACAGTTGCTTCTTTTCTCGGTATGATTATTTTATCCATCGATGTGATTTCAGTGGGGTGGGAGTCACTCCAGTTTGAAGAGTCCTACTGCTCATATCAGTCAACCAGGGATTCAGGACTTCCCTGGGACACAGCCTCATTAAACAATTTGCCTATGGTCGCATGGCCAAGTCAATAGACAGGAATTGGATTCAGGTCTTCCTGACTCCAAGATGGACCCTCTATTATCTCTGCCAGGTTCCACCTCATGCTTGTGTTAATACAACCTGAAATTATCCTTGCTAAGTTAGCTTTGGCCAGACATAGAGCACTGCACAAGCAAACATAAGTACACACAGACACACACAGATACACCCTCATCCTCCAGCAGCTAGACTGCTACACTTCAGTGTAGCCCTGGTGAAATGCAGAAAAACCCCACCTGGCCTCGGTGCCCACTAGAAACCATCACTAGGACCACAGGTTAACACCAGGTAAGCTGCTTGACCCTTATAACCTCCAGCTGCAGCACCTGTGGCCCCAGCATACAAAGCCAGTGACTGCCTGGCATGGAGCACCAAAAGCTTGGGACAGTGCCCCCTGTGCTCCAGAAGGAGAGCTCAACTCTAAAAGCCAGAGAATAGGCAAATAAGAAAAGCAAAAAGGCAAAAATGAACACTGACCATAGTTTCTATGGGGACAGGGAAGATCAAAACACAAACTCAGAAGAGGAAAACATTGTCAATGAGTCTACATCAGAACCTGAAAGGAGAATATGAACTGGTCTCAAGCCCAAAAAGCCTTCTTGGAAGAGCTCAAGAAGGATTTTAAAAGTCAAATAAGAAAGGTAGAAGAAAAATTGGGAAAAGAAATGAGAGGTATGCAAGAAAGAGTCAACATCTTGGAAAAGGAAGGATGGAAATTGACTAAAGAAAACAATTCCTTAAAAAAAATACAATTGATGAAATGGGGGAGAAAAATGACCAAAGAAAATAACTCCTTAAAAAGTAGAATTGGCCAAATGGAAAAGGAGGTACAAGAGCTAACTGAAGAAAACAATACCTTAAAAATTAGAATTGGGCAAGTGGAAGCTAATAACTCTATGAGACACCAAGAATCAGACAAACAAAATCCAAAGAATGAAAAAAAAAAGAATAAAAAGTGAAATATCTCATTGGAAAAACAACTGACCTGGAAAATAGATCCAGGAGAGATAATTTAAAAATTATTGTTCCAGCTGAATGCCATGATCAGAAAAATAGCCTGGCCAGCATCTTTCAAGAAATTATCAAGGAAAACTGCCCTGATATCCTAGAACCAAAGAAGAAAAGAGTCATTGAAAGAATCTACTGATGATTCCACAAAGAGATCACAAAATGAAAACTTCAAGGAATATTGTAGCCAAATTCCAGAATTATCAAAGTACAAAATATTGCAATCATCCAGAAAGAAACAATTTAAATATCATGGAATCACAGTCAGGATTACAGAATCCTAAGCAGTATCTACATTAAAGAATCAGAGGGCTGTGAATATATTCCAGAAGGCAAAGGAGCTTGGATTATAACCAAGAGTCACCTACCAAGCAAAATTGAGCATAATGTTTCAGGGGAGGAGATGGACATTCAATGAAATAGGGGACATCCAAATTTTCTTGATTAAAAAAAAACAGAGCTGAACAGAAAATTAGACCATCAAATATAATATTTGTGAGAAGCATAAAAAGACAAACTGGGAAGAAAAAAATGTTGTTCAATAAGGTTAAACTGTTTACATCCCTACATTGGAAGATGATAGTTGTAACTTTTGCCCACTGTATCTTTATTATGGTATTTGAAAGGGGTATACATAGAGAGAGGATGTGGGTATAAGCTGACTTTGATGTGATGATAAAAAAGTCATTAGTTAAGGGGTGAAAAAAAGGATTGTAGTGGAAGAAGAGGAAAGGAGGAGGCCGAAAAGGGTAAATTACATCACATGAAGAGATGCAAAGAGGCAAAGAATGGAAGGAGGGAAGTATTGTTTGAACCTTACTTTCATTGGATTTGTCTCAAAGAAGGAATAACATACACACAGTTGAGTATAGAAATCCATTTTACTCCATAACAAGTAGGAGAGGAAAGGTGAATGAAAAAGGAGGGGGTAGACAGAAGGGAGGGCAGATTGAGGGAGGTGGTGGTAAGAAGCAAAACACTGGTGAAGACAGAAAGTGAGAAAGAAGACAGAAAAGCATAAACAGAGGGGAAAATAGAATGGAGAGAAAGATACAATTAATAATCATAACTATGAATGTGAATGGTACTATGAATGTGAATGGGATGACCCCTCCCATAAAACGGAAGTGGTTAGAAGAATGGATTAAAACCATTCTGCCAAACATTTAAAGAACAATTAATTCCAAAACTATATAAAGCATTTGGAAAAATACATGATGAAGTCCTACCAAGCTTTTTTATGATACAAATATGGTGCTGATACCTAAACCAGGAAGAGCCAAAACAGAGAAAGAAAATTATACACCAATTTCCCTCAAGAATATAGATATAAATAACTTAAATAAAATATTAGCCAAGAGATTACAGCAACTAATCATGAGGATAACAGACTATGATCAAGTCGAATTTATACCAGGAATGTGGGGCAATTCAATAATAGGAAAACTATCAACATAATTGACCAAGTCAATAAAAAATTAGCAGAAATCTTATGATTATCTCAATAGATGCAGAAAAAGCTTTTAACAAAATGCAGCATCCATTCCATTAAAAACATTAGCGAGCATAGGAGTAAATGGAGTTTTCCTCGAAATGATAAGTAGCATCTATCTAAAACCATCAGCAAGCATTGTATGTAACAGGGATCAGCTACAAGCATTTCCAATAAGGTCAGGAATGAAACAAGTATGCCCATTATCACCACTGTTCAATATAGCACTAGAAATGTTAGCTTTAGCAATAAGAACAAAGAAATTGAAGGATTTAGAACAGGCAAAGAAGAAACAAAGCTATCCCTCTTTGCAGATGATATGATGGTATACTTAGAGAATCCTAGAAAATCAAGTAAAAAACTAGTTGAAATTCATTAAAACTTTAGCACAGTTGCAGGATATAAAATAAACCCACATAAATTGTCGGCATTTCTATATATTACTAACAAAGCCTAACAGCAAGAGACTGAAAGAGAAATTCCGTTTAAAATTGCTGTAGACATTATAATATATTTGGGCATCTACCTGCCAAGACAAACCTAGGAACTATATGAACACAATTACAAAACACTTTTCACACAAATAAAGTGATATCTGAAGAATCAGAAAAACATCAATTGCTCATGGGTAGGCTGAGCTAATATAATAAAAATGACAATTCTACCTAAGCTGATTTACTTATTCAGTGCCATACCAATCAAACTACCAAAAATTATTTTATAGTGTTAGGAAAAATAATAACAAGATATATTTGGAATAACAAAAGATCCAGAATAATAAAGGAACTAATGAAAAGAAATGCAGGAGAAGGTGGCCTAACCATTCCAGATTTTAAATTGTATTATAGAGTAGCAATCATCAAAACTACTTGGTACTGGCTAAGAAATAGAGGGGCTGATTAGTGGAATAGGTTAAGTATGCAAGACACAGTAGTCAATAATTATAGTAATGTACTATTTGATAAATCCAAAGACTCCAGCTTCTGGAATAAGAACTCATTATTTGACAAAAACTTCTGGGAATACTGGAAAAGATATGGCAGGAACTAGGCCTAGACCAGCATATTATACCATATACCAAAATAAGTCAAAATGGATTTATGGTTTAGATATAAAGGCTGATATTATAAACAAACTGGGAGAGGAAGGAATAGTCCACCTGTCAGATTTATGGAGAACAGAAGAATTTATGACTAAGCAGGAGATAGAGAACATTAGGAAAAGCAAAATGCATAATTTTGATTATATCAAATTGAAAAGTTTTTTCACAAACAAATCCAATGCAACCAAGATTGGGAGGGAATCAGAAAACTGGGAAAGAATTTTCACAACCAATATCTCTGATCAGGTCCTCATTTCTAAAATATATAGAGAACTAAGTCAAATTTATGAGAATACAAGTCATTCCCCAATAGACAAATGGTCAAAGGATACAAACAGGCAGTTTTCAGATGAAGAAATTAAAGCAGACAGTAACAGCAACACTGTGTGATGACCAACTTTGATAAACTTAGCTTTTCTCAGCATACAATGACCTAACAAAATTCCAAAAGACTCATAATGGAAAATGCTATCCACATCAGAGAAAGAACGCAGAAAAAAGCATATTATTTTCTTTTTTTTCTTGTAGTTTTCTTTTCCCCTTTTGTTCTGATTCTTCCTTCACAACATGACTAATGTAGAACTATGTCTAATAGGACTGTACATATATAGCCTATATCAGATTGCGCATCATCTTGGGGAGGAGGGAGGAGAAGGAGGTAGAAAAAAATTGTGAACCCAAAATCATATAAAAGTGAATGCTACAGGGGCAGCTAGGTAGCACAGTGGATAGAGCACTGGCCCTGAAGTCGGGAGGACCTGAGCCCAAATCCAGCCTCAGATCAAACACTTGACACTTACTACCTGTGTGACCCTTGGCAAGTCAATTAACCCCAATTGTCTAAAAAACCAAAAAAGAATTAAAAAAGTAAATGTTAAAATTATCTTTATATGTAATTGGAAAAATTACTATTAAGTGGGAAAAAAGGAAATAAATGCTGTGAACTTAAAAATGCCAAATTAACACAAATAGATATGTAATATAAGAAAGCAAAGTGCTTTCTTCAATAGGACTATATTTTATTTCACAAATGGGAAATTAAATATCAGAGATTTGAAATAAATTGTTCATGATTACAGAGCTATGAAGTATCAAATTCAGCATTCAAAGCCAATCCTAACTTCAGGGTAATTTTTCTTCTATTTCACATTGATCCTCTCAAATTTCTGAAATAAATGTCTTAAAAAAAAGTGATTGTAGACGACATAAAATATTTGGGAGTTTACCTGCCAAGACAAACCTATAAACTATATGAACACAATTACAAAACACTTTACACAAATAAAATCAGATCTAAATAACTGGAAAAATATCAGTTGCTAGTGGGCAGGCTGTGCTAATATAATAATGACAATTCTACCTGAATGAACTTACTTATTCAGCGCTGTACTAATCAAACTTTTAGGACTATTGCATATGCAAGATACAGAACGAACTGATTCCAGTTTCCAAGATTAAGAGCTATTCTCCAATAGGTCCAAGGATATGAACAGGTAGTTTTCAAAGGAAGAAGTTCAAATTACCAGTAGTCCTATAACAAGATGTTCCAAAATCCCTCATAATGAGAGACGTGCACAATTAAACAATTCTCTTTTTTTCTCTCTGTAAATCATAGAGATCTACAGGTTCAGGGACAGTCCCCTCTTTCTGTTCCATAACAAGGTACATGGAAATGCCCCTTTTACTAGTTGCTGGTTGAAACTATAACAAAAAATAAATATACCATTAAGTTAAAAGATGTCAGATGAAAGAGATAACATGGAGGGAAGAGTCCCTACAGTCTCTCAGAGGTTTGTGGCCACAGGTGTAGACCCCATCCTGGGCACCACAGGGTTGGTACCAAACTGGAGGAGAAGCAGTAAAAACCCTGCTGGGTGGGACTGGTAAAAACCTGTGGGCTGGGAGTGATGTGTCACAGGTTTTACAATTTAGGCAGGAATTGATTATTAAAAGCCTCCATTTTTAATTCAGTGGTCCACATTATTTGGCAAAAAAAAAATGTGGAATAAAGTAGATCTCCAAGTTTTCATGCTTCTCAATATACTGAAGTTACTCCCCACCCCTCAAGAGGAAAACAGCTGGTTGTCTCTACAGTAAACACCTGTAGGTATTTAACTAATTGGCAGAATTGACCCAAGACCACCCCCATCACCATTAGCCAACTTGAGGCTCTTTTGATCTGGATGAAATAAATTACCTAAAGCAATGTTTTGATGAAGTTGGCAAGAAAATTAAATATCTCAAGTGGGATGATTTAATCAATGACTACTGAAAACGATGCCCTAGAGGACTTAATATATGCAGGTCTGGAACTTCTCCCTGAAGCACACTGTCCTGATTGGTGAATGGCTCAAATAGTCCCACTACATTGAAGTAGGCTTCAGTTCTGCTTCACTTCACTTCTCATCCATCTTCTTGCCTGTGTGTACTACCAATATCAGAAAGTAGGATCTGGAGGATTTGTCTTTCATGTCCCGAATTTCTTCCCTGGAATGCTGCTCCAATCATTCTTTGGGGTCCATCTCCAGCTCCAGAGGAGAAAGTGAGGTTTGTGACTTTGCACAGGCCTCTCTCACTTAAATTCAATTCACTTGTGCATCATGATATCACTTTCTGAAATCATGGTCCTCCTTGAGAATGAAGGACACAACAATAGCTCAAAACCTCCGAAGGATAAGCTTCTTGTAATTTGGATTCCTTTAAGGAAACTTGAAATGGAATTAAGAAGAATAGGGAAAGGGTGGAAGAGAAGATTTGTGCCCTCCAGAATGATACTTAGAATTGTACTGCTCAATTAAAACAGTATATCAGGGATTTGTCTATTTGTAGGACCAAGTCACCTTTCAAAGAAAAGATTTATCTACCCATTCCTGAGAAAGATTTACCCTCCTGGCCCTGAGGATGAGGAAGGTAAGGGGCTAGGTAGTTCCTAGACTGTCTCCTCTCTCCTCAGCCCCAAGACCAAGCCAAGGATGGGAGAAAGGAAGGATGGAAGAATGGAAATGTCCATGTGAGGAAAGGAGGAGTGTCTGCAAAGGCTTTCCCTGTTGGTCTCCACCCCACCCTACCTCACCCCACTGACCCCCAAGCCCCAGACCATCAGACAAAGACCTGGGCAGGCAGGTAGCCCCATGCAGGAGCAGCCCTGGAGGAGCAGGCAAACACAGGTACACTCGTGTACACACACACACACACACACACACACACACACACACACATATACATACACACACTGACACACGTGATCCTACCTACACACACAAGACACACATAAACAAAGGTATTAATACTTCCAGAAACCCCTACCCATGCCCACACATATCGCCTTCGGAACTAAAAAAAAAAAAAGCCAGTTTGGGGTGGTGGGAGGTTTAGGAGAAGGTTGAAGAGAGTACAGAAGCGACTATAAGAAGGGGGGATGTAGAGGGGCAGCAGGAAGAACAGTGGCAGGAGAAGGGCGGGGGAGGGGGTGGAGGGGGGCTTACCTCATACACACCCAGGCAGGAAAATGAAGGAAATTCTGGGATCCCTGGGCGAGGGGGTAGGTGTGGGGCGGAGGGGAAAGGAAGGAGTTAGGGGAAGGCAGATCTCCAGCTACTAACGCGCCCCGTCCCCCAACCAGACTCAGGAGAAAAGGGAACTCACTCCTTCACCACCTCCTCTTCATCCTCCTGGTCCTCCTCCCTAGACTGAGGACAGACCTTGCTCAGGGATGGGAGGGGCAGGTACTGTGATGTCACAGTAGGGGCAGGGCTAGTCTTCACCCAGAGAAGAGGGAGGAGAGAGAGAAGAGAGGGGCGGGACTCTGTGATGTCAGGCTCAGAGGAGGGGCGACACCCCCTCCCATGCGCCTCTGTCAACTCCCATCACCCGGCCTGGTGAGGGGGGCGGAGGAGATGAGTAGGAAAATGCATCTTCCTCTTGGAGAAGGGCATGGGGATGAGCAGGGTCTCAGGTCACTTAAGTTAGGATCCTAGGGCTGGGCTGGTGGGGGGGGGACGGAGAGGGGGAGGTGGCAGCTGAGCTCAGCTTAAGTTTGTCTGGGGTCAGCCCTTTTACAGGAAACGGAGAGGAGGTGGACAGGAAGGCAAAGAGGGTGTCCTGGGCTGCACAAAAGAAAAGGGAACAGTTGTAGCCGCAGCAGCAGACCATCAGCCCCTGAGTGGGACTTGGATTCCTGAAAGCCCCCTGAGCAAACATTTTGGACACATTGAATTTAAGGCGTTTACAGGACATCCAGTTGGATATGTCCAATACACTAGTTGGAGATTCGAGACTGGAAGTCAGCAGAGTGGTTCTGATTGGAAAGGTACATGTGAGAATCATCTGCATTGAGATAATAATTAAATCCATAGGAACTGATGAGAGCACCAAGTATCAAGATAGAAAGAAAGGCAGCCCAGGACAGAGCTCGGTGAGACACTCATGGTTACCAGGCATGATCCAGATAAAGATCCAACTATGGATACTAAGGAGTGGCCATGGTGAGGTGTTTGGGGGTGGTACAGTCTTTTATCTTTTTTTGCATGTCCACTGCTTAGTACATTGCCTGGCATATTAGAGCCACTTAATAAAAATTTATTAACTGATTAAAAAAATATCCTGGAGAAAATAAAGTCACAAAAATATAGAAAGACAAAAATGTCAAGAGAAGGGTGAACTACAGTGTTAAAGGCTGCAAAGTGATCAGGAAAGGTGAAGAGTGAGAAAAGGACATTAGATTTGGCATCCAAAAGATAGTTAGCAACATTAGTGAGAGAAATTTTGGTTGAATGATGAGGGCAGAAGCTATACTGTAAAGAGTTAAGAAGAGAGAGGAAAACAAATAGAGGTGACAATTGTAAATTATCTTTTCAAGGAGTTTATCCACAAAAGGGAAGTCACATATGGGATGATAATTAGGAGGAATGGATGAATTCAGAGAGTTATTTTTTTAAGGATGAGGGAGATATAGACATGTCTGTAAGCAGGAGGGAAGCAGCCAGTACACAAAGAGATATTGAAGATAAGTGAGAGAATGGAGATGATAGAGGGAGCAATCTGCTGGAGGAAATGGGCTGGAGGGGGACTGATTGTGCAGGTAAAGAGTGTTTTGGCTCAATGAGGAGTCAGCATAGCTATATGTGTGAGACCGGAGTGGAGGAGGAAACAGTGGCTGAAGGTATCTGAGTGATATGAGAAGAAGAGTGGAGAAGAAGGAGCTCTCATATTTTCAGTAAAATATGAGGCAAGGTTCTCAGCTGAGAGGGTGTGTGGGTGCAGGAAGGAGCCATGAGAGGTTTGAGGAGGGATGAAAATTTTCTGAAGAGCCATTGTAGTGAGTGGGATAGTGAGAGAGGTATCAGAAAAGTATAAAAAGATTGCCTTGGGTCTGCAGGAGGAGCTTTGCCACCTTTTGGGGAAAACTAATTATTGTTTTAGAAGGAAGAGGCATGGATCAAATCTGTGATGTGGAGGAGTACTGGTAAACATTAATCCTATCACATAAGGCTTAGAATTGAAATTTTAAAATACTGTGGTGAATTTGACACCAGCCCTTTACCAATTCACTGTCAATGATTTTCAGATTAATAGAAGGAAATGAAATGGCATTTTGGACCACACCTTTCATTAGTCTGTTAACATAGCAAAGCAGATGTAGAAGAAAGGTTTTCTGGGAAGTGATCTCCCTGAGCCCAGGTTTTGTAAAGCATGTCTCTTTTTTCTTTAATACTGATACAGGATAGATTATTGTCTGTGGTGATGACAGATGATCAATGAGGGCATGAGAGTGTCTGACAGTGGTTGGGTCATTTTTCTGTTGTGTCCAACTCTTTGTGACCTCATTTAGGGTTTTCTTTGCAAAGATACTGTGTTGGTTTGTCATTTCCTTCTCAAGCTCATTTTACAGATGAGGAACTGAGGCAAAAAGGGTTAAGTGACTTGACCAGGGTCACACAGCTAATAAGTGTCTAAGGCCAGATTTGAACACAGGAAGATGAGTCTTCCTGACTCCAGGCCCAGTATTCTTACCACCTAGCTGCCCATTGGTTGTCACTCTGATTCATATGTGAGTATTACTGGATTAGATGGTATATTGAAAGCATATCTACCAGAGCTTTCCAGGGTTATTTGTGGTGAAGTGATTTTTTTGTAATGTATCTGTTGATATCTCATCTAAAATAAGCTGCTGGGTAAATTCTTGAAAACTCATTTTGGCAAAAGGTAAAACTGGGAGAAAGACTTCTCACATTAGAGAGAGTAGGATGTAGATAGGAATTCTGCCAAAGAATTCAACTGAGGTCAATAATTGGCTGTTGAATTATCATGAGGTGAAATTGGATAGTTTTTCAAAATGACATCTCTTTCGACATTTAAAAAAGAAACTAACCCCTAATCCTTCTAGTCTTAAAATATCTAGAGAGAAGAGGGTACACTAGTGAGGTATGAATATAAGAGGCAGCAGAATCTAATTCTGGGTCAGCAAAATTTGGATTGCCATCCTACCTTACTAGCTGTGGACACTAGCTGTGTGACCTTAGACAACTCTCATCACCATTCTGGGGTTCAGTTTTTTCCTCTATAAAATGAGAAGGTTCAACTACTTGACCTTTGAGATGCCTAAGTGTGATTTAGGCCAACTCCCTTTACCTCCCTGGGCTTCCTTTTCCATTGTAGTATAAGGGGATTGGAGTAGATGGACTCTGAGGGTACTTTGAGCTGGAGATTTAGGTCTGTGATCCTGTGGACCCATTTGGTAGTTTGAGGTAAGGACTGGGTGAAGAAGGAACTGAGGCAGGTGATAGAGAACACACATAAGAGGCTTGCAGGAGAGGCTTTGTTCAGGATTGAGGCCATAGGCCAGTGGCAAGAATAGTGGGATGTGGTCTTAGAGGAGCGAGATTGCAGTCCCAGCTCTGTCAATGCTTCAAAGACCACATCTACAGCCTGCCTCAATGTCTGATTTTTATACACTCCAGAGTTATTTTTTCTTCTACACTGTGCTTGGGCTTCCCTGATTTGACACTGGTAGTCTTGGCAAAAACTGGCTAGTTGTTTAACAATTAGCCTTCATAGCTAAGAGCAGCCATTTTCTTGTAGACATTTCCTCCCAGGCTTGTCCCTGTTAGTGGGCTATATTAACACTTTGCCTCATGCATGACTTCTGGACTTGGTTGCACATTTCTTTGCACTCACATGCTTGATGACCCTCTGAGATGGACGCCTGTCCCTCATCCAAGTAGAAGAGCATGGTCTTTGGTCTCCCCAGCTTATTGAGGCAAGGGTGGCCTGGGACACAGTCTTTGGGCTGACCCTCAACCCTCCAGCACCTATAGCCTGTATTTATTGAGGGGGCTGAGTCACCTAAGGTCTCCATGCTCTAGACAAGTTTCTCAGAGTACAAATTCCAGGCATGGAAGTTGTCAATGGAGGGATTTTCCTTCTCTGGGAGTCCTCCGCTGCCCTCAGGTGTCCAATACCTATCCCTGCAGCTGTCTGCTCAAGATGCCTTCTTCTCAGCCTCCAGAGACTCCTGGCTAGATGCCTGGATCCCCTCAGGGGCTCTGGGTCTCCTGAGTGATGCTCCTCGTGGATAGGGCAGCATCTCAGAGCCTGGGAGGATTGTCAACCTTCTGCCTCAACTTTCCTTGTTCATTTGAAGTGGAAGTTGCCCAGCAGCAATTGCCTCCAGTTTCCTACAGCTCAGGACAGGTCAGGGGCAGGCATGCCATACATGCCTGAGTGCCCACGTGTCCCTCTCAGCCCCCAGCCTGATTTTGTCTCCTCATGCCTGTAGAAAGGAGGCTAAGACTCAACTGTGACCCAGACCATCCCTTTCCTTCTCTGCTTTGGGTTTTTCAGGAATCCTAGTCTGATTCAGGGGTTGGTGGTTTACAGCTGCTGCCGCTGCTGTTGCTACTGCAGCCAATGTGCTCTTCCTTAATATGGAACCCAGGACACCCCCTCCACCTCCCTGCACTTCCCCCCGATTTTCCATGAAGGGGCTAACTCCCAACAACCCCCAGATGAGCTCAGCTGCCACACCCCATTCCGTCCAGCCCCCAGCAGCCAGACGTCAGGCATCTGGGAGCCTGATCAGCACTGGCCCCTCCTCCAAGTGGATGATGCTCTGGGTCTCCCTCCTATCCTCAGGCTGGGTGGTGGGAGTTGAGAGAGATGCCTGGGAGGGGGGGCTCCCCTCTCCTATGGGCCTGACTCACAGAGTGCTGTCCCATCTATTCCAATCTCTTTTCCCTGTAGGTGGAGACTAACCCTGCCTCTACTGTGATGATACTGTGCCTGCCCCTCTCATCCTTGGCCATCGTCAGTTCTCTTTGTCTCTGGAGGTGGAGTAGGATGAGGATGAGGATGAGTGGAGGAGGAGGAGGGAGTTCCCTTTTCCCCTGAGTCTGGAGGGGTGGGGTGTGAAGTGCTGGAGATCTGCTTGCCTCTCACCCTTTCCCTTCCCATCCCCCACTACACTTTCTCCATCACCACCTGACAGATCCCAGACATTCCTGCATTTTTCTGTCTGGGTGTGTATGAGGTAAGCCCCATTTCTATTCCTTCTGCCACTGACCCTCCTGCTTCTCCTGCCCCTCTGCATTCCCCCTTTATATTTTCTTCTTTCCCCTCTTCAATCTTCTACTGAACCTCCCCAGACCCCAAATAGGCTTGTTTTAGTGGCCAGGTGGATGTGTGTGGGCATGAGGAGGGTCATGGGTGTGTTAATACCCTGTTTATGTGTGTGTCCTGTGTGTGGGTAGGTTCATCTGTGTGTGTGTGTAAATGTGTGTGTGTATGTACTTATGTATTCCTGCTTCTCCAGGGCTGCTCCTCCTGGGGTTTCCTATATGCTGCAACCTTTTCCTGGATGTCTGGGACTTGGGGGTGGTGGTCATGGTATGAGGTGGGGTGAAGTGGAGGCCAGCAGGGAAAAGCCTTTGGGGACATTCCCTCCTTACCCTCCCCAGGTGGACATTTGCATCCTTTCTTCCTGCTTTCCTCCCATCCTTGGCTTAGCCTCGGAACTGGGGAGAGAGAAGACCGTACAGAAACTCTCATTCTCCCCTTCTCCATATGGTCTCTTTCCTTTGGTGTTCTTTAATGGTGCATTCATTTTTTGTTCTGGTTTCACCCAGCACCTGGTGAAAGGGGTGTTTTCATGTAACTTGTTGTAGAACAAAAAGAGGGTATTATCCCTGAATCCATGGATATCTATGGTTTACAGACTGAAAGAACAGAGTTTTTTTAATGTGCACTTCTCTCATTATGAAAGATTTGGTGCATTTTCTCATAGGGCTATTTACAACGTAGATTTCTTCCTTTGAAAACTTCCTGTTCATATCCTTGGACCTATTGGGAAATGAGTCTTAATCTTAGAAATTGGAATCAGTTCTTTCTATATCTTGCATATGCAATAGTCTTTAGAGACTCTCACAGCACAAAGATGTTTTTCCTTACTTAACTGTTACCCTTCTCATTTTAACTACATTTGATTTGTTTGGGCAAAAACATTTCAACTTTATAGGAGCAGAATGATGCACTTTATTTCCTGTGATCTTCTGCATTACTGGTTCCATTACAACCTCTTTCCCTATCCATAGATGTGAAAAGTAATTTCCTCTTTCCTGGTCTAATTTGCTGTCGATTCCCTTTTTACATCTAATTCATGTATCTGTTGTAGTTTAATTTGATAGGTGGTGTGCAATGTCGATGTCCTATCAAATTTCTTGTAAATTGTTTTACCTTTATCCCATCTGGTTTTTTGGCTTGTTTTTTTTTTATTAACTATTTTTTTTAATAAAATACTGTGTCCTCCCCACTACTGGATACTTCAACTCCTCCACCCCATGCCAACTACTGGATTTATTAAACACTTTTATTTTATTTCTTTGCTTCTATCTATTCCATAGCTGATTTATTCCATTAATCAGCCTCTCAATTTTTAACAAGTTCCAATTTTTTCCTGGGCAGCTAGGTATCCCACTGAGCCTGAAGTCAGGAATTCACCTTTAACTGATCTTTGTGCGTTAATATCTGGACTCCGATACATTCTAGTGACCCTGGAAAGTCACCTAACCCTTTTTGTCTTAGCTCCTCATCTGTCAAATGAGCTGCAGAAGCAAATTGCAAAGCACTCCAGTGTCTTTGCCAAGAAAACCCCAAATAGAGTCAGGAAAAGTCAGGCAGGACTAAACAACAACAACTGTCCTCATAATCCCTGATTTGTACTTTATTTTAAGATTTGCTTCTGATAATCACTAATCCAAACCCCTTTCCCTCCTCCATTAAAGTAAACAATGTGTAACACCTGTGGAACTCTCACCACCTGGACAGTGTAGATTTGTGGTTTCTTCTTAGGTTTTCTTTTCATTCCTACTTGTTCTTTAATATTTTGTTCCACACATCTTTAACTTTCTGCTGTCTAGTTGCTGTGTACATATTCTCTTTTCTTGGCTCTGCCTACTTCACTTTGCATCAGTGCACAAATAGTTTTCCATATTTCCTTGTACTCGACACTACCATCTCCTATAAATAGTAGTACCATTACCACTTGAAGCGCAGTAGTAATATTCCATCATTCATGTTCCATACCTTGTTTAGCAATCATGCCCCAGTTGACGAGCGTCTACTTTATTTCCAGTTCATAGCTGTCACAAAAAGTGTTGTTATCAACTTTTTGGAGTATATGGTGACTGTTTTCTTATTAATTGCTTCCTTGGAGTGTAAGCCCAGTGAGGAATCTCTGTTTGAAAGGATAGGGACATGTTTTTAACTTTTTTAAATAATTCCAAATTACTTTCCAAAATGAGTGTGCTGTTTCACAGGTCCCCCAACAATGTATTTGTGTGCTTATCTTCCCACACCCCACCCACCCTTTTTATTTTTGCCCTTTTGTCCATGTTGCAAAAAAGAAAACCACACATAAAAAGAATAGGGGGAAAAAAAGAAAGTTAAAAAAATTCATTTCAATCTAAATTCAGAGTTCATCACTTCTCATCCTGGAGATGGATGCAATTTTTTTCACCAAAGGGCCTTTGGAATTTCCTTGAATCATCGTTTTGATCACAGTAGCTATGGCTTTCACAGTTGATCATCTTTACAACATGGCAGTTGCTGTGTATATTTTCTCTTGGTTCTGATCACTTCACTTTGCACCAGTTCAAGAATGGTTTCCCAGGATAGACTAGCGTTTCCAGGAGCCAAGATGGCGGAGTAAGAGGTAAGTCACTCTTAGCCTCCCCTATTAACCTCTGAAAACCCAGAAAATATCATCCAAGGAAAAACTTTGGAACAGCTGAACCAGAGGAAAGATGGGGTGCAGTAGTCCTGTAGCCCAGGTAGCTTTAGGGATTAAGGACAAAGGCCCCTCTTGCCCTGGGGGAAGGGAAGCAGTGCAGAAAGGGAGGCCTCCCAGCAAGCTAGAGGAAAGCCCCACCTCAGGATGTCAGGAGGAGATCCTGAAACCCAGGTGGTGGAGGAGGCAAACACCAACACCTGCCCCACCCACCCACCCCCCAGAGGCTCAGTGAGGACTGGGGAACCAGTGGAAACCAGCTCAGAAAAACAACAAGTGCCACAAAATTCTACAGCAACCTGGTCATCCAGTGCCTCAGCAAAACTAAGGGAAGCATCACTACAAAGGGCCCCAGGCAGATAGATACCCTGCAACATCCATCTGAAAGGAGCTGAAGAAGGTGAAAGGAAAGGAAAAGCAGGCCACCTAGAGTTGCCCTAGAGTTCCAGCCTTGCTGATTCCAGCCCAAGAACCCTACAGCCTCCAATTGCCAACATCGGAGGCCCCAGCATACAAAGCCAGTGACCAGGTCCTAGGCTCCCAACAGAAGAAGCTTGGGTCAGTGCCTTCTGTTCCCCAGCAGGAGAGCTCAATCTCTTTAAAGGCCTGGAAATAAGCAAACACCATGAGCAAAAAGAGATGTACCTTAGATTCGTATTGTGACAACCATGAAGAACAAGGCAGAAATTCTGAAGAGGACAATATTGTCAACAAACCCACATCTGGAACCTCAAAAGGGAATATGAACTGGTCTGAAGCCCAAAAAGCCTTCTTAGAAGAGCTCAAAAAGGATTCTAAAAGTCAAATGAGAAAGGTAAAAGAAAAAGTTAGAGGTATGCAAGAGAGAGTCAATAGCCTGGAAAAAGAAGGACAAAAATTAACTGTGGAAAACAAGTCCTTAAAAAATACAATTGGCCAACTGGAAAAAAGTACACTGAAGAAAACAAGTCTCTAAAAAATACCATTGGCCAACTGGAAAAAAAGTACACTGAAGAAAACAAGTCCATAAAAAATACAAGTGGCCAAATGGGGAAGGAGGTAAAAATCTAACAGAAGAAAACAATTTGTTAAAAGGACTCTATGAGAGAGCAAGAATCAGTCACACAGAAACAAAAGACTGAAAAAAATAAATGAAAATGTAAAATACCTCATTGGTAAAACAAATGACCTGGAAAACAGATCCAGGAGAGACAGTTTAAAAATTATTGGTCTATCTGAAAATCACAATGGAAAAAAGAGCCTGGACAGTATCTTTCAGGAAAGCATAAAGGACAACTGCCCTGAGGTCTTAGAACCAGAGGGTAAAATAGCCATAGAAAGAATCCACTGATCACCTCCTGAAAGAGATCGCAAATTGAAAACACCAAGGAATATAGTAGCCAAATTCCAAAATTACCAGGTCAAAGAGAAAATATTGCAAGCAGCCAAAAAGAAACAATTTAAATATCATGGAACCACAGTCAGGATTACACAGGACCTTGCAGCTTCTACATTAAAAGACCATAGGCTGTGGAACATGATATTCTGAAAGGCAAAGGAGCTTGTATTAAAACCAAGGATCAAGTACCCAGGGAAAATAAGCATGATCTTTCAGGGAAGGAGGTGGACATTCAATGAAATAGAGGACTTCCAAATCTTCCCGATAAAAACACAAGAGCTCAACAGAAAATTTGATCTTCAAATACAGGACTCAAGAGGGACATAAAAAGGTAAATGGGATAGAAAAATACAACATGTTGTTAATAAGGACAAACTGTTTACATTCCTACAAGGGAAGATGACACTTGTAACTCTTGAGAGCTGTATTGCTATTACACCATGTTCAAAGGGCATACATAAGGGGGATGGATATGAGTTGCCTTTGATGTAATGATAAAAAAAATCTAATCGAGTCAGTTGAATGGATCCAAGTAAGTAGATTAATCTGATCTAAGAAAATGTACTGAGGGAAAAGGAAAGGAGGAGGCAGACAAGGGTAAATTACATTACAGGAATAGACACAAAAACCTATTACAGCAGAGGGAAAGAAGGGAGGGAGATGAGCATTGTTTGATTCTTACTCTCATCAAATTTGGCTCAAGAAGGGAATAACATAATGAGTTAGGTATAAAAATCTAACTAGCCCTGCAAGCAGTAGGAGGGAAAAGAGGAAAGAAAAGGGAGGGGGGATAGGAGGGAGGGAAAAAGCATTAAGGGTAAAGAGGAAGAAAAGGGAAGGGGCTAGTAGAATGGAGGCAGGACTGAGGAAGGCAGAGGTCAAAAGCAAAACACTAGTAAGGAGGGAAAAGGAGAAAGGAGGAACAAAAAGCATAAATAAAGGGGAGAAATGTTGGAGAGAAAGACACATATGGTAATCAACAAGAACTAAGATGCCCTAATCCCCCAAGTCACTTTATTATAATCATGTGGGAATGATGTCCACAGTATGTTCTCTCCCCAGAATCATTACTTTCCCCCCAAGCATCTGACCTGCCACCAGGTGAACCCACAGGGAGCAGGGAATTAGTTAGGCAATTACTCTGTCCTAGTTAATCCCCCCTGAGAGGTGAGTGGACCAATATGGTGGAAAGATTAAAAGGAGTGAGAGGTGGATTCCTGAAAAGATAGTGGCTTAGAGGAAAGACAATATACTGTAGCTAATGAAAGAAAGGAAGGCGATGCTCAGATTAGTGGGATAGGAAGCCACTGGAACCTGAACATCACAGAAAGACAAAAAATTGGGGCAGGGGAGAAACAGTTTATCATCAATTAATTATCCATTTGATTAACTGATCAATTAAATTGATTGACTAATAATGCCTGCCTCCTACTTTCTCCTGATAGCTTCCTTGATTTATCTGGTTTGTGAACTGTCCCATGAGTTCACCACTGGCAACTGCCCCTCACCTTATCAAGAGGTTAGTATTGAGGATATGAATACACCTGGGGCAGCCCTGGTCTGAGTCTTCCACAGGGCTCTACCACAAAAGCAGAATACACTAATGAGATAGACCCAAGTGGTTGCCTCAGCAAGGAACCTTGTGGTATGCTGGATTTGTAACCCAGGAATACCTGATGGACAGATGTAAGATTTTCCAGTTAACTTCACCCAGGGTGCTCATCTACACACACACACACACACACACACACACACCCTACTCTTCCACCACAAGAATATTTGACCCATGACTTATAATTTCTGAGTGAAGTCAAACAAACACGATTTCAGCCCATCACCTGATGGGTGGCTGGTAAACAACTTAACTCCCCTGGGGTGAAGAGAGCAGTTTTGATACATTTAGCAGATACTTCAAGGGCACTGAACACACTTTTTGTAAATTCTCTTGTACAAATAGCATCTCTAAACTATTGAGGAATGTCACAAATCAGTGTGGACCCTTCCTTCCACTCATGCTTCCTTCTCAGCTTTGGGACAGCTTTAAATGCTGTCCTTCTGGATGTACAAACATTCCCTCCCAGCTGTAAACCTAGAATGGCTCTGTTATATAAGGTTGGTAGGCTTAAGGCTTAATTATTTCCAGTTGCAATAAGAATAGGGTACTGAAACTGTCCCCCAAGCTTGCCAATAGGCCACAGTTCTAATTCCACCCTCCTAAGTAGGCCTTTTGGGTTATTATTGAGAGATCTCTCTTTTGCTTCAGGTCTATTGGGTTGCTGGTCCTCTGTCTGTGTCCTCCTATGCTGTTATTTGGCTATGAGAGTCAACAAACTATTTAGAGACATTCTGGTGTTGCTGACAAAGAAGAGCATTCCAAGGATGGGGGACAGCCAGAGAAAATTCTGGGAGCTGAGAGATGGAGTGTCCTGTTTGTGGAATAGCCAGCAAGCCAGTGTCACTGGTTCAAAGACTAAGGGGCAAGAAGACTGGAAAGGTAGGATGGGCTAATCTCCTTCAGTAGCTTTATTCAGTAAGATTTGCCTAATTATTGTTCCTTACATGTGGCACATTTCCCATGTACATATCTTTGCAAAGGCTGTGTCCCATAACTGGAACACATTAGGCACCTAATAAATGCTTGTGGACCAATTAGTTGTCATTGAGGAACATAGCACAGTCTTTCACTGACATCAGGTGTTCCAAAGGGATGTTGCAGTTTACTGAAATGTTTAAAGCACTACTCAATAAACCTATTCAGCAAACTGCTGTTTTTCTCCTGTGCATCTGGGATGAAACACAGACTCCTCTCTTTCTCATTTAAAGCTCTTCACCTTTTAGTCATATCCTACCTTATTTTATTATATGCTACTACCCTTCGTGTGCTTTATTGCAATTTACCCAATTGTCATCCCTCAGACATGACTCTCAATTTTAAAAAGTCCTCCAAAATGCCTGGCATAGAGTAGATAATCAATAAATGTTTACTGCATTGAATTGAAAGGTGCAGAATAAATGCTTCTCGACCAATTATTTGTCATTGAGAGACATAGCACAGTCTTTCATTGACATCTTGTGTTCAAAAAGGATATTCCAGTGTAATTAACTTAAAAGTTTAGGACAAGGAAAAATACTTCAAATGACATCAAATAATGTCACCATTTCATGGTTACTTTGAGGCTGCTGTATTGTGTCCAACTCCTAATATTATAGTTAGACCAACTTCAGTCTACTTCTATTGGATTTTAACCTGTGGGACAGTTTGCTCCTGCTTAAGGAGAGAAGAATGGCACTAAATGAAGCCCTGAATTTATGACAGGAAGCGAGTAACAAATTTCTTCAATGCAAATAGGAATTCAGGGCAAATTATCAATATCAAAATTACCTATGAAACTCTTCATTAGAGCAAAGATCATCTGACATAGGATAAGAATTCATAGCTGTGGAGACATCATTAAGGTAGTTTCAGCTTTCATTGTACAAGTTAATCAGATAAGGTATGGATATTACCCACTCGCAAGAACAATATTCAGAGAAAATAAATTATAAAAAAATGGATGATCTTAGTTTTGAAGGAAATTTGTGAAAGAAACATCAAAAGTTTGACTGAGACTTGACCATTATGAAATCAGACAGCAGGTAAATATTTTCCCAGGTGTGCAGGACTACTAAAAATGAAAAGTAATAACCCTGGGAGTATATAAAATCAGAGAGTAAGTGAGGCTACAGCTGTAGTCATTGTCCTCAGAAACAGAGGTTGGATTCTAATCCAGCTCCTCTATTTCCAAATCCTGAACTATGTTCACCGTCTGTCTCCCACTACTATATTCCATCTGAACAAAGCCGACTCTTTCTCCCTCTCCCTCTTCCTCTTCCTGTCTCCCTTTTCAGGGACCATCAGTCATATATATATCTGTTGCCTCACTTCCCTCTCTGCCTAGTCACTCCTTTAAGACCATCAATGAGTCCACAGAATCACAGGATGCTAGATTGAGAGATAGAAGAGATTTCAGAGGCCACCTAGTTTCATCTCCCTCATTTTACAGAAGGGGAAACTGAAAACCGCAGAGTTCAAATGACTTGTCTGAGGGCACACAGGATTTGAACCTGGGTTTTCCCATTTTGAAATTCAATGCTTTATCCAGCAGATCTTGATGCCTTCTATTCTCTCATCTCACTAACCTACTCTCATCTCTCGAGACGTTCTAAGACTAAAGGTATAAGAAAGCGTTTGGGTTTTTTTGATGTTAAAGGAAAAGATCTTCCTCTAAATTGAAAGATTCCTCTACTAAGCACTCAGTAGATCCTTATTGGCCTGAACTGAATTCTTTGGTTTCCTGTCTACATAGTATTCTATCCTGAAGGTGTCACTTCCTTTACCCCAGCTTTACCAATTGCTGACGAGAGGTTTGAAAGGATTTGTACAGCAGCTTAGGTTATGAGACAGCAACAGATATAAAAATCATCATTTCAGCAGCAAAAATGATATAAATCTATAGCCTATCATGGAAACAATTGAATTGAATAATATTCCCTTAGGCATTAGAGGGAGCTTTTGGTGATATGGTAGAACTACTACCTTGTGGTTCTTAGAAAAACATTCTGTCTACCAGAATCTGATGAGAATGAATCACGTCCTTCTCACCCAGCTCCACATATCTGAGGGTTACCATAGGCATAAGTGTATCAAGTACTGTCATCAAAGAGCAAAATGAAAGACTGTCTATAAAACTTGGATCCAGGGTGATAATTTCTGAGAAAAGCTCCTTCTCTCTACAGCTACTGTGCTAAGGACTCAAAATAATGGAACACATGAGTCCATTTGCCCTTTGCTGCCAGGTGACCAGTCTCAAAATACCACAGAGCCATTGACAGTGAATCTGCTATGCTTAGAAAAGAGCTGATGTGAATTTCAACAGAGTACTTTGTTCTACTTTCCATTCCAAAGCCTGGCAGGGAATAGGAGATGAAGGAAAATCTTCAAGAACTTTGTCTCTGTGTTAGACAATTAGCAAAGATTCCTTAGGCTGAAAAAATGTGAGATAGCACTGAGAAGATGATGGCCAAAGAAATTTTTTTTTGTTTGGAAAGCTAAGTATATTTCCCTTCATCTTATCCCTCCCCCCTCCATTTATTCTATTCTCTTTTGATCCTGTCGCTCCATAGAAGTGTTTGCTTCTGGGTGCCCCCTCCCCCAGTCTGCCCTCCCCTCTATCATCCTCTTGCTCTCTTGTCCACTTCCCCCATATTTTCTGTAGGGTAAGATAGATTTCCATACCCAAATGAGTGTGTATGTTATTCTTTCCTTAAGCCAAATCTGATGAGAATAAGATTCACTCATTCCCTCTCATCTTCCCCCCTTTCCCCTCCACTGTAAAAGCCTTTTCTTGTGTGTTTTATGTGAGATAATTTACCCCATTCTACCTCTCCCTTTCTCCTTTTCCCAGTATAATCCTCTCTCACCTCTTAATTTTATTCTCCAAATATCACCCCTTCATCTTTACCTCAAGCTGTGCCCTCTATTTATCTATCTATGTATGTACATACATATATTTTTTCCCTCCACCTACTCTAATACTGACAAAGGACTCATGAGTTACAAATATCATCTTTCCATGCAGAATGTAAACAGTTCAGCCTTAATAAGTACGTAATGATTTCTCTTTCCTGTTTACCTTTTCGTGTTTCTCTGGAGTATTGTATCTGAAAGTCAAATTTTCTATTCAGCTCTGGTCTTTTCATCAAGAATGCTTGAAAGTCCTCTATTTCACTGAATGACCATTTTTTCCCTGAATGATTATGTTCAGTTTTGCCAGGTAGGTGATTCTTGGTTGTAATCCTATCTCCTTTGCCCTCTGGAATGTAGAAGCTGTCCCTTAATGTAGAAGCTGTTAAATCTTGTGTTATCCTGACTGTGTTTCCATAATACTTGAATTGTTTCTTTCTGGCTGCTTGCAATTTTCTCCTTGACCTGGGAACTTTGGAATTTGGCTACAATATTCCTAGGAGTTCTCCTTTGGGGATCTCTTTCAGGAGGTGATCGGTGGAGTCTTTCCAATTCTATTTTGCTCTCTGGTTCTAAAATATCAGGACAGTTTTCCTTGATAATTTCTTGAAAGATGATGTCTAGGCTCTTTTTTTGATCATGGCTTTCAGATACTCCAATATTTTTTAAATTCTCTCTCCTGGATCTATTTTCTAGGTCAGTTTATTTTTCCAATGAGATATTTCACATTGTTTTCTATTTTTTCATTCTTTTGAATTTGTTTTACAGTATCTTGATTTCTCATAAATTCACTAGCTTCCAATTGCTCCATTCTAATTTTTAAGGAAGCATTTTCTTCAGTGAGCTTTTGGACTTCCTTTTCCATTTGGCCAATTTTGTTTTTTAAGGCATTCTTCATCTCATTGGCTTTTTGAACCTCTTTTGCCATTTGGGTTAAGCTATTTTTTAAGGTGCTATTTTCTTCAGCATTTTTTTTTGTTTCCTTTAGCAAACCATTGACTTGTTTTTCATGATTTTCTTGCATTACTCTCAGTTTTTCCTCTACTTCTCTTACTTGCTTCTGAAAATCCTTTTTGAGCTCTTCCATGGGCTGGGACGAATTCATATTTTTCTTGTAGGCTTTGGATATAGGAGCTTTGACTGTGCTGTCTTCTTCTGGTTGTATGTTTTTATCTTCCTTGTTACCAAAGAAAGGTTGTATAGTCTGACTCTTCTTGTGCTGCTTGCTCATGATCCCAGCCAATTACTTGAGTTATAAACTCTTTGTTAAGGTAGGAATCTATTTCCATTGTGGAGAATGTACTGTCCCCAGCTTTGGGGGTTTTGTGCAGCTGTTTTCAGAGATACTTCTAGGGACTTTTAAACTTTCAGTTTTTCCAAGGTGCTATGATCGAGGGCGAGGTGTTTACTCCTTTCCTGGCCTATGCTGTGGTCTTCGAGTGACCATAAGCACTCTTGTCTCTCTTGGATCTGTGAGGAGGATTTTCTCTCTACTGCCACTACATGCTCCACTGCACCAGTCATCCTCCTTGCCCCAGGACCACCACCCTGAACTGTGACCCAGATTCAAGCACAGGCAAAACAAGAGAATCCTGCACCAGCAAAAAGATCCCTGCAATCCCTCTCTGATCAGCCACTTGATTCCCCCTCAGTCTGTGGGCCACAAGCTCAGGAGGCAGCCACCACTTGGGGCTGTGCTCAGGGAATGGGGCTGGGACCCCGTGCTTCTCTCTCTCTCCCACCGCAGAAACAGACTTTTTCTACTGACCTTTTAAATTGTCTTTGGCGTTCATGGGTTGAGAAGTCTGGAAACTACCACAGCTGCACAAGATTCAGTCCTCTGAGGCCTGTTCCAGGTTCACTGAGGCTTGGTCTTTGCCTGCAGGGCCCATGCCAAACTGAGCTTTTCTCCCAGCCTGGCAAGATATACCTTTCCGATCAACCATCGAGGTTGTCTTGGTCTGGAAATTTGTTTCACTCTGTCTTTTTGTGGGTTCTACTGCTTTAGAATTTGTTTAGAGCCATTTTCACAGGTATTTGGAGGGGTTTGGGGGAGAGCTCAAGCAAGTCACTGCTTTTACTCCACCATCTTGGCTCTGCACTCCATCCCCCCAAAGAAATTCTTAATAATCAGTTCCTTGCTCACTGGCTTTTAATTCAGTTCACTCTAGAAAAACCCCATTTGTTGAGCCTTTACTAGAGGGTAAGGTAGACAATGAGACAGAGTAGGGGTGAGGATTAAGGGAATAGCACTCCCTGGAAAGTGTTGTCTCAACTTGGCTCCCAGAACTAAATGGACTTGCTCTTTTGATTTCCTTCCCATTTCCCCTCACCTTGGAGTCACCAAGTCAGAAAATGCTTTTTGATAACAACACTCCTTACCTGGACACAGAAAGAGAAAGTGGAGATTGGCATTGGGACCATTTTATGGTAGAATGTAAAGAGCTTGGATTTGGAGTCAAAAAAGCCTAGGTTCAAATCCTGCCTCTGTCACTGATGACTTGTGTAACCCTGAGCAAATCACTTAAGGCCTCTGAGATTCAGTTCCCAGAACAGTCAAATGAGAACGTTTCATCACATAGCCTCTGAGATCTCATTCAGGACTAGATCTCTATTCTTATGTGTGACTTTAAGCAAGTCACTTCTCTCTGACCTTCAGTTTCTTCAACTATAAATTGAATAGGTAGGATAGATAGTCTCTGATGTTCTTTGCATCTAAAATCTTGGGCGTGAGCTTGGGCAAATCACCTCTGTAAAATAAGGAGATTAGACTAGATGGTCGCTGATGGCCCTCCCATTGCTAGATCCAAGATCCACTAAAGTCCTTAGAGGAATGACTGGGTAGAGAGAAAACTAAGGCCACATTTGGGAATGTTGGCAATGCCTGAAAGGAGAAAGATGGCTTTGTTCATCAGTTGGAAAGGGATGGAGAACCTGGTTCAGGGTAAATGAGATTAATGAAAAGCCTGAGAGACAGAGTTTCTGAACAACTAATAACGAATTTATTAATTAGGCTAGCTGGTGATCACTAAATTGATGGTCAGCGGTCTCTTTCCATTAGCAAAGACAAAACTACGGACATCATTGAATGCTTAAATAGTTTTGGAAAAGTAGTTGCCCCAGACAGGTAAAAATGATCCCTGAGTGGTGAACAATTAATGAAGAGGTGGGCTAAAAGTCTTCAGCTCCTCCTGCTACGAACATGACTTTATGATGAGACTCAGCCACCTCTAGCAATCTGGACAAAGGAATCCATTTCTAAGCATACCACTCCGGTTAGTTTTCTTCTTCATGAGCTGGATCACCCTAAAACACAATGGGGGGGGAGAGGCTGCAAATGCATAGACAATTCTTTAGGGCTGGAATTTACCTAGATTACATTCTGTTTACACTCTAAACAGAACTAAGATCTTCTAGATAGTTGTAGTCCTTTCCAAGATCAAGGAGCATGTTCCCTGTGGATTTGAAAATCTCATTCATCAACAATGTCCTTCAGAGACTAAATGACTTTCAAAGGCTGGTCCCTGAATGAGGAAATAGAGAGAGAGCGCCTAAATCCCAATTGAATAATCGATTATTAACATAATGGAAAAAATCACTTCTCTCAGCAAGAAGATGAAATTTGAAAGTAGAAATGATGGATTGGAATTGCAGCCATCCTACCAAAGGTGAGGATTACAGCTGTAATCCTCACTCTCTGCTTTTGTATACTAAATGGGTTATTATTATTTTTTTTACTAGCCTTAGACAGAGCATGTAGGCGGTGCAGTGGACAGAACACTGGGCTTGGAGCCTGGAAGATCTGGGTTCAAGTCAAGGCTCAGGCACTTATTAGCTGTGTGACCCTTATTTGATTCAGTTCCTCATCTGGAAATTGGGAATGCACTGGACAAGGAAATAGCAAAGTACTCCAATATCTTTGCTGCGGATAAAATTCTGTGGCATCACAAATTCAGATGTCACTGAGTAACTGAACAACAATAAGCCCTGTGTAAGTGGGCAAATATTTACCTGAATGCCCCATTTCACAATGGTAAAGTCTCATTCAAACTTGATATTTCCTCATAAATTTCCTTTAAAAGAAATATCAGAGGGGGTTTTTTTGCATTTGTTTCCTCAAAATTTTTGAATCCTGTGGTTGAGCAACATTAAGACTTTATCCACCTAACTACATTTGAGGGTTCAATTGCTGTCACCTCTGTTATGAGGGCTTATCCAGTATAAGATGACTTTTGATATAATGGAGAGTTTAATAGATAATTTTGATGCTGATAATTTACTCTGAATTCATATTGACATTGAAGGAATTCAGTACTCTCTTCATTTTCATAAATTTAGGGCTTTGTTTGGTTCCATTCAGCCTGCTTAACCAGTTAAGAGCTGTAATATGGGATAAAATTCAATAAAAATATGGCTTAAAGTGAGTCAGAGGTTTGGACATGAGATGGCAGACTGAAAGTATAAAGACAGGAATCTCAATTGTATATTATATACCTCTCTGGCCTAAAACTTTTTTTTTTTGGCATAAAACTTTCATTACATTGCAATATTCTGTCTGTCCAGAAGATGGCACCAACAAGTTGCTAAATTCTGCAAGGTCCTTTTTTTGACTTCAAGATGTCAGGAAAGACTGTGCTATAATATTCTTCAATATCATTTTTTGACCATCAGATGTCAGGAAAAGACTGTGCTATAATCTTCAATGGAACTAAATTGGTCAAAAATATTTATTAAAAGCCTACTACATGCCACATACTGCTCTGGGTGCTAGGAGTCTAAAGAGAAAAAGCAAACAGTCCCTGCCCTCAGAGAAAAGTACATCCTATTGATGGAGACTAACTCTGCATGAGTAATAAAAAACTCAATAAGCCTAGTCCTTAGAAAGAGGAAGAAGACAAGTCTCATCATTGCTTTCCAGAGGTGAAAGGTCCATAGGGATTGGCAGCGTGAATTTACTTTCAGATATTTTCAATGTACTGATTCAATTTCCTTTAATTTCTTTTTCTTCTGTAGTATGGCTCTCTGTATACTTCTGTTGTTCAGTCATTTCTCATTCATGTCAGACTTTTGGGAACCCATTTGGAGTTTTCTTGACAAAGATTCTGGCGTGGTTTGCCATTTCTTTCTCCAGCTCATTTTACAGATACTGAAATTGAGCAAAGAGGATTAAGTGACTTGCCCAGGTCACATAGCTAGTGAGTGTCTGAGGCTGATTTGAACTCAGGTCTTGCTGACTCTTGGCACAGAGCTCTATCTACTGAGAAACCTAGCTGCCCTAATCTCTGTACAGTAAAGCACTATAGACATATGAACCATCTCTTGGTCAAGGCTCTTATAGTGAATAGGAAGGGGCCAGAGGGCTCAGCTCTGATGGCCACCCTTGCTTCCAGCAGCACTGACTGATAACTCCTTTGCCATTTTCTCTTCCAGGCCCATGCCCCTCTTGCCTATTAAACTCTTTGCACCTTACTTTCCTCATCTCTAAAATGGCAATGATCCTGGCATTTTGTATCTATCAGGGCTTTTGTAAAGAAAGCTCTGAATCCATCACGGCATTGTAGAGAAATATGAGTTGTTCTATCATTATCATTGTCTGAAGGAAACTCTTTCCTGGGAATAAGAGAGAAAGTAGAGGGAGACAACTAAGAGGAAGCTTGTTCAAGGACCAGGAATGGCCAAAAAGTGAGTACTTCAAGTACAGCAAATACCAGGGAACGCTAGGCATGAGGGGAGCCTGAACCCTGGGAAGGATAGCTTCTATAATGAGGTGGGAAAGTAAGCTTGGAGCCTGAGCTGGCAAGAGAGGGGTAGGGGCAGGTGAGAATGAGAGCAAGAGAGGTGAGAAGGGATTTCATATACCAAAGGAAGGGAGCCAGAGAGCAAGTACATGGAGAAAAAAGCCTGCCCCAACCAGAGAGGAGACATTGGTGCTGCCTCAAGTCTCCTGGGGACATATAGCCTGCTGAAATTAAACAAGTAATGTCCCTCTATGAAGAGAAAGGCAGAAAAGAGATCTGGAAACTAGGAGATCATGAAGGCATTGCTGAAAGGGCCCCATGGGTAGCACAAAGCCCCCCTGGGAACAATTTTCTTTTTTTTTTTAGCATTTTTACTACCTTATTAAACAATATATATTTCTTTAAAAAATTCTTTGTAACAGAAATTCAGAAGTATCCTTCTTATACAATCCTTTTCCTTGTTCTCTGTATTTAGAAATATTTATGTTTGTTGATGATTGTTAAGTTCAGTTTTACAAAATTCTAAAAAAGAATATCAATTTGGCATCTTTGTAGAGAATGCGATGGAGAGGGAAGAGAGTGAAAGAATGATTAAGAGGCTATTGCAATAATTCAGGTGAGAGGTAATAAGGATCTGAACCTAGGAACAATTTCTAAGGACCAGCACCAGGACCCCTATGGAGAACAGATTGAGCAAGGGCACTAGTGTATTTGCTTTTGAAACAGAGGTTGCCAAATTTCTAGGAGAGAAGAACAAAGAAATGGAGGTACCCGTCCCCACAACCCCACAGTGTCAAAGCAGACAGCTCACAAGAGCCTTGTGTCTTAGACTTGGAAAGCTCTGATAGTCAGCCTCTCATTTCCTGCCTGAGACACAGTGAATCCTCTCTATGATATCCCTAACAAGAGGTCTTCCAATCTCTGCTTGGAATCCTTCACTAATGAGAAACTCACCACCTCCTAACCTAGGTCATCCCATTTTGTTAAGTTCAGTATTTCATTATGTTAAGACAAACTTACATCCCTATAATCAATCCATTAATCAATCCACCCCAGAAGTATTTATTAAGCACCTACTACTGCCAGGAACTTTATCTTTCCCTTTGATTCTGATTTGTTATTCTGAAGCCACACCAAAGTCTAATCCCTTTGCCCTGTGATTGTCCTTCAGACATACGAAGACAACTCCCACTGTCTCCACTGTCTTCTCTTTTCAGAGTGAAATGACACACACTGCTAGGTTCATGAAACTTAGCTTTGGCAGCTTAAACTAGAGGAAACAGGCCTAGAGACTGAGTTGCCCAGTGTCTCACAGGCATTAGGGAGTAGATCTGGAATTCTTTCCATTTCCATTTTACCTTGTGGTTCCAGAATATCAGGGCAGTTTTCCTTGTTAATTTCTTGAAAGATGATATCTAAGCTCTTTTTTGATCATGGCTTTCAGGTGGCAAAATAATTTTTAAATTATCTCTGCTGGATCTATTTTCCAGGTCAGTTGTTTTTCACATTGTCTTCTATTTTTTTCAATCTTTTGGTTTTCTTTTACAATGTCTTGATTTTTCATAAAGTCACTAGCTTCCATTTGCTCCCTTCTAATTTTAAGGAAGTATTTCCTTCAGTGAGCTTTTGGACTTCCTTTTCCATTTGGCCAATTCTGCTTTTTAAGGCATTCTTCTCCTCTTTGGATTTTTGTACCTCTTTTGCCATTTTGGCTAGTCTATTTTTAAGTTGTTATTTTCTTCAGTATTTTTTTTTGGGTCTCCGTTAGCAAGCTGTTGACTTGTTTTTCGTGATTTTCTTGCATTATTATCAGTTTTTCCTCTACTTCTCTTACTTGCTTCTCAAAATCCTTTTTGAGCTCTTCTATGACCTGGGACCAATTCATATTTTTCTTGTAGGCTTTGGATGTAGGAGCTTTGACTGTGTTGTCTTTTTCTGGTTGTATGTTTTGATATTCTTTGTCACCAAAGTAAGATCCTATAGTCTGACTTTTGTGCTGTTTGTTCATGATCCCAGCCAATTATTTTACTTTTAACCTCTTTTTTAAGGTAGGAGTCTGCTTCCAGTGTGGAGAATGTACTGTCCCAAACTTTGAGGGTTTTATGCAGCTGTTTTCAAAGATACTTCTAGGGACCTAAATTTTCAGTTTTTCCAAAGTTCTATGATCGAGGGCGAGGTGTTTACTCCTTTCCTGGCCTGTACTCTGGTCTGTGAGTGACCACAAGCACTCTCTTCTGCCATGAAACTGTGAGGAGGATTTGCTTTTCACCACCACAATCACAGCCATGCTAGTTCTCCTCCTCACACCAGGACTGCCACCCAGAATTGAGATCCAGATCCAAGCATGGGAGAAGCAAGAGAATCCTGCTTCAGCACAAGCAAAGAGAACCCTGCAATCCCCCTCTGATCAGCCACTTGATTCCCTCTGTCTCTGGGGGCCTCAAGCTCCAGAAGCAGCTGCTGCCCCTAGGCCACACTGGGACTGAGACCTACCTTCTCTCTCACTGTGGTCACAGACTTTTCCTACTGACTTTCTAAGTTGTCTTTGGCATTTTGGGCTTGAGAAGTCTGGAAACTCCCACAGCTGCTAGGGATTCTGTCCTCTGAGCCCTGCTCCAGGTTCACTAATGCCTGGTCTTTGCTTGCTAGGCCTACACTGAACTGTGCTCCTTCAAGCCCAGCACAACAGACTTTACCAATCAACCACCCAGGTTGTCTTGGGCTGGAAGTTTGTTTCACTCTGTCTTTTTGTGGGTTCTTGTTCTCTAGAATTTGTTTAGAGCCATTTTTTTACAGGTATTTAGAGGGGTTTGGGGGACAGCTCAAGCAAGTCACTGCTTTTACTCCACCATCTTGGCTCTGCTCTCCCCCCCCAAGTAGTTTTATTGAAAAATAAATGAATGAATGACTAAAAAGCATTGCTTAAGTGTTACCATGTACCAAGAACCATGCTTGGCAACAAGTTTATTTGGGGGTGGTGAGAAGGTCAAGAGTGAAGGATGACACAGTTTGTGGGCCTGAGTGCCTGGGAGGATTGTGGTATCTTTAACAGTAATAAGAAATTTTGAAAGGGAAGAGTATTGAGGGCAGGGGGATAAAAAGAGTTCAACTTTGGACACATTGAATTTAAGATATCTGCAAGATATCCAGTTGGATATGTCCAATAGGCAAGTTGGAGATTCAGGACCGGAGGTCAGCAGAGAGGTTCATATTAAACAAGTAGATGTGAGAATCATCTGCATGGAGATGACAATTAAATCCATGGGAACTGACGAGAGCACCAAGTGAAATAGTATCAAGATAGAAGGGAAGGTGGACCAGGACAGAGCTCAGTGGAACACTCATGATTAGCAGACCTGGCATGAAGATCCAGCTATGGATACTGAGAAAGAGTGGCCACGGCAAGGTGCTTGGAGGCAGGTACTGTCTTTTACCTTTCTTTGTATTTCTAGCGCTTAGTACTGTGCTTGGCACATAAAAGGCCCTTAATAAGCCTTTGTTGATTGATCAAAAGAAGATCTTGGAGAAAATAGAGTCACAAAAACTTGGACAAAAGAATCAAGAGAAGGGTGAACAACAGTGTTAAAGGCTACAAAATGGTCATGAAATGTGAAGATTAAGAAATGGACATTAGATTTGTCATCTAAGAGATAGAAACATTAGTGAGAGAAGTTTCAGTTGAATGATGAGAGCAGAAGGTATACTCTAGAGAGTTAAGAAGAGAGAGGAAAGCAAATAAAGATGACTATTGTAAATGGTCTTTTCATGGAGCTGAGTCAGGAAAGGGAGGTGATATATGAGGTAATAATTAAAGGGGATGGAATGATCCAAGGAAAGATTTCTTTTAAGATTTTGAGAGACACAGAAATGTTTGTAGGCAGGGGGAAAGCAGCCAGTACATAGTGAGATACTGAAGTAAGAGAATGGGGATGATAGAGGAAGCAGTCTGCTAGAAGAAATGGGCTGGAAGGGGACCACTTGTACAGGTAGAGAGGGGTTTAGCTCAACAAGGAGTAAGCACATCTCTCTCTATGAGAGAGGGGTGGAGGAGGAGACAGTGGCAGAAGGCATCTGAATGGTATGAAAGGAAGAAAAGGGGAGAAGGAGGAGCTCCAGGGGAATGATCTCAATATTTTCAGTAAGATACCAGGCAACTTTCTCAGCTGAGAGGATGGGTGGGTGCAGGATGGAGCCATGCAAGGATTGAGGGAGGCATGAAAATTTTCTGAAGAGGCATTGTAGTGAGTGGGATAGTGAGTTAATTAGAGAAGTATAAAAAGATTGCCTTGGGGCTCCAAGAGTAGCTTTATCATCTTTTGGTGAAAACTAATCACTGTTTTAATAGGGAAGTAAGAGACATGGATCAAACTCATGGTATGGAGAAATACTGGTAGACATTAGTCCTATCACAAAGAACTCGCAACTGAAATTCAAAAATACTGTGGTGAATTTGAAATCAGCCCTTTACCAATTCACTGTCAATGGTTTTCAGATTGGGAAAAAGAAATGAAATGGCACCTTGGGCCATGCCTTTCAATAGTGTCAAAACAGCGCAAAACAGCTATAGTAAGAATGAGGTTTTTAGGGAAGTGATCTGCCTGGACCCAGGTTTTGTAGAGCGTTGTCTTTTTTCGTTTGATGATGTTACAGGATAGGTTGTTGTCTGTGGTGTTGAGAGATGACTAATGTGGGTCTGGGTACATCTGCCTGTGGTTGTGCTACTATGTCCTTATAGGCGCCTTATTGATGCATGTGTGAGTATTACTAGATTAAGTGGTTTACTGAGAGGATATCTGGCAGAGTTTTCCAGTGTCTTTGCTGCTGAAATGATGATGTTGTTTTTTCTTTTTTAAATTTTTTTTATATCTGTTGATATCTCATCTAACCTAAGCTGTTGTGTAAATCCTTGAAAACTCATTTCAGCAAAAGGTAAAACTGTCATAAGGACTTCTCACATTAGAGAGAGAGTAGGATGTAGACAAGAATTTCTCCAAAGAATTCGATTCAGGCCAATAAGTGCCTTTTGAATGTTTATGAGGTGAAATTGAATAGCTTTTAGAAACCTTAAATCGTGCTTGGCTGCCTGGGTACCCCCTCTCACCAAGTCCAGCCCCTCTAGGTCTGATTTTTGTCTCCTCCTGCCTGGAGAAAGGAGGCTGAGACTCACCCCATCCCCAGACCAGCTCTTTCCTCCTCTGCTCTGGGGGTTGTGAGGGATCCAAGTCTCATTCAAGGCCCACTGGTTTGCTGCTGCAACAATTGTGCTCTTCCTTTGTGTGGAGCCCAGGACTCCCCTCCCTCAACCTCCCCCTTCTTTTTGTCCTTACCTTCCCAATTTCCATAAAGAGGCCGATTCTCAACAATACCGAACTAAGTTCACCTGCTGCCCCCCACCCTCAGCCCCAGCAGTCTATCCTGAGGAAGCTGGGACCCTGGTCAGCCCCGAGTCACTCTGCGTTGTGGCTCCCTCCCCTAGCCAGGCTGGTTGATGGGGGCTGAGAGAGATGGGGGGGGCTCACCACTGCTCTTGGCCAGATGTCACAGAGTCCCCTACCCTCCCTACTCCTTTCCCCTTCTGCTCTGGGAGAATAGCCCCCTCCGAAGTGACGTCATAGCGATCGCCCCCTCCCAACCTATATTAAATGTAAGTCTTTGTTTCTGGAGGAGAATGTGAGTGGGATGAGCAGCTTGGGGTCTGCCTGCCCCTCACTCACTTTCCTTCCCTTCCTCCTCCACACTCCTCCCCTCTCTTACCCCAATCTTACCCCCATCTTCCAGACTGACCGATCCTGAGGGTCTTGCTAGTGCCTAAGTTTCTATGAGGGAGTTAAGTGCCCCATCCTCTGCTCGCACCTCAGTCCCACCCTTTTGTCTCCTTCTCTTCTCTTCTCCCCCAAACTCTTCATGAAGTTGATCCCTCCGCCTTCCCAAATGACTTCATTTAGTCCCAGGAAGGATGTGTATAAGTGTAACTGAAAGGTCCTGGACGTATCAATACATTTTTAAATGCATGTTTTGTATGTAGGTAGGATCGTCTACATGTCCATGAGTCTGTATGTGTGAGTATCTGTGTTGGTGTGTGAATGCATGTATATATGGCTGTGTGTGTTCAGGGGTGAACTTGTGTGTGCCTTCTCTTCCAGGGCTGCTCCTCCCTGGGGTTTCCTGCCTGCCTAGATCTTTGTCTGGAGGCTTGAGGGGTTGTGGGGTTGGGTGGGGAGCGGTGGAGGCCAGCAAACAATAGACTTTGGGGACAGACCCTTTCTTCCCTCCTCAGGTGGATGTTTCCATCTTTTTTTCCTTGCTTCCTCCCATCTTTGGCTTGGCCTCGGGCTGTGAAGAAAGGAGACAGTCTAGGAACTCTTCTCCACCCCTTCTCTTTCCTTTGGGGTCATTTAATTATACGGCATATTTGTTTTTTGTTCTGGTTTGAACAAGAACCTGGCGAAAGGGGTGTTTCCATGTACCTTGTGGAACGGAAAGAGGGAACTCTCTCTGAACTTGTGGATCTCTATGATTTAAAAGCTGAAAGAAGAGAGTTGTTTTAATGTGCACTTCTCTCGTTAGGAGGGATTTGGAGCTTTTTATCATAGGGCTATTG
This sequence comes from Phascolarctos cinereus, assembly GCF_003287225.1. Taxonomy (NCBI): domain Eukaryota; kingdom Metazoa; phylum Chordata; class Mammalia; order Diprotodontia; family Phascolarctidae; genus Phascolarctos; species Phascolarctos cinereus. The sequence goes on along the minus strand of NW_027556069.1, from coordinate 1,761,044 downwards.
ACAGCTTAGATTTCTTCCTTTGAAAACTTCCTATTCATATCCTTGGACCTACTGGAGAAAGTCTCTTAATCTTGGAAATGGCAATCAGTTCCTTCTATATCTTGCATATGCAACAGTCCTTAGAGAACTTTACTGCAAAGATGTTTTTCCTCACTTAACTGTTACCCTTCTCATTTTAACTGCATTGGCTCTGTTTGTGTAAAAACATTTCAACTTTGTAGAAGCAGAATAATATAATTACTAAATTTCCTTTTTGAAAAATATCTTTGTAAATATTTCATTAAAGCAACTCCAAATAGCTTAATAGCTTCCTAACCCATTTGTTCTTTTTCTTTCTGACAGTACAATTCTTAATCTAGTAACACCTAGAGTGTAAGAGAAGTTGCTTTTCTAAGAACATCATTGATACATTTATTTACCAAATTAAACAATATAAAAAAGTTTAGAAATTTAATAATATCATAAACAATATCATATATTTGAAACTTGAAACAAAACCAATTAATTACCAATCAAGTGATCTTAATTTAGTTGAATGTACTTCCTAATTACCTTACACAGAAAATCATTCATCTCAACACCATTGAAATTGTATACTGATCACATCTAAAAACCCATAAAGTTACCAAGTGTGAAGCAGTTACACCTAATTAAAAATATAATGAAAAACAGCTAACATTCACATAGCATTTGTCCTATGAGAAGCACTGTGCCAAGTATGTTACAATCATGTGATCCTCATAACGACCCTGGAGGTGGGTTCTATAATTATCCCCTTACATAACAGTAAACTGAGGTAAATACAATTTTCTTCGGACCATACAGCTAGTGAATTTCTTAATGTCAAATAACAAAATATCTTTTCCTGTTAGGATGTGATTTACCATAATAGTCCTGAGGAGGAGAGCAGTCTCAAACTCCATTCTTATTTCCATCAGGACAAAGTTCAGCTTAAATCAAATAAAATCTGGATTTCTAATCATTAATAGTAACATTCTAATTTCTAAAGCATAATACTATTTTAAAAAAAGATTATTATCCAGAAATATATATATATATATGTTTTTTTAAAGACTGGTGGTGACGATTCCCAGCTCAAAATAACCCTTTCCTCCACTTCCTTAAAGAACTGTAGTCCCTGGTCTCCTTTGAGTCTTATTGGATCAAGAGCTGCCCTAAACATTCTAGCTCTTCATTCCCACCCTCCCGGGAATTTCAAGCTGCACATGCTAGAAAATGCATATAAAGTTTTACAAACAGTTTGAAATTACACCTGTTATCAGGTGAGCTGAAAATGTACTGGGCTAGAATATTCTAAGACTAAGTTGTACTGCTGCTTTTGGCCCAGGCCCAGGCCTAAGGATATGATTTAATACTGAGAGGGTGTGGCCAGTTTTCCCAGGCAGAAACCTCTAGAGCTTTCAGAGCTACTTAAATAATAAATAAATAATTAAACTACAAGGAAACATTAAAAATTTTACATAATCATCACAAATCACCAATATCTTTTACCATAGCCAATATTTGGGTAGTGTTGGGTTTAATAAGGCCTTCCTACAGATTTATCCTGAAAGACCTTACTCTTAGGTGATAGCTGGTTGTAGATTGATTACTAAAAATCTTTTCCTTTACAATTTCTAGTTCTGCATTGAAGTCAGATCACTGCACTTTAACTACTTCCCATGGGTCTAGATCTTGAAATTTCAAAATACTGATGTTCCAACTCAATTACTAATCTACTACTGGTTATTTTCTTTATCAGTCTTTTAACAATTAAATCCATAACTTAAAAGAATTAAAGAAGAGTTCACATTTTTAACAATCTTTTGTCAACTTCCAGAATCTGCTAAGACTTTTTAGGGGTTCTGTAACTTTGTTTATTTAATTTTATTTTTGTAGCTCCAACTTGGCCAGTGTAGGTACCCCATCCAAAAAAAGTTATCAGCTTTTCCTCTTATCTTATAACCTTATCTTCCTTGGAAAGCATAAAGTGGGAGTTAATAAAGTTAATAAATCTTTCCCTGTGTTCTAACTACAGAAGTTTTTCTGGCTGGTTGCATTTTCAGCATAAATATGGCACAGAAATTTTACAAACAGAAACACAGCCAGACAAAATGACAATACAGACACTACTAATTACCTTTACATCAGCACTAGCAATATTTGTGGTAGTCAGAATGACTTGCCGTGACCTAAATGCAGAGGATATGAATTTAGCTTTCAGAGAAGACCTATGAAAGTGGTCTGAGAGGTAAAAACTATTCCTTGCTCTCATAATTTGTTTATAGTATCACCCTTTATGTCTCAATCATCTTCCCATTTTGATCTTACCTTGCTCTTGTTATTGTGTTGTTCATCCTTCATTCTGGAAGAGGACCAATGACATCAGGAGGATGATGTCTTGACTTGCAAGTGAATTGGATTTAATTGAGGTAGGGCTGTACAAAGTCATCAGCCTCACTTTCACCTCCAGAGTCATCTGAGTCCAGTGGCAAGACATAGGTCAGGATGACTGGAAATGGCCAGATGCAGTTAGAGTTCTTAGACTTTTTAAGTTAAGGTCTTCCCCAGGTCTCAGTTTCTCTGAGGCAACATCATTCTATAACTTAATGCTAGGTAAGAAATGAGGCAAAAGATGCCCTAGTGTGCTTACTCAAGAAAAAAAAATTCAATCTGGAAGGAGAAGGACCTCAGGGTTTCTGGCCTGAACAGAAACAATTGCAACTGACACTCACTCTGAGCCATCAAAACCCAAACAGAGACCAAGTGAGTCAAAGACCTATTATTGGCCAGTCAGTGAGAGCTAGAGTGATTTTGGTTCAAGACATAGACAAGTAGATCCATTTGTACCACAATGGGCTTTGTCAGAGCCTGGTTTCCCAGAGCTCTATTTCAAGAAATCATTAATTAAACCAGATGGGACAGAAGAGTTAATTTTCCCAGTTTGTTTTTCAAATGATGGAATAAATAAGTAGGGAAGAGAACAAAAACCTAGCTCCCAAACTCTAAGATATCTTGCAATATCAAAATTTATATTAATTTGGGCAGAGTGCCTTGGTAAACAATGTAAGGCATTAGTATATAGATGTTTTCTGCCATACTCTTTGCCATTTTTTCTCAGCAGTTTTTGTAAATATTGAGTGCCTGTCCAAAAAAACAGGGAATATTGGGTTTATCAAATACTAGATTATTATGGTGATTTACTACTGTGTCTTGTGTAGCTAATCCATTCCATTGATACACCACTCTATTTCTTAGCCAGTATCAGATAGTTTTGATGATTACTGCTTTGAATACAGTCTGAAATCTTCCTTCACTTTTGTTTTCATTAATTCCCTTGACATCCTTGACTCTTTGTTCTTCCTGATGAATTTTGTTATTGTTTTTTTCTAGCTCTATAAAATAATTTTTAATTTGACTGGTATGGCACTGAATAAGTGAATTACATTAGGTAGAATTATCATCTTTATTATGTTGGCTCAGATCACCCATGAGCAACCAATAATTTTCCAGTTGTTTAGATCTGACTTTATTTGTGTAAAAAGTGTTTTGTAATTGTGTTCATATAGTTCCTGAGTTTATCTTAGCAGGTAGACTCTCAAGTATTTTGAATTGTCTACAGTTATTTTAAAAGGAATTTATAATTCTTTCTCTTGCTTCTGGGCTTTGTTTTTAATATATAAAAATGTTGATGACGTATGTTGGTTTAGTGTGTATCCTGCAACTGTGCTAAAGTTGTTAATGATTTCAAGCAATTTTTTAGTTGACTCTCTAGGATTCTCTAAGTATACCATCATATCATCTGCAAAGAATGATAGTTTTGTTTCATCATTACCTATTCTAATTCCTTTCATTTCTTTTTCTTCTTTTATTACTATAGCTAATATTTCTGGTACAATATTGAATAATAGAGCTGATAATGGACACCTTTGTTTCACCCTTGGTCTTATTGGGAAAGTTGCTAGATTATCCCCATTACAGATAACACTTGCTGATTGTTTTAGACAGATACTACTTATCATTTTAAGGAGAGCTCCATTTATTCCTAGAGTCTCTAGTGTTTTTCCTAGGAATGGGTGCTCCATTTGGTCAAAAATTTTTCTGCATCTTTTGAGATTATCATAGGATTTCTGTTTGTTTTATTATTTATATGGTCACCTATGCCGATAGTTTTCCTGATATTGAACTAGCACGCATTCCTAGTATAAATCCCAGCTGGTCATAGGGTAAAATCCTTGTGATATATTGTTGTAATCTCCTTGCTAGTATTTTATTTAAAATGTAGGCATCAATATTCATTTGAGAAATTGGTCTATAGTTTTCTTTCTCTGTCAGCTCTTCCTGGTGTAGGTATCAACACCATATTTGTGTCATGAAAAGAATTTGGCAGGACTCTTCCTTTACTTATTTTCCTAATTAGTTTATATAGTATTAGAATTAATTATTCTGTAAATGTTGGGTAGTATTCATTTGTGAATCCATCTCACCCTAAGGATTTCTTTTGCGAAGTTCATTGGTGACTTCTTCAATTTATTTTTCAAAAATTGGGTTGCATATACTATTTCCTCTTCTTTTATTCTGCATACCTCATATTTTAAAAAAAATTCATCCATTTCACTTAGATTGTCAGATTTATTGACATGCAGTTGGGCAAAATAGCTCCTAATTATTGCTTTAATTGTCTCTTCATTGGTGGTAAATTCATCTTTTTCATTTTGTTTGATGCTGCTCATTTTGTTTTTCTCTTTATTTTTTTAAGCCAGATGAACCAATGGTTTGGTTTTTTCCCCCATAAAACCAGCCATTAGTTTGATTTATTACTTCAATGGTTTTCTTAAATTTCAGTTCTTTAAATTGCCTTTGATTTTCAGGAATTTCCATTTGTTGTTTAGTTGGGGATTTTCAATTTGTTCTTTTTCTAGCTCTTTTAGTTGCATGCCCAGTTCCTTGATCTGTTCTTTCTCTATTTTATTAAGTGTTTAGAGATATAAAATTTCCCCTAAGTACTGCTTTGTCTTCATCCCACAAATGCTGGCCCATTGTCTTATTGTTGTCATTTTCTTTGATGAAATTATTGCTTGTTTTTATGATTTGTTCTTTAATGCACTCATTCTATAGGATTAGATTATTTCGTTACCAATTAACTTTTAATCTCCCTTTCTATGGCCCTTTCATAAATGTAATTTTTATTGCATCATGCTGTGAAAATGATACATTTAATATTTCTGCTTTTCTGCATGTGATAGTGATGTTCTTATGCCCTAATACATGGTAAGTTTTTGTGTAGTTGCCGTGAACCACTAAGAAAAAGGAGTATTGCTTTCTATATTGGAAATTGCACCTTGGTGTTGTTTCTTTTCTACAGGTGCATGTGTTAATTTTTCAATGTGTCAATCAGTTGTGCTGAATTCGTTTTTCCCTGAAAAATTCTATTGCTTGTATCAGATGGTTCTCTGGGAGGGGGAAGGGAACGGAAGGGGTGTGTGAGATAATTATGATGATGTCACATACACAAAACAGTGAAAGCTTATTCTTTCAAAAAGAAATTATAACATATATCATAGAAAAAAAGTGACATGAAAAGATTAAGAAGTGAAAATTTAAGATGTGAATAACCTGAAAGCTATACCATACAAAACAGCCTAGATATAATATTTCAGGAAATCAAACAAGAAAACTCTCTAGATCTCTTAAAACCAGAAAGCAAAGAGGAAATGGAAAGACTCTATAGGTCACCCCCAAAAAGGATCCCCCCCAAATAAAAACCCACAGCAACATTACAGTTAAAATCCTGAGTTTACAGGTCAAAGGAAAAATATTGCCAGCAGCCTGAAGGGAAAGGATTCAAGTACCAAAGAACCACAGTGAGTAATATATAGGATTTTCAGTCATTCCTCTAAAGGAGTTGAGAGCTTGAAATACGATATTTCAGAACACAAATATTAGCTTATAAACAAAATAACTCACCCAGCCAGATAGTATAATCTCATAGGGGAAAACATGGACTTTTATTGAAATGAAGGACTTGCCAACATTCCTGATGAAAAGCCTAGAACTTCAAAGTGTAAGCACAGCATTCAACAGAAGGCAGCCGGAGCTCCCTGGTGGAAGTTTATCTAAATCCACTTCTGGGGCTAGAGTCCCACCTATGAGCCACTCCCAAGCATCATCAAGAAAACATAGAGACCTAAGCAGAGTAATAAGGTAGAAGGAGGATACCAACAGAGGGAGAGGGGTGGGAGAGGAAAGAAGAGTTGTCTTGACTTTTGCAGGCCCAGACAATCAAAGAAATATTTATGAAGTGTCTGTTATGTATGTGACAGGCACTGTGATCAAGAACAAATACTTTGTACTTTGTACTTTGCATTTTTCACCAGGTAAAAATAAAGGCTGTCCTATATTTGTTATGTTATTAGCCTGATTGCTCCTTTACACATTTTTGTGGAGAATTAAAAGACAAATTCTGATGTCCCCCGGGGGAACCATGGTTTGGTGGCAAAAACTGCTCTGGGAGCCAGAATTGTATCATGGCTGCTATGGAGTCAGAGGACCTGGGTTCTGATGCTGTCTCTGATGCTTAGTACCTGTGTGACCCTGGGCAGCAACTTACCCTTGTTGGGCCTCAGTTTCTTCTCACCTGGATAGCTCAGTGAGGTCACCAGAGTGCCTGGGATGATATTTGTTCCCTTCCCCGATGCATGTCTCCTTGCAACAGCTGCTTGCTTTCTGTGTCTTCTTGTGCATGCTGTTCTGGAGTTGGTATCTGTTTCTCTTTTTCTGGCTCTGCCTCTGCCTATCTCTGTCTCTGCATCTCTATGTCTATCTTTCTTTTGTTCTTTGTCTCTCAATATATACAATATATATGCCTATGTGTACATATGTGTGCAAGTGTGGGTATCTCCTGATATTTTATAGTCCCTGGTGATTTAGATCTACACCCAGTTGGAAGTCCAGGACAAAGTTAGGAAGAAGCCCTCCCCTCCTCCTGGCTTAGGGATCATAATGGAGGCCTGATTTGGAGGCAGCCTGAATGCCAGCAACTCAGGATTCCTAGTTTCCTTGGCAATGACCAGTCACCATGGCAAACAGTGATTAGAATGAGCTGCTCTTGCTTTGCTGTACACTAAATTTTGCCTCTAGAGAGATGATCTTTTACCAAAGGTGGGGTGGCTAATTTCATCTGGATTTCCCTGGAAAAGGTGTAAGACCCCCATCCTACTCTTTGCTCTTTGAACAAACCCGGGGCAAGCATCCTGGGGCCCGGTGATTGGGCTTTTTGGATGAGGTGGCTTCAATGCCTGTTTATGCTTTCATATTTGCATTGATTAAATGATTCACCTCATCAAGAATTAGTGGTAATTGAGACAATCCAGCTAGCATCAGTAACTCATATAATGGCAGGGGTTAAGCTCCGCTGGGCTCACATGAGTTTATTTGTGTTACCTGGCAAGAGAAAATATATTTATTTTGATTTTTGATTCAGTTATTACTAAAAATCACTGGGAGGAGGGGTTTGCACCAGGATTAGGTAGACTACATTTGCACCCTACCCACCCCAGTTTCTGCCAGAGGTCAGAGGGTGGGAGGAAGAGTTTGGTCTTTTACTTCTTTTTCTTTTTTCTTCTTTTTAAAAAAATAATTATTTTATTTTTAGTTGTCAACATCCACTTCCATAAGATTTTGAGTTTTAAATTTTCTCCCCCTCTCTCTTCTCTCCCCCTCCCCAAGGAGTTTGGTCTTAATTAGCACTGAAAAATCAATGATCCTAGGCAACTGTATCAATAGACTTGACCTCAGTTCTACTCCCTAATTGGGAAAATCCCTAACACAAACTGTGTGGGCTTGGGCAAACACCCTTTCAACAATGATATTTAGCATTCTGAAAACCCTCTCAGTTCTGTCTGTATGCTAAGGATTCTTCTAGTGTGGCCAGTCTATATGTAGTCAGAGTTCCCCTTGGAGCAGTGACATTCTGCGATCCAAGGTCTCCTCCAGTTCTGCCATTCTCTAGGGTCAAATAGAAAGTCCTCTTTTTGACATTTAGTGTCATTGGCAACCTATTTCCCACTTACCTTTTCAGTTACTTCACATCTTACCCACCACAATGTACTCTTTGATCTAATGATTCTGATGTCCTTACTGCTCTAGGAACAAAACACTCCATCTCTTGGCTCCAGGAACTTTTTCTTATTGTTCCTCATATCTGGAATGCTCTCCCTCCTCATCTCCATCTCCTGACCTCCCTTTTTTCCTTCAAGTCCCAACTAAAATCCAACTTCTACAAGAAGGCTTTCCCAATCACTCTTCATTCTAGTGACTTTCCTAGTTATTTCCTAGATATCTTATTCTAGTTATTTCCTAGATATCTTATATATTGCTTATATTTATATATTGAGTTATTGGCACCTTGCATTCCCCATTAGACTGTATGCTCCTTGAGGGCAGGAACCGTCTTTAGCCTTTCTTTGAATCCTCAGGGCTTATCACAGTGCCTGGCATATAGTGAGTGCTTAATAAATCCTTCTTTACTGACAGACTGATGAATTTATATTACGTAATCTCAACTGGGTCCTCACTGCAGTCAGGCAGTATTTTAGCATCTCACTAATCAGTTGGTTCTTCCACTTACCAAAGCAGCCATTCCAAATCTTTTCATCCCTCCATAAGTCTTCCATGGCATCCCTACCCCACCCTCTCAGCTGAGGCCCTTATCTCACATTTCACTAAAAAAAATGAGATCATTTGCTCAGAGTTTCTTTGTCTCCCCTTCCTCTCATGTCACATTACTCAGACATCTTTCCCATTATCTGTTCCTTCACTTCTATCTAACATGAAGATGTGACCCTTCTCTTTCCCAAGATAAACCTCTCTATGAGATCTTGATCACTTTCCATCCCATCTTCTCCAGCACATTGCCCCTTCTATCATTCCCACTCTTCTTGTAATCTTTGATGTCTCACTATCTCCTGATACTTTCTGTGTTGTCTACAAACATGCTCTTGTCTCCCTCATCCTTTAATAGTTCTCACTTGAGAGATGAAGAACTGATGCAGAGGAATTAGAGAGGGGAGGATGATACTCCCATGAACTGTCCTCTCTTGTCAGAACTCACCCCTTGCACCTTACTTGATCTCCTCCCCTCCTACTTCCCTGTTGGGTAAGATAGACTTCTATATTCAACTGATTGTTTATAGTATTCCCTCTTTGAGCCAATACTGATGAGAGTAAGGTTCAAGCGATGCACATCACCGACCTCTCATTTTCTCCTACACTGTAATAGTTCTTTCCCTCCTCTTCAAGTGAAATGATTTATTCCATTCTACCTCTCCCTTCCTTTTGCACCCACTGTACTCCTCTTTCTTATCTCTTAGAATTTTTTCATGTCATTCACTCAAATTCACCTTGTACCCTTACCCTCTGGCTATGTAAATTCCTTCCAGCTGTGCTATTAGCGATACAATTTTTAAGAATTACAAGTATCATCTTCCCATGTAGGGATGTAAATAGTTCAGCTCTATTGAATCCCTTATGTTTTCTTTTCCCTTTTTACCTGTTCATCCTTCTCTTCGGTCTTGATACTGAAGGTCAAATTTTTGTTTTAGTTCTGCTCTTCTTTTGAAAGCTTGACAGCCCTCTGTTTCATTGAATGACCATTTTTTTCCCTTGATGTATTATGCTGAATTTTGCTGGGTAAGTGATGATTGGCTATAGTCGTAGCTTTTTGCCTTCTGGAATATCTCAGCCTATGACCTCCGCTCCTTTAATATTGCAGGTGCCAAGTCCTGTGTGATCCTAATTGTGACTCCCCGATATTTGAATTGTTTCTTTCTGGACACTTTGTAGTATTTTTATCTTCACCTGATAGTTCTGAAATTTAGCTACAATGTTCCTTGGAGTTTTTATTTGGGGATCTCTTTCCTGAGGTGATCAGTGGATTCTTTCAATGCCTATTTTGCCCTCTGGTTCCAGGATATCAGGGCAGTTTTCCTTTATTTCTTGAAAGATGATGTCCAGTTCCTCCTTTTGATTATGACTTTCAGGTAGTCCAATGATTCTGACATTGTCTCTCCTGCATGTTATTTTCCAGGTCAGTTGTTTTTCCCCATGAGGCATTTTACATTCCCCCCCGCCCAGTTTTCCATTCTTTTGATTTTGTTTGATTGATTCTTGTTTTCTGACAGTCATTAGCTGCCACTTGCCCCCTTCTAACTTTTAAGGAGTTGTTTTCCTCAACCAGTTCTTGTATTTTCTTTTCTATTTGGCCAATTCTTCCTTTTAAGCAGTTTTCCAAGCTATTGACTCTTTTTTCATTATTCTCTTGCATCACTCTCATTAGTTTTTTAAATTTTTTTTTCTTCTACCTCTCCTACATGATTTTTAAGCTCCTTTTTCAGCTCTTCTATAAGTTCTTTCTGGGCTTGAGACCACTTCCCATTTTCCTTTAGGGTTTTGCCCATAGGTGTTTTTGACATTGTTGCCCTCTTCTGAGTGTGTGTCTTGGTCTTCCCTGCAACAATAATAACTTTCTGTGGTTAGATTCTTTTTTGTTGTTTTTGGCTCATCTTTTTTTTTTTACTTTTTTTTCTTTTCTTTGAAATTTGAGCTCTGCTCTCACAGTGGAAGAGACACTGTCTCAGGCTTCTTGTTCCAGTCACTGCTGACCCCAGCTCTTTGTGAGGACTTAAATGCAAAAATTAAAAAACAGACTGATCTTTGTTTTGAAGGAAATTTATGAAAGAAATATCAATTTTCACTGAGATTTTACCAGTGTGAAATCAGACATTTAGGTAAGTATGTGCCCAGTTGTCCAGGGCTTCTTGTTCATTTGCTCAATCATGCCCAACTTTATTTGATGCCATGGACTTTCATCCATAGGGTTTCCTTAGCAAAGATATTGGAGTCATTTGGAATTTTCTTCTCCAGTGTGTTCCCATTTTTTAGATGAGGAACTGAGGCAAATAATGCTTAAGTGACTTGCCCAGGGTCACATAGCTAGTAAATGTCTAAGGCTCTGCTTGAACCCAGATCTAGCTGGTTCAAAGCCCAGTGTTGTATCCATTGTACCATCTAACTGCCCTGTCCAGGGCTTGTAAAACAGCAACAACAACAACCGTGGTAATATACACAATCAGATAGTGAAGCTACAGCTGTAGTCTTTGCCCTTCATAGGGCTTGGATTCCAATCTGGCTTTTCTACTTCCAAATCTTGTCTTCTTGCTGAGTGAAGTGACTTTTTTTCTTTTTTTAAAAATTTTATTAATTTATTTTGATTTATCAACAATGACTTCCATATGTTTTTGAGTTTAAAATTTTTCTCTCCCTTCCTCCCCACCACCCTCCCCAAGACAGTGCACAATCTGATATAGGTTATACATTTACATTGCTATTAAACATATTTTCACATTAGTGAAGTTGTAAGTAAAAACTGAAAACGATAGGAGGAACCATCAGAAAGAGGAAACAAAACTCAACAAAAGAGGGAAAAAAAATAGCAATTCAACTTTCACGGTTATGATTACTATCTGTGTTTTTTTTTTTAGTGAGGCAATCAGGCTTAAGTGACTTGCCCAAGGTCACAAACCTAGTACGGGTCAAGTGTTTGGTCTGAGGCTGGATTTGAACTCAGGTCCTCGTGACTTCAGGGCCGGTGCTCTATCCACTGCACCACCTAGCTGACCCTATCTGTGGCTTTCTCTCCATCCTTTTTTCCCCCTGTTTATGTTTTTCTTTCTCCTCTCTCCCTTCCCCCCTCACCAGTACTTTGCTTTTGACCACCACTTCCTTCAGTCTCTCCTCTCTCCTATTATCCTTTTCCCTTTTCTTCCCCTTTAGTCTTACTGCTTCTTCCCTCCCTTCTATCCCCCCTCCCTTTTCTTTCCCCTTTTCCCTCCTACTGCCTATACAGCAAGTTAGATTTCTATACCTCACTGATTATGTTATTCCTTTCTTGAGCCAAATCTGATGAGAGCAAGGTTCAAACAATGTTCACCCCCCTCCCTTCTTTCCCTCTGCTGTAAAAGGATTTTCTGTCTTTTCCTGTAATGTAATTTACCCTTGTCTGCCCCCTCCTTTCTCAGTACATTTTCTAAGATCAGACTAATCCACTTACTTGGATCCATTTAACACACTTGATTAGATTTTTTTTTATCATTACATCAAAGTCAACTAATATCCACCCCCTTGAGGTATACTCCTTAAGCATGGTGTAATAACAATATAGTTCTCAAGAGTTGAAAGTGTCATCTTCCCTTGTAGGGATGTAAACAGTCTGCCCTTATTAACAACATTTTTTATCTTTCTGTCCCATTTACCTTTTCACGTCTTTCTTGAATCTTGTACTTGAAGATCAAAGTTTTTGTTGAGCTCTGGTCTTTTTATGAGGAAGGTTCGGAAGTTCCCTATTTGGTTGGATATCCATCTCCTCCCTTGAAAAATCATGCTCATTTTTGCAGGGTAGTTGATCCTTGGCTGCAATCCAAGCTGCTTTGCCTTAAGGAATATCATGTTCCACGCCCTGCAGTCTTTTAATGTAGAAGCTGCAAGGTCTTGTGTAATCCTGACCGTGGTTCCATGATACTTAAATTGTTTCTTTCTGGCTGTTTGCAGCACCTTCTCTTTCATCCGGTAATTTTGGAATTTTGCTATTATATCCTTGGCATTGTCAATTTGGGATCTCTTTCAGGTGGTGAGCAGTGTATTCTTTCTATGGTTATTTTACCTTCTGGTTCTAGGACTTCTGGGCAGTTTTCCTTTATGATTTCCTGAAAGATACTGTCCAGGCTCTTTTTTTCATCATGATTTTCAGGTAGTCCAGTGATTTTTAAATTGTCTCTCCTGAATCGATTTTCCAGGTCGGTTGTTTTATGTTTTCATACATTTTTTCATTTTGTTTGTTTCTGTTTGACTGATTCTTGCTCTCTCATAGAGTCATTAGTTTCCATTTGTCCAATTCTAGTTTTTAACAGATTGTTTTCTTCTGCTAGTTTTTGTACTTCCTCCTCCAGTTGGCCAATTGTATTTTTAAGGGATTTCTTTTCTTCAGTGTACTTTTTTTTCCAGTTTGCCAATTGTGTTTTTTAGGGACTTGTTTTCTTCAGTGTACTTTTTTTCCAATTGGCTAATTGTATTTGTTAAGGACTCTTCTACCTCTCTCATTAGACTTTTAAAATCCTTCTTAAGCTCTTCTGAGAAGGCTTTTTGGGCTTCAGACCAGTTTATGTTCCCTTCTGATGGTGCAGATGTGGGTTTGTTGACAATGTTATCCTCTTCAGAATTTCTGTCTTGATCTACAGTTCTTCTCATAATATGAATCTATGGTATGTTTCTTTTTACTCATGGTTTCTTTATTCCCTGGCCTTTAAAGAGATTGAGCCCTCCTGCTGGGGAACAGAGGGCACTGACCCAAGCTTCTTGTGTTGGGAGCCTAGGTCTTGGTCACTGGCTTTGTGTGCTGGCGCCTCTTATGTTGGTAATTGGAGGCTGTAGGATTTGGGGAGCTTACCTCATGTTGGGCTGGAATCAGCAAGGCTGGAACTTTCAGGCAATTCTATGTTGCCTGCTTTTCCTTTCCTTTAGCTTTCTGCAGGTCCTTTTAGATGGGTGCTGCAGGGTGTTTATCTGCCTGAGGCCCCTTGCAATGCTGCCTCCCTCGTTTCTGCTAATGCGCTGGGAGATTCCTTTGAGGTAGAGTGCCGAGGCACCTCGTGGTTTTCTGAGCTGGTTTCCACCGGTTCCCCTACCCTCACTGAAGCACTTGGAGGTCCAGGTTTTGGTGTTTGCCTGCTCTACCACCTGGGCTTCATGATCTCCTCCTGGTTGACAGCTGGAGGCTGTAGGGTTCTGACAGCTTACCTGGTTTTGGGTTGGAAGGAGCAATGTTGGGACTTTAGGAACACTCCGTGATTTTTTTTCTGTTATATTAATAACCAATTATTAAATTACAATTAAGGCTTTTCCTCTCTATTTTCTCATTCAGGGACCAGACCCTGTGAGTTGATTGGTCTCTGAAGGATTTTGCTGATTTTCAAATCCTCAGGGAATATGCTCCTTGATCTTGGTCAGGACCCCAACTAACTAGAAGACCTTACTTCTGTTTAGAGTGAAAACGGAACGTATTCTAGGTGAATTCCAACCTTAAAGTGTTATGTCTATGGCATTGCAGCCTCCCCCCACAATTGTGTTTTAAGGTAACCCAGCTCATGAAGGAGAAAACCAATCAGAGCCATCTGGGTAGAGGTGGATCCCTTTGTCCAAATTGCTAGAGGTGTCTGAGTCTCATGATTGAACCATGTTCTCAGCAGGAGGAGCTAAAGATTTTTAAGCCTCACTAATTGTTCAACAATCACATTGATTTTCACCCATCAGGGGCACCTCCTTTTCCAAGGGTGTTTAAGCATTCATTAATCTCCATGGTTTTTTCTTTGATTATGGAGAGAGACCACTGACCATCAATTTATCAGCTAGCCTAATTTTTTATTTGATATTATTTTATCCTGCCTGTTTCACTGATGATCTGTGTAACCCTGAGCAAGTAAGGCCTCTGAGCTTCAGTTCCCAGATCAGTCCAATGAGAAGGTTTCATTATATAGCCTCTGAGATCCTTTTCAGCACCAGATCTAGATTTCTATGTTTGACTTTAGCAAGTCACTTTTCTCTGGGCCTATTTCCTCATCTATAAATTGAGTAGGTCAGATAGATAACCTCTGATATCCCTTGAGGCTCTCTATCTGAAATCTTGTGCATATGTGTGGGTAAATCACCTCTGTAACATGAGGGGATTGGACTAGATGATCTCTGAGGTTCCTCCCATCTCTAAATTTAGTGCCCTATGATCCTGTGGGCCCTTTGAAGGCCTTAAAGGAATGACTGGGTAGAGAAAGAACTAAGACTTCAGATATACACCATACATTTGAGAATGTTAGTCATTCCTGAAAGGAGAAAGATGGATTTGTTGAGAATGGATTATACCATTTGGAGAGGGATGTAGAACAGGGTTCAGAGTGAAGAGGATGATGAGGTTCAGGAATCAGGTCATCCAGAATGAATTAAAGAGTCAGATATTCTCCAATTCAAGAATGCTTTATTGATGTAAAAACAGAAGGCTAGTCCTTAGGGGCACCAGAAGCTTTCAGAAAGACAGGGGCTTGCTTTTATGCACAAATCTTGGGCACTTAGCCAGGAGAGGAATGTGCTCCTGCATGGACAGTTAACCACAGGGAAGGGAAAGCAGGTGTGTTGGGTACTTTTAACAACAGGGAAGGGGAGGCAGAAAAGGCAAGGAGGTGTATCTTGTTAACAGGTAGCATCCTCTGTTACTTGGCAGATTTAGATTTAGACAAGGCTCTCATTGTTGCTGAACAGAAGTCAGCCTCATCATTCCCTCCCTCTAATTACTGATAAGAGAAATATTTTAGGACAATGGACAGTGGTCTCTTCTTCAGTAACTACTTCCTGCAGACAAAGGGCATAGAGCTGTCCCTAAGGAGAAAGGGAACCAGACAGAAATTGACATCTGAACTTGTTGCCAGTGGGGTCCAAGGTGGAGAGTTCTATACCAGGTGGCCAGGAGCTGAAGATGGAGTTTCTGTATATGAGAAGACACAAAGTGCACTAACAAATTACACCAAGGTAAGCTCTCATAAATGCTGGTGGGCTGCAAACCTGCAGAACAATTATTGCAAATGGCAGAAGTAAAGTTCAAAGAACAGCCAGAGCTGGCATTGTTAGGATCACCTGATACACGTGTCAAATGTCCACGAAGGATAAGGACCACCTCATCTGATTCTATTGGACCCACCGAATTGCTCCTAATCTTTTTATGGGCTATATTGCTAATTCTAGTGGAGGAGGGATCACTCCCATCCCAAAAGCAAGTTGTCTCAGTAGTCAAGTTCAAAAGTAAACGAGCAATTACTATAGCTTAGGGAAATGCTCAAAAGATAAATTCCATTTCAGGTTCTCAGGGGATAAGAAAAGTGCTGTAGAAAGTAAGCCCATATCTTGGGTATGATGGTGACATACTCAGCAGTCATGTACTCCACCCTGCCCAATAGCATTCACTATTTGAATCTATGCATTAGATTCCCAGTTGTGAGGAAGCAGGCCTAGCTCTAAGCATGGGGTGGGAATCAATGAGAAGAAAAGTAAGAATATAATGTCTCTATGAGCAGAACCAAAAGCAGAGGAATAGAAAACAGAATGAAAAAAAAAGAAACAAAGCACCCCAAAAGCAGACATGCAATGATCAGCATATTCCAATTGTCCTTTGTTATATTGTGGCCAGGCTGTACTACATAAAAAGATGAAACACTCTCTCTCTCTTTAGGTCCCCCTTCCCAAATTTTCCCCAATGCCTTAAGAGGGAACCAAGGGAAGAATCCTTTTGAATAGAAAAATACTGTCCCATGGTCTATGTTTTATTTCACAACATGACTGTTACGGAAAGTATTCCTTCTCAATGAAGAGGGCGTGAGGGGAAAAGGGAGAGAATTTGGAACTCAGAATTTTAATAGCAAATGTTAAAAATTGCTTTTGCATGTAAGTGTGGGGGGAAATAAAATACTAAACAAATATAAAATTAGGATACTTGATAATTAATAAATTGATGGTCAGTGGTCTCTCCACAACCAAAGACAAAGCCATGGAGATCACTGAATGCTTAAATACCTTTGGAAGAGAAGATATCCCTGACAGGTGAAAATCAGCCTTGATTGGTGATTGATAAAGGGGTGTGTATATTAATGGTGAGGTGAGCTAAAAGTCTTCAACTTCTCCTGCTGATAATTTCAGCTTCTCTTGCCTAGTTGCTTTATTTGCATAATTTCAAATTGCTTTATGAAATTATCAAACCATTTTACAGTTCTACCAAGAATATATTCATATGCCTATCCTTCCACAACCCCTTCTATATCGACTATTGTCATTTTCCCAATTTTGAGGGTGTAGAGTGAAAACCTGAGAGATGTTTTGATATACACATGAGTAGTATGTGGGCAGAATATATGGACTGCATAGTAAAAATAATGAGCAGAATTGAAAAACTGAAATCTGCACATAACTGAATGAGAATCTAACATACTGAGAAGCAAAAACCAATAATATTTAAAGAAAATATGCTCAGTACACAAGAAACACCTCCTGAAGACAGGATGCATAGAGACAATGTAAGAATAAAAGGTCTCCAAAAGGAACAGAATAGGACTGAAAACTTTAGCACTAGAATGCAGGAAATTATACAAGAGAACTGACCAGACTTTCCAAAGATAGAGAACAAAATACCAATTGAAAACATGAATAGATCACCTCTAATAAAGGGCTAACACCAAGGGTGCAATTTTTAGGACATATAGTACTTGAATTCAATAATTCAACTGAGAACCACCAAGTTGTGTAACCAATGGACAGATGCTGGTCATACCCTGCCTATCAGTGAATCAGTGATATCTGTGGGACTCAAAATGGGTTGGTGAATGAAAAGGGGATAAAGAGGAGTCTGTGATGTGTGTGGTCAATTAAGAATTAGCAAAAAGGACAAGTTAACCCTTGTAGTCTCAGGAATTGAAAGGCCTTCAGGGGAGTAGGTGAGGAGGAAGAGGGAAGGATGTAAAAGGGGAAGAGAGAAGGAGGGAGCCCTTATTTGGGTAGTTTAACAGGGAATGTGCTGGAATAACAGGGGGGTGGGAATCTGGCAGAAGAAGTAAGCAGAAAAAAGAGCAAAAAAAGGAACTAATAAGCAAAACAAACAAGAGAAAGGGATAGCAAGAGGAGGGGATCACAGATGAGGAGAAAAGAGGCATTGGGAATAGAGTCATGTGAAAAATAATACACTAAAGTAACTGAAGTAACATAATGCTGAGTTTATAGCCAAAGAGGGCGAAAAGCTTTAAAAATCCCTAATGTTATTAATAAAAAACCAAATATTTATTAAGTACCATCTATGTGCTAGGTACTGTGCTCATTGCAGGAGATAAAAAAGAGGAAAAAGACAGTCCCTGCCCTCAAGGAGATTTTACTCTAAAGGGGAAGCTTATGGTCTAATGGGAGAATCTTACAGTCTAATAGGTGATTTTACAATCTAATGGGGGATCTTACAGTTTACTGGAGAAACTTAAGATGTAATGGAGGAGTTTACAGTTTAATAATAGAGACAAATAGAGCAAAGTTGAAACAAGTAAAACAAGAAAGAGTGCAATGGATTGGAGAAGAAAACAAAATTCGACAATGTGTCATACAAGAAATGCATTTGAAATACAAATACATACACAAAATAAAACTGAGGAAATGGAGGAAAAAGCAAACAGTATACTATGCATCAAGTGATTCCAAAAGAGTAGACAGTGCAATAACAGTATCTAACAAAGCAAAAGCAGATATTTTAAAAAAGAAAAAAATTAGAAAACTATATTAGACTGAAAGGAACTATAAACAGTAAGGCAATATCAGTAATTACAAACTGGTAGGCTCCCCCACTTTGGCCCTTTGTTCTCCTAACACAGCCAATGAGGTCATTTCTCTAGCAGAACACAACCAAGGGAAGCCACACAATTTATCCTGAGGTTAAAACTAGATTGCAATCCCCCAAAAGGTCAAGATCCCTAAAGAGGACCTAGTCTTGGCATTTCTTTCTCTCCTCTCCTCTCTCTCTCTCTCTCTCTCTCTCTCTCTCTCTCTCTCTCTCTCTCTCTCTCTCTCTCTCTCTCTCTCTCTCTTTCTGCATTAATTAAAAAAATGAAGTTATTATTTTATCATTTGAGTTCCAAATTCTCTCTCCTCTTCTTGCCACTCCTCTGCCCACTGAGAGTCAAGCAATGTGATATCAATCATAAATGGGAAATCATGCAAAACCTAAATCCATATTTGCCATATCAAAAAAAAAACAAGAAAAAGAAAAAAGTGAGAAATTATACTTCAATTTGCATTCAGAGTTCATTGATTCTCTCTCTGCAGGAGGATAACATTTTTTCATCATGAGTCCTTTGGAAGTCTCTTCATCACTATATTGACCAGAGGAGGCAAGTCTCACAGTTGATCATCATTACATCATTGCTGTTGCTGTGCACAATGATCTCCTTTTTCTGATTTCCTCACTTTTCATGAGTTCATATAGGTCTTCTGACGTTTTACTGAATCTGTCCCCCTAATCATTTCTTATAGCACAACAGTACTCCATCACAATCATATGCCACACCTTGTTCAGCCATTCCACAATTGAGGAGCATCTCCTCAATGTCCAGTTTTTTGCCACCATGAAAGGTGTGTGTGTGTGTGTGTGTGTGTGTGTGTGTGTGTGTGTGTGTGTGTGTACACTTCTGTCTGTTTGTCCACTGCTCTATGCCTGGCCACATAGCTGCCTTAGATAGGGTGATTTCAGTTTACATGAATACAAGCATGCCATGGAAACTTGAGTAGACAACAGAGGGCCATTCTTGGAGTCAAGAAGACCTGGGTCTTTTAACCCCTCTGTGTCTCTGGCAACTCCCTAATCCATGGCTGATTGACATGAGCAGCCGTACTCTCCAAGCTGGAATGTCCTCACCCAGTGAAATCACAGGGCTGGATAAAATAATCATGCCAAGAACCAAGACAACTCATCGTGGTCCTGGTCAGACCACACCTACAATATCATGTTCATTTCTGGGATCCACATTTAGGAAGGACATTGACAGACAGGGATGGTGAGGAGCCTAGAAACCTGATACTATGAGGAACTGATGAAAAGAGGAGGGTAATGTGATGGAAGGAGCCCTGAATGTAGAATCAGGACATTGGTTTGAACTCCAGCTCTACTCTGTACAGGTTGTGTGACCCTGGGCAAGTCACTGAACCTCCCTCTCTAAGCCTCTTTCCTTTAGTGTAAGTGGAGGGGATTGGACACTGCCAGATCTAAATTACATGAATCTATCAGTGGGTGGCATTTCTCTCTGAAAAGAGAAGACAATGGAGGCACTGGTAGCTGTCCTCACATATCTGAAGGACTGTCACAGGGCAAAGGGATTAGACTGCATTGTGGTTTCAGAATAGAAACCTAGAATCAAAGAGAAAGATAAAGCTCCTGTCACATAGTAGGTGCTTAATAAATACTTCTGAGATCGATCGATGCATTGATTACAAGGATTCAGGTTTGTCTTAACATAATGAAAACTGAACTTTTCCATAGCAGAATGATCTAGGTTGGGAGGTAGTGAATTCCCTATTACTGAGGGACTCCAAGCAGAGATAGGATGGCCTCTAGCCAGGGATATCATAGAGAGAATTCATAGTGTCTCAGATAGGAAATGAGAGGCTGACTCAGTCCTTTCCAGGTCTAAGATTTGAGGCTCTTGTTAATTGGCACTCTGGGGTTGGGGGTATATCTCCATTTCTTTACTCATGTCTCCTAAGAAAGTTGTCTCCTAGAAGAGTTCCTCCTAGAAAAAAGTACAGAAGAGCCCTTACTCAGTAACTTCTCCTTAGGGGACCTGGTACTGGGCCCCAGAGATTGTTCCCAGGAGGCTTTGGACCCTTTCTGTAATGTGTTCATGATCTCCTAACCACTAGATCTCTTTTCTGCCTTTCTCTTCTTAGAGTGACATCATTTGTTTAATGTCTGCAGGCTCTGTGTCCCCAGGGACCTCTCCCCCCTGGTTGAGGCAGGCTTCTTTCTCCATGTCCTTGCTCCCTGGCTCCCTTCCTTTGAATGGTACAGGAAATCCCTTCTCATCTCTCTTGCTCCAATTCCCACCTGCTGCTGCCCCTCTCTTGCTGGCCCAGACTCCAGGTTTACTTTCCCACCTCACTATGAAAGCTCTCCTTCCCAAGGCTCAGTCTCCCCTTATGCCTAGTGCTCCCTGGTGTTTGCTCTACTTGGGGTACTCACTTTCTGGCCATTCCTGGTCCTCACACAAGCTTCCTCTTAGTTGCCTCCTTTACTTTACTTTCCTCTTCCCAGGACAGAGATTCCTTGAGACAAAAATAATGATAGCACAAGTCATTTTTCTACACACCTCAGAGATGAATAAAGTGCTTTCCTTACAAAAGCCCTGATTGGTGCAAAATGCTGGGATCATTCCCATTTTAGAGATGAGGAAACTGAGGGAAAGAGTTTAGTAGGCAAAATAGACAGGAACCTGGATGAGAAAATGGTAAAGAGATTATCAGTGAGAGCTGATGGAAGGAAGGGCCCCCATTAGAGCTGAGCTCTCTGACCCCTTCCTGTTCACTCTAAGAGTCTTGGCCAATAGATGGTTCATGTGTCCATAGTGCTTTACTATTCCAGCATTTTTGCCAAGAAAACCCCAAACTGCATCACAATGAGTTTGACACAACTGAAAAACAACTGAACAACAAAAGTATACAGAGAACCATCCTACAGAATAAAAAGAAAGAAAGAAAGAAAGAAAGAAAGAAAGAAAGAAAGAAAGAAAGAAAGAAAGAAAGAAAGAAAGAAAGAAAGAAAGAAAGAAAATTTCAGTAAAACAAATGAAGACATTGAAAATGTCTGAAAAGAATTTCATGCTGTCATATCTGTGGACCTTTCACCTCTTGAAAGGAATGGTGGGACTTGACTTCTTCCCCATTTTAAGGACAATGTTTATTGGGGTTTGTATTACTCATACAGAGTTGGTCTCCATCAATAGGGAACTACTTTTCTACTGTTTTCTTTTTATCATTGGACTTCTATCACCCAGAGGAGAGTGTGGTGTGTAGTAGGCTTTTAATCAATGTTTTTGTTTTTTGTTTGTTTGTTTTGTTTTGTTTTCCTAATTTAGTGCCATTGAAGATTATGTCACAATCTTTTGGTGACATCTGGCAGTCAAATAAAGCGATACTGAAGAATATTATAGCAAGGTCTTTTGATGACATCTCATGGTCAAAATTGACCTTGCAGAATTTAGCCATTTTTTGGTGCCATGTTCTGGATAGATGGAATATTGCATTGTAGTGAACATTTTAAACCAGAAGAGATTACATTATACAATTGAGATCACTGTCTTGTGGTCAATGCAGATATTACACTTTTAGTCTGCCATTTCATGTCCAACCTTCCAACTCATTTTAAACAACATTTTTATTGAATTGTATCCATTATTACAGCTCCTTCTTTGTTAAGCAAGCAGAATGGTACTAAATAAAATACTAAATTTATAAAATGAAGAAAGTACTGAATTCCTTTAGTATCAATATGAATTCACACTAAACCATGCACATCAAAATTATCTATTAAATTCTGCATCATATTAAAAGTGATCTGATACAGGACAAGATTTCCTAGCAGTGGTGACAGCACTAAGCTGATGTTACCTTCCACTGTGGTTAGGTGCATAAAGTCTTAATGTTGCCAGAAAAAAGAGTAAAAAATTTTGAGGAAATAAATGGAAAAATACTGATCTTTGTTTCGAAGAACATTTATGAAATTTTCACAGAGACTTTTTCAGTGTGAAATCAGTCATTCAGGTAAATATTTGCCCATTTGCCCAGGGCTTGTTGTTCAGTCTCTCAGTGATGCCAGACTTTATGTGATGCCATGGACTTTTGTCCATGGGGTTTTCTTAGCAAAGATACTGGAGTAGTTTGCTATTTCCTTCTCCAAAATGTTTGCATTTTACCAATGAGGAGCTAAAGCAAGTAAAGGTGAAGTGACTCTCCCATAGTCACATAAGTAGTAAGTGCCTAAGGCCAGAATTGAACTAAGATCTTGGCTGCAAATCCAGTGTTCTATCCACTGCACCACCTAACTGCCTCTCCAGGCCTAGAAAATGACAACAAACAAAACACAAAAACAAACAAAAAAATTAAACAAACAAAACAAAAAGCAATAACCCTGGGTGTATGCAAAATCATATAATGAGGCTATAGCTGTAGTCATTGCCCTCAGTAGAAGGGCTTGTATTCCAGTCAGGCTTTTCTATTTCCAAATCTCATATTCTTGCTGAGAGAAGTTATTTTTTTCTATTATATTAATAATCAATTATCAAATTAGGATTAGGACTTTTCCTCTCTATTTCCTCATTCATGGACTAGCCCCTTTAAGTCAGTCAGTCTCTGAAGGACATTGATAAATGATAAATATAATAATGATAATAAATAATACATAAATATAAATAATAGTATATATTAATATATTAATATAATAATATAAATGATAAATAGTTGATAAGTATAAATAACAAATAAATAAAATGATAAATGATAAATTCATAAATATTAAATAAACTGATCCATGAGATTTTCAAATCCTCAGGGAACATGGTCCTTCTTCCTGGGCAAGACCTCAGCCAACAAGAAGAATTTACTTCTACTTAGGGTATAAACAGAATGTGATCTAAATATATTCCAGCCCTAAAGCATTAATTCTATGCCTTTGCAATCCCCCAATGTGGCTTTGGGTAACCCAGCTGATGAAGCAGAAAACCAACCAGAATGATCTGGGTAGAGATGGATTCCTTTGTCCTGAGGGCTGGCAGTGCCTGAGTCTCATGATGAAGCTATGTTTTCAGCAGTTGGAGCTGAAGACTTTTAGCCTACCTTCTTATATTAATATACTCACCTCTTCTTAAATTATTCACCAATAAGGGTTGATTTCACCTGTCAGGGGCACCTCCTGTTCCAAAGGTATTTAAGCATTCAGTGATCTCTGTGGTTTTGTCTTTCATTGTGGATAGGGACCACTGATAATCAATTTATTATTTATCAGATAGCATAAGTGATATATTGATTACTAATTACCCCAAAACTCTGTCTCTCAGGCTTTTCATTCCTCTCATTGCCCCTGAACTTCAGGTCCTACTGATTTTCCAAAAAGGGAAGAGAATAGCATCTACAAACTCAAAGCCATTGAGCATGGCTTTGACTGCTGAAAAAAATTCTAGAACAGATGATGATAGGGATGATTCTGTAAGACATTGGTCTGAGGCAAATATCCTCCAGAATGCTCAGAAAGAGCCCATGTGGGACAGCGACAGCAGGTATTGAGAAAGGAGACCTTCTAAAATTGTCCTCAGCATCCATGCAAGCTAACCCCCTCTTTTTAGATTCATGGGAATGGAGGCCCAGAGAGGGGAGGTGGCTCTTCCATTTTTACACCAGTGCCAAAGCCCAGATTCAAACTCAGGTCCTATTCCTCCCAGTTCATCACTCTTTCACCCTAAGGAAAATCCTCAATTCTTTCTCCTTCCTCACACCCCAGGCCCAAATCCATTGTCTGACAAATCCTTTTGGTTCTATCTTGCATCTGTCCTTCCTCTGTCATGGCAATCACCCTGATTCAAGACCTAATCACCCCTCATGCCTGCATTCTTCCAATTGCCTCCTAATTGATCTCCCAGTCTCAGGTCTCTCTAGGCTCCAAGCCATCTTATATCCAGATCCCAAAACAATCGTTTATAAGCCAAATCTGACCCTGTCCCTCCCCTACTAACAACCCTTCAATGCTTCCCGATGGCCTCTGAGATAAATCATAGTCATCCACCTGGCAGTTAAAGCCCTCCACAAGCTGGATCCTATCTTCACATGGTCTCCATTCCAGTTAAACTCCCCTTCTGGCTCTTCCCCATATATGACTCTTTGTCTCTGGATTAGAAGACCCATAACAGAAGCCTCCACATCACCCATGGTGACTGTGGTGCCCATCCAAAAAGACAAACTTTTCAGCTCCAATGCCACATAAAAAGTCCTCTCCTAATAAGACACCATAAGGGATATGGCCAGCATCCTGCTGGGCAGTGGACTATGTAGGATCAGGGTCACAACCAAGAGGCCTCTGATATATTTTGATGGCTGTAGATACCTATCCAGGGCATTGGCTGTGGAGGGGGTCACTGCCACACTGGCTGCCCAAACTGGTGCTGAGTTCAGAAAATGGCACAGCTTTCACATTAGCAGCCACTCAGGCATGACCAATACCGTAAGATATATCACATGTCTATTCCATGTCCTAACTTACTCACAAGTAGTAAGGACCATGGAATGATGGAACAATCTTCTCAAGGAAGCCCTAAAGACACTGCACCATTAGCAAAGCCTAAAGTTCTGGTTCAATAGGCTTCCAAGAGCAGTCTTCACCCTCAACAAGGCATTTGGTTAACCCTCTCTTGTCTCCTTGCAAACCCTGTGTCGCAGGATGGAAAAGAAGGCAAAGAACATATAAAGCCAATACTGGAACTCATAGTCCAGAGAACAGATATTTCAGGTTGTATAAATCCATATCCAAACCTCACTCTCTTTTTTAACACCAAAACATGAGAAAACAGGAGTTGTACCTTCTTTATGGTAGGCTCCACAAATATGGGAGTGCCAACAAAAATTGATCCCCTAAACCCTCTTAGCCACTTTATTACAATTACTCATACAGGGAAGGTGTCCATAGTATTTTTCTCTCCCTAAAATCATTCATTTTCCCCTAAACACCTGACATGCAACCAGGGGAACCCACAGGGACCAGGGAACTGGTTAGGAAATTATTCTCTCCTTGTTCATCCACCCAGAGAGGTGAATGGACCAATATGGTGGAAAGATTCAAGGAGTGACAGGTGGATTTCTGAGAGGATAGTGGCTCAGGGGACAGCCAATATACTGTAGCTAATGAAAGAAGGAAAGGAAATGTTCAGATTAGAAGAGAAAGCCACTGGACCCTGAACATCAGAGATAGATAAGGAATCGGTCAGGGTAGAAGGAGATTATCATTAATAATTATCAGTTATTTGATTGATTAATAATACTTGCCTCCTGTTCTTTCTCTTGTTGATTTCCTTAATTTACCTGAGTTGTGACCTGTCCCATTAGTTCACCACTGGCAACTGTCATCACCTTACCATGGGATTTGTATTGAGAATGTGAATATACTTTGGGTACCCCCGGTCCAGAGGGCTCTACCACAAAAGCAGAATACACTAATGAGACAGAGCCAGGTGGATACCTCATTAGGAAATCTTGTGGTATTCTGGGTTTGTGACCCAGGAATACCTGACAGACAGATGTAAGATTTTCCATTTAACTCCAACCAGGGTGCTCAGCTACATACATATGCATGCAAACACACACGCACACACACACACACCCCACCCTTCCACCAAAGGAATATTTAACCTCTGGCTTATGATGTCAAACAAATAGGATTTCAGCCCACCATGGCTGGCCAACAAGCCAACTCCTCTGGGTGGAGAGAGCAATTTTGGATACAATTAACAGATACTTTAATGGTATTGAACACACTTTTATAAATTCTCTCATACAAATAGCATCTCCAAAATAGTAAGCAATGTCACAGACCAATGTGGACCCTTCCTTCTACTCATAGCATCAGAAATTAAATTCTCTCCTTGAGGCTATACAAGCATTCCCTCTTATTCCCACTATATAAGGTTGATAGGCTTAAGGCTTGATTATTTCCAGTTCTCATAAGAATAGGTGGCTGAGGGGCAGCTAGGTGGTGCAGTGGATAGAGCACTGGTCCTGGATTCAGGAGGACCTGAGTTCAAATCTGGCCTCAGACGCATAACACTTATTAGCTGTGTGACCCTGGGCAAGTCACTTAACCCCAATGCCTAACCAAAAAAAAAAAGAATAGGTGGCTGAAACTGTCCCACAAGCTTTCCAATGGGTCATAGTCTTAATTCTACCTTCCTGAGTAAGCCTTCTTGGTTAATATTGATGGACTTTTCTTTTGCTACAGGTCTATGTTCCCATGTGACTCGGTCTCGTCTGCATTGCTATTCATGTATCCACGTCCTCTTATGCCGTATTTGGTTATGAGGGTCAACAAAAAGTTTTGAGACATTCTGGTGTTGCTGGATGCAATATGAAATGCAAAGAATCACCCAAAGTCTACTCTAAATTTGCATGACATCAGCTTCCCACCTCCCTTCCTGGTTACTGACTTTATCCCATGATCCTCACTCTCCTTAAACCTCACATCCAATGAGCTGTCAAATTTTGTCATTACTGACTCCTCTAAGTGTCTTATTGACTCTCCTCTCACAAAACCTCATCATTTTTCACTTGCACTGTTCCTATAGCCTTCCAATTGGACTTCCCATATCAAGTGTCCCCCCTCTCTGATTCATCATTCACTCAACAGCCAAAGGGATATTCCAAAATCATTGGTCAATTAATGTGTTCAATAAACTCCAGCAGGTCCCCAATACATACAGACACCTCTGTTTGTTATTTAAAGCCCTTTCAACCCTACCTACATCCTACCTTCATTATTTACAATTCAATAATAATTCTGTTAACCAACAAACATTTATTAAGTGCCTGCAGTGTGCCAGGCACTGTGTGAAGAGCTGGGGATACAAAAAGAACCTTTCCTGCCCTCAAGGAGTTCCAACTCTAAGAGGGGAGACAATAAACCAATATATACTAACAAGATATATACAGAAAAAAATTAGAAATAATTAACCAAGGGAAGACACTAGAATTAAGAAGGATTAGGAAAGGTTTCTAACAAAAGATGGGATTTTAATTGGGACTTAATGAAAACCAGAGAAGGTACTAAGCAGAGATGAGAAAGAAGAGCATTCCAAGCATGGGGACAGACAGAGAAAATTCCAGGAGCTGAGAAATATTTGAATGTCCTGTTTGTGGAATAGCCAGGAGGCCAGTGTCACTGGTTCAAAGACTAAGGTGCAAAAAGACTGGAAAGGTGGGAAGGGAGTATTCCCCTTCAGGAGCTCCATTCAGCCTGTTTGCTGTTTCTCACACATAACACTTAATTTCCCATCTATATGCCTTTGAAAAGGCTGTTCCCCCTGACTCCCACAAAGTAGGCACTTAAATGCTTGTGGACCAATTATTCGTCACTGAGGAAGACAGTACAGTCTTTTGGTGACATCTAGAGGTCAAAAACATGTTGCAGTTTACTGAAACATTTAGAGCACTAGTCCATAAATCTGTTCAAAAAACTTCATTGTCCTGTAAATCTGGGAGGAAACACAGACTCCTCTCTTTGTCATTTAAAGCCCCTCATATTTTAGTTATATCCTACCTTGTTAGTTTTATTATATATGATTCTTCATGTATTTTACTGTAATCACCTACTTACCATTCCTCACACAGGACTCTTAATTTCAAAAAGTCCCCTATGACTGCACAAAGTGTCTTGCACATAGTAGGTGATCCATAAATGCTTATTGAATGGAAAAAATTGAATGCAGGTGCATAATAAATGCCTGTTGACCAATTAATTGCCATTGCAGAACACAGCACAGTCTTTCAATGACATCTAGGATGTCACAGGATGCCACAGTTAACTTAAAAGTTTAGGGCAAGGAAAAATGACTTAAAAAGTCATCATTTAATGACATCAAATAATATCATCATTTCATGGTTACTTTGAGGCTGCTATCTTTGCGTACAGGTCCTAATATTATACTCAGACAAATTCCAGAGTCACTTTTATTAGATTTTAACCTGTGAGACAGTTTATTCCTGGTTAAGGGGGAAAGAATGGAGCTAAATGAAGTCCTAAATTTTTGACAGGAGGTGAATAATAAATTCCTTCAGTGCAAAATAGGAATTCAGGCTAAACCATCAGTATCAAATTACCTAGGAAATCCTTCATTATAGCAAACGTCATCTGATACAGGATCAGAATTTGTAGCAGGAGAGAGAGCACTGAGTTTGTTTCACCCTTCAATGTACCAGTTAATCAGGTAAGACATTAATATCACCCACTCACTAGAAAATAAATACAAGAATATGGATGATTTTAGTTTTGAATGAAATGTATTAAAGAAATATCACACTTTGAGTGAGACTTGACCATTGTTAAATCAGTCATTCAGATAAATATTGGCACTGGTGAACAGGGCTAGTAAATTGAAAAAAAGACAATAACCCTGGGAGTGTACAAAATCAGATAGTAAATGAGGCTACAGCTATAGTCATTGTGCTCAATCGTAGGGCTGGGATTTCAGGCACTATCAAGCTTATATACTGTGTATCTGTTGCCTCAGTTTCATCTCTGCCCAGTTATTTTTTAAGACCTTCAATGAGTCCATGGGATCATGGGACCCTAGATCTAGAGCTGGAAGAGTCCTCATTCGCCATCTACTTCCATCCACCTAGTTTTACAGAGGAGGAAACTGGAAACCACAGAGGTCAAGTGCCTGTTCTGAGAGTGCACAGCTAGTAAGTGTCTGAGGCAGGATTTGAACCTGGGTTTTTCTCACTCGAAATTCAATGCTGTGTCTACTAGATCCTGCTGCCTCTATTCTCTCATCTTGCTAAGCTACTCTCATCTCTCTAGAAGTTCTAAGATTAAAGGTATAAGGAAGGTTTTGGGGTTTTTGATGTTAAAGGAAAAATAACTTCCCCTAAATGGAAAGGTTCTTCTACTAAGCACTCAGTAGATCCTTATTGGCCTGAACTGAATTCTTTGGATTCCTGTGTACATAATACTCTATCCTGAAAGTGTCAATTCCTTTACCACACCTTTGCCTCTTACCAATATGAGAGGTTTGAAGGGATTTACACAGCAGATTAGTTTCTGAGGTAGTAACAGACATAAAAATCATCATTTCAGCACCAAAGATGATATAAATCTCCTATAAGCATCCTATCATGGAAACAAGTGAATCCAATAATACTTATGCATCAGAGGGGGCCTAAGGCTAATGTGGTTTTCAGGAAGACATTCTGTCTAGCAGAGTCTGACGGGAATGCATCATCTCTTTCTCACCCAGCTCCACATATCTGAGGGTTAGCATAGTCATCAGTGTATAGAATACTGTCATCAAAGAGCAAAACAACAGACTGTCTGAAAAACCTGGGTCTGGGGTGATCACTTCCCAAAAAAAGCTCTTTCTTTCTACAGCTGCTGTGCTAATGAAACAGAATTATGGGACACATGAGTCCAGTTGCCCTTGGCTGTCAGGTGACTAGTCTCAAACAGCATAGAGCCATTGACAATGAATCTGCTGTTTAGAAAAGAGCTGATGTGAATTTCAACAGAATATTTTGTTCTAATTTTCATTCCAAGGCCTAGCAGG
The DNA here is from genome assembly GCF_003287225.1 of Phascolarctos cinereus. Classification (NCBI taxonomy): domain Eukaryota; kingdom Metazoa; phylum Chordata; class Mammalia; order Diprotodontia; family Phascolarctidae; genus Phascolarctos; species Phascolarctos cinereus. Next base: position 1,731,078 of record NW_027556069.1, on the reverse strand, counting down.
GGACAGAAAAGGTTGGAAAATCTTCAAGAACTTTGTCTATGTGGAAGAGTTACATCAATTAGCAAAGATTTCTTAGGCTCAAAAGTTTTGAGAAAGTGCTGAGTAGATGATGGCCATAGAAAATCTGAGTTATCAGTTCCTTGTTCATTGGTTTTTAAGTCAGTTCACTATAGAAAAACCCCATTTGTTGAGCCCTTACTGCCTGTCCAGCACAGGGCTAGGCTTTCTGGACAGAAGAAGGTAGAGAATGAGACAGAGGAAGATGAGGACTAAAGGAACAGCACTCCCTGGAAAGTGTTGTCTCAACTTGTCTCCCAGAACTGAATGGGCTTGCTCTTTTGTTTTCCTTCCCATTTCCCCTGACCTTGGAGTCACCGAATTAGACATTGCTTTTTGATAACAACACTACTTACCAAGACATAGAAACAGGAAGCAGGGATTGGCAATTGGGCAATATTGTGGTAGAACAGCCATTTTGGATTTGGAGTCAAAGAGGCCTGGGCTCAAATTGTGCTTATGTCACTGATGACCTGTGTAACCATGAGCAAATCACTTAAGGCCTCTGAGCTTCAGTTCCTAGATCAGTAAAATGAGAAGGTTTCATTACATAGCCTCTGAGATCCCTTTTAGCACCAGATCTATATTCCTATGTGTGGCTTTAAGCAAGTCACTTTTTTCTGGGCCTCAGTTTCCTCATCTATATTGAGAAGTTTGGACAGATAACCTTTGATTTCCCTTGCAGATCTCAATCTAAAATCTTGTACATTACATTGGGTAAATCATCTCTGTAAAATTAGTGGGGTGGACTAGATGATCTCTGAGATTCCTCCCAGCTCTGCATCTAGGATGCTATGATCCTGTGGATGCATTGAAAACCTTAAAGGAGTGACTGGGTAGAGAGAGAACTAAGACCACAGATATACACCATACATTTGAGAATGTTGGTAGTGCTTGAAAGGAGAAAAATTACTTTCTTCAGGATGGAGTGTATCAGTTGGAGGGGTATGGAGAACCTGGTTCACGGACAATGAGATGAATCAAAACCCTGAGAGACAGAGTTTCTGGGTAAATAATAGTCAATTATCAATTAGTCTAGCTGGTAATCAATAAATTGATGGTCAGTGGTCTCTCTCCACAACCAAAGATAAAACCACGGAGATCACTGAATGTTTAAATACCTTTGGAAAAGGAAGTGCCCCTGACAAGTGAAAATCAACCCTGATTGGTGAACAATTAATGAGAAGGTGGGCTAAAAGTCTTCATCTCCTCCTGCTGAGAACATGGCTTGATCATAAGACTCAGCCACCTCCAGCAATGTGGGCCATTCTGGTTGGTTTTCTCCTTCATGAGCTGGGTTACCCTCAACCACAATGGGGAGGGGGGGCCTGCAAGAGCATAGATGTAATGATTTATAGTTTGAATTCCCCTAGATTACATTCTTTTTACATTGTGAAGAGAAGTAAGGTCTTCTAGTTGGTTGAGGTCCTGACCAGAAAGAAGGAGCATGTTCCCTGAGGATTTGATACATGTAATGGTATCTCTTGCATTTCTTTCATCAATAATGATTTAGAGCATTTTTTTCTGTGATTGTTTTTTAAAGTTTTATTCACTTTGAGCTTAAATACAAAAAGACACAAAAAGGAACATTTCCATGTCCACAACACAGCGTAAAAACAGGAATTAATATAAAGCCCTGTATTTACATTTCACACTGTTTACTGTTTTGAAAAACTGTAATGAATACTACACATCATTTTTAAAGCTACTCCACTTTTCTGCATTTCCTTCTAAATTTTCTTTGGTTCTCTGCTGTACGCTTATTTTTTTCTCTCTCCCTCCCCAACCTGCCCTAGAGAAGGCTACTATACACATAAATGCATATGTGTGTGAGTGTGTGTGTGTGTATACATATATATGTGTGTATATGTGTGTGTGTGTGTGTTGGTAAAACCATTCTATACATACTTCTGTTCATCAGTTCTTTCTCTGGATGTGGATAACATCTTCCATCATAGGTCTTTTGTAGTTGATTTGAGTATTTTTAATACTGAAAATGACTTTAGCCATTCAAAGTTGTTCTTTGAACAGTATTGCTGTTACTGCATATGTTACTGTTCTGCTCATTTAACTCTTCATTGTTTTATGCAAGTCTTTCCATGTTTTTTTCTAAAATCAACCAGCTCCTCATTTCTTATAGAACAGTAATATTCCCTCACAATCATATACCACAACTTGTTTAGCCATTTCACAATTGACAGGCATCCCCTCAATTTCCAGTTCTTTGCCACTACACAGACTGTGGCTATAAATATTTTAGAACAAAAAAGTTCTTTCCTTTCTCCCTAATCACCTTGGGAAACAGACCTAATAGTGGCATTGCTGGGTCAAAGGGTATGCATGGTTTTATAGTCCTTTGGGCATGGTTCCAAATTGTTTTACAGAATGTTTGGATTAGTTCACAACTCTACCAAGAGTACATTAGTTTCCTAATATTTTAAATCTCCTCTAGCATTTGTCATTTTCCTTTTCTGTCATATCAGCCAATCTGAAAGGTATAAGGAGGTACCTTAGAGTTGTGACACAAAGTCACAGAAAGGGATACCCACACTCTCTCACAAACACAGCCAAGATATATGTATATATGTAGATATGTGTGTGTATTTTGTATTTCGTGATAGAATATATGCTCCTCAAAGGAAGGGATTAGTTGGTTTGTTTGTATCCCTAGTGCCTAGCAGAGTGTCTGGTACATAGTAGATGCTTATTAAATGCTTGTTGCTTATTTGCTTGATATTTAGGGGCAGCAGGGCCTTTCAGTATTCATCAAATAATATCACAGACATGGCTCTCTCATTTTGCTTATGTTTGGGTTTGGCAGGGCAAATATTACAGTGTAGTGGATATGGTGGGTATAGAACTTGGCATATGGTGTTTGGCGGCATTTGCTGTGCCTTGGTGGTAAGAGGACACTTAACAATCTTTAGGTCACACATATAATACCCAAGAGAGTCTCTTTTTTTCTCCACTACCCCACTCAAGCCACCCTCTCCTGTCAACCATAGTCCCAAATATTTTCCTCTGATTTCTAAGGTCCATACTCTGGTACATTCATCTGCCTCTCTTGCATATACTGTCTTGCAAACAGACACTGTTTTTGCAATCCCTGACTCTCCTGTGCTACTCTGTGCACAGAACAGCACCCAGGCCATTCCCTCAAGCCAGTCATTGACATGCCAGCTTTGAGGAACTTCCTTAATCCAGCTCCATCGTCCCTCTCCTGAAACCAATAGCTTCCCCTAGCAGTTCCTGCACAGGGCGAGAGATGTGGAGGAAATTTTCTTATTCCTTCAATTTCTCATGTTCCTCTCCCAGGAAATGTATGCTGGGTCACAAGAGCTCAGCAACATGGAGCTGTCCCTTGCAAAGTGCTGATCTGGCTAGGGGTTCTCATCCTTCCAACAGCTCTTGTGTAGCTTACTAAAAATATTCCCCTCCTGTGGAGCCCTCCATGTCCTTCTAAGGAAGGCAGTCAGGACCTCTCTACAGGTACAGATGTGTCTGGTAGAACTCCTCAACTGAGGTGGGAGGAAGTGAATGATAGAAGGAGTAATCGCTCTGTACATTATGTCCCTTCAACTACCTCCTTTAGCTAGCATCCCCACTTAAAAATTAGGCTGTATCATTTCCTCTTATTCATATGTTGTCCCATTCTACATTGAGGTAGATCATTCTTACTATAATTGCAGGAATTTACATTGTGTACAGACTAGCTTGAAATATGAATCATGAAAAAAGAGGCAAAGCTTCCAGCTCTGTGGTGATCCTAACTATGAGGGTGATAGCGCATTCAGGTGGTGAATGAGATAACACATGTAAAACACTTTCTACTGCTCTCCTTATTGAATTCGGGTGAAAGCTCTTGAATGTGTATTATATAAAGCATGGAAGGGCCAGTGTGCTTGGAGGGGTATGTGTGTGATTTTGCTAGACCCAGTAACAGGGTTCCCACAATGAGGCCTTTGATATTGATTGCCTTCCCATTGCTTCCTCTAGATCTGTGCCTGACTTAATGCTGAGCAGCCCAGATTCCCTTTTCCAGATGTTGTTCCCATTTCAGCAGATCTGGCATCTGCTGCATTTCTGGGTTATTTGCCAGGTATATGCATGGAGAAAAAGTGTAAGGTATTTGAAAGAGTGAACTCTAGAGGGCGGACTACGCTATGGCATGGGCAGTCTCTGCCACTGGCAAGAAGCTCCAGTCCTGCTTACAAGGGTACAGTATGACAATGGAGATACTGTTGTATATATTTGTATATTTACTCTGTGTGTACTCTGGCCCTTGGGTATCTATAGTGATTGCAGTAATTTAACCCTTAATGAAAAATGTTTCATTATTGCCCTTTAAGGAAACTAACTAAACTCCTTTTTAATGGAGGGGATATCCTCAAGAGAAAGCTTATGTGGCAACAAAATCTGGAGGTAGCTCCTGGCTAAAGACCTTCAGCAAGTCCTTGATTTTTGGTAAGAATCCCTTGTCTCTGCTCCTAAATACCTTCTGTCTTGGTGAAACAAAAATGTCAGGTGTTTCTTGAACATGCTTAGAGAGATTTTTGATTAGGAAGACTACCTTGGCCAGAGCTCCATACAATACTTGTTTTATAAGCCCTGAACCACAGTATCCCCAAATACCACCTCAGCTACAGCCATGCCTATAACTCTCAAAGTCATCCACTCATCCCTTAAAACCCTCTGCCTGCCAAGTCAGGGGTAGTGTTTCTTGCTTCCCAGTCTCCCTTCCAGAATATGGCCTTCTTAACATAGACACCCTCTTAGATATGTCCTAATGTAGAAAGGCCCTCTCCTGTTTCTGCAAAAATTGACAAGAACAGATTTGGCAAGTCTCCTAATAAAAATCTATCTAATAATAAAACACAGAGATCAACATTTCTCATTTAAAAAGAGGGAGAAGATTGAGGGATGTTCTCAAAACATATATTAAACAAGTTTAAAATGAAGAGAAATTGGGGGCAGCTAGGTGGCACAGTGGATAGAACACAGGCCCTGGAGTCAGGAGGACCTGAGTTCAGATCTGGCCTCAGACACATAACACTCACTAACTGTGTGACCTTGGGCAAGTTACTTAACCCCATTGCCTAGACCACCCCCCAAAAAAATAAGTAAAAATTAACAGAAATACTTCTGAATGAAGAGATTTAACACTTGACTTAGTAATAGTAAAAGTAAGTTTGAAAAAAAGTAAAAAGATACTCAATCCCTGGATGTGTCCAGTGTATCTGAAAGTGGTCAGTCTCTGGGGGAATCTTATAAAATGGAAAAGATCCAAGAGCGGAGTCAAAATGCACTCCAGAGGTAACATAATGCATGAATTCAACCAACAATGTGTATAAAGAGAACCATGGAGCACATGCTTGCCATGGGAGTTTGTTTATAGAAAAGGAAAGGGTTTCTGGTAGTCATCCCACACCAGATCATTGTCAGCAGACATAACAGAAAGGTTATGCTGAAGGAGTCCAGATTTAGCAATAGCAGAGATTATGGAAGTAAATGTTAGAAACTGAGCAATATTTCATTGCAGGTTGCAAAATATTAGTACCTAATGAATACTTAGCAAGACATAAACTAGTAGCTGGAATTATCCATCAACAGCTCAGTATCATTCTTTTTTTGTGAGGCAATGGGGTAAAGTGACTTGCCCATGGTCACACAGCTAGTAAGTGTCAATTGTCTGAGGCCAGATTTGAACTCAGGTCTTCCTGAATCCCCGGACCAGTGCTGTATCCACTGCATCATTTAACTGCCCCAGAAGCTCAATATCTTTCAAAAGTGAATTGATGACAAATGTTCATAATGCAAGTGGAGAGCTCAGGATATCCTTGAGAATGCAAAAATAAATTGTACTGGAGCTGGAACATTGTCATGGAACAAAACTATCACCTCCATCTCCTAGTCATAACATTGATCCATAAAAATTCCAGAACAATGTTTTTAATACCCTACAAAGTGTTCCTAATCTCTAAGCTGCATGAATGTAAAACTTTCAACATATAGAAACCCGGGGAAAGAACTGAAAACTATGTGGCAACAGCATGAGGAACATGTCACTCCCACATTCCTGTCTCCTCTTAGAGTTATCCTAAAGATGTATTCATGGAGCCTGCAGAAGATGAATTAACACCCCAGTACTTTTATTGAGGTACAATAGATAGTCATTCTGTGTGGTGATCTGAAGAATATTAAACAGAAAAGAATTAATAGCACAATATGTAAATTCCATCAAGAGGATTAACAGATACATAACAATGATAATAATAATAATAAAATACTTCTCTAGTGTTGATGGTTTGAAAAGCATTTTGCAAACATCTCAATTGAACCTTACAAGCACCCTGTAATTTATTTAGCATAAGTATTATTATCACCCCCATTTTACAGATATGAAAATTGAGGTTTAGACAGTTTCAGTGGCTTGCCTATGGTCACACAATGAGTAAGGCAGAACTTCAGTCTGGGTCTTGTGACTCCAATTCCAGTCATCTATCCACTATGCCAGTTCACTAGGTAGGGCAGCCAGGTGTTGGAGAGAATAAAAAGCCAAATCGGAAAGAGTTTTAGAAAGAAATTTATGAAGTCACTTGGTAGAGGAGACTAAGCCAGAAAAGAGGGTGTGGCTCCCACTTGACCAGGTTCTGGATGGTTTATATTGTATAGGATTTAGAGCAGGGTACCAACACATAAACACCGGGGTCTGATGCCCATGACTGCATGTGTGCCCCCTTGTCCCTCTCAGCCCGACCTGATCTTTGTCTCCTCCTGCCTGGAGAAAGGAGACTTAGACCCTCCCCTTCCCCCTTTTCCTCCTCTGCTCTGTGAGGTGTGAGGAATCCTAAGGGCTGGTGGTTTGCTGATGCTGCTGTAGCTATTGTGCTCTTCCCTTTTGTGGAACCCAGGACACTCATCCTCCCTCTCCTTCTCCATGTCCTCCCACTTCCAGTTTCCTTACAATGGATGCCCCTCCAAAACTCTAAGCTGAGCTCAGCTGCTGCTTCCTACTCCCAGCCCTCAGGAAACTAGGACCCTAGTCATCTTTGGGACCACTCCAAGTGGAAGATGCGCTGAGGCTCCCTTCCTTAGCCAGTTTTGGGAGCTGACAGAAATGCCTGGGGGTCTCCCCATTACTCTGGGCCCAATGTCACAGAGCCTCCTTACCTTCTTTCCTCCTCTGCTCTAGGAGGAGACTAGCCCCTCCCTGAAGTGACTTCACAATGCCTGACTTCTCCAACCCTCTGTTAAGTGTAAGTCTTCTTTGTCTCTAGAGGAGGATGTGAATGCGCTGCAAGCAGCTGGATGTCTGAGTGCCCCTCACCTACTTCTCTTCCTCTCCCCCTCCACACAACTCCCCTCTGTTACCACCATCTTACCACCATCTTCCACACTGACCAATCCTGAGGGTCCTCTTAGTGCCTCAATGCCTGTGACTAAGGTAAGTCCCCCCCCTCCTGCTTCAGCCCCTTCCTTTCTTTTCCTTCTCTTCTCTTCCCTTCCCCCCTCAACTCTTTTATGGAGCCCATCACCCCTCCCCAACTGTCTTCTCTTAGTGCTCAGGAGGAAGTCTATAAGGATGGATGGAAGGTCCTGGGAGTATCAATACATGTGGGGAGCCGAGTCCTTATGGAAAATCTCTAAGTCCTTATGGACTTAAGGGGTCAGTATGTATAGAGGCTTACCTCAGGATAAATGCTTCCTTGACTCTTGCCCCAATTCTGTTTGTTACACTTTTTTTTCTTTTTCTTTTTTTATGTTTTATTTTCCATATGCTTTTGAGTTGACAATTTTTCTCCCTCTTCCCCCCCCCATCCTCCCCAAGATGACACACAATCTGACATAGGCTTTACATTTACATACCCATTAAACATATTTTCACATTAGTGAAGTTGTAAGTAAAAATTAAAACCAATACGAGAAACCATCAGAAAGATGAAACAAAACTCAACAGAAGGTAAAAATAAGTGATAGCGATTCGACTTCCATAGTTCTTTCTTTGGATGTGGACAGCATTTGCCATCCTGAGGCCTCTGCAGATGTCTTAGATCCTCGTAATGCTGAGAAGGGTTCAGTTTAACATTCTTAGTCATTGCATAACATGGCTATTATTGTATACAAAGTCCTCTTGGTTCTGCTCACTTCACTCAGCATCAGACCATATAAGTCTTTCCAGGCTTTTCTGAAGTCAGCATGTTCATCATTTCTTGTAGCACAATAGTATTCCATTACATTCATATACCACAACTTACTCAGCCATTCCCCAATTGATGGGCATCCTCTCAATTTCCAATTCTTTGCCACCACAAAAAGAGCTGCTATGAATATTTCTGTACATGTGGGTCCTTTTCCCATTTGTATGATCTCTTTGGGATATAGCCCTATAAGTGCTATTGCTGGGTCAAAGGGTATGCACATTTTTGTAGCCCTTTGGGCATAGTTCCAAATTGTTCTCCAAAATGGTTGGATCATTTCACAACTCCACCAACAATGTATTAGTTCCAATTTTCCCACATCTCTCCAACATTTATCATTTTCCTGTTTTGTCATGTTGGCCAATCTGATAGGTGTGATGTGGTACCTCAGAGTTGTTTTGATTTGCATTTCTCTAATCAATAACGATTTAGAGCATTTTTTCATATGACTATAGATGGCTTTAATTTCTTCATCTGAGAACTGTCTGTTCATATCCTTTGACCATTTATCAATTGGGGAATGGCTTGTGTTCTTATAAATTTGTCTTAATTCTCTATATATTTTAGAAATGAGGCCTTTATCAGAAGACTGGTTGTAAAAATTCTTTCCCAATTTTCTACCTTCCTTCTAATCTTAGTTGCATTGGCTTTGTTTGTGCAAAAACTTTTCAATTTAATGTAATCAAAATTATCCATTTTGCTTTTCATAATGTTCTCTATCTCCTGTTTGGTCATGAATTCTTCTGTTCTCCATAGATCTGATAGGTAAACTATTCCTTGTTCTCCCAGTTTACTTATGGTATCAGCCTTTATATCTAAGTCATGAACCCATTTTGACTTTATTTTGGTATATGGTGTGAGATTTGGGTCTATGCCTAGTTTCTGCCATACTCTTTTCCAGTTTTCCCAGCAGTTTTTTTCAAAGAGTGGGTTCTTATCCCAGAAGCTGGGGTCTTTGGGTTTATCAAATAATAGATTACTATAGTCATTGACTACTGTGTCTTGCATATTTAACCTATTCCACTGATCCACCTCCCTATTTCTTAGCCAGTACCAAGCAGTTTTGATGATTGCTGCTTTATAATACAATTTAAGATCTGGAATTGCTAGGCCACCTTCCCCTGCATTTCTTTTCATTAGTTCCTTTGATATTCTGGACCTTTTGTTTTTCCAAATGAATCTTGTTATTATTTTTTCTAACTCTATAAAATAATTTTTGGTAGTTTGATTGGTATGGCACTGAATAAGTAAATTAGCTTAGGTAGGATTGTCATTTTTATTATATTAGCTCGGCCTACCCATGAGCAACTGATGTTTTTCCAATTATTTAGATCTGATTTTATTTGTGTGAAAAGTGTTTTGTAATTGTGTTCATAGAGTTCCTGGGTTTGTTTCGGAGGTAGACTCCTAAATATTTTATAATGTCTACAGTAAGTTTAAATGGGATTTCTCTTTCTATCTCTTGCTGTTGGGCTTTGTTGGTAATATATAGAAATGCTGATGATTTATGTGGGTTTATTTTATAGCCTGCAACTTTGCTAAAGTTGTTTATTATTTCAAGTAGTTTTTTACTTGATTCTCTAGGATTCTCTAAGTATATCATCATGTCATCTGCAAAGAGTGATAGCTTTGTTTCTTCTTTGCCTATTCTAATGCCTTCAATTTCTTTTTCTTCTCTTATTGCTAAAGCTAAGGTTTCCAGTACAATATTGAATAACAGTGGTGATAATGGACATCCTTGTTTCACCCCCAGTCTTATTGGAAATGCTTCTAGCCTGTCCCCATTACATATAATGCTTGCTGAAGGTTTTAGATAATGCTATTTATTATTTTAAGGAAGACTCCATTTATACCTATGCTTTCTAGTGTTTTTAATAGGAATGGGTGTTGTATTTTATCAAAAGCTTTTTCTGCATCTATTGAGATGATCATGTGGTTTCTGTTGGTTTTGTTGTTGATATGCTCAATGATGCTGATAGTTTTCCTAATATTGAACCAACCCTGCATTCCTGGTATAAATCCTACCTGGTCATAGTGTATTATTCTTGTGATAAGTTGCTGCAATCTACTTGCTAGTATTTTGTTTAAAATTTTTGCATCTATATTCATTAGAGAAATTGGTCTATAATTTTCTTTCTCTATTTTGACTCTTCCTGGTTTAGGTATCAACACCATATTTGTATCATAAAAAGAATTTGGTAAGACTCCTTCTTCACCTATTTTCCCAAATAGTCTATATAGTATTGGAATTAATTGTTCTTTAAATGTTTGATAGAATTCACATGTAAATCCATCTGGCCCTGGAGATTTTTTCCTAGGGAGTTCATCAATGGCTTGTTCAATTTCTTTTTCTGAGATGGGGTTATTTAAGTATTTTACTTCCTCTTCGCTTAATCTGGGCAATTTATATTTTTGTAAATATGTATCCATTTCACTAAGATTGTCAAATTTGTTGGCATATAGTTGGGCAAAATAATTCCTAATTATTGTTTTAATTTCCTCTTCCTTGGTGGTAGCTTCGCCCTTTTCATTCTTGATACTAGTAATTTGGTTTTCTTCTTTCTTTTTTTTAATTAAATTAACCAAAGGCTTATCTATTTTATTGGTTTTTTCATAAAACCAGCTCTTAGTTTTATTTATTAGTTCAATAGTTTTCTTAATTTCAATTTTATTAATTTTTCCTTTGGTTTTCAATATTTCTAATTTGGTGTTTAGTTGAGGATTTTTAATTTGTTCTTTTTCTAGTTTTTTTAGTTGTATGCCCAATTCATTAATCTCCTCTTTTTCTATTTTATTTATGTAAGCATTTAGAGATATAAAACTTCCCCTAAGAACTGCTTTTGCTGCATCCCATAGGTTTTGGTATGTTGTCTCATTATTGTCATTCTCTTGAATGAAATTATTGATTGTTTCTATGATTTGTTGTTTGACCCAATCATTTTTTAGGATTAGATTATTTAGTTTCCAATTATTTTTTAGTCTATCTTTCCATGGCCCTTTATTACATATAATTTTTATTGCATCATGATCTGAAAAGGATGCATTTAATATTTCTGCCTTTCTGCATTGGATTGTGAGGTTTTTATGCCCTAGTACATGGTCAATTTTTGTGTATGTGCCATGTACTGCTGAGAAAAAAGTATATTCCTTTCTATCCCCATTCAGTTTTCTCCAGAGGTCTATCATACCTAACTTTTCTAATGTTCTATTCACCTCCTTAACTTCTTTCTTGTTTATTTTGTGGTTAGACTTATCTAGTGAGAGGGGAAGGTTCAGGTCCCCCACTAGTATAGTTTTGCTGTCTATTTCTTCCTGTAACTCCCTGACCTTCTCCTGTAAGAATTTGGATGCTATACCATTTGGTGCATATATATTTAGTAATGATATTACTTCATTGTCTATGGTGCCTTTTAGCAGGATGTAGTTTCCTTCCTTATCTCTTTTGATTAGATCTATTTTTGCTTTTGCTTTGTCTGAGATCAGGATTGCTACCCCTGCTTTTTTCACTTCAGCTGACACATAATATATTCTGCTCCAGCCTTTTACCTTTACCCTGTATGTGTCACTCTTTTTCAAATGTGTTTCCTGTAAACAACATATTGTAGGATTATGGTTTTTAATCCATTCTGCAATCTGTTTCCATTTTGTGGGAGAGTTCATCCCATTCACATTCACAGTTATGATTACTATCTGTGTCTTTTTCTCCATCCTTTTCCCCTTTATGCTTTTCTTTCTCCTTTTTCCTTTCCCCCTTCACTAGTGTTTTGCTTTTGACCACGCCTCCTTCAGTCCCTTCCCCCTTTTATTATCCCTTTCCCTTTTCTTCCCCTTTAGTCTTACTGCTGCTTCCCTCCTTCTTTCCCCCTCCCTTTTCTTTCCCCCTCCCTTTTCTTTCCCTTTTTCCCTCCTACTGCCTATAGGGCAAGTTAGATTTCTATACCTAACTGATTATATTATGCCCTTCTTGAGCCAAATCTGATGAGAGTAAGGTTCAAACAATGCTCCCCCCCCTTCTTTCCCTCTGCTGTAATAGGATTTTGTGTCTTTTCCTGTAATGTAATTTACCCTTGTCTGCCTCCTCCTTTCTCAGTACATTTTCTAAGATCAGATTGATCCACTTATTTGGATCCATTTAACCCACTTGATTAGATTTTTTTTATCATTACATCAAAGTCAACTAATATCCACCCTCTTTATGTATACTCCTTTAACAAGGTGTAATAACAATACAGTTCTCAAGGGTTGCAAGTCTCATATTCCCTTGTAGGGGTTTAAACAGCCCCCCCTTATTAACAACATATTGTATCCTTCTGTCCCATTTACCTTTTTAAGTCCTTCTTGAGTCCTGTACTTGAAGATCAAATTTTTTGTTGAGCTCTGGTCTTTTTATCAGGAAAGTTTGGAAGTCTCCTATTTCATTGAATATCCACCTCCTCCCTTGAAAAATGATGCTCATTTTTGCTGGGTAATTGATCCTTGGCTGCATTCCAAGCTCCTTTGCCTTAGGAATATCATGTTCCATGCCCTGCGGTCTTTTAATGTAGAAGCTGCAAGGTCCTGTGTAATCCTGACTGTGGTTCCATGATATTTAAATTCTTTCTTTCTGGCTGCTTGCAGCACCTTCTCTTTCATCTGGTAATTTTGGAATTTTGCTATTATATTTCTTGGTTTGTCAATTTGGGATCTCTTTCAGGTGGTGATCGTGGATTCTTTCTATGGTTATTTTCCCTTCTGGTTCTAGGACTTCTGGGCAGTTTTCCTTTATGATTTCCTGAAAGATACTGTCCAGGCTCTTTTTTTCATCATGATTTTCAGGTAGTCCAATAATTTTTAAATTGTCTCTCCTGAGTCGATTTTCCAGGTCGGTTGTTTTACTGATGAGGTATTTTACATTTTCATCTATTTTTTCATTTTTTTGTTTCTGTTTGACTGATTCTTGCTCTCTCATAGAGACATTAGTTTCCATTTGTCCAATTCTAGTTTTTAACAGATTGTTTTCTTCTGTTAGTTTTTGTACTTCCTTCTTCAACTGGCCAATTGTGTTTTTTAGGGACTTGTTTCCTTCAGTATACTCTTCTGTTAGTTTTGTACTTCCTTCTTCAACTGGCCAATTGTGTTTTTTAGGGACTTGTTTTCTTCAGTGTACTCTTCTGTTAGTTTTGTGTCCTTCCTTCTTCAATTGGCCAATTGTGTTTTTAGGGACTTGTTTTCTTCAGTGTATTTTTTTTCCAACTGGCCAATTGTATTTTTGAAGGACTCTTTACCTCTCTCATTTGACTATTAAAATCCTTCTTGAGCTCTTCTAAGAAGGCTTTTTGGGCTTCAGACCAGTTCATATTCCCTTTTGTTGTTGCAGATGTGGGTTTGTTGACAATGTTGTCCTCTTCAGAATTTCTGTCTTGATCTTCACTCTTCTCATAATATGAATCTATGGTACGTTTCTTTTTACTCATGGTGTTTCTTTATTCCCTGGCCTTTAAAGAGATTGAGCTCTCCTGCTGGGGAACAGAGGGTACTGACCCAAGCTTCTTGTGTTGGGAGCCTAGGTCTTGGTCACTGGCTTTGTGCTGGGGCCTCTTATGCTGGGAATTGGAGGCTGTAGGTTTCTGGCAGCTTACTTGTGTTGGGCTGGAATCAGCAAGGCTGGAACTTTCAGGCAATTCTAGGTTGCCTGCTTTTCCTTTCCTTTAGCTTTCTTCAGCTCCTTTTAGATGGGTGCTGCAGGATGTTTATCTGCCTGGGGCCCCTTTCAGTGTTGTCTCCCTCATTTCTGCTAATGCACCGGGAGATTCCTTTGCAGTGGAGTGCCGAGGCTCCTGGTGGTTTTCTGAGCTGGTTTCCACCGGTTCCCTCTGCCCTCACTGAGGCACTCGGAGGTCCAGGTGTTGGTGTTTGCCTGCTCTACCACCTGGGCTTCAGGATTTCTTCACAATTGGAGGCTTCAGGGCTCCTACAGCTCACCTGGTGTTGGGTTGGAATCAGCAAGATCGGGCTTTAGGAAGCCTTTAGGTTGTTTTCTTCACCTCCTTTCAGATGAATGTTGCAGGGTACTTGTCCGCCTGGGGCCCCTTGTAGTTCTGCCTCCCTTATTTTTGCTGAGGCACTGGGAGACCTGTTTGCTGGGCTGCTGCACTGCTGCTTCTCATCTTTCTTCTAGTTCATGTGTTCCAGGGTGTTTTTTTCTGGGGTGATATTTTCTGGGTTTTCAGAGGTTGATAGGGGAGAGTCCGCCATCTTGGCTCTGGGGAGAGTTAGTCTGTTACACTTTGTTGATTCTAAGTTCTCACTCATGACCAGCCTTGAGGCCAAGTGGCTGACTCAGGCAGATAATACTAAGAACTGGGCAGGGAAACAATAGATATGAATTTTGGCATTAAAACTACTTTCTCATGAGGAAATGAGGATCTTTAGCTGCTTAGTTTGTGTATGTTATTAATTAGCACTTGTGGATCATTTCTCATGGTACAAAGCTGTTTTTCTATGAATATATAATCAGAAAATTCCTGAAATAAATTACTCTTGAGCATTAATCTCCAAGACTCGCCTAGCCTGACTTTTCTTTCTCCATTTCCCTTCCCTGTTTTTCTTTCACTGCTCTGTTTTGCACCACGCCCGCTGCTGGCAAATACGTTTGCTTATGCATGTGTTGTGTATGCAGATAGGATCATCTCTGTCTGTGAGAGAGAATGTCTGTGTGGGTGTATAGATATATGTATGTATGGGTGTGTGTGTTTAGGGGTGAACCTGTGTGTGCCTGCTCCCTGAGGGCTGCTCCTGCCCTGGCCTTTGCCTGGAGAGCTGGGTGTTTGGGGGGTCATGGGATTGGGTGGAGTGCAGTGGAGGCCAGCAGGGAGAAGCCTTTGGGGCCACTCCCTCCCTCCCCATATATATATATATTTGTCCTGGTTTCAAGCAGCACCTGGTAAAAGGGGTGTTTCCATGTACCTTTTTGTGGAACAGAAAAGGTGAACTGTCCCTGAACCTGTGGATCTCTATGATTTATAGATTGACAAAAGAGACTTGTTTTAATATGCACTTCTGTCATTGGGAGGGATTTGGAGCATTTTGTCAAAGGGCTGTTGATAGCTTAGATTTTTTTTTCCTTTCAAAACTTCCTGTCCATATCCTTGGACCTTACTGGGGAATGGGTCTTAATCTTGGAAATTGGAATCAGTTCCTTCTATATCTTGCATATGTAACAGTCCTTAGAGAACTTTACTGGAAAGATGTTTTTCCTCACTTAACTGTTACTCTTCTCATTTTAAACTGCATTTGATCTGTTTGTTTGAAAACATTTCAACTTCATAGAAGCACAAATGTCCACTTTATTTTTTATGATCTTCTCCGCCTCTTGTTCTGTCATAATCTCTTCCCCTCTCCATAGATGTGAAAAGTAATTTCCTCCTTGCTTCTGTAATTTCTTGTTGATTCCCCTTTTACACCTAATTCACATATCCATTTGTAGTTTAATTTGATGGGTCATGTGAAGTCATTGGTAGAGTGTTGATGTGAGATGTTGATGTCCTATCAAATTTCTGGCAAACTACTTTTCCCTTACACCATCTGGTTTTTCTTATTTATCAAATAGTGTCATAAAATAGTCTTGCTCCTCCCACCTCTGCTCCCATGCTATCTTTGGATTTATTAAACATTATTTTATTTTATTTGTTTGCTTTTGTACATTGCTTGTCTGCTCTTTTCAACTGATCAACCTTTCAATTTTCCACAAGTTCCAATTATTTTCTGGGCAGCTAGGTGTTTTACTGGGCCTAACTAAAGTCAGGAAGACTCATCTTCATCAGTTCAAATCTGGCCTCAGATCCTTACTAACTGTGTAACACTGAGCAAATCACTTAGCCCTGTATGCCTCAGTTCCTCATCTGTCAAATGAGCTGCAGAAGGAAATGGCAAACCACTCCAGTATCTTTACGGGAAAACCCCAAATTGGGTAAGCTAAAGTCAGAAAGGACTAAATGACAAAAAAAATTGTTTTCATAATCACTGATTTATAGTCTAATTTGAGATCTACTACTGTTAATCACTAACCCAAACCTCTTTCTTTACTCTTTTCCCCACCTCCATTATTATCTTTGAGATACTTGTTTCATAAAATTTTTATTGATGTTTTCTGTTTCTTACATCACCAGGGTATCCCATGTTTCCCTCCTTCTCTCTATCCTTAAAAGCCATGTCATGTGACATAGTTTTTGGTTTGTTTGTTTTAGGGAGGAAAAGAAAAGTGAACACAGCTGATGGATGCATTTGGGAAAAGGTGTGCAATGTGCCGCAACTATGCACCTCTCACTTCCTGGATGGGGTAGGGTGATGGTGTCTTCTCTTGTTTCCTTTTCAATCTCACTTGATCTTTAACATTTTGTTACAGGTACTTTTAATTTTTTACTGAGCCATTCTTTCCATTTAAATTGTTGTAGTAACCATGTATATATTTCTTGGCTTTGCTTAATTCACTTTGCATTGGTTCACAATGATTTTTCCATACTTCTGTACTCATCACACAATCATTTCTTACAGTACGGTAGTAGTATTCCATGACATTCATGTTCCATGCCTTCTTTAGCCATTCCCTGGTTGATGAGTATCTACTTTGTTTCCAATTCATAGCTGTCACAAAAAGAGCTGTTATAAATATTTTGGAGCCAATGCAACCAAGAGTAGAAGGGAAGCAGCAAGCTGGGAAAAAAATTTGCAGCCAGTGTCTCTGATAAAGGGCTCATTTCTAAAATATATAGAGAACTGAGTCAAATGACACATGTCATTCCCTAATTGATAAATGGTTAAAGGATATGAACAGTCAGTTTTCAGAGGAAGAAATTCAAGCTATCTACAATCATATGAAAAAATGTTCTAAATCACTATTGAGTAGAGAAATGAAAATTTAAACAACTCTGAGGTACCACTTCACACCTATCAGATTGGTTAATATGACAAAAAAGGAAAATGATAAATGTTGGAGAAAATGTTGGAGAATTGGAACACTAAAGTATTTTTGGTGGAGTTGTGAATTGATCCAACCATTCTGGAGAGCAATTTGGAATATGCCCAAGGAGTTATAAAACTGTACATACCCTTTGATCCAGCTATACCACTACTAGGTCTGTATCCCAAAGAGATCATACAAATGGGGAAAGGGCCCACATATACAAAAATATTTAGAGCAGCTCTTTTTGTGGTGGCCAAGAATTGGAAACTGAGGTGATGTGCATCAATTGGAGAATGGCTGAACAAGTTGTGTTATATGAATGTAATGAAATACTATTATGCTATAAGGAAAGATGAGCAGGCAGATTTCAGAAAAAACCTGGAAAGACTTAGATGAGCTGATGCCGAGTGAAGTGAGCAGAACCAAGAGAATTTTGCACACAGTAACAACAACATTGTGTGATGACCAACTTTGATAGACTTAGATCTTGTCAGTAATACAATGATCTAATACAATTACAAAAGATTCATGATATAAAATGCTATCCACATCCAGAGAAAAAACTGTGTAGTCTGAATGCAGATTGAAGCATACTATTTCTTTTTTTTTCCTTTCTTTTGGTTTTTCCCTTTTGCTCTGATTGTTCTTTCACAAAATGACTAATGTAGAGATATCTATTTAAAATAAATACATGAATATTTTGGATCATATGGAGACTTTTTTCCTATTGTTGGCTTCCTCGGGAATGGAGTCTTTGTTCTAAAGGCTTTGGATATTGTTGTTGCTTCCTTGTTTAATTCCCAATTACATTCAAAAATGGATGCATCATTTCACAGTTCTACCAACCATGTATTAGTGTGTGTATATTCCCACACTTATTTAGGCATCAAAACCATGTTTGTGACATAAATGGTATTTGATATGACTCCTTTACCTGTTTTTTTATCAAATAGTTTATAGAGTACTAATATGAAATATGTTTTTTTTTAATGTTTGTTAGAATTAACTTCTAAAATTGGGTCCTGGAGATCTTTCTTTAGGGAAATCCTTTATTCCATGTTCAATTTCTTTCTTTCTTTTTTTTTAAGGTAAGGTTATTTAGGGGCAGTGGATAGATCACTGGTCCTGGAGTCAGGAAGATATGAGTTCAAATCCAGCCTCAGACACATAACACTCACTAGCTGTGTGACCCTGTGCAAGTCACTTAACCCCATTGCCTCACAAAAACAAAACAAAACAAAAAACCCCCCAAATAAGTTAAGGCTATTTAAGTCTTCTATTTTGTCTTCTGTTAAAATGGGCTGTTTATATTTTTCCAAGTATTCATCCATTTCATGTAGACTGTCAGTTTTGCTGACATATGACTGAGCAAAATAACTTCTAATCATAGCTTTAATTCATCTTCATTGATTAAGCATTCACTCTTTTGTTTCTGAGACTGGTAATTTGCTTTTCTTCTTTTTTTGTTAATCAAATTAATCAAGGTTTATCTGTTTTATTAGTATTTTCACAAAACCAGCACTTTTATTTATTAGTTTGATTTAAAAAAAAACTTTCTTAATCTTATCTTTGATGTCAGGATTTCTATTTTGATGTTTAATTGGAGATTTTTCATTAGTTATTTTTCTTCTTTTTAAAATTTCATGCCTGGTTGCTTTATCTGCTCTGTCTCTGTTTTATTGATGTAATCATTTAGAGACAGAAATCTCTACATTTATCTATCAAGGAGAGATTACCCCAGAAATCCTTGCACCACAGCTGATGCATTTTGTAATCAGAAAGCTTCCTTTCAAGGGGCCTGTAGCTTGAACTAAGACTGAACTAACACACACACCCCCATCCTCCAGTGGCCAGAAAGGGAAACCCAACCTTAGAAGATTACACTACTTAACTTATACTTAATCTCTAGCTGAACAAAAATATCGGTGCTTATCCATTTGGTCTAAAAAACTTGAACTATAGTCAAACTCCCTTTCTCCAGCTGCCAGAAAGGGGAACTTAGCCTTTAAAATGATTCCTATAATCCTATGATTATTGTATTCCTACAGATATATGTCTTACTCAACTATCTGCTAATAAATGATAAAATCTTATCAATCTAAATCTAAATTCACTAAATCTATAGGTAACCTATACTTAAGAGAATATCTTTGTTAGTTTGGCTTAGCTGTTAGGGATAGCTTATCCTAAAGGAGGGAGCTTAATCCTACAATCAAATTAAAAATAAATCAAAGTCATCAATACTAACTGATTGAAATGGTATTCCTTTTCACTCCACCACCTAGTCCCACCATTGGTATTTCCTTCACATCGGGTCCAGGTCAGTCTCTACTCCTGTGTTAACAGATCTCTCCTTGCAACCTCCCACGTTGTCTGGGCCTTGGGAGAATGTGTCAATGTGACCTTTTGATGGCTCTATCACTTGAGAATTTGATGTGAGGTATCATTTTAAAGTTGTTCGGAGGAGACTGTTGGGAGAGTTCGGCTAAGTGCTTCCTCTGCTCAGCCTTCTAGTTAATAACTTCTTGAATTGCATTAGTGATCATTTGATCTTTCATGAGGTACAGGAACCAGCAAAGGGAAAAGGGCATTATTGCCTGATTCTGAGCATTGTAACTGGCTCTCCCCAATTGCTGATACGCTCTCACTCTTCATCGCCACCTCTTGGCATCTCTGGCATCCTTCACATTCCAGATCAAATCCCACCTTCTATAGGAAGCTTTTCTTGATCCCCCCACCCTAATTCTAGCTTCTTCCCACTGCTTATTACTTCCACTTTATTCTTTCCATAGCTTAGTTCTCCATAGTTGTTTGCATGTTATCTTCCACATTAGACTGAGCTCCTTCAGAGCAGAGACTGTCTTTTGCCTTTCTTTCTATCCCCAGCACTTATTAACAAAGTGCCTGGCACATAGTAAATGCTTAACATATATTCATTGACTGACTTCAGGATCAGATTCTCAGTAACAGGAAGGAACTAGTTGCTGGAATGGAAATGATGGGAGTGCTACGAGGAAGTGACCATTCAATCCTAGAGTTCATGATAAAGGAGAAGCAATTTGGGTGTAGTATGAGAAGCCAATGAACCTAGCAGTTTAGTGTTCCAGAAATCCAAGGACCATAACTACTAGGGGTAGGGACTTAACTTTTTTCTGACAATATCTTCTGAGAATACTGGAAAGCAGTATGGAAGAAATTAGGTGTAGACCAACATCTCACAACATAAACCAAGATAAGCTCCAAATGAATACATGACTTAGACATAAAGGGATATAGTATAAACAAATTCCAGAATTTAGAAATTACCATTTCCATTTATAGATAGAGGAAGAGTTCAGGAAAAATGAAAGGATAGAGAGGGTTTCAGGAGGTAAAAATGATCATTTAAATTACATAAAATTCAAATGTCTCATAGTATTTTATTTTTCCCAAGTTGCATGTCAAGAAAATGTTAACATTTTTTTTCACAAGATTTTGAGCTCCAAATTTTTCACCGTCACTTCCTCCCCTGCCCTCTTTTGATAATGGTTGGCAATTTAATATAATTTATAGGTACGTTGTGATTAAAAAAAATTCCATATTAGTCAAAATTATGAAAGAAGAAACAGCTCAAAAGAAAAAAAAACATGAGAAAGAATAAAGTAAGTGAAAAAATATGCTTCAATCTGCATTCAGCGTGCATCAGTTCTCTATCTGGATATGGACAGCAAATTTCCTTCATGAGTCCTTTGTATTTGTCTTGGATCATTGTGTTGCTGAGAAGAGCTGAATCATTTGGAGTTGATCATCTCACAATGTTGCTGACACTGTGTACAATGTTTTCCTTGTAGAGCAGATTAATGACCTGGGCATGCAATTAAAAGAAGGCTAGAAAAATGATGAATTAAAAAATCCCCAATGAAACAAGAAATTGGAAATCCCGAAAGTCAAAGGAGCTTAAAAAAGTGAAAGTTAAGAAAACCATTGAACAAAGAAATCAAACTAAGAGCTGGTTTTATGAAAAATAAAATAAAAAAGATAAACCATTGTTGTATTTGATTTAAAAAAAAAGAAAGTACCAAATGATTAGAATCAAAAATAAAAGAGGTGAATTTACCATGAATGAAGAGAAAATGAAAGCAACAATTGAGAGCTATTTTACCCAATCGTATGCCAATAAATTTGACAATCTGAGTGAAACGGATGAGTATTTATAAAAATATTAATTGCCCAGATGAAAAGAAAATAGAATATTCAACTCTATTTTAGAAAAAAAAAATGAAGAAGCCATCAATGGACTCCTGAAGAAAAAAATTCACCAGGGCAAGATGGATTCGCAAGTGAATTTTACCAAATATTGCAAAAAAGGTGAAGAAATAAGCCTTCCAAATCCCTTTTATGTCACAAATATGGTGTTGATACCTAAAGCAGGAACAGCCAGAACAGAAAAAGAAAAGTATAAATCAATTTCCCTAGTGAATATTGATGCAAAACTGTTAAATAAAATACTAGCAAGGAGATTACTGATACATACACACACACATAGAGACACAGACATGTGTGTGTGTATGTTGTCTGTGTGTCTGTGTCTGTATGTGTATCACCAGGGTCATATAACAAGACCAGGTAGTATTTATACCAGGAATTCAGGGCTGGTTCAATATTAGTGAAACTATCAGCATAATTGACCATATCAATAAGAAAACCAACAGAAATCATATGGCTATCTCAATAGATGCTCTTGCAATAAAAGAAGAAAAAGAAATCAATGGAATTAGAATGGGCAATGAGGAAACAAAACTATAGCTCTTTAAAGATGATATGAGAGTAAACTTAGAGAACCACAGAGCATCAAGTAAAAAATTATTTGAAATAATTAACAAATCTAGCAATGTTGCAGGATATAAGATAAACCCTCAAAAATCATCAGCATTTCTTTATATGACAAATAAAGCACAACAGCAAGAGACAGAAAGAGAAATTCCATTTAAAATAATTGTAAACAATACAAATCCTTAGGAGTCTACCTGCCAAGCAAACCCAGGAACTATATTAACATAATTTAAAAGATAGACTCCCGAGCATTTTATGTTGTCTACAGTTATTTTGAATAGAATTTTCCTTTCTATCTCTTACTGCTGGGCTTTGTTGGATATGTATAAAAATGTTGATGATTTATGTGGGTTTATTTTATATCCTGCAACTGCGCTGAAGTTGTTAATCATTTCAACTAGATTTTAGTATCTTCTCTAGAACTCTCTAAGTATGCTTTCTTCAGAGTATGGAAATTTTGTTTCCTCATTGCCTATTCTAATTTCTTCAATTTATTTTTTCTTCTCTCATTGCTAGAGCTAACATTTCTAGTATAGTACTGAATAATAGTGGTGATAATGGGCATCCTTGCTTCATGCCTGATCTTATTGGGAAGGCTTCTAGCTTATCCCCATTAGAGATAATGCTTGCTGATGGTTTTAGATAGAAACTATTTTTCCTTTTAAGGAAAGCCCCATTTATTCCTATGTCCTCTAATGCTGACGGGGGAGGTGGGTGGGGAGGACTGGGTTAAGCAAAGAGTCCTTAGATTATAGACTGTTAGAGCTGGGAGGATCCTTATATAAAAATGTGGAGCTTCACTGATTATTCTGCTCCCTTCAAGGTAAATAAATACCTTACTTAGGGAAGAACAATTATTATTTGAATCAATCAATCAATCAATCAGATCCAAGGGAGAGCAGGTTCTGCATATAGCTTTTGGAATCAATCAAAATCATTGACTTGTGGGATTTGGTCATGCCTTTAGGAACTTGTATGAAAGAGAGGACCAATCCCAGAAAACGATAGAGATTCCTAGGTTTTGGAAGTAGAGAGGAAAGAGCAGAGTCATAGCAAGCTGAACGAAGAACTGGCAGAGCTGGATCCATGAGGAAAAGGTGAAAGAGATGGTAGGACTAAGATCTGGCAGAGAAGGAAAATATCAAAGATGGACACTGGCTCTATGAGCATCTCAGAGTAAAAGACCCAGGCTAATGCCACTAGTGTACCCACCTACTTGAGGCCTAAGGAAAGTTCCAAGAAGATGTCTGCTCCTTCCCCAACTTCTCCTCTTAATACCTAGCTAATTAGAGACCCAACAGTAATCTACTTTTTAGTGACAGAAAGGTTTCTAGTAACCTGGACTTGGCCTCAACCACAGAGTCCAGGGGTTGAATAGAGACAGATAAAAATTTCAGTTCAAGCAGAGAGCCCAACCTCTGCCTAAATGGTAGGAATTTTTCTAACCCATAATGTTTCAACTAAAAGAAATTCCTTAAAGCTACAAAAGATGAAAGCAAAAGATGCGGATTGAGGTAGGGCATTTTCCTACCTTTAGGTTCACTTTAAAAATGAGCTCATTATTGTAAGATGGTGTTACACTTAGATAACAGGTCATAGAATGTCAGGGCTGGGAATATTCTTAGATCACAGAATGTGAAATGTGGGAAGATCTCAAGATCAAAGAAAATGGAATGTAAGAGCTTGAAGGGACCCTAGAACACAAAAGGTCAGAGGTTGGGAGGATCCTATTAACATCACAGAATGCCAGATCTGAAAGGACCTTGGAACCCAGAATGTCACTGATCCAGGGGGACTTCTGGCCCTATATACACTAGCTGCAATAGAATTGTCCTCAGCATGCAGACAGACAGAACTGGGCGGGGGGTGTCTTCAGAATACTGAATATCATTGCTGGAAGAGTATTTGCCTAAGCTCACACAGTTTATGCTAGAGATCTTCCCAGTTAGAGAGTGGAACTGAGGTCAAGTCTATGGATACAATTGTGTATGAAATCTGATCCTTCAAAACTAATTAAGAAGAAACGCTTCCTCCCACTGTCTGACCTCTAGCAGAACCTGGAATGTGTATGGTTCAAATGTAATCTACCTAATCCTGGAGTGAAGCCCTTCTTCCACTGATTTTTCACAATAACTAAATAAAAAAACAAAAAGGCATTTTTCAGTTGCCAGGTAGCACAAATGAACCCACGTAAGCCCTGCCTATGTCAGCCCCCACCATACTACCTGGTTTGGCTCAATCACTGAAAATTATTGATGAGGTGACTTATTTTGTCAATGTAATGTGAAAGCATAAATGGGCATTGAAACCCTCTGCGTCAAAAAGTCCAACTACTGGGCCCCAGGATGCTTTCCCCTGGCTTGTTCAAAGGTAGGGTGTAAGACAGGGGTCTCACATATTTTCCAGTGGAACTCCAACTCAAGTTACCCACCTCAATTTTGGTGGAATATAATCTCTCTAGAGCCAAAATTTAGTGTATACTAAAGACAACCCCAGCTAGTTCTAATCACTGGTTGCCATGGTGACTGGTCATTGCCAAGAATATCTGGAATCCTGGGCTGCTGGCACTCAGGCTTCCTCCTTAACAGGCCTTCATTATACTCCATAGGCCAGGAGGAGGGAAGGGCTTCTTCCTGCTTTGTCCTGGCCTGCCAGCTGGGAGCAGATCTAAATCACAAGGGCCTACAAAATATCAGGAATACCTACATGCATACACAGGTGCTGTGTATATTTTACATACTGGAAGACAGAGAACAAAACAAAGACAGATATAGAGATACAGAGACAGAGACAGGCAGAGCTACAGAAACAGAAATATAGATGCCGGCTGCAGAACAGTATGCACGAGAAGACACATAAAACAAGCAGCTGTTGCTATGAGACATGCATCAGGGAAGGGAACAAACATTCCCTTCCCAGGGATTCTGGTAACCTCACTGATCTCCTAGCCAGATGAGAAGAAACTGAGGCCCCATGAGGTCAAGTTTTTGCCCAGAGTCACACAGGTACCAAGTATTAGAGGCAGCATTTGAACCCAGGTTCTCTGACTCCATAGCAGCCAGAGTTCTTTCCAGAATACAATTCTGTCTCCCAGCGCAACTTTTGCCACCAAACCATGGATTTCTCAGGGGACATCAGAATTTGGCTTTTATTTCTCCACAAAGAAATCTTAAAGGACCTTAAGCTTGAATGTGAGCAATCAGGCTAATAACATAACAAACATAGGACTTTATTTTTACCTGGTGAAAAATGCAAGATACAAAGGATTTGTACTTGATCACAGTGCCTGGCATATACACAGCAGGCACTTAATAAATACCTGTTTGATTGTCTGGGCCCATAAAAGTCAATACAACTCTTCTTCCTTCTCCAATGATCTTGTCTATCTCACCATTGTCTATTCTTAGGTTGAGGTCTCTCATCCACCAAGGAGAAAGCCCTTGGGATCAGCAGAATGCACCCATTTCCCTCTGTTGGCTTCCACCTTCCACCTTATTACTCTGCTTAGGTCTCTATGTTTTCAGGATGATGTTTGAGAGTAGGTCATAGATGGGACTATATCTCCAGAAGTGGATTTAGACAAGTTTTCACCTGGGAGCTTGGGCTGCCTTCTGTTGAATGCTGTGTTTACACTTCGAAGCTTCAAAGCAACTGTAGGCTTTTCATCAGGAATGTTAGGAAATCTTCCATTCCAATAAAAGTCCATGTTTTCCTCTGTGAGATTATACTATTTGACTGGGTAAGTTATTTTGTTTGTAAGCTTATATTCTTTGTATTTTGAAATATAATATTTTAAGCTCTAAACTCCTTTAGGGGAATGGCTGCAAATCCTGTGCATTTGTGACTGTAGCTCTTTGGTACTTGCATCTTTTCTTTGCAGATTGATGGCAATATTTTTTTCTTTTACCTGAAAAACTTGGGATTATGGCTATAATGTTACTGGTAGCTTTCATTTGGTTGGGGTCCTTTCTGGGGATCTGTAGATTCTATTTCCTCTTTGTTTGCTAGTTCTAAGGTGTCTGGAAAGTTTTGTTGTTTGATTTCTTGAAATATTATATCTAAGCTCTTTTGTAATGTATAGCTTTCAGTTTTTCCAATAATTCTTAAATTTTCAGTCCTCAATCTTTTTCCAGGTCACTGTTTTTCTATGATATGCATTATCAGTTCTTTAAAAAATGTTTTTGGGTTTTTTTTTTGTATGTGTGGTATATCACCTCAGTTATCCTATGTATCTCTTACCTTCTCCCTCCCAGAGAACAATCTGCAATTACCAATACTATTTTTAAAAGGAAAAAAAAATAATTCAGCACAAGCTAATTGATGCATTGAAACATTCTAAAAAATATGTGCAATCTGTAACACCTGTGGAACCTTATCTACACATAGGGATAGGTTATGGGTGTATTCTCGTAGCTCTTCATTCGAATAATGCTTGGTCTTTACGATTTTGTTTTATTTACTTTTGGATTTTGGTGTTTTGTTTTCATTTACATTTTTGTGGTTACTGTGTATGTTATGTTCTTGGCTCTGCTTACATCACTTTGCATCAATTTATATGGATTTTCCATGGTCCTCTGCATTCATGAGGCGCATCACATTTTATAGTACAGCAATATTTTTTATATCTTTTTTTGGTACAGCTGAAAGTAGGATAGCATTCAAAATGCATAACAATAAATTTCCATTTCAAGAAAACTTTTATAATAAATATTATGCATTGTCTTGAGAGCTGTTCATCTTTTCTTTTCTTCCATGTAAGTTTTCTTTTATTATATGCTGTGCATGTTTTACTTTGTTCTTTTCCCTCCTCCCCCCCTCCAAGGCTACAATTAAGCACAGATAGATATGTATATAGGTTATAAATATATACATTCAAATATACATATATACACATCTATACATATATAGCCATATACTTTCCCTAACAAATTCTACTCCTGATCTTTGTTTTTATGTTAGTTCATGTCTCTTATTTCTTATCTATCTTAACTCCTCTACTTTACTTCTACCCACTACCTTGGTCTCCTATTACTTAACCTATTCCCCCTCCAAGGATCCTTCCCTTATCCTCCCATTCCCATAAATCTAAATACCATTCTATACCCCTCTTTATTGCCTAACCCTCCCCTCTAGATATCCCTTCCTTATTCTCTCCCCCCATCCTCTTAGTGTTTTATTGTTTATGAGTTTAAAAGACTTTTATACTATTCTAGGTGAATATATATTGTTCTCTTTTGAACCCATTTCCAATGAAAGTAGGTTTCCAGAGCTAACAGCCCTCCTACCCCATCTAATTGCTCTGTGTCAATTCTTACTCTCACATCTCATTTGTATAAGATAATTACTTGGGGCACCTTAGTGGAGCAGTGAATACAGCACCAGCCCTGGAGTCAGAAGGACCTGAGTTAAAATCTGGCCTCAGATCGAACACTTGACATTACTAGTTATGTGACCTTGGGCAAGTCTCTTAACCCCAACTGCCTAAAAATAAAAAAAAAAGATAATTACTCTTTGTAGCTGTTCCTAAACAGTTTTAATTTTTTAAAATCATATCATACTCAAGTCTACCCCAATTTTTCTTACGAATTGTCCAGTTACTAATAGCAGTCTTATACATACATTTTACATTTTACATACACAAAAGGTAAACAGTCTGTCCTTATTGAGTCCCTTGTAATTAATCTTTTATGTGTACCAAAGAGCCATTTCTCTTAATTCTTCTATGTTAAATTTTCTACTAAGTTCAGGTTTTTTTTTTTGACAAAGTCCTGAAAGTCTGATAGTTCATTAAATGTTCATTTTCTTTTTAAATTCAGGAATATACTTAGCTTTGCTGGGTATGATATTTTTGGCCACAACCTCAGTTATTTTGCTCTTCAATATATAGTGTTCCAAGATGTGTAGTCTTTTAGTATCCCCACTGCTAAGTCTTATGTGATTCCAATTGTGGCACTGCCATATTTAAATCATTTTCTTGTTGTTCTTAAATATCTTATCCTTGAGCTGGGTGTTTCAGAACTTGACTATAATATTCCTGTGTATTTTCCTTATAAGACCTATTTCAGGTGGTGATTGGTGGATATTTTCTATTTCTACTGTCCCTTCTTTTACTAATGCTTCAGGACAATTTTCTTTAATTATTTCTCATGTTATTAATTAAGATTCTTTTTTTGAGGATAGCTATCAGGTAGTCTTAATTATTCATATGTTTTCTCTTCTTGATCTGTTCTACAGATCAGTTGTTTTTCTTATCAGATGTTTTACATTCTCTTCTATCTTTTCATTCTTTATTCTTCATTATTACTACTTGATCTCTCTTATAACTTTGCTGGCTTCCCCTTGCCCAATTCTGATTTTCCAGGAGTCATTTTCTTCCTTAAGATTCTGGATCTGAGGGCGGAGCCAAGATGGCGGAGTGAAAGCAGTGACTTGCTTGAGCTCTCCCCCAAACCCCTCCAAATACTCATAAAAAATAGCTCTAAACAAATTCTGAAGCAGCAGAACCCACAAAAAGACAGAGTGAAACAAATTTCCAGCCCAAGACAACCTGGATGATTGATCAGAAAGGTGTATCACGTCAGGCTGGGAGCGCAGCTTGGGCGTGCAGGCCGTAGCAAACCTGGAGCAGTCCTCAGAGGACTGAATTGCGGGCAGCTGTGGAGGTTTCCAGACTCCTCAATCCATGAATGCCAAAGACAACTTAGAAGGTCAGTGGGAAAAGTCTGTTTCTGTCGGTGGTCAGAGGAAGGTGGGGTCTCAGCTCCATTCCCCAAGAGCCTGGTCCTGGGGGGAGTAGCTGCTTCCCAAGCTTCTGGCCCACAGACTGAGGGGGAATCCGGTGGCTGATCAGAGAGGGACTGTAGGGATCTCTTTGCCAGTGCTGAGGCAGGAATCTCTTGCTTAGCCCGTGTGTGGATCTGGGTCACAGTTCTGGGCGGAAGTGCTGGGGTGAGGAGGAGCACTGGCATGGTGGAGCTTGTGCTGGCTGTGGACAGGAAACCCTCCTCACAGTTACAGGACAGAAAGGAATACTTGTGGTCACAGGCCAGGAAAGGAGGAAACACCTAGCCCCTTATCATACCACCTTGGAAGAACTGAAAATTTACAGGTCCCTACAAGTATCTCTGAAAACAGCTACACAAACCCCTGAAGCTTGGGACAGTATACTTTCCACATTGGAAGCAGACTCTTACCTTAACAAGGGAGTTTAAAACTCAAGTAAGTGGCTGGGATCATGAGCAAGCAGCACAAAAAGAGTCAGAGTATATTATCTTACTTTGGTGAAAAAGAAGATCAAAATATACAACCAGAAAAGACAACAAAATCAAAGCTCCTACATCCAAAGCCTCCAAGAAAAATATGAATCAGTCCCAGGCCTTGGAAGGGATCAAAAGGGATTTTGAGTAACAACTAAGGGAAGTAGAGGAAACACTGGGAAGAGAAATGAGAGTGATGCAAGAAAATCACGAAAAACAAGTCAACAGCTTGCTAAAGGAGACCCAAAAAAATACTGAAGAAAATAACACCTTAAAAAACAGCCTAACCCAAATGGCAAAAGAGGTCCAAAAAGCCAATGAGGAGGAAAATGCCCTAAAAAGAAAAATTGGCCAAATGGAAAAGGAAGTCTAAATGATTACTGAAGAAAATACTTCCTTAAAAATTAGAATAGAGCAATTGGAAGACAGTGACTTTATGAGAAATCAAGACACTGTAAAACAAATCCAAAAGAATGAAAAATTAGAAAACAATGTGAAATATCTCATTGGAAAAACAACTGACCTGGAAAATAGATCCAGGAGAGAGAATTTTAAAATTATTGGACTATCTGAAAGCCATAATCAAAAAAGAGCCTAGACATCATCTTTTGAGAAATTATGAAGGAAAACTGCCCTGATATTTTAGAACCAGAGGGCAAAATAGAAATTGAAAGAATCCACAGATCTCCTCCTGAAAGATATCCCCAAAGGAAAACTCCTAGGAGTATTGTAGCCAAATTCCAGAGTTCTCAGGTCAAGTAGAAAATATTACAAGCTGCCAGAAGGAAACATTTCAAGTACTGTGGAAACACAATCAGGATAACACAAGATTTAGCAGCTTCTACATTAATAATATTGTGGAGGGCAAAGGAGATAGGATTACAACCAAGAATCAGCTACCCAGCAAAACTGAGTATAATCCTTCAGGGGAAAAAATGGTCATTCAGTGAAATAGAGGACTTTCAAGCATTCCTGATGAAAAGACCAGAGCTAAACAGAAAATTTGACTTTCAAATACAGGACTCAAGTGGAACATGAAGAGGTAAACAGGAAAGAGAAATCATAAGAGACTCATTAAAATTGAACTGTTTACATTCCTGCATGGAAAGATGATATTTGTAACTCATGAGAACTTTGTCAGTATTAGGGTAGTTGAAGGAAAAAAATTGTATGTATGTATATATAGATAGATAGAGGGCACAGGATGAGTTGAAGATTAAGGGGTCATATCTGGAGAATAAAATTAAGGGATGAAAGAAGATGATACTCGGGAGAAGAAAGGGAGAGGTAGAATGGGGTAAATTATCTCACAAAAAAAACAGAAAAGAAAAGTCTCTCACAGTGGAGGGAAACAGGGGAAGGTGAGAGGGAATGAGGGAATCTTATTCTCATAGGATTTGGTTTAAGAAGAGAATAACATACACATTCAATTGGGTATGGAAATCTGTCTTACCCTACAGGAAAATAGGGGGAGAAGGGGACAAGAGAGCAGGGGGGTGATAGAGAGGAGGCCAGATTGGGAAAGAGGGTAATCAGAAGCAAATACTTCTGAGGAGGGACAGGGTCAAAAGAAAGAATAGAATAAATGGGAGGGCAGGATAGGATTAAAGGAAATAGAGTTAGTTTTTCACAACATGTCTACTAAGGAAGTGTTTTGCATAACTGCACGTGTACATCCTATATTGAGTTGCTTGCCTTGTCATTCAGGGTGGGTGGGGAGGGAGGAAGGGAGAAAATTTGGAACTCAAAGTTTTAAAAACACATGTTTTAAAAAAAACGTTTTCACATGCAACTGGGAAATAAGAAATACAGGAAATGGGGTACAGAAGTCTATCCTGCTCTATAGGAAAATAGAAGGGGAAGGGGATATGAGAAGGTAGGGGGGAGAGATAGAAGAGAAGGCAGACCAGGGGAAGGGGTATTCAGAATGCATGCCATCTTGGAGTGGGGGGAGGGGTGAGAAATTTGGAACTCAAAAACTTGTGGAAGTGAATATTGAAAACTAAAAATAAAGAAATTTATATTTTAAAAAAAAAGATTCTGGATCTCCTTTTCTAATTGGTTGACTTTCTTTTCATAATCTTGTTTTTCTTGGATTATTCTTGTTTTTTGTTTGTTTTGTTTTCCTCAATCTCTCTCATTTGATTTTTAATTTTTTAAAAATAATTCTTCTATGAATTCTTTTTGGGCAGGTGACCATTTCATATTACTCTGTAGGGTAGAAGAGGGTTTCTTTGCTTCAATATACTCATCTGAAGACGAACATTGGTCTTCTCTTTTCCCATAGCAACTCTCTATTGTTGTACTCTTTCTTTTTTGTGCATTTTTTTGTAGTGGCATAGCTTTTGTAATCACCTTTAGTAATTGTGCATCTGGCCTCAGATCCTCCTTCAGTTCTCCCCTCTGGCCTAGAACTGAAACCAAGACCTCTAGCCTCCTGTAAGTGCCCACAGCCAGCAGTGTCCCTGACCCACAGCTTCTGCACTAACCTGGTGTGTGCTGGTTCCTTCTCACCCACTGCCACATCTCCCCAGTACAGCTGGGTCTAGCATTCCTTATCAGCAGAGGTTCCCTCGATCTTCCTGGGCTCACATGCCCAACTTCCTTCTGTGTCCCAGGGGTAAATCTTCCTGTGGCTGGGGCTGAGGCAGCTCCCAACCCAGATAACCTCAGGGCTCTCTGCTTGTTGTTTAAGCAGACCTAGGACCTATCCTGGAGGTGTTTACTTTTCACAGGGACTCATCCTGGGATTTTACTTCAGAACTTCACTGAATGTCTCAGAAGGACCCTACTCTGATTTATTTTTATTGCTTGATATTTGTGGTGAAATGCTACTTCATCTCTTGCATAGGGGAAAATCTTGAGAACTTGCAATTTTCTGACCTACTCTGCCATCTTCCCAGAATCCTCTCCTTATATTACATTCATATACCATGATTTTTTTTAGCAATTCCTCACTAGCCATAGCCATCTATTTGTTTCTACTTCTTAGCTATCACCAAAAGCCCTTGCTATAAATATTTTGGGGGAATATGGGGGTCTTTCTTCTTATCATGCTTCTTTGGGGTATACCATCAGTAATGGAGTCTCTGATTCAGAAAGTGTAAACATTTTAGTCACTTTATTTGCATAATTCCAAATTTCTTTACGAAATGGTTGCACCGTTTCATAGCTCTACCTACAATCTATTCGTGTACCTATCTTTACACAATTCCTCCAACATCAACGTTTGTTATTTTTCCCAGTTTGAGAGGGTAGGGTGAAACATCAAGGTTGTTTTGATTTGTGCATGAGAATTACTTGAGCAGAATGTATAGCCTGCATAGTAAAAATAATCAACAGAACTGATAAACTGAAATCTGCACAAAAGTGAATGACAAGCTAAAAGAAAAGGAGCAAAACCCAGTAACATTTAAAGAAAATATGTTCACTATACAAGAAATACGACTTGAAGACAGGATGTATAGAGACAATGTGAGTATAAGAAGACTCCCAAAGGGGCAGAATAGTACCAAAAACCTTAGCACTATGACATAGAAAATTATATAAGAGAACTGTTCAGATTTTCCAAAGATAGAAAATGAAATGCCAATTGAAAAAATGCATAGATCACCTCTAGAAAAGAAACACCAAAGGTGCAATTTCCAAGACACATGGTGTTTGAATTTAATAATTCAATTGATTCAGTTGAGAAACACCAAGTTCTACAAGTAATAAACAGATATTTCTCACACCCTGCCTATCAGTGAATCAGTGATAATTGTGGGACTACAAATGGGGTGGTGGATAAAAAGGGGACAAAGGGGAGTGTGTGATGTGTGGGTCAAACTGAGGATTAACAAAGAAGCAAGTTAACCCTTGTAGCCTCAGGAAGTGAAGAGCCTTCAGGGAAATGGGTGAAGAGCAGGAGGGAAAGGGGAAGGAGGAAGGAGGGAGCCCTTGTTCTGGTAGTGAGAGGGGACTCTACTGGACTGAGAATGAGGAAATGGGGGAAGAAGTAAATAACCAGAAAAGAGGAAGCAAAAAAAAGGAACTAATAAGCAAAACCCCAAAGAGTAAGAAATCACAGGAGGAGGTGATCAGGGGTGAGGAGAAAAGAGTTTTTGGGAAAAGGGCCATGTGAAAAATAATATGCTAAAGTAACTGAAGGAACATAGTACTGAGTTTACAGCCATAGAAGAGGAAACTCATAACTTTAAAATCCCCTCATATTATCAAGCAAAAAACAAACATTTATTAAGCACCACCAATGTGCTAAACACTGTGTTTATTGCAGGAGATACAGAAAAAGGCAAAAGACAATCCATGCCCCCAAGGAGCTTTCAGTCTAAAGGGGGAGCTTGTGGTCTAATGAGGGTGTTTGTTGTCTAATTGGGGATCTTACCATTTACTTACAGTCTTACAGTCTACTGCAGGAACTTACAGTTAAAATTAGAGACAAATAGAAGAAAATGGAAACAACTAAAATGAGAAACAGTGCCAGTTTGGAAAAGAAACAAAATTCTTCAATATGTCATTTACAAGAAATACATTTGCAATACAATGGTATAAACTAAATAAAGCTTAGGAGATGGTGGGGAAAAAATGATCAAGTGATTCCAAAAAAGTGGATACTGTAGTCATGGTATCTAACAAAGCAAGAGCACATATTTTTAAAAAAAATGATAAATAAATAATAAAACTGTGTTAGACTGACAAGAACCATAAATAGTAAACCATTATCAGTAATAAACTTTTACCCTTCCAATTCCTTAGCATCCCATTTCAAAAAATAAGCATTAACTGACCTAGAAGAAGACATAGACAGTAACAAAGCAGTGACGGGAGATGTCAATATCTCTCTGGACCACTGGGCCTGGAACCAGGAAGACCTGTGTTCAAATATGGCCTCAGGAACTTACTAGTGGTGTGATGGTGAATAGGTGAACAAGTGAACAAGTGATTGTATATCCTAGTTGTGAAATAGGGAGAAGAATATAATCTACCTCACATGGTTGTTGTGAGGATCAAGTGAGAAAATAATTGTAAAAGAGAGAAACACAATGCCTGGCACATAGTAGATGCCTAATAATGGTTGATTGATTGATGAATAGAGTTTCAAATCTGGAAGATTATTCTTCCTTTTGTTGTAATAGTGTGTGCCCAGTTTAAACTTCAACCAGTCTACACTGAAGGGTACAAGGTGGCAAAACCAGAAATACTAAAAGGCAAAAGAGAAGGCCTTTCAGATCTAGAAGAAACATTCCACATAGAAAGGGTATGAGGCTTCAGGTCCTCAAATGCATATCCATGGCTTTGGGATAAATGCTTTGTAACTAGTGTTTTTGCTGTACCATTTAAATGACTTCTCTAGGAAAGGAAGTCTACTGGCTGATTGCTAAAGAGGAAACACAGGAGGGAGGGTTCCTCAACTAATGTTAGTACCCTGGGTGTAGTAGCAGCTACACTTTGTAGTACCTATGTGGGATGGGGGAGTCAAGTAAAACAAGAGTTGTGCAATAAGAGACACATTAATAAGCTGGAGAGTATCCTCATAGGATGAACAGGATGGTAAAGAAGCTAAAACTCATGCCATTCAAGGATGAAGAAAACTAAGGTGTCTGAATTATTCAGTCAAGAAACACTTGCAAAATGCATACTAAGTGCAAGGCACTTAGGAAGAAAAAGAAAAGCCAATCTCTTTTCTCAAGGACCTCAGAGTCTAATAGGAGAGGCAATATACAAACAGATGAAGTACTGACAAACCATATACAGGATAAATTGGAAAACAGCAAGAGAACCAAGGCCCTAGAGCTAAGGAGGTCCGAGATAGGCTTCTTGAAGAAGGTGAAATTCTAAGTGGGACCTGAAAGCAGTCAGGGAATCCAGGAGATAGAGATGAGGAGGGAGAACATTGCAGGGAAGAAGGACAGCCCATGAAAATGGCCAGAGTTGGGAGATGGAGTGTCTTGTGCAAAGACTAGCAAGGATGAGGGTCACCGGATTACAGACTACCTGGAAGGAGAGTCTAAGGTATAAGAAGAATAATGCAGAGATGGGGGTCCAGTTATGATGGACTTTGAACATCAAATAGAGGTTTTTATATTTGATCCTTGAGCTGATAGGGAGTCACTGGGATATGTTGAATAGGGGAAATGACATGGTCAGACCCGTGTGTTAGGAAGATCACTTTGTCAGCAGAATGGAGGATAGACTGAAATTGGTAGAGATTTGTGGCAGGAAGGCCAACTAGCAGCTATTGTAGTATTCTGGGCATGAAGTGATGAGGGATGTCTGCCCTGAGTCTTCTCCAGAACAATCACCTACATTTTCTTCAGGTGCTTATAGGTGAGCCCTTGTCAATGGATTAGGTAGAGGTCAGAGATCATAGTAATGGGTGGATCTTGCAAAAAGAGAGATTTAAACTTGATGTCAGAAACACCTGAAGAGGTCTAGGACTTTTGGGGTGCTGGTGGGGGAACACCCCAAGATTGCGGTACTGGGCCCTGCCTGAATGAATTCAATTCAAATCTTCTTCAAGCCAGAGGAAAAGTTTTTTAGTGAAAAATTGCATAGGTCAGGTGATGCCAGGTAAGGAGAAGCAGGTATGAGAAAAGCTCAGCCTTTGGGGCATGAGAGATTCTCAGCATATTAGCTGAATGTTAGTAACTCCAGTGGGGACTTGCGAGCATGACAAAGTCTCAGTCTTTTGAGCATGAGGTTCTCAGCATCTCAGTGGGGGCCAGGGTGGATCTTAAATACTAAAGTAACTTTGGGTGACCAGAGAAGGGGGCTGGGAAAAGGGTCTAGGTAAGAATTTTAATTGGGGAGGTCCTTCTTCCCTGCAATGTTCTCCCTCCCTTGGGAATAGCTAATGGAGGGAACAGGAAAGCATTGGTCAAAGGGAGATAAGGGGAGTAGTTTAAGTGTTTTATGGGGCCTGTAATGGAGGGAGCTGGAAGGCATCTGAGTAAGGCCAAAAGGTGGAGGCTAAGGCTTCCAAAGGGAAATAAGGAGCTGGGGTCTGTAGACAAATTGGAGCCAGATTCCCTTTGGGGCAAGGGTGGGGGAGATCTGTACTTGAGCTCACCCCATCACACCCACCCCAGACTCATTAGAAGAATCCCAAAGTAAATGGAAGAGTAGGCTGCCTCCTGTCCTTCCCTCAGGTTGCTTTGCTTCCTCATCTGGTCTGGCTTGCCTGCCCTGTGAGTGGCAATTGATTGACAGGTCAGTGGAGATGACTGGCCCCATCTCTGCAGGAGGTACTTCCCCAATTGATGTCTGTGAGAGATGGGCTGGAAGCAGGCTGGCTGTTCTGGAGAATGCTGTCACTCCAAGGACCCTTGTGTATTATGTGTGTATTGGTGACAGTTGGTCAGCACTTGTTGCTGGTAGTGATGAAATGAGGTACGGGGACTTTAAGCTAACATAGCCCAGAAATCAACAATTAAATAATGACACTGCTTCTCTGGATAATGCCCCTCTTGTCTTCATATAAAAACACATCTAGTTATCAGAGCAGGATGCTAAGGAAAGTATCACTTCAGTGATCATCAGAAATCCACCAAGTTTGAGAGGTCCTGACTACCCTTTCATGGTACTTTTATGCCCTTAGGGGACAAGGAAGCTACATCAGAGGAAACAGGGGCCAACTAGGTTCCATTCAGTCAATAGACATTTTTAAAGCTGCTTACTATGTGCCAGTCAATGTGCTTCACTAGAAACAGGAAGAACTGTAAGACAATCCCTGCTGTCTTAAGGAGCTCACAGACTGATGGGGTAGTCACCATTCAAACTGCTAAGAACAAGCAAGCCATATACTGGAAATACTGGAAATAAGCAACATGAGGAAGGTATTAGAAGTTTTCGGGAAAGGGAAAAGCTTCCTATAAATGGTGAAATTTTAGCTGAGACTTGTAGAAAGCCAGAGAACTCAGTTGGCAGATATGAGGAGGGAGAATGTTTCAGGTGTGGAGTACAGCTGCTGAAAGAAAATACCCAGATTTGGGAGGTGGAGGATCTTATGCTAGGAACAGCAAGGAGACCAGTGTTGCTGGGGTGAAGAGTGCATCATACAGGTGAAAGGGGTGCAGGGGGAGTGTTTAAGGTTTAAGGAAACTTGAAAGGTGAGAGTATGTAGCTTATGAAAGGTTTTGAATGCCACAGTGGATTTTATATTTCATCCTGAATTAATAGGGAACCACTGGGTTTGACTGAGTAGAAAAGCAGGGGAGGGGGAGGCCACATGGTCAGATTTCTGCTTTAGGAAGATGATTCTGAGAGCTGAGTGTAAGACAGACTGGAATGAGAGTGTCCGGAGTTAGAGACTCCAACCAGAAGGCTGTTTCAGTAGTCCAATTTTATGAATTTTTGAGGGCCTACTCCAAGGTTGTGGTAATGCTGGCACATAGAGGAAACAAAGAGGCACATATGAGACTTGTTACAAAAGTGTGAAGGGAATTATGATTTCCATATTAATCAATTTGATATTGTAACGAATATACTAATAATTTAAATTTCTCAAAAGCTGGCCTCTGTGGCTCAGGAGTCAGAATTAACAATGCAGCTTTAAATGATCAATCAAACCTTTGCAATGCTCTCACACATTGCATTCTTGTGCCTGTATTCCTTAAGTGAAGCAAATTAAAAAATCATAGAACCTATTCTCATCACTGAACTCTGGTCCTGTGACCTACCAAGTAATGACCCCCAAAGACATGAACAACATTGCTGCCACATGCCTCCAGGATTGTTATATTGCCTTCTACTTATTAGCTGGTTGTGGGAAACCACTCTGGCCATGGGAAACAATTGTTTGTAATCCACATTCCCCCCTTCCTTCCCCTTGTGATTTATATATATAATCTCTATCTTCATTTCAGAAAGGTGGAATTCTGATCAGGAGAATTCCCGATTTGAAAATTTGTTCCTCATAATGAAACTAATTCATTAAACGGTAACCTGTTGTTACTGTTGTAACACTTTGTTGTCGGCCTGCTGTTTCATCATTCTCCGGTTAGATACTGAGTTAGTAAAATCCCATTAACCAAAGTAAAATTGACAGGTCTTGGCAACATATTGGTTTGGGGGGTGGTGAGAAGGTCAAGAGTGAA
This sequence comes from Phascolarctos cinereus, assembly GCF_003287225.1. Lineage (NCBI taxonomy): Eukaryota > Metazoa > Chordata > Mammalia > Diprotodontia > Phascolarctidae > Phascolarctos > Phascolarctos cinereus. The sequence continues at coordinate 1,692,719 of NW_027556069.1, read as the reverse complement.
GGATGACAACTAGGTTGTGGGCCTGGGTGTCTGGGAGGATGGTGGTACCTCCAACAATAATAGGTTATTTTTAAAGGGAAGAGTCTTGAGGGTAAGGGGATAGAAAGAGTTCAATTTTGGACACATTGAATTTAAAGTGTCTAAAGGACATGCGGTTGGATCTGTCCAATGGAGAAACTGGAGATACAAGACTGGAAGTCAGTAGAGAGGTTCATATTGTACACATAGATGTGAGAATCATCTGCATGGAGATGATAATTGAATCCATGGAAACCGATGAGAGCACCAAGTGAAACAGCATTGAGACAGAAGGGAAGGCAGCCCAGGACAGAGCCCAGTGGGACACTCATGGTTACCAAGCATGACTTGGATGAAGATCCATCTAAGAATACTGAGAAGGCATGGCCATGGTGAGGTGCTTGGGGGCAGGCACTGTCTTTTCCCCTTCTTCGTATTTCCTGTGCCTGGCACAGAATAGGCACATGATAAATATTTATTAACCAATTAAAAGGAGATACTGGAGAGAATAAAGTCATAAAAACTTAGACAGAAATATCCAGAGAAAGGCAAACAACAGTGCTAAAGGCTGCAAAGTGATCAGGAAAGGTGAGGATTGAGACAAGGACATTAGATTTGGCTTCTAAGAGATGGTTAGCAAGAAGAAGAGAGAAATTTCAGTTGAATGAGTGCAGAAGCGAGACTGTAGAGAGTTAAGAAGAGAGAGGAAAGAAAATAGAGGTGACTATTGTAAACAGTCTTTTCAAGGACTGTATCCACAAAAGATAAGTGATATATGGGATGATAATTAAAGGGGATGGATAAATCCAGGGAGAGATTTTTTTTTTTAAGGATTGGGGAGACATAGACATGTTTGTAGATAAGGGCAGGGGAAGCAGCCAGTACACAGGGAGATGTTGAAGATTAGTGACAGAATGGGGATAATAGAGGGTAGAATCTGCTGGAGGAAATGGGCTGGAAGGGGACCCTTTGTGCAGGTAGAGAGGGTTTGGCTCAATAAGCAATACGCATATCTCTATGTGTGAGACAGTGGTGGATGAGGAGACAGTGTGATGTGAGAAAAAGAGGAGGGGAGAAGAAGGAGCTCTCAGGGAATGACCGCAATCTTTTCAGTAAAAGATGACACAAGGTTCTCAGCTGAGAAGGTGTGTGTGTATAGGGAATGAACCATGAGAGGTTGAATGGCCAGTGGTCTCTCTCCAGAACCAAAGACAAAATCATGGTGACCCCTGAATGCTTAAACATTTTTAGGAAAGGAGGTGCCCATGACAGGTGAAAATCAACCCTCATTGGTGAATGATTAGTGAGGAGGTGGGCTAAAAGTCTTCAGCTCCTCCTTCTAAGAACATGGCTTGATCATGAGACTCAGCCACTCCAGCAGTCTGGACAAAGGAATCTGTCTCTATCCAGATCACTCTGGGTGGTTTTCTCTTTCATAAGCTGGGTTACCCTAAGCCACGATGGGGGGGGTTGCTGCAAGGGAATAGACAATGTTTTAGGGCTGGAATTCACCTAGATTAAATTCTCTTTACATTCTAAATACAAGCAAGATGTTAGAGTTGCTTGAGGTCCTCCCCAAGATCAAGAAGCATGTTCTCTGAGGATTTGAAAATTTCATTTATCAGCAATGTCCTTCAGTGACTGACTGAGTTACAGGGGCTACTCCCTGAAAAAGACAAAAGCCTTAATCTTACTTTAATAATTGTTATTAATATAACAGAAAAATCACTTCTCTCAGTGAGAAAATGAAATTTGGAAATAGAAAAGCCTGAGTGTACTCCAAGCCCCCGCTACTGAAACCAATGACTGCAGCTGCAGCCTCACTATTTTATTTTGTATATTTCTAGGGTTATTGATTTTTTTTCTAGACCTGGACAGGGAAGTTAGATGGTGCAGTGGATAGAACAAAGGAGTTGGAGCCAGGAAGATTCGTGTTCAAGTCTTCCCTTAGACATTTAATAGCTATATGACCCCAGGAAAGTAACTTAACACTTATTTGCCTCAATTCCTCATCTTTAAATGGGAACACACTGCAGAAGGAAATAGCAAATCACTCTAATATCTTTGCTAAGAAAACACCATGGATAAAAGTCCACGGCATCACAAAAAGTCAGATATCACTGAGCAACTGAACAACAAGTCCTGGGTAACTGGGAAAATATTTACCTGAATGCCTGATTTCACACTGGTAAAGTCTCTGTCAAACTTGATATTTCTTTCATGAATTTCCTACAAAGCGAAGATTAGTCTTTCTTTCATTTATGTCCTCACAATTTTTGACTTCTTTGGTTGGGCAACATTAAGACTTTATCTACCTAACCACATTGGAGGGTAAAATCAGCTCAATGCTATCACCACTGCTGTGAAGGCTTATCCTGTATCAGATGACTTTTGATATTATGGAAAATTTAACAGATAGTTTTGATGTTGACAATTTAGTCTAAATTCATATTGACAATGAAGGTTGGTACTCTATTTCATAAATTTAGGGTTTTATTTAGTTCCATTGTGCCTGCTTAACCACGAAGGATCTGTAACATGGGCTAAAATTCAATAAAAATGTGATTTAACATGAGTCAAGGCTTGGACATGAGATGGCAGACCAAAAGTGTAATATCTGCATTGACCACAAGACAGGGACCTCAATTTTTCCTCTCTGGCCAAAACTTTCATTTTATTCTACAATATTCTATCTCCCCACAGGGTGGCACCAAAAAGTTGCTACATTCTGCAACGTCGATTTTTGACCACCTTGAGCTATAATATTCTTCAATATCATTTTTTGACCACTAGATGTCGCCAGAAGACTGCAACATAATCTTCAATGGCACTAAATAAAAAATATTTATTAAAAGCCTGTTATGGGCCACACTCTGCTCTAGGTGCTAGAAGTCCAAAGATAAAAAGGAAATGGTCCCTGCCCTCAGAGAAAAGCACATCCTAATGATGGAGACCAGCTCTGTATGAGTAATACAAACTTCAATAAACACGGCCCTTAAAAAGAAGAAGAAGACAAGTCTCACTTTTGCTCTCCAGAGGTGAAAGGTTCACAGGGATGGCAGCATTAATTTATTTTCAGACATTTTCAATGTCTTGATTTGTTTTACTGAATTTTTCCTTATTTTTTTCTTCCATGAGATGGCTCTGTGTATACTTTTGTTGTTCAATTATTTTTTCAGTTGTTCTTCATGACTCTATTTGTGGTTTTGGTGGCAGAGACAGTGGAGTGGTTTGCCATTTGCTTCTCCAGCTCATTTAACAGATTAGGAAAGTGAAGTAAACAGGATTAAGTTATTTTCCCAAGGTTACAAAGCTAGCAAGTGTGTGAGTTGAATTTGAACTCAAGTTTTGCTGACTCTAGGCCCAGAACTCGATATATCCACTGATCCACCTAAACTGCTGTGATCTCTCTATAGTAAAGCACTAAAAATATATGAACCATCTATTGGCCAAGGCTCTTAGAGTAGATTGGAGGTAGCCAGAAAGTTCAGCTCAAGGCGGGGGGGGGGCGCCTTCCTTCTAGCAGCACTGACTGATAACTTCTTTGCCATTTTCTCATCCAGGCCCTTGCTGCTTTTGCCTACTAACCTCTTTCAGCCTCAGTTTTCCCATCTTTAAAATGTGAATGATCTTGGAATTCCCTATCTAACAGGACTTTTGTAAAGAAATTGCTGTATCCATCTTGAGTTGAACAGAAAAATGAGTTGTTTTATCATTATTACTTTCTCAAGGAATCTCTATCCTGGGAAAAAGAGAGAAAAGAGAGGGAGGCCACTAAGAGGAAGCTTGTGCAAGGAATGGCAGAAAAGTGAGTGCCCCAAGTACAGCAAATATCAGGGAACACTAGACATGAAGGGAGACTAAGCCTTGGGAAAGATACCTTTCATAGTTAAATGGGAAAGGAAGCCTGGAGTCTGGGCTAGCAAGAAAGGGGCAACGACAAGTGGGAATGGGAACAAGAGAGGAGAGAAGGGATTTCACTTACCACTCAAAGGAAGGGAGCCAGGGAGCAATTACATGGAGAAAAAAGCCTGCCCCAACTGGAAAGGAGACATTGGTTCTGCCTGTGTCCCCTGAGGTCACAGAGCCTGCAGACATTAAACAAATGATGTCCCTCTAAAAAGAGATCCAGCAATTAGAAGATCACCTGGGAATAATCTCTGGGGCTCAGCACCAGGTCCCTTATGGAGAAGGAATTGAGCAAGGGCATTAGTATATTTGGTCTTGAAAGAGATGTTGCCAACGTTCTAGCAGAGAAGAGTAAAAAGGAAATGGAAATGCCCCTCTCCCCACAACCCCATCAAAACAGTGCCAAAGCAGACATCCTTCAGAGTCCTTCAGTAACAGGAAACTCACTATCTCCCAACTTAGGTCATTCCTCTTTGGAAAGTTCAACTTTTCATCATGTTAAGACAAACCTGCATCACTGTAATCAGTCCATTTATCTATTAATCCAAGAAGTATTTATTAAGCACCTACTACATGCCAGGAGCTTTGTTTCCTACTTTGATTCTAGCTCTCCATTTCAAAGCCACACCGAAGTCTAATCCCTTAGCCCTGTGAAAATATTTCAGATATGTGAGGACAGCTACTTATTCCCTGCCCACTGTCTTCTGTTTTCAGAGTTAAATGCCACTCACTTATAGATTCATGGAATATAGAGCTGGCAGGGTCCAATCCTCTCTGTTCAAACTAGAGGAAACAGGCTTGGAGTTTCAGAGTGAAGATGATACATGTAACTTATAAAATCTTTATCATTATAAAGTTAGAAGTCTACATAGACAGAGATGATGAGTATGAGTTAATTATGTTGGGATAATCTCAGAAAAAAAAGTGAAGAAGTGAGAAAAAGGATGATACTGGGAGAAGAAGGAAAGGAGAGATAGAATGGGGGAAATTTTCCAACATAAAAGCAGTGTGCAAGGAAGAGCTTTTACAGTGAAGGGGAACATGGGGAGGAGTTAGTGGGCAAAGCTTGAACCTCCCTTTTATCAGAATTAGTTCAAAGAGGGAAGAATATATACACAGACTCACTTGTATATAGAAATCTGTCTTGCCCAATAGGAAAAAGGCATAAGAGAAAGGGGGTAGGGGATGACAAGACGAAGTACAGATTAAAGGAGGCAGTTGTTACAAGCACAATAAAACTTTGAGGAGGGACAGGATAAAAAGAGAGAATAAGAAGAAACAGCAATAAATGGAATGGAGAGAAATATACAGTGAGTAATCATAACTATAAATTTAAAAGGGTTGAGGTCACCTATAAAACAGAAGTAGAAAGCAGAATGGATTAGAAATAGGAAACAACAGTATACGATTTACAAGAAGCAAAATTGACACAGAAAGACACTCACATAGAGTTAAAATAAGGCACTGGAGCAGAATCTATTATGCTTAAGTTGAAGTAAAAAAAGGGAGACATACAAATCATGATCTTAGACAAAGCAAAAAGAGACATAATTAAAAGAAATAATCAGGGAAACTATAATTTTACTAAAAGTTACCACAGGTAATGAAGTAATATAAAATTTTTATGGTGAGTTTCTGTGATAAATATCTCTTATCACAAATATATTGGGAACTGAGTCAAATTTATAAAACTAACAGCCATTCCCATTCTCACCAAATGTTGTTCCTCTCCCAGCAAATTTGTGCTGGGTCACAAGAGCTCAGCTGCATGTAGCTGTCCCTTGCAAAATGCTGATCTGGCTTGAGGTTCTCATCCTCCTAATTGCTCATGTCCAGTTTACTGAAAATATCTCCCTCCTGTAGACACCTCCATGTCCTTCTAGGGAAGGCATTCAGAGCCTCTCTATAAGTACAGGTGTGTCTGGTGGAACTCCTCAACTGAGATGGGTGGAAGAGAATGACATATGGACTAACCTTTCTGTACATTATGCTGGGCACCTTCTACTACATCAAATATTGCCAGCATTCCCACTTCAACAATCAGGTTCTATCATTTCCTCATATTTTTATCTTGTCCTGCTCCACACTGGGTAGATCATTCTCACAGTCACTGCAGGAATTTGTATTGTGTACACACTAGCTTGAGATATGAATCATGAAAAATGTGACAAAACTTTCAGTTCTGGGGTGATCCTAACTAGTAGTGTGTTCAGTTGGTGAATGAAATGATTTGAGACACCATATGTAAAGCCCTTTCTACTGCTCTCATTATTGAATTGGGGTGAAAGCTTTTGAATATGTGTTATCCATAGCCTGGAAGGGCCATTGTGCTGGGAGGGTTATGTGTGTGATTTTGCTAGACCCAGTCACAGGGTTCCCACTATGAGGCCTTTAGTATTGATTGTCTTCCCATTGCTTCCCCTAGACCTGTGCTGCCTTAAATCTGAGCAGCCCAGATTCCTTTTTCCAGATGTTGTTTCCATTTCATCAGGGCTGGCATCTGCTGCATCTCTGTGATCTTTACTGTAGGTAGGCCTAGAAACACAGTGTGAGGCATTTGAAAGGGTAAACTCCAAAGGATGGAATGTGATGTGTCATTCTTGGCAATCTCTGCCACTGGCAAGAAGTCCCAGTCTTGCTGCAAGGGTGTAGTGTAACAATGGGGATACTCCCATGTATACTCGTATGTTTACTCTGTATGTACTCTGCCCTTTGCTGCAATATATCACTATCCATAGTGATAGCAGTCACTGAACCCCTAACTGAAAAATGTTTTATTAATGCCCCTTTTTTTGGTTTCTCAGAGGAAAGATTTTATTTTTAAAAAAATATAAAAATAAGTTGATGTGTTTCAAATGGTGAGAATTACAATGATGAAAACCTTTAAAATTATCAACAGAAAATAATTTGAATAATTTCACAGTTATGGTGTTAAAATTTCTCACAACTATATGTCCTTTCACAATGACATCTTAATCCCCATTAAAAATGAATATATTATCTTGCTGCAATAACATTTTGTAAGACTAAAAGAATGGTGTAGAAAACTTAAATGCAGCTAGAAGACATGTTATTGGCAAAGTAAATGAGGTCATAACTGATATATGATGTAACATGAGGATCGTTTAAACATAACATTCACCTAACCAACAAAATACCCCTGGGAGGGGGAAAAACTGTTCTTGTCTATATTTGTACAAGACGTAATATGAAACTTATAATTACGTCTTTAACTTTTAAAAACTGTGACAAAAGGGGCAGCTAGGTGGCACAGTGGGGGACAGGTAGGTGGCGCAGTGGATAGATCACCGGCCCTGAAGTCAGGAGGACCTGAGTTCAAATCCGACCTCAGACCAAACACTTGGCACTTACTAGCTGTGTGACCCTGGGCAAGTCACTTAACCCCAATTGCCTAAAAGCAAAAAACCAAAACAAAAACAAAAAGTGTGATGAAAAACCAATGAATAAACTCATATTATTATGTCCTCAGACCATCAGAAAATATTTACAGAAAAATAATTTTGTTACTGATAAATACACTGATTCAATGAGAGTTTGACAATTTTATTCACAAAATATAAGCAAGCATTATGTTCATGTCTTAAATGAAAATGGTCTCTTCAAATACATTTAACCAAGGTGGGAAGGGTTTTGATTTTTTTTTTGGAGGGGGAGAAGATTATAAAATATCTTTCACTGAAAACCTCTTAAAAATATATAATACAAACCAGTACTTTATACAAAGGTTCTTTTTTAAAATAAAGTTCAGCAATATATGTTAAAAAAAATCAGTTCATACTGAATGTAAGGCATTTCAGTATTATTTTCTCCTTGCTGGAGAGTTTTCTCTTTGGTGGTCATAGCTCCTCCTTGACTCTCTGGACTACTCACAACGCCTGCTGTCTTATGGCCCTTTAAGGAAACCAACTGAACCCCTTTTAATGGAGGGGATGCCCCCAGTAGAATGCTTATGGAACAACAAAATCAGGAGGTGGCTCCTGGTTAAAGACCTAGTGAGTCCTTGAATTTTGGTGAGAATCCATTCTTTGTGTTCCTAAAGGCAAGTTTGCCTGGGTAAATCAAGAGTCTCAGGTGTCTCCTGGGCCTACTTAGAAAGCTTTTTCATTGGGAAGCCTACCTTGGCTGGAGCTCCATACAGCACTTGTTTTATATGGCCTGAACCTCATTAGCCCAATAGCACCTCATCTACAACCAAGCCCGTAACTCTCAGAATCATCCACCCATCCCTTAGAACCATCTGCCTGCCAAATCAGGGGGAGCTTTTACTGCTTTCCAGTCCCCCTCCCAGAAGATGGCCTTCTTAAAGTAGTTACCCTCTTAGGGGCTGGTGTAGAAAGGCCCCCTCCTATTTCTACAAAAATAAGCAAGAACAGACTTGCAAAGTATCCTAACAAAAATGTACCTAATAATGAAACATGGAGATCAACACTTCCTCATTAAAAAGGAGAGAAAGGATTGAGTGATGTTTTCAAATCACATTTTAAACAAGTATAAAAACTGGCAGAAATAATTTTGGAGCAAAGACACACAACACTTCACTTAGCAATAATAAAAGTCAGGTTTTTTAAAAGTAAATAGATACAAATCCCTGGATGTGTCCAGTGTATGTGAAAGCTGTCAGTCTCTGGGGGAATCCTATAGAAGATCCAAGAGTGGAGTCAAAAGGCACTCTATAGGTGAAATTTCACATGAATTCAAAAGACAATGTGTGTACAGAGAATCACTGAACACATACTAGTCATATGGGTTTGTTTGTAGGAATGGAGGGGATTTCTGATGGCAATCCCACATCAGTTCACTGTTAGCAGAAATTACGGATTGTTCTTGAGAAGCCCAGATTTAGCAAACATCACAGACTGTGAAAGGAAATGGTAGAAACTGAGCAACAAACACTTCACTGCAGGCTGTAAAACATAAGTACTTGATGAATTCTTAACAAGATGTGAACTGGTGGCTGGAATTAACCATCAGAAGTTGAATATCTTTCAAAAGTGAACAGATGATAGATATTCATATTACAAATGGAAACCTCATGATATCCTAGAGTACTGGAACTGAAATGTTGTTGAGGAACAAAACTATTGCCCCCATCTCCTAGTCACAATAAAGATCCATAAAAAAATCAAGAAAGATGTTTTTAATAGCATACCAAGTGTTCATAATCTCTAAGCTGCATGGATGAAAAGCTTGCAACATATGGACACCTAAGGGGAAGAACCAAGTGGGAACAGGCTGAGGAACATGACATCCTCACAGTCCTGCCTCCTAGAATTGTCCTAAAGATGTATTCATGGGGCCTGCAGCAGATGACTTAAGATTCCAATACTTTTAATGAGTTACAAAAGTCAGTGCTTGTGCCCAGTGATCTGAAGTACACTAAACAGAAAAGAATCAATAGCATGATACGTAAACTCCATCAAAAAGACTGTCAGAGATGAATAATAATGATAATAATAAACACTCCTATGGTGCTTCACGGTTTGAAAAGCACTTTGCAAACATCTCATTTGAACCTTATAACCACTCTACAATTTATTTAGCAAAGGTATTATTATCACCCCCATTTTACAGATATGGAAATTGAGGTTTAGAGAGTTTCAGTGGCTTGCCTATAGTCACACCATTAGTAAGGCAGAACTTCAGTCTAGGTCTTGTGACTCCATTTCTAGGTGTCTATCCTCTATGCCAATTCACTAGCGGCAGGGCGACTGATGTTGGAGAGGATAAAACTCCAAATCTGAAATAGTTTTAGAAAGAAATTAAGTCTCTGGGTAGAGGAAACTGAACCAGAAAGGAGGGTGTGGCTCCCTCTTCTCTGGGTTCTAGAAGATTTATAGTATATAGGATTTAGACAAGAGTACCCACACATAAACAGCAGTGGAAGATGAGTGTTCCTCTTTGGGTGCCTCCTGTCCCTCTCCGCCCCAGCCTCATCTTTGCCTCCTGACTGGAGAAAGGAAGCTGAGATCTTCCCCTTCCCCTCTTTCCTCCTCTGCTCTGGTGAGGAATCCAAGTCACATTCAGGGGCTGGTGGTTTGCAAATGCTGCTGCCTCTACTGTGCTCTTCCCTTTTGTGGAGCCCAGGACACCCCTCCCTCGACTTCCCCCTTCCCCTCGTTGTCCTCCCTCAACCAGTTTCCGTAAAGGGTCCGACCCTCAACAACCTCAAGCTGAGCTCAGCTGCTGCTCCTCACTCCCATCCCCAGCAGCCTGCCCTCAGGAAGCTGGGACCCTGGTGAGCCCTGGGCCAATCTCCAGGTGGAGGATGCCCTGCGGCCCACTCCCCTAGCCACTTTGGGTGATAGGGACTGAATGCAACGATTGGGGTGGGGCGTTCCCACTGCTCTGGGCCTGATTTCACAGAGCCCCCTCTCCTCTCTGGGAGGAGACTAGCCCAGCCCTGAAGTCACAGTGCCCACCTCCTCCCACCTTCTATTGAGTGGAAGTCTTTTTTGTCTCTGTAGGAGGATAAGAGTGGGATGAGCAGCTCCAGATCTCCTTACCCCTCACCCACTTCCCTTCCCTTCCCCCTCCTACCTCTTTCCGTTCCTTACCCCTACCTTGCCTCCATCCCCTAGACTGATGGATTCTGAGGGTCCTGCTAGTGCCTAAGTGGGTGTGAGTGAGGTAAGAGCCCCCTCCCCTTCCCTGCCTCAGCCTCTTCCTTTCTTCTCTTTTTGTTCTCCTCCTTTCTCCCCCAACATTTTCATGAAGCCCACCCTCCCCTCCTCAGTTGGCTTTGCTTAGTGCCCAGAAGGATGTGTGCAAGGGTGGCTGGAAGTTACTGGGAGTATCACTACCTTAGTTTATGCTTATGTTTTGTATGTAGGTAGGATCATCTGTGTGCCTGTATGTGTGTGAGTGTTGGTGTGTGTTTGTGTATATGTATGGATTTATGTGTTCAGGGGTGAACCTGTGTGTGCATTCAGGGCTATTCCTGCCTGTGGCTTCCTGCCTTCCCAGGCCTCTATCTGGAGGGCTGGGGGCTTGCGGGATCATGAGGTAGGATGGGAAGTGGTGAAAGCCAGCAGGGAGAAGCCTTTGGGGACACTCATTCCTCTGGTGGATATTTCTGTCCTTTCTATCTTCGTCCTATCCTTGGCTTACCCTGGGGGCTGGGGAGAGTCTAGGAACTCTTCCTCTCCCCTTTGTATGTCATGCCTTTTGTTTGGTGTTAGTTATATGGTATATTTGTGTTTTTGTTCTGGTTACAACCAGCACCTGGTGAAAGGGCCATTTCCATGTACCTTGTTTTGGAACAGAAAGAGGAGACTGCTTCTGAATCTGTGGATCTTTATGATTTACAGATTTGCCTAATTAGATTAGACCTAAGAAATGGTTAGGAACATTAGTGAGAGAAGTTTCAGTTGAATGATGAGGAGAAGCTAGACTGGTAAAGCATTTAAGGTGAGAGAGGAAAGCAAATAGAGGGGACTTATTGTAAATGGTCTTTTCCAGGAGTTTATCCACAAAAGGGAAGTGATATACAGGATGATAATTAGAAGGGAAGGATGGATTCTGGGAGAGATTTTCTTAAGGATACCTGAGTCTTAGACATGTTTGTAGGCAGGGGGAAAGCAGCCAGTACATAGAGAGATATTGAAGATAGGTGAGAGAATGTGGATTATAGAGAAAGCCAATTGCTGGGGGAAATGGTTTGGAAAGGAGTTGCTTTTGCAGGTAGAGAGGTTTTTGGCTTAATGTGGAGCACATATCTCCATATGTGAGGCAAGGGTGGAGGAAAAGACAGTGGCAGAATGTATCTGAGTGATGTGAGAGGAAGAGGAGTGGAGAAGAAGGGGCTCTCAGGGAATGTCCTCAATATTTTCAGTAAAAGATGAGGCAAGGTTCTCAGCTGAGAGCATGAGTGAGTGTGGGAAGCAGCCATGGGAGGTTTGAGGGGGGATGAAAATTTTCTGAAGAGTCATTGTGGTGAGTGGCATAATGAGTTAATTAGAGAATTATAAAAAGATTGTTTTAGGGCTCTAGTAATAGCATTGTTACCTTTTGGGGAAATAGTTGCTGTTTTACCGGATCAAACCCATGTTGTGGAGATATACTGGTAGACATTAGTCTGATCACACAGGACTTGGAATTGAAATTTAAAAATACCTTGGAGAGTTTGACACTGGCCCTTTACCAATTCACTGTCAGTGGTATTCAGATTGTGAAAAGGAAATGAAATGGCATTTTGTATCATGATTTTAATTACTCTGTCAACATAGCAAAGCAGCTTGAGAAGAATGAGATTTTCTGGGAAGGGATTTCCTGGGACCCAGCTTTTGTGGAGCATCTCTCTTTTTTCTTTGATGATGATACAGGATACATTGTTGTCCATGGCAATGAGAGATGACCAGTGTGGGTTTGGCTGTGTCTAACCATGGTCTGTCATTTTTCAATTATATCTGACTTTTCATTGTCCCATTTATAGTTTTCTTAGCAAAGATACTGCAGTGGTTTGCCATGTCCTTCTCAAGCTCATTTTACAGATGAGGAACTGAGGCAAAGAGGGTAAAGAGACTTGCGCAGGATCACACAGATAATAAGTGTCTGAGGCCAGATTTGAACTCAAGAAGTTGAGTCTTCCTGACTTCAGGCCCATTGCACTATCTACCATTTCCCTTAGATGCCAATAGTTGATCTATCATGTTCTCGTGGTGTCCCTTTGATTCATATCTGAGTATTACTAGATTATGTGTTTTACTGAGAGGATATCTGGCAGAGCTTTCAAATGCATTTTGTGCTGAAATGATGTTTATATACAGATAGATAGATAGATAGATAGATAGATAGATAGATAGATATAGATATTGCTATTGCTATTGATATATCATCTAACCTAAGCTGCTGTATAAATCCTTGAAAACTCATTGAGGCTAAAGGTAAAATTGGTATCAGGACATCTCACTTTTTGCCGAGGTTCCAAAGTGAGTGACACCACCCTCTGCGGGGCGCTAGAACAGTCTAGGGAGGAAGTAGTTTCCTTAGGTGCAATTGGGGATGGGTTTTGAATAAAAATAAGAGGGCAGTGGAAGCATAAGGAAATGAGAGAAGATAAGAAAATTTTGAAAAACCATTCATACATGTTTCATCTGTTGTGTAACAGAGTTAGTGATTAAATTATTTTCTAAATAAATACACAAAATGCAAGTTATAACCAGTCAGTAGTCAAGTCCACCAAGAGGTGTTATCAAGCAAGTGGTGGCAGGAAAGCGTGTCATGCAGTGTTGGGAAGTCCAGCATGCATCGACAGGAATATATGTGTGTAATGACCTGTTTACAATATGACACTATGTGGTTACATAATAAAATATTACATCATCAAAATTTCAATGCAGGAAAAAACCACAAATATATAATAAATTATTAAATTTAAGATGCATCATTTAAAAAAATATTTCAGATATTTTTTATATGACGCAAATTTCAGAAACAATAATAAAGTGTTGAAAATAGATTTCCAGGGGAGTGCTGGGTAATTTTTTTTTAAAAGGAGCAGTAAGCCAAATAAGTTTGGGAACCTCTGCTTTAGAGAGAGAGTAGGACATAAACAGGAATTTCACCACAAAATTCAGTTCAGGCCCATCAGTATCTGTTGAATGTTCACAAGGTGAAGTTGGATGGTTTTTGAAAATTACTTTTCTTTTGACATTGATACAAGAAACTTACCCTACATCCTTCTAGTCTTAGAACATCTAGAGAAATGAGAGTACACTAGTGAGATAAGAGTATAAGAGGCAGTAGAATCTAATGAATACATTGCTTAATCCTGAGTCAGGAAAATCTGCATTCACATCCTACCTTTCTAGTTGTGTGACATCAGACAGCTCCCATCACCACTCTGGGTTTCAGTTTTTTTCCTCTGTAAAATGAGAAGGTTGGACTAATTGACCTTTGAGGTCCCTTCCACCTCAATCTCTGATCCTACTTGTGATTTGTGGGAAAGTCCCTTTACTGCCTTGGGCTTCATTTTCTTCTGTAGCATAAGGGATTGGACTAAGTAGTTTGTGAGGGTGCTTTGAGGTGCAGATTTAAGTCAATGATCCTTTGGACCCTTTTGGTGTCTTGAGGTAAAGACTGGGCAAAGATGGAACTGGGACAGCACATAAGAGACTTGAAGGAAAGGCTTTGTTCAGGATGGAGGCCATGGTCCAATGCAAAAACAGTGGGATGTTGAGTTAGAGGGGCCAGACTGGAGTCCCAGCTCTACTACTGCTACAAAGACTCCATCTAGATTCTCCCTCAAGATCTGATTTTTGTGTACGGTAGGGTAAATTTTCTTTTACAGTATGCTTGAGTTTTCTTGATTTGACACTGGAAAACTCTTGGCCAAAATGTGCTACTAATTTAACAAATATCTTTCATAGCTAAGACCAGCCATTTTCTTGCACATATTTCCTCCCAGTTTTGTACTCGTCGGTGGACTACATTTACACTTTGCCTGGTGCGTGGTAGCTGGGCGTGGTTGCTTGCCCATTTCCTTGGACTCACCTGTTTGGTTAACCTCTGACATGGCTGTCCCTCTCTCATCTATATGAAGAGTATGGTCATTGGTCTCCTCAGCTTCTCAAGGCAGGGGTGACTTGGGAGAAAGTTATTTTTTTGCAGACCCTCAACCCTCCACCACCTACCTCCTGTATTTATTGAGGGGACTGAATCATCTAAAGTCTCCATGTTCTAGGCAAGTTTCTGAGATAACAAATTGCAGGAAGAGAAGGTGGCAGTGGAGAGATTTTCCTTCTCTGGGAGTCTACCACTGCCCTCAGGTATGCAGTCCCTGTTCATGCAGCTGTCTGATGAAGATGCCTTCTTCCCAGTCTCCAGAGGCTACTGGCTAGGTGCCTGGGCTCTCTCAGGGGCTCTGGGTCCCCTGGGTGATGCTCCTCATGGGTAGGGCTGCATCCTGGAGCCTGGGAGGATCCCCAGTCTTCTGCCTCAACTCTCCTTCATTCAAGGAGGGAGTTTCCCAGCAGCAATTGCCACCAGTTTCCTACAGCCTGTGTATGGTCAGGGACAGACATGAGGGCATGCTTGGACGCTCCTAGTTGGGGTATTAGAGGTTGAGAACGTCAGTGTTGTTTACAAGAAACACAGCTGACACAGAAAGACACACACACACAGAGTTAAAATAAGGGACTGGAGCAGAACCTGTTATATTTCAGCTGAAGACAGTTATCTCAGACCAAGCAAAAGTAGATCTAATTAAAAGAGATAATCATGGAAACTGTAATTTTACTCAAAGGTACCATAAATAATAAAGTAATATAAAAATGTTTACAATAAGTTTCTCTGATAAATACCTTCTATCACAAATATATCAGGAACTGAGTAAAATTTATAAAAATAAGAGCTATTCCCCAATTGATCAGTAGTCAAGGGATATTAACTGGGAGTATTCAGAAGAAGAAATCAAAGCTACATATAATCACATGAAAGAATGTTCTAAATCACTAATTTTTAGAGAAATGCAAATGAAAACAACTCTGAGGTACCATCTCACATATATCAGAAATGACAAATATTGGAGGGAATGAGGAGGAATAAGTACACTAATGATTTATTGGTAGAGTTGTCTGCTGGTCCCACCGTTATGGAGAATGATTTGGAACTATGCCTCAAAAGCTATAAAACTGTATATGCTTTGACCCACCAATATCACTGCTAGGTGTGTATCCCAAAGAGATCAAGGGAAAAGGGAAAGGACCTATACATAAAAAGCCAGAGACATCCTTCAAAGAAACCACCAGCCAAAGCAGAGCCCTTTTGTGAGACCACCAGCTGGTAAACATGATACTAGCAAAGTCACCTACTGGATGGTATCATGTTTTTGCTCAAAATCCATTTCTTCTCCTCACTTGTTTATTTCTTTTGAGGCAATCCACATTTATTTTTTAAATACAACATTTCACTTTACTTTTTTCAATGAACAAGTGTTAATTTTTTCTGCCATCTAGCTCCTTTCCCTCCTTTGTATGATGAAAAAAAATAAAAAAAATGAACCTTTATGAAAAATATGAATATGTAGTATAGCCATGCAAATTACCCTATTAGACACATCCAAAAATATGTCTTGTTCTGCACCCCAAATCAGTTTATCGCCTCTTTGTCTGCAGGTGTACAATATGCATCCTCATGGCTCCTTGGAAGTCATACTTGGTCATTAGATTGATTGGTGTTCTTAAGTGTCTCAACATTGTCTTATAATGTTGCTGTTATTACATAAATTGTTCTCTACTTCTGCTCACTTCACTCAGGTTTCTCTGAAACTGTTCCCTTTGTTATTCTTTATGGTGTAAAAAGTATTTGTAAAATGATATTTTATTTTTTCCAATTACATGCAAAGACAAATTTATATATATATATATATATATATATATATATATATATACGTATATATTTATATTTTAAATATTGACTTCAAATTTTCTCCCTCCCTCCCTTTTTCTCCTCCCCAAGACAGTAAGCAAATTGATATAGATTATATAAGTGCAATCATGTAAAACATGTTCCCATATTAGTCGTGTTGTGAAAGAACAAAGAAAAAGAAAAGAAAAAGCATGAATAAAAATAAATTTAAAATAGTATGTTTCAATGTGTCTTCAGATTTCATCAGGTCTTTCCCCAGATGTGAATAGCATTAATCCTCATGAGTCCTTTGGAACTGTCTTATTTAGACCATTGTGTTGCCGAGAAGAGCTAAGTCATTCATAGTTGATCATCCTACAATATTGCTGTTACTGTGCACCATATTCTCTGGGCTCTACTTACTTCACTTTGCATCACTTCATGTAAATCTTTCAAGGTTTTTCTGAAATCTGTCTACTCATCATTTCTCACAGGACAATAGTACTCCATCCCAATTATATGCCACGGCTTGTTTAGCCATTCCCCAGATGAGGAACATCTCCTCAATTTTGAATTCTTTGCTACCACAAAAAGAACTGCCATAAATATCTTTATGCAAGTAGGTCCTTTCCCCCTTTTTTGATCTCCTAGTGTTATTACTGGATCAAAGGGTATGAACTCTTTAATTGTCCTTATGGTGTAACTAAAAATTGCTCTCCAGAATGGTTGGAACAGTTCACAACTCCACCAACAGTGCATTGGAGTCCCAATTTTCCCACATCCCCTCCAACATTTATCATTTTTCTTTTATGTCTTATTGTGCAATCTAATAGGTGTGAGGTGGTACCTCAAAGTTATCTTAATTTACATTTCTCTAATCCATAGTGATTTGGAGCATTTTTTCCTATGAATATGGATAGCTTTGATATGATCATATGAAAACTGACTTTTCATATCCTTTAAAAATTCATGCATTGGGGAATGACTTGCATTCATATAAATTTGACTCATTTCTCTATATATTTGAAAAAATGAGGCCTCTATCAAAGATATTTGTTGTAAAATTGTTCCACACATTTCTGCTTTCCTCCTAATCAAGATTGCACTGATTTTGTTTGGCAAAATCTTTTTCATTTAATGTAATAAAAATGACTCATTTTACATTTTGTAAATTAAATTTTGCTCTTTATATCTTGTTTGGTCCTAAATTCTCCCCTTCTCCATAGATCTAACAAGTTAATTATTCTGTGCTCTTCTAATTTGCTTATCATATCACGTTTTATGTCTAAATCATGTACCAATTTTGACCTTATCTTGGTATACAGTGTATGATGTTGCTCTGTACCTAATTTCTGCCATACTGTTTTCCAGTTTTCCCTGAAGTTTTTATTTACTAGTGAGTTCTTCTCCCAGAAGCTAGGGTCTTTGGGTTTATCAAACACTACATTACTATGGTTATTTACTATTATGTCTTGTGTACCCAATCTATTCCACTGATCCACTACTGTATTTCTTTTTCTTTTTTTTTCTTTTTTTTTTTTGGTTAGGCAATTGGGGTTAAGTGACTTGCCCAGGGTCACAGAGCTAGTAAGTGTCAAGTGTTTGGTCTGAGGTCGGATTTGAACTCAGGTCATCCTGACTTCAGGGCCAGTGCTCTATCCACTGCTCCACCTCGCTGCCTCCCACTACTCTCTTTCTTAAACAGTACCAGATAGTTTTGATGATTTCTGGGTAGAGTTAAAGTATAAGTTCATCTGGTCCTTGGGATTTTGTTTAAGGCAACTCATTTCTGCCTTTTTCAATTTCTTTTTTGAAGATAAGCTCATTTAAGGACTGCATTTTCTCTTCTGCTTACATGTGCTATACACATATGTGTGTATATGTATACACATACATGTATATATATGTACACGCATGTATGTACACATACATATTTGTATATATATTTATAAATATTTATACATTTCAATTAGATTTTCAGTTTTCCTGGAATATGATTATGCAAAATACCTCCTAATAATTAATTTAATAATTAATTTAATTTCATCCCCATTGTTTAAGCATTTACCCTTTTCATTTTTAAGACAGGTAATTTGGTTTACATCTTATTTTTAATCTAATAACCAACACATTATCTATTTTATAGCATTGTTTTCATAAAATCAACTCTTAGTTTTATTTATTACTTTAATTTGTTTTTTTTTAATTTCAATTTTATTGGTCTCACCTTTGATTATCAAGTTTTCCATTTTGATATTTAATAGGAGATTTTTAATTTCTTCTTTTTCTAGTTTTTTAAAAATTTCATGCCCAATTCCTTCATCTGTTCTTTCTCTGTTTTATTGATGTAAGCATTTAGAGAAAGGCAGTTTCCCTAAGTACTGCTTTCATTGAATCCCATTATTTTTCATATGTTGTCTCGTTGTTGGCATTTTCTTTAATGAAATTCTTCATTATTTTCTATGATTTGTCCTTTGACCCACTCATTCTTTAGGATCATTCAGTTTTCAATTAATTTTGAATCTGTTTCCACACCTTTTAATGAATGTCATTTTTATCACACTGTGGCCTGTAAGAGTGCATTTAAGACTTCATCTTGTTATGCAGTTTGTATGCCCTAATACATGGTGAGTTTTTGCGAAGATCCAATGTCAGCTGAGAAAAAGTTATATTCCCTTATATTTCCATTCAGTTTTCTCCAGAAGTCTATCATATCTAACTTTCCTAAGATGTTTTCATCTTCTTAACTTTTTTCTTATTTCTTTTATGCATAGATTTACCTAACTCTGAGAGGAGAAAATTAAGGTCATCCATTAGCATAGTTTAACTATGTCCTTCTTTACATCATTTAACTTTTTCTTTAAGAAGTTGGGTGCTCTTCTATTTGGTAAATATTTGTTTAGTGTTGCTATTGCATTTTATTATGGTACTTTTTAGCAAGATGCAGTTTCCTTGCTTTTCTCTTTGAATTAGGTCTGTTTTTTGCTTTTGCTTTGTCTGAGATCATGATCACTACTCCCGTTTGTATCTTGATCTTCCTTGTACCCACTGTAGCTTTTTATAGTCAGATCATTTTGTACTCTTTTCTCAACTTATTCCTTGATTTTCTATTTATATTGAAGTTTGTCTCTCTTTCCGAAGTGGGAGCAGTGGGAAAATACAATGTCTGATACTTCAGCCTTTTTCACGCTGCTATTTTCAAAAGTAGTTCTGGGAGTTTGGAAGATTTCAGTGGTTTCAAGGTAATTTGGCTTTGGGAGAAGTAAGGTTACTGCTTTCCTTGCCTGTGCTGTGGTTCTTACCCAGAAAGAAAACCTGAACCCTTGAGGCTACAGTCATTATAGTTACTCAGGATCCCTACTTCTTTGTGACCAGAAGCAATGCTGTTCCTCAGGGTCCCTGATATCTTGTGACTGAAAACCATCCTGCTCCTCAGAGTCCCTACTCCCTCTTGCCCAAAAGTGCTCCTCTCTGCCCTTGAACTGTGACCCTGAAGTCTGTGTAAGCAATGGAGTTGCCCAGCAGCTTCCAGTCCTGCATTCAATGCTAGCACAGAGTTCCCCTGTAATTTCTTTCTACCAGTTGCCAGGTCCCCTCACTGTCTCTGGCTTCAGAGCTCCCAAAGTGTTTGTTGCTTCTGCTGCCACTCCCTAATCCCACCAAAGGCATTTCAGCCACTTGGACTCCAGGCCAGCCTCTACCCGGTATTACAGAGCTCTTCTTCCAACTTCTTAAATTGTCTTGGGCTAGAAGAATATGTCACCTTGACTTTTGTCGGCTCTGCCTCTTAGGAATTCAATTTGAGACATTACTTTAAAGTTGTTTGGAGGGGAATGTTGAGAGAGCATGGCTTAGTGCTTCCTCTCTTTTGCCATCTAGCTAATAACTTCTTGAATTGCATTAGTGATCATTTGATCCTTCATGAAGTAAAGAAATCAACAAAGGGAAATGGGCATTTTCCTCTAACTTTGAGCATTTGCACTAGCCGCCCCCTCATACCTTGAATACTCTCACTCTTCATCTCCCCTTCTTAGCTTCCCTGGTAGCCTTCACATTCCAGATAAAATCTCATCTTCTACAGTAAACCTTCCTTGATCCTCCCTCCAGTTCTAGCCCCTTCCCACTACTTATTCCTTTCACTTCATCCTGTCCATATCATAGTTGATTGCATGTTATCTTCACAATTACATTTAACTCCTGTAGCACAGAGAATGCCTTTTGCCTTTCTATTCCCAGCATTTACTTGGCCCAGTTCCTGGCACCCAGTCGGCACTTAATAGATGTTTATTGACTGACTCTTCTAGATCTGATTCTCACTAATTGGGAGGAACTTGTTCCTAGAATGGAAATGATGGCAATGCTGGGAGACAGTGACCATTCCATTTTAGAGTTTTTGATAAAAGAGAGGCAATCTGGGCATAGTCTGAGAAGCTGATGAACCTAGTAGGTTAGTGCTGCAAAAATCCAACCACCGTAACTACTGGGGTAAGGACTGACTTTTTGACAAAAGTTTCTCAGAAACCTGAAAAACAGTGTGGTAGAAATCAGGAATAGATCAGCATCTCACAACATAAGTCAAAAGAAGTTCCAAATGAATACATGAATTAGACAAAAAAGAGACATTATGAACAAATTGAAGAATTGAGAAATTGTTTTTCTCATCTACAGATAGAAGAAGAATTCGGGAACAAAGAAGAGAGAAAAGGCATCCCAGGTTGTAAAATTGATCATTTTCATTACATCAAATTCAAATGTTTTTGTAAAAAGAAAATTAATATAGCTAAAATTAGAAAGAAAAGGAGGTAAATGGGAAAAATAATCTTTGCAGCAAGTTTCTGTAATATGTAAAGTATATAGAGAAACAATTCTTATTTATAATCATAAGATGAATTTTTCAACTGGTAAATGATCAAAGGATATGAACAGCCAACTTTCAGAGGAATAAATCTAAACAGTGCATAAACACATGGAACAATGGTCAAAATTGCTAATAATTAGGAAATTGAAAATTAAAGCAGCTCTAGAGTTCTACTTTACAACCATGAGTAATAGGGCATTGCTACTGAAGATAAGAAGATATGTAGCTAGGAGAGCAACTAACAGTACTTTAAGGATTGGTAAAGATGACAATAAAAGAAAAAAAGAAACTGAAAATTGTTGGAGAGATTGGGGGGAAACAGGCCCAATCATAAAGTGCTGGTGCAGTTATGAGTTGGACCAGCCATTTTGAAAATCAATTTTAAAGTATATTCCAAATGCACTAAACTGAGCATACCTTTTGACCCAGCTTTGCAACAAGTGGGCCTTTACTCCAAGCAAATCAAAAAAAAGGGAAAAGAATCATGTGTGCAAAAATATTATAACAGCTTTTTTGGTGTAGTAGTAGTAAGGTGGAGACTTATGGGGTGCCCTTAAGTTAGCAGAATGCCTAAACAAATTATGTTTAAGTATGATGGAATACTATAGCAACATAAGAAATACCTAAATGAAGAATTTCAGAGAAATCTTGGGAAACAAGTACCAAACATAAAAGTCTATCATGTGAATGAAGGATTAGAGGTTGGAACCATGAGTAATAGTTGGAAGTTGTAAATAGACCAATTCAGGCATGACATTAGAAAAATATTCTTAAGAATGAGAATTCTCCCAAAGTGCAGTGGTCTGCCTTGAAGAATTCATGGGTTCCCCCTTTTTGGAAGTATTTAAGGAAAATCTGGATGGCCATTTGTCTTGTATGTTACTCTGGGAATTCCTTTCATGTGCAGATTGGATGAGATGGCTGCTATGGTCCCTTCTAGCTATCAGGTTTTACACAGATTATGTGAACCAAGGCCAACAAGGAAATCTGAGGGCAACATAGGGTTTTTAAAAGCTCTTTTTTGGGGCTGGAGCAGATCACACATGTGCAGCTGAGCTGAGCTGCCCTGGACACTTCTGAGGATACGTAAACAGCACTGACAGACAATAGGTTAGTGCAGCACTCCCTTAGTTTCAGTGATAGCAGCAAGAAGAGCTTGACCACCTGCCACTTCCAATCTTTCCCTCGAGGTGCTTCCCTGCCTTAACTGGGTTGGCTTGCTGGCCCCAGAGAGAGCAACTGGTGGGGATGGTTGACTGGCCCCTTGTTCCCAGGAGCTGCTTCCCCTAAGGGATGAATAGGGGTGCTGAGATTGAAGGAGGACCAGTGTTCTAGGAGAGGCACATGTATCTAAGAGACTCTTGGGCTCTGGGTGCCAAGATGTTTCCATCATGGTCTCAGTACAAGTGGTGGTTGAGATGGTAGTAGCAGTTTGACTTGACTGGTACTAGCTGCCTCCTGGCTCTCCCTCAGTGGGACTTGCTGCTTCAGGGAAGAACACATGAAGGGATTGGAGAAGGGGAAATGCTCCAGTTTTCAAAAAGAAGGGAATGGAATCTGCAATTATGGATCAATGAACTTCAGGTTTCATTTCTGGGAACTATTCTAGAATATATCTGAAGGGAGACTGGGGTTTTCAGTGACCAAAATATAGTAGCAAAGCAGCTTTACTGCTGACAGATATGCATAATAATGACAGCATTGAGGGTGAGGTGGAGGGAGAACACTAACCTTGACTACTCAGGCTACTTTTTGTTTTGGCTTAAATACATTATCAGCTAATCTAGAACCTTGTGAGTGTGTCAGGCTCTCTGAACTCTGTTAGATAATTAAGTATAAAAAAATTACCTAGAAAACAAACAAAGAGGTAAAAATGGAGATACTTAATCCTACACTCTGCCTATAATTCTTCTGGGAGGGGGAGATGTAGTGGCTATGACTCAAGAACTGTTAGCCTTCCCTAGCCACCACACCCTAGGTGACTGTAACTGAGATGGTTTAGCTGACTATGAAGAAATCAATTTAAACAAGATAGGAGCAAAGAGCAACAGAGCCACTCACAGGAGAAACTGTGTGGTGAGTCCAATAGAGCAATGTGTCAAATGTCTGGCCTAGCAAGAGCAGTTTTGTGCCATCACCTGGAGCATCATTGGAGCTAAGAATTGCCCCTCCATAACTGTCCCCCTATGTGGGCTCTTCTTGTGTGATTATTATGAATACTTATTACCCACCCCTATCCCCACTGATGGGGATCTATGTATGGAAGAGCGTGCACTATGCATATTATGGGGAAATGTTCTATGGCAGATCTTACTCTGCTGTTTTATTAAATGCCTTAGCTTTGAACAATTTGTGTCCTTCGATTGAGTAGAGAAAAATGGGGGCTCCTGAGCTTCCATTTTGTGTTTCTATGAACACACGAAGCATCCTGAAGGTGGGGCAGGTATTCTTGGTACCCTGAGTGGAAGAAGAGGTGACACAGATGCTGCATGTTATTAAACAGATGACTAGCGAAGATCTAGAAATGAGAATGGTGAAGAGAAAAAAAAATAGGCATGACTTCATCAAAAATAGGTAAACTGCAATTCACTTTATTTCTGTTTTTATAGGGTTGCTAAAATGGTCCACCCACAGAATGTGATAGCTGTAGTTTACCTCAATTTCTGTAAAATATATGATAAATTGTTTAGTGCTCTTTTGGTAGAAATAGTGTGGAGATGTGGCCCAAATGATAGTGAAGTTAGACCTGCAAGTGGCTGAATGATTGGAGTATGAGAGTTCCGTGTTGACTGGGAAGGAGGTCTCTAGTGGACAGCCCTAAAGATTTGTCATTGGCCCCTTGCTGCTTAATATTTTTATTAATGACTTGGAGAAAGGGCCTAGATGGCATCCTTATCACATTTGCAGATGACCCCAAACTAAATGACAGTCAAAATCCATAGATTTCAATAGGTTAAAGAATTGTGCAAAATCTAACAACATAAAATTTAACTGAGACAGATATAAAGTCTTGCACTTGGTTTTAAAAAGTCAACTTTACAAGTATAAGGTGGAGGGAAGCATAGCTATATGGTGGTTTGTTTATAAAATGTTTCAGGGGGTTTTGTGGACTGGAAGCTTAATATGAGACAGAAGTATCATATCACAACAAAAAACTACAATTGGAATCTTGGTCTGCATTCAGAAAAGCCTGGCTTTGTAATAGGCCATCTTTGCTGTAGACAAGGACTTTCCTGTCCCTCTCCAGCTGCTAGTGCCTTTTCCCTGAAATGACTTTGTTTTTATGTTCTACGTAATTTATACATATAAAATGTATATATTTTGTAAGCACATGGACAGAAAGACACAGAAACAGAGATCCATGTTCTCTCACAAACACAAATAATATATACACATATACATATCTATGTAATATATGAATGTATGCATATTTTGCCTGACATGATAGAATATATACTTCTCAAAGGATGGTATTGGCTGGTTTTTTTTTGGTATCCCTGGTTCCTATCACGGTGTCTGGTACGTAGTAGGGTGTGTAATAAATGCTTGCTGCTTAGTTGCTTGACATTTAGGAGCAGCAGGGCCTTTCAGTATTCATCAAATAATTTGACAGTCATGACTCTCTGTTTATATTTGGGCTTTGCAGGGATAATATCTTATTGGGGTATAGAACTTGGCTATGGTATTTGGTGGCATTTATTGTATCATGGTTGTAGAGGGACAGATAATAATCTTTAGTTCACACATCTAATACCCAACAGAGTCTCCCTTTTACTCCACTATCCCTCTCGAGCCACCCTCTATTATCAATCATAGTCCCAAATATATTGCTCTGATTCCCAAGATCCCTGCTGTGCCACATTCACCTGTCTCTCTTGCTCTGTACTCTCTTGCAAACAGACACCTGTTTTCTATCTTATTGTAGTCCCTGACTCTCCTATGCTACCTTGTGCATAGCACCCAGGCCATCCCCTCAAGGGGAATCATTGACATCTCAGCCTTGAGGAACTTCCTCAGTCCAGTTTCACTGCCCCTCCCCTGAAGCAATCCCTTCCCTTTTACAATTCCTACACAGAGCTAGAGATGTGGAGGAAATCTTCCTACTCCTTCCAATTGATCACCAAATGTTGTTCCTCTCCCTGCAAATTTGTGCTGGGTCACCAGAGCTCAGCTGCATGGAGCTGTCCCTTGCAAAGTGCTGATCTGGCTTGGGGTTCTCATCCTTCCAATTGCTCTTGTGCAGCTTACTAAAAATATTCCCTTCCTAAGGAGGCCTCCATGTCCTTGTAGGGAAGACATTCAGAGACTCTCTACAGGTACAGGTGTGTCTGGTGGAACTCCTCAACTGAGGTGGGTGGAAGGGAATGACAGACGGACTAATCTCTCTGTACATTACACTGGGTCCCTTCTAATACATCAAATAATGCCATCATCCCCACTTTAAAAGTCAGGTTCTACCATTTCCTCATGTTCCCATCTAGTCTCATCCCACACTGGGTAAATCATTCTTGTGGTTATCACAGTTATTTGCTTTGTGTACACACAAGCTTGAGATATGAATCATGAAAATGTGACAAAACTTTCAGTTCTGTGGTGCTCCTAACTAGTAGGGTGTTCAACTGCTGAGTGAAATGAAATGAGACACCATGTGGAAAGCCCTTGCTACTGCTCTCTTTATTGAATTGGGGTGAAAACTCTTTAATATGTATGATCTAAAGCATGGAAGGGCAAGGGTGCTTAGAGGGGTTTGTGTGTGATTTTGCCAAATCCAGTCAATGGTTTCCACAACAAGACCTTTGATATTGATTGCCTTCCCATTGCTTCCCCTAGAGCTGTGCTTTCTTAATGCTGAACAGCCCAGTTTCTCTTTTCCAGATCTTGTTCCCATTTCAACAGATCTGGCATCTGCTGTATCTCTTGGATATTTGCCAGGTGTATGCATAGAGACCTAGCATGAGGCATTTGAAAAGGTAAACTCCAGAGGATGGAATGTGATGTTCCACCATTCTTGGCAATCTCTGCCATTGGTAAGAAGTCCCAGTCCTGCTACAAGAGTGGAGTATAACAATAGGGATACTCCTGTATATACTTGTATATTTACTCTGTGTGAACTCTGCCTTTTGCAGCAATATATCACTATCGATAGTGATAGCAGTCACTTAACACTTAACTGAAAAATGTTTTATCGATGCCTTTAACAAAACCAACTGAACCCTTTTAATGGAGGGGATGTCCCCAGTACAATGATTATGGAACAACAAAACCAGGAGGTAGCTAGCTGCTAGTTAAAGACCTTCAGCAAGTACTTGGATTTTGGTGAGAATCCCTCCTCTGTTTTCCTAAAGGCAGTCTGACTGGGTGAAACAAAAGTCTCAGATATCCCCTGAGCATACCTAGTGCTTTTTGATTGAGAAGCCTAACTTGGCTGGAGCTCCACACAGAATTTGTTTTATATGGCCTGAACCATAGTAGCCCATATAGCACCTCAGCTACAATCACGCCTGTAACTCTCAGAATCATCCACCCGCCTAGGTCTTGTGACTCCATTTCCAGTTGTCTGTCCTCTATGCCAATTCACTAGTGGCAGGGTGGCTGGTGTTGGAGATGATAAAACCCAAATCTGAAATAGTTATAGAAAGAAATAAAGTCCCTGGATAGCGGAGACTGAGCCAGAAAGGAGGGTGTGACTCCCTCTTCTCTGGATTTTAGAAGGTTTGTGTTATATAGGATTTAGACCAGGGTACCCACACAGCGGGGGTAGACACGTCTGCCTCCTTGCATGCCCTCCTGTGCCTCCCCACCTCAGCCTGACCTTTGTCTCCTCCTGCCTAGAGAAAGGAGGCTGAGATCTGCCTCTTCCCTTCTTTCCTTCTCTGCTCTGGGGGTGGTGAGGAATCCAAGTCCCATTCAGGGGCTGGTGGTTTGCAGATGCTGCTACAGCTACCATGCTCTTCTCTTTTGTGGAGCCCAGGACACACCTCCCTTAACCTCCCCCTTCCCCTCATTGTCCTCCCCCTCCCAGTTTCCGTAAAGGGTCAGACCCTCAACAACCCCAAACTGAGCCCAGCAGCTTCTCCTCACTCCCATCCCCAGCAACCTGCCCTCAGGAAGCTGGGACCCTGGTGAGCCCTGGGCCAATCTCCAGGTGGAGGATGCCCTGCGAACCGCTCCCCTAGCCACTTTGGGTGATAGGGACTGAGAGAAACAGTTGGGGTGGGGCGTTCCCACTGCTCTGGGCCTGATGTCACAGAGCCTCCTCTCCTCTCTGGGAGGAGACTAGCCCAGCCCTGACGTGACGTCACAGTGCCCGCCTCCTCCCACCTTCTATTGAGTGGAAGTCTTCTTTGTCTCTGTAGGAGGATAGGAGTGGGATAAGCAGCTCCAGACCTCCATACACCTCACCCACTTCTCTTCCCCTCCCCATCTTATCCCTTTCCCTCCATTACCCCCATCTTACCCCCATCTTCCAGACTGACAGATTCTGAGAGTCCTGCTAGTGCCTAAGTGGGTGTGAGTGAGGTAAGAGTCCCCTTCCCTGCCTCAGTCTCTCCCTTTCTTCTCCTTTTGTTCTCTTCCTTTCTCCCCCAACATTTTTGTGAAGCCCACCTTCCCCTCCTCATTTGGCTTCAATTAGTACCTGGGAGGATGTGTGTAAGGGTGGGTGGAAGTTACTGGGAGTATCACTACCTTAATTTATGCTTATGTTGTGTATGTAGGTAGGATCATCTGTGTGCCTGTGTGTGTGTGAGTGAGTGTTTGTGTGTATGTATAGGTTTATGTGTCCAGGGGTGAACCTGTCTGTGCCTTCTCCTTCAGGGTTGCTCCTACCTGTGGTTTCCTGCCTACTCAGCTGTCTGTCTAGAGGGCTGGAGACTTGCAGGATCATGAGGTGGGATGGGATGTGGTGAAGGCCAGCAGGGAGAAGGCTTTGGGGATGTTTCTGTCCATTCTTCATACCTATCTCCCATCCTTGGCTTACCCTGGGGTCTGGGGAGAGAGGAGAGTCTAGGAACTCTTCCCCTCCCCTTCTCCATGTCATCTCTTTTGTTTGATATCCTTTAGTTACATAGCATATTTGTTTTTTGTTCTGGTTACAACCAGAACCTGGTGAAGGAGCATTTCCATGTACTTTGTTGTGGAACAGAAAGAGGGGACTGTTTCTGAACCTGTGGATCTCAATGATTTACAGACTGAAATAAAAGAGTTGTTTTAATGTGCACTTCTCTCATTATGAGGGATTTGGAGAATTTTGTCATAGGGCTATTGATAACTTGGATTTCTTCCTTTGAAGACTTCCTGTTCATCTCCTTTAACCTATTGTGGAATGGCTCTTAATCTTAGAATCTGGAATTGGTTTCTTTCATACCTTGCATATGCAATAGTCCTTAGAGAACTTTACCGCAAAGATGTTTTTCCTCACTTAACTGTTACCCTTCTCTTTTTAACTGCATTTGATCTGTTTACACAAAAACATTTCAATTTTATGGAAGCAGAATCATCCAATTCATTTTCTGTGAGTCTCTCTGTTGTTTGTTCTGTCACAACCTCTTCTCCTATCCATAGATGTGAAAAGTAATTTCCTCCTTGATCCTCTAATTTGTCCCTTTACACGTAATACATGTATCCATTTGTAGTTTAATTTGATAGATGGTGTGAGGTGTTGATGTCCTATCAGTTTTTTGCCAAACTATTTTGCCCTCATCCCATCTGCTTTTTTTTAATCATAAAATGTGTCCTCCTATCCACCTTCCCCTGCAATTTCTGTCTTTGGATTTATTCAACAGCATTTTATTTTTATTTGTTTGCTCCTGTACATTGCATATGTAATCTTTTCCATTGATAAACTTTTGAATTTTTCACAAGTTCAAATTGTTTTCTGGACAGCTACATAGTCTGCAGGGCCTGAAGACAGGAAGACTCATCTCTTTGAGTTCAAATCTGGGCTCAGACATTTTCTCGTTTTGTGACTGTAGGCAGGTCACTTAACCCTGTTTGCCTTAATTCCTCATTTGTCAAATGAGCTGCAGAAGGAAATGGCAAACCATTCCAAAATCATTGCCAAGAACACCCCAAATGGAGTCAGGAAAAGTCAGACATGACAAAACAACAGCAATGATTATTTTCATAATTGCTGAACTTTAAGATAGTTTGAGATCTGCTACTAACTCCAAACCTCTTTCTTTCCTCTTTCCCCCCCTCCATCATTTCCCTTGAGATGCTTGACCTCTTTTAAAAATTTTTTATTGGTGTTTTCTGTTTCTTACATCACCAAGGTATCCCATGGATCCTTCCTTCTCCCCATCCTCAATAGCCATGCCATGCAACGAATTGCATTTTGTGTTTTAGGGAGAAAAAGAAAAGTGAGCACATCTGATCAATGAATTCAGAGCAAGGTGTGCCATGTGTAACAGCTGTGGGCCTCTCATCTGTTAGATTGGGTAGGATGATGGTATCTTCCCATGTTTCCTTTTCAGTCTCACTTGATCTTTAACATTTCATTATAAGTATTTTTAATTTTTTGTGTGTCATTCTTTCTGTTTAAAGCTGCCAGTCTTTTCCTACTCAAAAAAAAAATCAGTCTGGGAGGGGAAGACCTTTTGGGTTTTTGGCCAGATCAGAAACAATTACCATTTACACTCACTCTGAGCCATCAAATCCCAGCAACAGGCTAAGTGAGGCTTAGGCCAGTGCCTATTATTAGCCACTCAATGAGAGCCAGAGCAATTTGGGTATAAGGATGTTAAACTACGTCCATTTGAATCCAAATGGTCTTTATGAAAGCCTGGTTTTTCGGAGCTGTATTTCAAAAAATCACAAATGAAAATAGATGGGACAGAAGAGTTAATTTTCCCAGGTATTTTTTTTAAATGATAAAATAAATAAGTAGGGAAGGGAAGAAAAAATCTGGTTCCCAAACTCCAAGATATCTTGGGAGGTTTATGGGATCAAAATTCATATTACTTTGGGCAAAGTGCATTAGTATACAATGTAAAGTTTCAGTCTATTCCTATATTCTGCCATACTCTTTTCCAATTTTTTCCCCCGCCAGTTTTAGTAACTAGTGAGTTCTTGTCCAAAAAGCAGGGATCTTTGGGTTTATCAAATACTATATAGTTGTGGTAATTTACTACTGTGTCTTGTCTACCTAATCCATTCCATTGACATATGACTCTGTTTCTTAGCCAGTACCAGATAGTTTTACCACTTTGAATACAGTCTGAGATCTGGTATGGCTAAGCCACCTTCCTACATGTTAATTTTTATTAATTCCCTTGATATTCCTGGCCTTTTGTTCTTCTAGATGAATTTTGTTATGATTTTTTCTAGCTCAATAAAATAATTTATTGGCAATTTGATTGGTATGACCTGAATAAATAAATTAATTTTGGTAGAATTATCATCTTTATTTTATTGGCTCAGCCTACCCATGAAGAACCAAGAACTTCTCAGTTGTTTAGGTCTGACTTTATTTGTGGGAAAGGTTTTTTGTAATTGTGCTCAGAAGTTCCTCAGTTTATCTTAGCAAGTCAACTCCAAAGTATTTTAAATAACTAAAGTTATTTTAAATGGACTTTCTCTTTCCATCTGTTGCTGCTAGGCTTTGTTGGTAATACATAGGAATGCTGATGATTCATGTTGATTTTGTTTATATTCTGCAACTGTGTTAAAGTTGTTATTGATTTCAAATAGTTTTTAGTTGATTCTCTAGGATTTTCTACATGTCGCTTCATATCATCTAGAGAGATTGATTTCCTTCCTAATTGCCTATTCTATTTCCTTCAATTTTTTTTCTTTTATTGCTAGAGTTAATATTTCCAGTATAATATTGAGTAATAGTGGCAATAATGGGCATCCTTCTTTCACTCATGATCTTATTGGGAAAACTTCTAGCCATCCCCATTACAGATAACCCTTGCTGACATTTTTAGAGAGATACTACTTATCATTTTAAGGAAAGGTCCATTTATTCCTCTGGTCTTCAGTGTTTTGTTTTGTTTTTTTTTCCCCCCTAGGAATGGGTGCTGTATTTAGTCAAAACCTTTTTCAGAATCTCTTGATGTAATCTTATGACTTCTGTCGGTTTGATTATTTATATGGTCACTTGTGCTGATAGTTTTCCTGATATTGAACCAGCCCTGGATTCCTGGTATAAATCCCAGTTGGTCAAAGTATATGATCCTTGTAATATATTGCTGTAATCTCCTTGCAAGTACTTTATTTAAAACTTTTGTATCAATATTCATTTGGGAAATTGATCTATAGTTTTCTTTCTCTATCTTGGCTCTTCTTGGCATAGAGAGCAACACCATATTTGTGCCATAAAAGGAATTTGGCAGCACTCTTGCTTTGCCTATTTTCTGAAATAGTTTATATAGCATTGGAGTTAATTTTTCAATAGATGCTGGGTATTATTCATTTGTGAATCCTTATTCTGGGGATTTTTTCTTAGGGAGTCCATTGATGGCTTCTCCATTTTCTTGTTTCTAAAGTGAGTTTACATCTTCTATTTCCTCTTCTGTTATTCTGGAAAATTTATATTTTGGTAAATATCCATCCATTTCACTTATGTTGTCAAATCTATTGACACACAATTGGGTAAAATACCTCCTAATTATTGCTTTAATTTCCTCTTCATTATAGGTGAATTCACCATTTTAATTTTCTATATTGGGCCCTTGGTTTTTGTCTTTCTTTCTTTTAAACCCAATGAACAAATGGTTTACTTTTATTATTTTCTTTTCATAAAACTAGTCCTTGCTTTAATTTTTTTTACTTCAGTAATTTTCTGAAATTCCAGTTTTATATATCTCCTTTGATTTTTTCAGGATTTTCAATTTGCTTTTTAGGTGAGTATTTTCAATTTCTTCTTTTTCTACCTTTTTTAGTTTCATGCCCAATTCTTTGATCTGTTCTTTCTCTATTTTATTGATGTAAGCACTTAGAGATAAAATTTCCTCTAAGTACTGCTTTGCCTGTATCCCAAAACTTTTGGTCCATTATTGTCATTATCTTTACTGAAATTATTGATAGTTTCTAGATTTATTCTTTGACAAACCCATTCTTTAGGATTAGATTATTTTGTTTCCAATTAATTTTTAATCTCTCTTTCCATGGCCCTTGCTTGGATATAACTTTTATTACATGATGCTCTGATAATGAAGCATTTAATATTTATGCTTTTCTACATTAGATTGTGAGGTTTTTATGCCTGAATACATGGTATGTTTTTGTATAGGTGTCATGTAGCTCTAAGGAAAAGGTATATTCCTTTTTATCTCCATTCAGTGTTCTCCAGAGGTTTATCATATTTAAATTTTCTGAAATTCTAATCACCTTTTTCAGTTCTTTCTTCTTTATTTTGTGGGTAGATTTATCTAGTTTGAGAGGGGAAAGTTGAGGTCCCTCACTAGCATAGTTTTACTGTTAGTTTTCTCCTGTATGTCAATTAAATTCTCCTTTAGAAATACAGATGCTATTTGGTACATATACGTTTAGTATTTTTTTTTGATAATTGACTTATTTATTTTTAGTTTTCAACATTCACTTCCATAAGATTTTGAGTTTTCAATTTTCTCCCTATCGTACTTTCCCCCCAAGACATCATACAATCTGATATAGTCTCTATGTATACATTCATGTTAAGTATATTTTCCCATTAGTCATGATGTAAAGAAAAATTAGAACTAATTGGAGGAACAATGAGAATGAAACAATAAAACAAAACCACAGAGGATAAGGAGAGGAAATACCATGCTATAATACAATACAATACAATACAATACAATACAATGCAATGCAATGCAATGCAATACAATACAATACATTTTTGGTGGAGTTGTGAAATGACTCAAACATTTTGGAAAGCAATTTGGGGCTATGCCCAAAGGGCTATAAAATTGTGCATACCTAGCAATACCACTTCTAGGTCTTTGTATTCATATCCTTTGACCATTTATCAATTGGGGAACGACTGGTATTCTGATAAATTTGATTCAGTTCTCTATTTATTTTAGAAATGAGGCCTTTAACAGAAACACTGGGTAGAAAAATTCTTTCCCATTTTTCTGTTTCCCTCTTAATCTTGGTTGAATTGACTTTGTGCAAGGACTTTTCAATTTAATGTAATCAAAATAATCCATTTTACATTTCATAATGTTCTCTATCTTTTGTTTGATCACAAATTCTTCCTTTCTCCATATATATGACAGGTAAACTATTCCTTGCTCTCCCAGTTTGCTTACAGTATCAGCCATTATATCTAAATCATCTATCTATTTTGACTTTATTTTGGTATACAGTGTAAGATGCTAGTCTATGCCAAGTTTGTGCCACACTATTTTCCAGTTTTCCCAGCAGTTTTTGTTAAATAGTGAGTTCTGATCCCAGAAGCCAGGGTCTTTGGGTTTATCAAATAATAGATTACCATAGTCGTTGACTACTGTGTCTTATGTATCTAACCTATTGCACTGATCCACCACTTTATTTCTCAGCCAGTACCAAGTAGTTTTGATGATTGCTGCTTTATAATATGATTTAAGATCTGGTACAGCTAAGCCACCTTCCCTAGAATTTATTTTCATTAATCCCCTTGATATTCTGGATCTTTTCATCTTCCAGATAAATTTTGTTATTGTTTTTTCTAGCTCCATAAAATGAATTTTGGGTAGTTTGATTGGTATGGCACTGAATAAGTAAACTAATTTAGGTAGAAATGTCATTTTTATTATATCAGCTCTGCCTACCCATGAGCAACTGATGTTTTAACAATTATTTAGATTTGACTTTCTTTGTATAAAAAGTGTTTTGTAATTGTGCTCTTATATAGTTCCTGGGTTTGTTTTGGCAGCTATATTCTGCAACTTTGCTAAAGTTTATTATTTCAAGTAGTTTTTTACTTGATTGTCTAGGATTCTCTACATACACTATCATATAATCTGCAAAGAGTGATAGGTTTGTTTCTTCTTTGCCTATTCTAATTCCTTCAATTTCTTTCTTAGCTCATCTCTATTACATATAATGCTTGCTGATGGTTTTAGGTAGATGCTACTTATCATTTTAAGGAAGGCTCCATTTATAGCTATGCTCTCTAGTGTTTTTAATAGGAATGAGTGTTGTATTTTGTCAAAAGCTTTTTCTGTATCTATTCAGATAATCATATGGTTCTATTATTTTTTATTGTTGATATGATCCATTATGCTGATAGATTTCCTAATATTGAACCAGCCATGCATTCCTGGTATAAATCCTACCTGATCAGAGTGTATTATGCTTGTAATAAGCTGCTGTAATCTTTTTGCTGATATTTTATTTAAATTATTTATTATTTATTATTTATTGTATTTTTATTTAAAATTTTTACATCTGTCTTCATTAGGGAAATTCATCTATAAATTTTCTTTCTCCATTTTTACTCTTCCTAGTTTAGGTATTAGTACCATATTTGTATCATATTTTCCCAAATAGTCTATATATTACTGGAATTAATTGTTCTTTAAATGTTTGATAGTATTCCCGTGTAAATCCATCTGGCCCTGGAGATTTTTTTCCTAGAGAGTTCATTGCTGGCTTGTTGAATTTCATTTTCTATAATGAAGTTATTTAAGTATTTTATTTCTTCATCTTTTGATCTGGGCTATTTATATTTTTGTAAATATTCATCCATTTCACTAAGATTTTCAAATTTATTGACATACAGTTGGACAAAATACTTCCTAATTATTGCTTTAATTTACTCTTCATAGGTGGTGAATTCACTCTTTTGATTTTTGATACTGGTAATTTGGTTTACTTCCTTTTTATTTTTAATCAATTAAAGAAAAACTTATCTATTTTATTGCTTTTTTCCCCATAAAAGCTAGCTCTTAGTTAATTCATTAGTTCAATACTTTTCCTAATTTCAATTTTATTAATCTCTCCTTTGGTTTTCAGTATTTCTAATTTGATATGTAATTGGAGATATTTAATTTCTTCTTTTTCTAGCTTTTTTAGTTGCATGCCCAATTGATTGATCTCTTATTTCTCTATTTTATTCATGTAACCAATTTTTCTTCTACATCTCTTATACAATTTTAAAAGTGCTTTTTCAGCTGTTCCAGGAGGTCTTTTTAGGCCTGAAGCCAATTCAAATTTCTCTGTAAGTCTTCACATTTAGATGTTTTGGCCTTGCTATCCTCTTCAGAGTCTGTGTTTTGATCTTCCCTGATGCCTCAGTAGCTTTCTATGGTCAGACCTCTTTTGTTGTTTTTTGCTGATTTTTCCAGCCTATGTTGTAACTTTTAAAGTTGATATCTGCTCTTGGGGTACAGGAAGAACTCTCCCAAGTTTATTGCTCCTAAGGTCAGGGGCCTGGCCCCTGGCTTATTGTTCAAGTACCTAGGGGGCTGACTATTTTCCTGCTGAGCCTGGACCTCCAGGCCTCTCACACCTGGCCACTAGCCTGCTGATTCGTGGGTCCCCACTTGGAATATGAGGTATTTCAGGAAACCATTTGACACCTACCCCACCCATAAAAACCCAACACAGAAGGTGAAGCAGACCACAGATGCTCAACACTTGGTGAATGAATGAATTTTATTACATGATTGGAGGAAACATCTGGTTAAAAACAACATTGAAGCTAACCCGTGTGTGTGTGTGTGTGTGTGTGTATGTGTGTGTGTGTGTGTGTGTGTGTGTGTGTATTCATGTGTTGGGGTCAGGGAAAATGGGAGCTAAAGCCTGATACATCCTGAGGGCCCTGAAAAGGGGTCTTACTTTGTCATAGGCTGAACTGTAGTTCTGTCTCCAGTGCTTAGAGTCTTGAAAAACTGAGTTCAGATACTTCCTCTGATACTTACAAGTTTTGTGATGCTGGGTAAGTCTCTTAACCTCTCTCCACCATTTTGGTGCCAGGCTGGGCTAATTAAATCTGATGCTTAGTGTGTTTCCCTTTTCTATGAAGCTCTCCTGTGTCCATTTTAGAGGTAAATAACTGTAAGGATACAGACCATCTAAGCCATGTCATTCACTACAGTACACTATAATGGGGATGTATATGCTTTCAAAGAAAGAAGCAGACCATGCCAGTGTGGATTTTATGTTATGATTTATTAGGGTTACTGGGGCTAATTGTGTTGCATAAGGGAATTTACTCATGAGACTTACCCTATGGTGGCAACAGGACAGAGTATTAGATCCCCGCACTATCACTGGGCATGAACAGGTATTGTATACAATGAGAACAAAGAAGGCCAAATGCCAGGGATGATCAGTGGTCAAGTTTCCCCATGGGATAGCTGAAGCTTCTCTTGCTGTTTACATTAAAAGTAGTTTACATTCTTTGTGGGGTGGTAGGTCCTGCTCCCAGACCCATGCACCCACCACACATAATACTACTTGTGGAGTTCCTAACTCAGGTCACTAGAGTATTTCCTCAGGTGGTTGGTCAATTTAGAAGGGGCTGAGCACTTGTAGAACTTCAGGGCACTGAGAATTTCTTATCCTTCCCTGACCTCAAGGCAGCCTCTTGGTCAATGGCTTGGCAGCAGTCTTCTGAGATCTCTGAATCCCTCCACCTAGGTGGTTTAGTGTTTAGAGCACTTGGCCTCGAGTTAGGAAGATCTGAGTTCAAATCCAGCCTCAGACACTTACTGGCTATGTGACCTTGCACAAAAGCAAGCCAGAATGTTCCAAGTTAAACACTCTTCCATCTTTCTGCTTTCTGAGTAAGACTGACAATGCATCTGAATGTGTCTGTGATTTACAGAGTTGTCTGGGAAACTAAGAGGTTAGATGAATTGACTGTGGTAATGCTGCTAGCATAGATCTTAAGCAGTACTTGAACTCTGAACCTTGCTGATTCTGAAGCTGAACCTCTTTCCTTAGGCCTCAGAGAATTGCTCTCTTCCTTCACAGTTCAAGCATTACCTAGTCCATGAAGCCTATTCTAATTCCAACTGCTAGTGGCCTCACTTCCAGACTGCTTTATACTTTGCATTTATTTGTGTTTATTCTCTATAAACTTTTATGTATTTTCCATCTCACTAGAATGTCATAAGGTTCTAGTGGTTAGAGACTGATTCCTTAACAGCATTTGTGTCACCAGAAGCTGGCGCACTGCCTGTTGTGCAGGGGGTCCTTAAGAAATGCTTGTTTATTGCTGAATTAGACCTCTGGTCTTTCTATGTGCCCAACACATAAGAGGAGCTTTATCTATAGCTATTGAATGAATAAATTAATGAGTTGTAGGTCTAAGCAAGAGTAATTATTACTGATTATGTTATGTATCCTATAGATGTCTCTCACTTATACTTTTCATCACTAATCACTTTATTATTTTCATTGTCATGTCTAATTCATGTATTCTCTTATATTTTAACTTGATACATGGTGTGAGGTGTTGATCTACTATCAAATTTCTGCCATACTTTTTTCCACTTATGCTATGTGTTATTTTTTTTTTGTCAGCTACAGACAGTGTTGGCTTT
The DNA here is from genome assembly GCF_003287225.1 of Phascolarctos cinereus. Lineage (NCBI taxonomy): Eukaryota > Metazoa > Chordata > Mammalia > Diprotodontia > Phascolarctidae > Phascolarctos > Phascolarctos cinereus. The sequence continues at coordinate 1,655,102 of NW_027556069.1, read as the reverse complement.
CTGTAAGTGGACCATTGGGCTAAGCTCTAAGTAGAGCAATTTCAAAGTAATGTGAATTTGCCCACAGACTTGGCTACAAAGGAATGAGGGAGGCAGGAAGGAGGCCATGTGCCTGTGAAGGGTAAGGGCCTGGAGATGGTTTAAGGACACCCAGGGACCAGGGACATAGACACAGGAGAAGGATCAGGTGGGTGTCAGGGATAGCCACATGATGGCCTGTCCAGCACCAAGAACATGCAGGTGACAGACACGTGAAGGCCAGACACAGCCACAGACAGGAGTGGACAGACTGTAACAAATGGACCAAGAAAAGACACATGTTACCTGAGTGTGGATGGACAGAAGATAGAGAGGTGGATGTCAGACCCTCGGAAAATGGGCAGAGCAGCCAAAAGTCTCCTGTCTCAGCACTGGACATCTCACAGCAATCCCTGATCATGAGGCTACAGAGATGGATGGAATCTCTCTGCACGTCCAAAACCCCTTCACACCTCTCCATTAATACCCTTTAGATTCACCATCTTATTTAAAAAAAATCATTGATGTTTTCCACTTCTTACATCATGATATCCCATGTAGGCCTCCCTCTCTCTGTTCTCCCTGAGATCCATGTAATCTACAAATGGTATTTTTTTTTTGTTTTAAGAAGGAAAAGCAGTCAACACAACTATATAGTACACAGAGGAGAACATTCCACTTACTACAGGCTTGCTTTCTGGGGAAGCACATCTACTCTGAATGTTCAGAGGAAAAGATACTTGTGGCAGGAGACACTCTTTCTGAGAACTACAGACTTGTTCCCTACAGAAACACATTGAGGAAAAATTGGATATTTAATGAAATGTAAGCCTTTGAAGCCTTCCTGATGAAAAATCAGAGATGATGAGAAAATGTGACTTTCAAATACAAGACTCAAAAGAAGCATTAAAAGGTAAATATGAAAGAGAAATCATAAGAGAATAAGGTTCAACTGTGTACTTTTCTGTAATGGGAGATGATACACATATCTTCTAAGAATTCTATCATTATTTGAGTAGGTAGAAGGATTCTGCCTAGAAAGGGGGTTTGGGAGTGAGCCAAATAGGTGGGGATGATGTAAAACAGATAGGTGATAAATACAGATGCCATGGGAGAAGGTAGAAAGGAGAGAAAGAATGGGGGAAATAGTCTCACATAAAATAGGCATGTAAGGAAGAGTTCTTATATTGAAGCAGAAAACAATTGGGGAAATAGGGGTGGGCAGTCAATGTTTGATCCTTTCTCACATCTAAATTTGTTCAAAAAGGAAAATACATATTTATTCAATTGGTCATAGAAATCTATCTTACCCTGTAGGTAAGTAGGATAAGGGGATAAATGAAAGAAAAAGTAGTTACAAAAGGTAGGCAGATGAAAGAAGGCAGTGGTCCTATGCAAAACAGGCATTAGAAGAGGGACAGGATCAAAAGAGAGAAAGAGAGAAGCAGAAACAGAAGAAAATAGGATGGAGGGAAATATGTAGTCATCATAACTGTGTGAATGGGATGAACTCACTCATGAAATGGAAGTAGTGAAATGGATTAGAGATCAGAATATAATTTTTTAGAAGTTAGATATGAAAGATCTCTGGAGAAAAATGAATGGGAATAGAAAGGAGTACAGAGAAATACGGCTTTATGTATATTCACATTATGCAAATTGGACTTTATGTAAGGAATTCTATAAGAAATCTGCATTCCCAAAAAAAACCCGTGTAAACTTTACTATACAGTACTGGGATCTCTTTCTCTTCCTGCCCCTTGGCTTAGTGCTCTGTCAGCTCCTATCCCCAATCCCCATACCCTCCCAAAAAAAACCCCTTCAGACATCCTCCAAATGGAACCAGAAGATCAGAACTACAGACAGACAGACAGCCACCACCACTGCTAGATCAGGGCTTGGCTTGAAGCCTCCAGTGCTGAGAGAGGAGACCTTGGTTTCAGTCTGCCTACCCACCAGAGGATTTGATCTCTGCTTTTTAGTATTTTGTCCATCTGAGTTGGGGTAACATGTGTCTGTTCTCTCCTGAATATTTCGGTGTCTGGCCCTCATATGTCTGCCTGCCAGCCTATTCTTCCTTTGAGTTCCAGCCAGGTCTTTGCCCCAATAGGCATTTGTTCCTCTGCCTGATGTTGCATCTCTGTGCCCAGCTCTCATTTGTCCTTAAACTGTGTACCAGCTCCTCCCCATGGGGGCAAAACCCCTTACTGTCTCCCTCTTGACATTTTCACACATCCCCAGGTAAATTTATATCAGGTAAAGGGTCTGTGGAAGGTCCACTTATATTTTTCAATTATATATTTACTTAGTGTTTTTTCCCTTGATTACATGTTAAAACAATTTTAAATTTCTTTACATTTAAATGTCTTTACATTTTTGAGTTCCATGTATTTTAGAAATGAGGCTTTTATCAGAAAAACTGTCCGTAAAATCTGCCTCCCACCTTTCTGTTTCCTTCTGCTCTTGGTTGCATCGGTTTTGTGTCTGCAAACCTTTTTTAATTTGACATAAATTAAATGATCCATTTTTCATTTAGTAATTCTGTCTGTCTCCTTTTTAGCCATAAATTCTTCTCTTCTCCATAGCTACAGGTATACTATTTCTTACTCTCCTAATTTGATTGTAGTATCACCTTTTATGTCTAAATCATCTGAACAGTTTGACCTTATCTTTGTCTGCATTGCAAGATGTCAGTCAATACCTAGTTTCTGAAACATTGTTTTTCCATTTTCTCAGCAGTTTTTGTCAAAGAATGGATTCTTATCCCAGAAACTAGAGTCTTTGGCTTTATCAAATAGTAGATTTCTGTAGTCATTCAATACTATGTCTTGTGTTCCTAACCTATTGCATTGATGCCCAACTCTGTTTCTTATCCAGTACTAAATAATTTTGATGATTGACATTTTATGATATAGTTTTAGATTTCGTTCAAGTTATCTTGCTCTGAGAGGGGAAAATTGAGGTCCTCCACTAGGATGATTTTACTGTGAATTTTCTCCTGTAACTCATTTAATTTCTTTAAAAATATGGACACTAATTCATGACCAAACAGAAGATAGAGAACATTACAAAAAGCAAAGTGGATAACTTTGATTACATTAAATTGAAAAGTTTTTGTGCAAAAAAAAGCCAATGCAACTAAGATTAGAAGGAAGGTAGAAAATTGGGAAAGAATTTTTACAAGTCTCTCTCATCAGGGCCTCATTTCTAAAACAGAGAGAGAATTAAGTCAAATTTATAAAAATACAAGTCATTCCCAAGTTCATAAGTGGTCAAAGGATATGAACAGGCAGTTCTCAGATGAAGAAATTAAAGCCATCTCTAGTCATATGAAAAAATTATCTAAATCATTATTGATTAGAGAAATGCAAATCAAAACAATTCTGAGATACCACATCACACCTATCAGGCTGGCCAAGATGACAAAACAAGAAAATGATAAATGTTGGAGAAGATGTGGGAAAATTGGAACACCAAAGCCTTTTGGTGGAGTTGTGAAATGATCCAACCATTTTGGAGAACAATTTGGAACTATGCCCAAAGGGCTATAAAAATGTGCATACCCTTTGACCCAGCAATAGCACTTCGAGGGTTATATCCCAAAGAGATCATACAAATGGGAAAAGGACCCACATGTACAAAAATATTTATACCAGCTCTTTTTGTGATGGCAAATAATTGGAAATGGAGAGGATGTTCATCAGTTGGGGAATGGCTGAACAAGTTATGGTATATGAATGTAATGGAATACTATTGTGCTATAAGAAATGAAGAACAGGCTGCCTTCAGAAAAACTTGGAAAGACTTGTATGGTCTGATGCTGAGTGAAATGAGCAGAACCAAGAGAACATTGTACACAATAACAGCTATGTTGTGAGATGACTAATATTGATAAACTTAAACCTTCTCAGCAATAGAAGGATCTAAGACAACTCCAAAGGTCTCATGATGGAAAATGCTATCCCCTTCCAAAGAAAGAACTATGGAATTTGTATACATATCAAAGCCTACTATTGCTATTTTTTTCTCTTCTGTTGAGTTTCATTTCTTCTTTCTGGTGGTTCCTCCTATTGGTTTTAATTCTTCCTTACAACATCATGAACATGAAAATATGTTTAATAGGAATGTATATGTATAGCCTATATCAGATTATGTGCTATCTTGGGGAGGGTGGTGGGGAGGAAGGGGGAGAAAAATTTTAAACACAAAAGCATATGGAAGTGATTGTTGATTAATCAAAATTAATTTTGAAAAATGTGGATGCTATACCATTTTGTGAGGAAGTAGGTGAATCTTAATTTCTCCAATCAGTAGTGATTTAGACCATTTTTTCATATACCTATGGATAGCTTTGATTACTTTAACTGAAAACTGACTTCATATCTTTTGATCGTTTATCAATTGGGGAATTGTTCTTATTCTTTTTATTTTATTTTATTTTATTTTTCTTATTTTATACTCAAACACTAGAAATAAAATACAGAATAGAGAACAAGTAGATGTCAACTGGAAATGATCCCACTGAGTCATACCACCCCAGTGGTAGTAAAACTCCACGGCCTCCTTGGCTGGACTCATAATTCTGAGATTGAACCTGCATCACCTCTTGTTTTTCACACACACACCCTTCCCAGAGACTCCAGAATATACCTGTGGACCATTGGAGGACCTTGAACTACTGTTTAGAAAAGCCTTGGCCACCTCCAGCAGACAAGTGGATAAAAAGAGGTGAAATTATACATGCCCTCCTCTTTTTTTTTCCCTTGCCATAACCATCTTTAATTTCCTCCAGAGAAATTGCCCTTTTTTCCCTCTTGAAATAATTCCCCTCTGAACTGACAATGATAATGCTAATTCTTTTCCTCATTTTCCCTGATACTTCAAGCACACTTTGTCTTTGAAAGTGGGGAAAGAACTCCCTAGTTAAACTCGGAACCTTATTAGGCCAGGAGCATGGGGAAGTGGGGGGGGCAGTCCAACATTGTTCAATATGCCACTCACACCCACAGGGCAACTCTTATGTCCCACCAAGCACCATCTTTGCATTAGCCCCCCTCCCTAACATAAACTTCCTCAGAGATTTTTGACACCCCATTTATGCTGGCCACTCATCTATGGGCTACTCTCTCCATGTCAATACCTTGTTTCTTCGCAAAGCAATATTCCCTTACTTAGGAGACAAGCTCCATAGCCACTGGACAGGTTAATACCCATGTTGACAGAGGCTTGTAAAAGTTTCTGCTGGTCTTTTGTCGTCTACTACTTGTGCAGAGGTGACTGGTGATAAGTGTCTCTGGTACTTTACATCAGCCAGCTGTACCAACTGTACTGAGGGAGCATTTCCCACTTGCACCTGTGACTGCATCCCTCCCCCTACTGTCCAAGTTGGCTCCTCCTTTTTAAGCTTTAATTCTAAGTTGATTCACAATGCCACAGCCCCTTTGAGTTACACTACTTTCATTGATCCCTTAAAGCCACCCCTCTCATCTGGGAGCTTAATGTGCAACCATCTGGATCCTTTGGGAATCTATACTCAGAGCCTCTTGTGAACTGGTACCATCTGTGCCCCCAAAGGCTATACCTTCCTTCAGGGGATTGGTGGGCCAAGTGACAAAGATTCTGGGGAAGAGATGAAACAAAATGCCATCACATGGCAAGACCCCAGAACTACTGTCCTGGCCAACCAATGCTTAACATCTTACAATGACTTTGGGGTGTGCAGTGTCTCAAATGCATCTTCTTCATGGATATCCTAGCTCCATTCTCTACCAGCTCCCATACTTATGCCCCTCCTGATCTTACCCCTTTTATGCCTGTTAGGTCTTTGTTTGCTTAACCTCCTTGCCAGATCTGTCTCCTCCAAGCTGTGGTCCATCAACTTCCAGATGACTATTTATGCTATATACCAATCTCCCACAGAATCAAATGTCTCTAGCCCACTGGACCTGGCATCAACCTGGAAGTCCAACCCCTTGAACAGTATCGAGCAAAGCAGGGAGAGGTCTATGGCCCTTGCCAGCAGGAAGCCATTTCAGAAGCTGATACCTTTGCCCCTTATTCCAATATGTTTTGGGTTTGATTTGTTTGAGAAGGGAATGATGGGGTTATGGCACCTTGACCCCCTAAAAGGAAAAGACCATGTCATTGAATGCAACCCAGCCCCTGAACTTTCCCACACATTTCAGCGACCCAGTCCCTGGCATTTTGACTGAGGCATCCAGCCCATCCAAATATACCTGGTGGCTGTCTGACAACTTAATTCCTTTCATTGTCTGCACCTGTCCCACCCCAGGCTGCTTGCCACTCCTTCATCCCATCTATATCTTCTCACAGACTTTTTTGGTATGTAAGTATCAGTCCCATCCTCATTAAATTCAAAGAATTACTAGGAATCTTGGCTGCCATTCTGGTGTTATAATAAAACCTCACTACTTTGACTGAAAGGAGACTTGGGTGGTCAAATTCTTTCAAGGCAGGCTTGCCCTGTACACTTATATTTCAGTGTTACCAGCACCTCAAATAGCATCAATGAAACTGAGAGGCAGTTTTAAAAAATACTGAAATAGTCACATCATTGGTTGATTTGATTATCTTTTTTTTATTATTAGAATATCTGTCATATTGGGCAGGCTCTTAAGGAGTCTGAACATCAGTGAGCAATTGGCTAGATTTATAAGAATCTGAGCACTGGTTAGATTCTAAGATTCTGACCACCTTAATGGAGACACGATGGACGTTATATACAGAAAGACTGTGGGAGGGATCTAGGAATGACCAAGTAGTTTGGGGTGCCTGGAGGAGGGGCTAAGGAGGCTCTGGATGGGAGTGGCCAGTAAGCTGGGGTGAACAGAACTCCTGGGACCTGGACCATGTGGCCAAGGGAGAATGGAGTCTAGCTAGGATTAAGGGCAAGAAATGGCCCGGGGCCATAGGGAGGTAAGACAATGGAGGGCTAGGCTAGGTTAAGGGTAACAGAAAATTAGGAGACTGGGTGTAGCCAAAATGAAAGGCCAGTTGATGGGATTATAGCCTCAGGCAAATGCCAGAGATTTGGCCATGAGGAGAAGTCCAGGGTTTTTCCTTTATGGGGTCTAGATCCCATCCTTATCATTCCTTCTCAAACAAATGGAACCCAAATTCTTTTGGGGTAAGGGGTAAAGGTCTCAGCTTCTGAAACTTCTTCCTGCTGTCAAAGGGCATAGAACTGTCGCTCCATCGAGGGGGTCCCAAAGAGGAGGTTGACTGGCACCTAGCACAGGCTGCATCCAGGGAATGATAGGGGAACATTGGTTGGTACGAGCTGTTTGTTACCAACTGCAGGCAAATGGCCTGTAATCTGGAAGACACAAATCTGACAGAAAAGACTGCAGGGACCAGATATGACAAGATAAAACATCCTTACCTTTATTTGGATTCACATAATTCAGTTTTCCAACCATGCAGTATCAAATCCACCTCATAGCCAGACTCAGGAATAGCCAGGTTGGTAACATTCCCTTTCAAAGCAACACAATGGGGAAACTGAGCCAGGAGGATCCCATCTTAGACTGAGGCTAAAATTGTCCTCTCAGATTTTCCTGATGCTGACTTCCCACCAGTATCACATTCTCTTGAGTAGCTTGTGGCATTTCTCTCAGACAGTAGCTTATTGATTATCAATGGATTATTATGATCCATCAGACAACTCAAATTAAATCCTATGAGCTTTTACCTCACATAGCAAATTTCACTAATTACAACTTAAAAAAAACTTTTCCAGGATTTACATCTCAAACTTAAATTTGTCCTGGTATAAAAAGCCAATCTACACACTTGCAAATTCTCAGCAAGCCATAACCCACACAAGCTTTTTGGCAAGTTTACACATTAAAACAATAACCAACAATAGCCAAATTCTTTTAGCAGTAACCAAATTATGAAAAGTTGCTTGACATAACTGATACAAAAAGTTCACCAATTTAAAACTTGAAACAAACCCATTACCAATCAGGTGACTTCAGTTTTGTTAAATTCCTTTCCAAAGTACTTTACACAGAGAATCCACATCTTATCATTGACAGTTAAAACTACAAATTTAAAAGAGTGTGCTTACCCAAGTTGTGAGGCTAGCTTCTTTACCTTGAGCAAGATGTGCTGAACCTGGATGATTCTTCTAGGCAAAGGTTGGCCTAGGACCCAAGGCCATTGCCAGGGGGCCCACACTGTAGGTGCTGCCCTTCCTGCCCCCTTCTTTTCCCAGGTGGGGGAGGGTGAAATCAAAGGTGAGTGGTAAAGGGTGAAACTCTCTTCTCCTATGAGAGGGGTTAACAGATACCCTCTTGGCTCAAGGGAAGGGAGTAGGAAAAAGGATTTACTGGGGTTGTAAAGAGGAGTTTCAAAACTTCTTAATGATTAGCCACAAAACATCCAGAATCTGCCAAGATATTTTTAGCTGTTCTAACTTTTCCCTGTAACCTCCATGAAGGAGGATTCAGGGGTGTAGAGGGAAGGGAGTAAGTAAGCCTCAGGAAACCAAAAAGCAACTGCAGTTTTCCCTAATTCCTTAGCACCGAGAAAATTGAGAGAATTTGGCATACACTTCTGGATAGTGAGTCTGTCCTTGTCCTCTATGCTGTGGAAGGTGTACCTAGGTCTATGGCCTTGAACCTACCCAGTGGACCAAGAGCCTGAGATTATCAGGCTGAATGTGAGACAGCCTCGTAACTGTCTGCCTGAAAAGCACCTCCAAGCCTTGTTGTTTCGAGAGCAAACCCAACTGCAGAGCAAAAAAAGGCAGGGAGGAGGCTTTCATACCTTTCAGTCATGGATGGAGAAGAACTTGGGGTCAGGCAGTTTCCCCATATGGGCCACCAAAATGTTGAGGTTTAGGAGTTCAGGGGTGCTGGGACCCCAAAATCAGAACATGCAGGTCCTGCCTGAAAGAATTTGATGCAAGCCTTCTTCCAGCCAAAGACAAGGTTTATTTGAACATCTGTCATATTGGGCAGACTCTTAAGGAGTCTGAACATTAGTGAGCTGTTGGCTAGATTATAAGAATCTGAGCAGTGGCTAGATTTGAAGAATCTGAGCCCATTATTTTTTTTTAATGAAAATCAAATGCCAGAAGCACAAAAGAAAGAGCATAAAATGGAATTTATTAGAAACAATTTTGTCCAGGTACATGCTAACAGATCTGATAAATGGATAAATGTTTGCAAAAACATAAAACACAACTTCCAAATGCAGGAGGAGGAAACTCTAGGAATAAATGGATTTAGAAATGAATTCTATCAAACATTTAAATAACAGCTACCTTCAATTTTATGTAAATTGTTTTCAAGAATAGGGCAAGAAGTGGTCCTACCAAATACCTTCTGTGAGTCAAATATGATCCTAAATACTTAAGCCAGAGACAGAAAATTCAGAGAAAGAAAACTAGAATACAGTCTGTCAATGCTGATAGGGACTACAGAACATAGATTATCACAAGTGGAGGAGGCAATAGAACACAGAATATCAGAGCTGACAGTAATCTAAGAACAAAGAACATCAATTTTGGAGGGCTCCTAGAAAACAGAACCTATCAGTGCCTGCAGGGTACTTAGAAAATGGAATGTCTGGGCCAGAAAGGACCTTTGCACATAGAATGTCACACCTGGGTCTGACCTTTGGTCCTAGAATGTCAGACCTGGAAGGAACCTTGAATACTGAATATCAGAGCTGAGAGCAGCCTGAGGAAACAGAATGTTAGACCTAGAAGGAATATTGGAACATAGAAAACTGGAGGTTTTCTTTGGGGAGTAGAGGCATCTAGAATAAAGTATGCCTGCACACCCAGGTATACTCTGTCCACCATTTCTATGTGTGCTCTTATGTTTAGAACAGAAAATATTCTAATAGGCTTTGGAGGGACCTGGGGACCTTCAGAACACCATCTTCAGAATGCTGAATGTCAAAAGTAAAAGCAGCTGAGAACACAGACTGTCACACCTGGGAGGGTCCTAAGATGATAGACTGTCACAGCTGAAAGGGATCTTAGAACTCTGAATGTCAGAGCTGGAAAGGACCTCCAAATATTAAATGTTTAAGCTAGAAAGAGACCTTGTAAGCAATAGATCAGACTTCCTACCAAGATGACTATCTGAATGGGAGGCACATGGCCCAGGTTCCATGTGATTTCTTAAGGAAAACCCTTAAGTTTGGACAGGGAACTCGCAAATGATCAAGGAATCCATTGAGAAATGACAGTGAGTAACTTCATCCAGAAGCAAACTGCACACACAAAAAAATAAAACCCAGGCACCCCAACCCCACCCCACCACTAATATGTCCATTCTTTCTTTTTTTATTAATTATTTTTAGTTTTCAACAAACACTTCCATTAGCTTTTGATTTAAAATTTTTCTCCCCCCATTCCCCATCTCGTTCTCCAAGATGGTGTGTTTTAATCTGAAATAAGTTCTACATGTACATTCCTATTAAACATATTTTCACATTAGTCATGTTGTAAAGAAGAATTAGAACCAATAGGAATAACCACAAGAAAGAAGAAACAAAACAGAAGGAGAAAAAAGTAAATACTATGCTTCAATCTGCATTCAAACTCCACAGTTCTTTCTCTGGATGTGGACAGCATTTTCCATCATGAGACTTTTGGAGATATCTTAGATCTTTGTATTAGTGAGAAGAGCTAATTCTATAAAAGTTAGTTACCACACAATGTGCCTATTACTGTGTACAAAGTTCTCCTGCTTCTCCTAGCTTCACTTAGCATCAGTCCATACAAGTCTTTCCAGGTTTTTCTGAAGTCTGCCTGGTCATCATTTCATACAGTGAAATAGTATTGCATTACATTCATATACCACATCTTGTTAAGTCATTCCCCAATTGATGGGCATCCCCTCAATTTCCAATTCTTTGACAACACAGAAAGAGTTGCTATAAATATTTTTGTACATGTTGGTCCTTTCCCCATTTGTATGATCTCTTTGAGATACAGCCCTAGAAATACTATTGCTGGGTCAAAGGTTATGCACATTTTTAAAGCCCTTTAGGCATAATTCCAAATTGCTCTCCAAAATGGTTCCCAACAATGTATTAGTATTCCAATTTTGCCACATCTTCTCCAACACACGTCATTTTCTTGTTTTGTCATGTTTTCCAATCTAATAGGTGTTATGTGGTACCTCAGAGTTATTTTGATTTGCATTTCTCTAATCAATAGTGATTTAGAGCATGTTTTCATATGACTATAGACAGCTTTAATTTCTTCCTTTGAAAACTGCCTGTTCATATCCTTTGACCATTTATCAATTGGGGAATGACTTGTATTCTTATAAATTTGACTCAGTTCTCTATATGTTTGAGAAATGAGGCCCTTATTAGAGACACTGGTTGTAAAAAATCTTTCCCAGTTTTCTGCCTCCCTCCTAATCTTAGTTGCATTGGCTTTGTGCAAAAATCTTTTCAGTTTAATTAATCAAAATTATCCATTTTGCATCTCATAATGTTCTCTGTCTCTTGTTTGGTCATGAATTCTTCTGTTCTCCATAAATCTGACAGGTAAACTATTACTTGCCCTCCCAGTTCGCTTACAGTATCAGCCTTTGTATCTAAACTGTGTACTCATTCTGACTTTATTTTAAAATATGGTGTAAGATGATGTTCTATGCTTAGTTTCTGACATACTGTTTTCTAGTTTTCCCAGCAGTTTTTGTCAAAGAGTGAGCTGTTATCCCAGAAACTGGGGCCTTTGGGTTTGTCAAATAGAAGATTACCATAGTCATTGAAAAATACTGTGTCTTGCATACCTAGCCTATTCCATTGATCCATCACTCTATTTCTTAACCAGTAACAAGCAGTTTTGATGACTGCTGCTTTATAATACAACTTAAGATCTGGTAGAGCTAGGCCACCTTCCCTTGCATTTCTTTTCATTAGTTCCCTTAATATTCTGGAACTTTTGTTCTTCCAAATGAATCTTTTTATTATTTTTCTAACTCCATAAGATAATTATTGGTAGTTTGATTGGTATGGCACTGAATAAGTAAATTAGCTTAGGTAGAATTGTCATTTTTATTATATTAGCTCGGCCTAGCCATGAGCAACTAATGTTTTTCCAATTATTTAGATCTGATTTTATTTGTGTGAAAATTGGTTTGTAATTGTGTTCATATAGTTCCTGGGTTTGTTTCAGCAGGTAGACTCCTAAATATTTAATAATGTCTACAGTAACTTTAAATGGAATTTCTATTTCCATCTCTTGCTGTTGGGCTTTGTTGGTAATATAGAAATGCTGATGATTTTTGTGGATTTATTTTATATCCTGCAGCTCTGCTAAACTTGTTTATTATTTCAAGTAGTTTTTTACTTGATTCTCTAGGATTCTCTAGGTATATCATCATATCTTCTGCAAAGAGTGATAGCTTTGTTTTTTTCCTTTCCTAGTCTAATACCTTCTATTTCTTTTTCTTCTCGTATTGCTAAAGCTAAAGTTTCTAGTACCATATTGAATAACAGTGGTGATAATGACCATCTTTGTTTCATCCCAATCTTATTGGAAATGTTTCTACTTCATCCCCATTACATATAATGCTTGCTGAAGGTTTTAGGTAGATGCCTACTTATCCTTTTAAGGAAGATTCCATTTATCTCTATGCTCTCTAGTGTTTTTAATAGGAATGGGTATTGTATTTTGTCAAATGCTTTTTCTGCAAGTATTGAGGTAATCATGTATTTTCTGTTAGTTTTGTTGTTGATATGATCAATTATGCTGATAGTTTTCCTAATATTGAACCACCCATACATTCCTGGTATAAATCCTACCTAGTTGTAGTGTATTATTGTCATGATACATTGCTGTAATCTTTTTGCTAATATTTTATTCAGAATTTTTGAATCTATATCTATTAGGGAAATTGGTCTATAACATTCTTTCTCTGTTTTGACTCTTCCCAGTTTAGGTATCAGCATCATATTTGTATCATAAAAGAAAATTGATAAGATTCCTTATTTGCCTATTTTTCCAAATAGTCTATATAGTATTGGAATTAATTGTTCTTTAGATGTTTGATAGAATTCACTTTTAAATCCAACTGATCCTGGGATTATTTCCTAGGGTGTTCATTGATGGCTTGTTCAATTTCTTTTTCTGAGATGGGGTCATTTAAGTATTTTACTTCCTCTTCTGTTAATCTGGGCAATTTATATTTTTGTAAATATTCATCCATTTCACTAAGATTGTCAAATTTATTGGCATACAGTTGGGCAAAATAGTTCCTAATTATTGTTTTCATTTCCTCCTCATTTGATGTTGAGTTCACCTTTTTCATTTTTGATACTGGTAATTTGGTTTTCTTCTTTTTTTTAAATTAAATTAACTAAGGGTTTATCTATTTTATTGTTTTTTTTTCATAAAACCAGCTCTTAATTTTATTTATTAGTTCAATAGTTTCCTTAATTTTAATTGTATTAATCTCTCCTTTGGTTTCCAGTATTTCCAATTTAGTATTTAATTGGGGATTACTAATTTGTTTTTTTTCTAGCTTTTTTTTAGTTGCACGCCCAATTCATTGATGTCCTCTTTCTCCCTGCCCAGATCTCCCCATAGTTCCATACTGTCACATATGTTCTATATGTTATGTTCTATACAGATAGGATTGGAACCCAAGTCCTATGACTCCAGAGGATCAGGAAAAGAAGCAAGGGAAGGGAAGGGAAGAAGTGTAGATGAAAGTTGCAGGCACTGTGCTAGGTGCTTTACAAATATTATCTCATTTGATCCCCACAACATGCCTGCCAGGTAGGTGCTATTATCTCCATTTTACAGTTGAGGAAAATGAGGCAAGCAGAGGTTAAGTGACTTGCTCATGCTCACAGAGCTACTGCATGTCTGAGGCTGGATCTGAACTCAGGTCTTCCTGATTTCAGGTCCAGCCCTCTCTTTACTATACTACCTAGCTTCCAGGGCTCTTTCCACTGGACCAGGCTGCCTCCCATTTATAAGGCAAACAAAGGCAGCAAAGGGCAGGCAATATGGAATCAAGATAAGAACAGCTGACATCATTCTAGCACTGGAGACAGTTCTAGCAAAATCCTTTTTAGGTAGAAGATACAAATATTATTGTCCCCACTTTACAGTTGGGAGGTGGAGTCAGCAGAGACTGAGGTTTAAGTTCCAGCCCAGATAGGAGATGTGTTCCTTGTATGAGGGAAGAAATAAGTAGCTCACATGTATATGGTCCTTTAGAGTTTGCAAAGGGCTCTACAGACCTTGTCTCACTGGAGCTCACAGAAACCCCCAAGGTAGCTGCTACTGTATTATTAGCTCCATCTTGCAAGTTAGGAAACTGCAGCCCAGAGAGGTCAAGGGACCTGCCTATGGTCACACAGGTAGGAAGTGTCTGGGGAGGGATTCAGACACAGCTTTTTTCTCACCTCAGGTGCAATGCACTTTCTGATTTCCCACACTGTCTCATGAATACCAAAACTTGTCAACATACTTCCTCAACAGTGGCAGGCCCCCTAAAGTTCAGAAGGAGCTGAGGCTGGTTAGAAAATGAAGGAATTGTGAAAAAGTCTCCTTACCTCTTTTACAGAGAAAGGAAGAGTATGAAAGGCCAAGACCACAGCCCAGGATGAACAGGATGGTGATAATTAATGGAAGATGGAGAGGTTACTCCTTGACTTTTATTCCATTTTCATTTCTGGCCTTTGGTCAGGGAAGCACAGAACAAAAATAGGGGGAAGCATAAGGGGAAGCAAAGAAGGCCAAGTGAGGAAATGGTAGGAGAATGCCCAGTTGCCCTTGATGAAGTGAAGTCATTTGCCCCAGAAGAATTCCATCCTACAGTTAGGGAAAGCCCTGGCATATGTGAGCTGCTATCAGAAGGGTTCTTTTGTCCCAGTGGCTGGAGATAGCTGAGTCTCATGATCAAGCCATGTTCTTAGCAAGAAGAGATGAAGATTTTTGATCTTGCTTCCTTATTAATTGTTCACCAATCAGGATTCTTTTTCACCTGTCAGGGACACCTCCTTTTCTGAAGGAATGTAAGCATTCAGTGATCTCCATGGTTTTCTCTTTGATTATGGAGAGAAAACACTGACCAGCAATTTATTGATTATCAGCTAGCTTAATTAATAAATTTATTATTAATTAACCAGAAACTCTGTCTCCCAGGCTTTTCATTCTTCTCATTGCCCTTGAACCATGTTCTCCATCCCTCTCCAATGGATGCACTATATTCTGAGAAAATACGTTTTTCTTCTTTCATGCACTACCAATATTCTCAAATGTAGGGTGTATATGTGTGGCCTTAGCTCTCTCTCTACCTAGTCATTCCTTTAAAGCCTTTAGTGAATCCACCTAGATCTGGAGATGGGAAGGACCTCAGTGACCATGTAGTCCAGTCCCCTCCTTTTACACAAGTGATTTGGCCAAGGTTATGCACAAAATTTTAGATCAAGAGTTGCAAGGGATATCAAAGGTTATCTATCCAAACTACTCAATTTCTGTATGAGGAAACTGAGACCCAGGGAGAAGTGACTTACTTGAAGTCATACACAGGAATATAGATCTGGTGCTGAAAGGGATCTCAGATGCTATGTATTGAAACCTTCTTATTTTACTGATCTGGGAAGTGAAGCTCAGAGGCCTTAATTGATTTGTTCAAGGTTACACACACCATTGATGATCCAGGCAGGATTTGTGCTTGTGCCTCTTTTGAGTCCAAATCTAAGCTTCTTCCATTATACCACAAAATGGCCTCACTGCCAATCCCCACTTCCTCTTCCTGTGTGCAAGTAAGGATTGTTGTTATCAAAAAGCAATGTCTAATTTGATGACTTTGAGATGAGGGGAAATGGGAAGGAGAACAAAAGACCAAACCCATTTATTTCTATTGAGACAACACTTTCCAGGGAGTTCTGTCCACTTAATCCTCACCCTTTCACTGTCATTCTCTAGCTTCCCCTTTCCACAGAGCCTAGCTCTGTGCTGGACAGGCAGCAAGGGCTCAACAAATGGGGTTTTTCTTTTTTTTTCTTTTTTTACTTTGCTAGGCAATGGGGTTAAGTGACTTTCCCAGGGTCACACAGGTAGTAAGCGTTATGTGTCTGAGTCCGGATTTGAACTCAGGTCCTCCTGAATTCAGGGCCAGTGCTCTATCCACTGCACCACCTAGCTGCCCTGAAATGGGGTTTTTCTAGAGTGAACTCACTTAAAAGCCAATGAACAAGGAATTTATAACTAGGATTTTCTTTGGCCACCATCTGCTTAGCGCTTTCTCAAATTTTTTTTGATTCTAAGAAGTCTTTTCAAATTATTGTATCTGTTCCCTATAGACAAAGTTCTTGAACTGTTTCCTTCCTGTTTTGTCCCCTGAAAGATCTAGGAATGAATAGTAGAACAAAATATACTGTTGAAATTCACATCAGCTCTTTCTAAACATAGAGATTCACTGTCAATGTGGTGTTCTGTGACTGTTAACCTGGCAGCAAAGGGCACTGGGGCTCCTGTGTTCCATTATTCTGTTTTCTTAGCACAGTAGATATAGAAAGAAGGAGGTTTTCTAGGAAGTGATGACCCCACACCCAGGTTTATAGACTGTCTGTTGTTTTGCTCTTTGATGACAATACTCAATCCACTGATGCCTATGGTAATCCTGGAGCTGGGTGAGAAGGAAATGATGCATTCCCATCAGACTCTTCTAGAGAGAATGCTTCCCTGAGAACCAGAGGGTGGTAGAACTACCTTGCCACCTTTGGTCCCCTCTGATGCATAAGTAGTATTGGATTCACTTTTTTACATGATAGGATGCCTGCAGGAGATTTATAGCATCTTTGGTGCTGAAATAATGATTTGTATAACTGTTATTATCTTACCTAAGCTGCTGTATAAATCTTTTCAAACTTCTCATATTAGCAAGAGGCAAAGGTGGGGTAAAGGAAGTGACACCTGCTGGATAGACTATTATGTAGACCAGGAAGCCAAAGAATTCAATTCAGGCCAGTAAGGATCTACTGAGTGCTTACTAGAGGAATCTTTCATTTAGGGGAAGTTATTTTTCCTTTACCATAAAAAATGCAAACCCTTCCTTATATCTTTAGTCTTAGAACTTATAGAGTGATGAGTAGCTTGGAGAGATGAGAGAATAGAAGGCAGCAGGATGTAGTGGATCCATCTTTGAATTTCAAATCAGCAAAACCCAGTTCAAATCCTGCCTCAGACACTTAGTAGCTGTGTTCTCTCAGATAAATCATTTGATCACTGTGGTTTTTAGTTTCCCTCTTTGTAAAATTAGAGGGATGAAAGTAGATGGCCTCTAACATCTCTTCTATCTCTAGAAGTAGGGTCCTGTAATCACTTGGACTCATTGAAGGTCTTAAAGGAATGCCTGGGCAGAGAGGGAACTTAGGCAATATAATATACACCACATAAGCTTGGCAGTGCCTGAAAGGAGAGAGACAAAGAAAGAGACAGAGACAGAGTGAAAGAGACAGAGGTAGGGTGGCAGAGAGTGAGGGAGTGAAGCAGTTAGGGTGAGAGGGAGAGGGAAAGGAAGAGGGTGAAAGAGGAGGGGAGGGGCTTTGTTTGGAAAGGAACATAACAGTGGGAGATGGATGATCTCCCATTGAGCATTTGGAAGTAGAGGAGCTGGATTGGAATTTCTGCCCTACTAATGAGCACAATGGCTACAGATGTAGCCCCATGTACTATTGGATTTTGTATGCTCCCCAGGGTTATCGTGTTTTGAATTGACGAGCCCATCTCACCAGCACCAATATTTATCTCCATGCCTGATTTCACAATGGTCAAGTCTCAGTCTAATTTTTGACATCTCTTTCATAAATTTCCTTCAAAACTAAGATCGCTCATATTTTTGCATTTATTTGCTCTGAATATTGCTCTTGTGAGTGGGTAATATCAATGTTTTATCAAATTAACTGGTACATTGAAGGGTGAAACCAACTGAGTGGTGTCTCCATTGCAATGAATTCTGATCCTATATCAGATGACCTTTGCTATAATGAAGAGTTTCATAGGTAATTTTGATATTGATGATTTGACATGAATTCCTATTTGCACTGAAGGAATTCATTACTCATTTCCTGTCATAACTTGAGGACTTCATTTAGCTCCATTATTTTCCTCTTACCCAGGAGTAAACTGTCACACAGGTTAAAATCCAATAAAAGTAGACTCTGGAATAAGTCTGACTATAATATTAGGACTTGTACACAACATAGCAGCCTTAAAGTAACCATGAAATGATGATATTATTTGATGTCATTAAATGATAACATTTGAAGTATTTCTCATTGTTCTCAACTTTTAAGTAAGCTGCATTATCTAGTTTGAACAGGAGATGTCAATGAAAGACTACCCTGTTCCTCAATGGTAATTAATTGGTTACCAAGCATTAATTATGCAACTACTTTCAATTCAATTCAATTCAACAAACATTGATTGATCACCTACTAAGTGCCAGGCACTTTGTGCCAGTCATGGGGGTAATAAGTAGGTAGTTACAGTAAAGTACATGAAGGAGACAAGTATATAAAAAGACTAAGAAGGTAGGATGTAACTCAAATATGAAGGGCTTTAAATGACAAAAAGAGAAGTCTCAGATCCCATATGTACAAGGGAGACACTGGAGTTTATTGAATAGGTTTATTGATCAGAGCCTTAAACATTTCAGTGAAGTGCAACAATGCTGTTGACCACCAGATGACAGTGAAAGACTATGTTCCTCAATGCCAATTAATCATTTAACTAGGATTTATAAAGTGCCTACTTTGTGGGAGTCATGGGGAATAAAAGGCTTGTGGATGGGAAATGAAGTGTTATGTGTGAGGAATAGTAAGCAGGGAAATCTTAGTGAATGGAGTTCCTGAAGGGGAATAGCCCCCTCCAACCTTTCCAGTCATCTTGCACCTTAGTCTTTGAACCAGTGACACTGGTCTCCTTGCTATTCCACAAACAGGACACTCCATCTCTCAGCTTCCAGCATTTTCCTCAGGCTGTCCCCCATGCTTGGTATGCTCTTCTTTCTCATCTTTGCCTACTAGCTTCCCTGGCTTTCATTAAGTCCCAACTTAAACCCCATCTTCTATTAGAAGCCTTTCCTACTGCCTCTTAATTCTAGTGCATTGCTTTAGCTAATTATTTCCTGTATATTCTGTACATAGCTTATTTGTATGTATTGGTTTGTTTTTTCTCCTCTTAGAGTCAGAGTTCCTTGAAAGGAGGAACTGTCTTTTGCTTCTTTTTGTATCCCCAGTGCTGAACACAGTGCCTAGCACATTGTAGGCACTTAATGAATGTTTATTGATTAATGTTATTATTATGGAGTAGTATAGAATAAAGCTAGAAAGGTGGGATGTAGCCAGGGTTGAAAGGGCTTTAAATGACAAACAGAAGTGTCTATATTTGATCCTAGATGTATTGTGGAGCCAATGGAGTTTACTGAGCAGACTGATTGATTCTGCTTTTGTGGTAGAGCCCCTGGAGGACTCAGACCAGGGGCTGCCTCAGGAGTATTCCTATCCTCAATACTAACCTCATGGTAAGGTGAGGGTCAATTGTGAAATAATGAGACAAGGCTCCCACTGCATTCGGGGCCATCTCCAGTCATCCTGACTTATATCTTGCCACTGTACCTACATGGCTCTGGAGGAGAGAATGAGACTGGTGACTTTGCACAACCCTGCCTCATTTAAATCCAATTCACTTGTAAGTCAAAACATCACCTTCCTAATATCATTGGTCCTCTTCCAGAAGGAAGGACAAAAACAACAATGGACAGGTCACAAATCAGGTAAATCAAGAAAAAAAAAGAGAAAAAGTAGGAGGCATATATTATTGATTTATCATTTAATTGATCAGCTGAATAAATGGACAATTAATTAATGATAATCTCATTCTCCCTCACCCCAATTCATTATCTGTCTCTGATGGTTGGGGTCCAGTGGCTTCTTAACCCACTAATTTGAACATCTTTCTTTACCTACAGTATATTTTCTGTCCCCTGAGCCCCTATCTTCTGAGGAGTCCACCTCTCACTCCCTGCATCTTTCCACCATGGTGGTCTATTCACCTCTCTGGGTGAATGAACAAGGACAGAGTAATTTCCTAATTAGTTCCCTGCTCCTGATTGGCTCCCCTGATTACAGGTCAGGTGCTTGGAAAAAAGTTAATGATTTTGGGGAAAGAAAATGGATACCTTCCCCATATAAGTGACTATAATGAAGTGGGTACGAAGGTTTAGGGCATCTTAGCTGTTGTTGGCACCCCTGTATTTGTGCATCCTGCCATAAAGAAGATACAACTCCCATTTTCTTATGTTTTGGTGTGAAAAAAGAGAGTGATGTCTGGATATGGATTTATACACCAGAAACATCTGTCCTATTTAATATTGTCTTCAAAATGCTAGCAATAATAATAAGACATGAAAGACCAAATTAAGGAATAAGCATAAACAAAGAAATTAAATTATTAATCTTTGTAGATGATGAAATAATTTACTTAGAAAACCCCAAAGAGTCAATCAAAATTAATGAAATAATAAATTCAGTAAAGTTTCAGGATACAAAATGAATCTCCACAAACTAGTTGTGTCTGGTATTTGAGTTAGAATGAGAAAATCTATTCAAAATAGTTGTAGAAATTGTAAAAGTGTATGGGAATGTACCTACCAAAATAATCCAAGAACTATATGAATCCAACTATAAAACACATTTTTTTACAGAAATAAAGACAGACCTAAAGAATTGGAGAAATATTAAGTGCTCTGGAATAGGTTGAGCCAATATAAGAAAAATAACAATATTACTTACATTAATTGACTCATTAAATGCCATCCCAAATTATGAAAGCAACATTATGGAGCTAGACGAAATAAGTTTGAAATTCATGGAAGAGATTAAATGCACAACACAAAGAAGCAAATCAACACAGTAGCATAGTGTTCAAGAAACTCAAGACCCTGGTTACAAGGAAATGGCTGTTTGATTTAAAAAAAATAACTCCTGGGGAAACTGGAAAGTAGTTTTGGCAGAAATTAAGTATGGAATAACAAATCTGAGGAGTAAGGAAGGAATGACCTTTCAAGTCTATGGCTAGGGGAAGAATTCAGGACTACATAAATGATAGAGCAGATCCCATAAGATAAAATGGACAATTCTGACTGTATAAAATTGAGAAGGTTTTGCA
This sequence comes from Phascolarctos cinereus, assembly GCF_003287225.1. Classification (NCBI taxonomy): domain Eukaryota; kingdom Metazoa; phylum Chordata; class Mammalia; order Diprotodontia; family Phascolarctidae; genus Phascolarctos; species Phascolarctos cinereus. The sequence goes on along the minus strand of NW_027556069.1, from coordinate 1,633,894 downwards.
CAAACTAACCTAATGCAGTTAAAATGAGAAGGGAAACAGATAAGTGGGGGGAATATCTTTGCAGTAACCTTCTCTAATTAATTTCTCATATCCAAGATACAAAATGAACTGATTCCTCATCTCCAGAATCCTTGGGGAAAAAAGAAACGCCATTCCACCTGATGGCAGGCTCCTGCCTTTGAGGTAAAGGGAGAAAATGGCATTCCATCAAGGATGAGATTCCTCCTTTCCAGGGAAGAAGAGAAAAGCTGTTCCATCAAGTCTCCAGACTGCTCTCCTGACTCAGGAAAAGGAGAATAACACCATTCCAGAACTTGTCCCTTGCCTGAGCTATCTGAACTCCTGAGGAAACTGTACCCTGAGGCTACACCTCTATGGGAAATGAAAACCTACCTGAAATCATTCCTCAATGATTAAGAAACTCTGTCCCCTGGGTCACACTCTTCCTATTTCACTGATTCTGCTCTCCTTGCCTCCCACCTCAATACTCAAACTCAATTATCCGTCCTCCCCTTACCCCCACTGCCCATCCCTCCACTGGACAGCTCAGTGTCCCATTATAAAGCTATCCACCCCTTCCACTGTGCCTTCTGGAATGCCAGCTCTCTAGGTAACAAACTTGCTTTCACCTTAAATTTTTCTCTTTTCCACTCCAAGACTTATCTGGCTTCTTCTTGATGAAACAGCCTCCCTGACCTCCCTTTCAGGCACTGGCTACACTTTCAGTCACTCAGCCAACTCAACAATTAGGGTGGGAGAGTTGGAATACTCCTCGATTTCCATTGTCACTTCCAGGCTCTCCTTCTCCACCATCACTCAATAGCTTCTTCTCTGAGGGTTACTCAATCCATATCTACCACTCAAAGAAAAATCTGGTAGCTGTTGTCTACAGGCCTCCAAGACACTGCCTTTCTTTCCTTAATGTGTTCAGTGTTTGGCTCACAGTCTTTTTCTTCTCTCCAACTTCTGCCCTCATATGAGGGGACTTCATCATACATGTCTCTCCAGCATCCTAACCTCACAGATTAACTCAGTTTACTCATTTCACATGACCTGCTACCTACTTCAACCCCCACACAAAGAAAGTAATACCCTTGATCTTACCATCACCCAGAAATAAGACACTTCCATGTTCAAAAACTATGAAATGCCCTCTTCTGCTCAGAATGTATTGTCATTCTACCTCTCCCTCTACCTTGCAACCCCAAACCCATAACAGCCCCCAATCCCTCAACCTCTCAGTTCTTTCCCAGGCCATTACCCCTCTACTAGCCACACTCTCCTCCCTTCTCTGTCTTGATCCATTGGTGAATTAGACAGCTTTGATTTTTCCATCTGAAAACTGCCTGTTCATATCCTTTGACTATTTATACATTGCGGAATGACTTGCATTCTTATAAATTTAACTCAGTTCTGTATACATTTGAAAAATGAGGCTTATACTTACTGTAAACATATTTCCCAGCTTTCTGCTTTTCTTCTAATCATGTTTGCATTGGTCCTGTTTGGCAAAAACTTTTACTTTTAATGTGATCAAAATGACCCATTTTACATTTTGTAATACTCTTCATGTCACATTTGGTCCTAAATTCTTCCCTTCTCTAGAGATCTGACAGGTAAACTATTCCTTGCTCTCCAAATTTGCTTAACATATCACCCTTTATATCAAAATCATGTAGCCATTTTGACTATCTCTTGGTATACGGTGTAAAATGTTGGTCTATACCTAGTTTCCGCCATACTGTTTTCCTGTTTTCATGGAAGTTTTAGTCCAATAGCGAATTCTTGTCCCAGAAGGAGGATCTTTGGGTTTATCAAACATTAGATAACTATGATCATTTACTACTATGTCTTGTATATATAATCTATTCCACTGATCCACTATGCTATTTTTTAAACAATACTAGATAGTTTTGATGATTACTGCTTTATAATACAGTTTGAGATTTGGTACAGTTAGCCCACCTTCCTACTTATTTTTTATTAGTTCGTTTGATATGCTTGACCTTTTGTTCTTCCAGATGAATCTTTTTATGATTTTTTCCTAACTCTACAAAATACTTTTTAATAGTTTGATTGGTATAGCACTGAATAAGTAAATTAGTTTGGGTCAAGTTGTAATTTTTATTATATTGGCTCAATCTATCCATGAGCAATAGATATTTTTCCAATTGTTCAGATGTGACATCATTTGTGTGAAAAGTTTTCTATGTCCATATATTTCCTGAGTTTGTCTTGGCAGGTAGAATCCCATGTATTTTACATTGTCTACAGTATTTTAACTGGAATTTTTCTTTCTATCTCTTCCTGCTGGGTTTTGTTGGTTATATATAGAAATGTTGATGATTTATGTTGGTTTATTTCATATTCTAAAGTTGTTGCATATTTAAACTAGCTTTTAGCTTATTTTCTAGGATTCTAAATCATAGACACTGTAGTGATCTGCTATTTAGTCACACAAAGGTTTCTAGTAATCTGGATTTTGCCTCAACCACAGAGAGTCCAGGGGTTAAATAGAGACAGATATAAATGTCAGTTTCAGCCAAGAGCTCAACTTCAGCCCAAATGTTAGGAATTTTTCTAATTCAAAATGTTTCATCTGAAAGCAATTCCTTAAACCTGTGGGAGTTGGAACCATGTGGACAGAGGCTGGACATTATCTTACCCCTGGACTCACTTTCAAAATGAGCTCATGGTGTTACACTAAGATAACAGATCATAGAATGTCAAGGCTGGGAATGTCCTTAGATCATAGAATGTGAGTTCTAGGAGGATGCAGAGATCAGAGAATATAGAATGCCAGAGCTGGAAGGGACCTTGAAATCCAGAATGTCATTGCTCCAGGAGGACTTCAGACTGCATATAGACTGGCTACACTAGAAAGGTCCTTAGCATACAGACAGACAGAGCTGGGAGGGTCTTCAGAACACTGAATATCATACCTGGAAAGGTAGTTGCCCAAGCCAGGTGTGGGTAGTCTATGGCTTCAAGGCCACATGTGGCCCTCTAGGTTTTCAAGTCACCCTTGGACTAAATCCAAACTTCACAGAACAAATCCCCTTAATAAAAAGATTTATTCTGTAAAATTTGGACTCAGTCAAAAGGCCATATTCATGAACCTAGAAGGCTATATGTGGCTTTGAGGCCACAGGTTTCCCTCCCCTGGTAAGCTCACACAGTTTGTGCCAGAGATCTTCCCAATTAGGGAGTACAACTGAGGTCAAGTCTATTGATACAGTTGCTTAGGATCTTTGGTCCTTCAAAGCTAATTAAGACCAAATTCTTCCTCCCATCATCTGGCCTCTGGTAGAACCTGGGGTGTGTAGGGTACATATGTAGTCTACCTAAACCTGGAGTGAGAATCTCTTCCTAGTGATTTTTAGTAATAACTGAATAAGAAAGCAAAAAGGAATTTTTCTCCTACCAGGTAGCACAAATGAACTCATGTAGGCCCATCAGAGCTTAACCCTTGCCATTGCATGAGTGACTGATGCTGGTTTGGCTCAATCACTATAAATTATTGATGAGGTGAGTCATTTAGGCAATATAAATGTGAAAGAATAAACAAGCATTGAAGTCCCCTGTGCCAAAAAGAGCAAACACGTGGCCCCAGGATGCTTGCCCCTGGTTGTTCAAGAGCGGGTAATAGGATAGGGGTCTCATACCTTTTCAAGTGGAAATCAAAATCATTATCCACCTCAACTTTGTGGGAGTATAATCTCTCTAGGGATTAAATTCAGTGTACAGCAAAGGCAGCTCTAGCCAGTTCTAATGGCTGGTTGTTGTGGTGACTGGTTTACAAGGATACCTGGAAATCTGAGTTGCTGACACTCAGGCAACCTCCTTATCAGGCCTCCATTATGATCCCTAGTCCAGGAGGAGGTGAGGACTTCTTCCCAGCTTTGTCCTGAACTGCCAGCTGAGTGTAGATCTAAATCATTAGGAGCTACAAAATATCAGAAGATACCCACACACACACACACAGGCACTATGTATATTGTATATGTTGGGAGACAAAGAACAAAATACAGACATAGATATGCACAGACAGGCAGAGCTACAGAAAGAAAAATATAGACGCTGACTGCAGAACAGTATGCACAAGAAGACACATAAAGCAGGAGGTTGTTACTATGAGACATGCATCAGGGAAGGGAACAAACATTATCCCAGGCCCTCTGGTGACCTCAATAATCTCCTCCTAGCCAGGTGAGAAAAATACCGAGGCCCAGAAAGGTTAAGTTGTTGTTCATACTAAGCATCAGAGGCAGAATCTGAATCCGGGTCCTCTGACTCCATAGCAGCCAGAGTACTTTCCAGAATACAATTCTGCCTCCCAAAGCAGCTTTTGCCATGAAACCATGTTTTCTCCAGGGGACATCAGAATTTGGCTTTTAATTTTCCACAAAGAAAGGGTATGGGACCTTAAACTTCCATATGAGTAATCAGACTAACAACATATCAAATATAAGGGCAATATTTATTTTTATCTGCTGAAAATTGCAAAGTACAAATGATTTTTCCTTGATCAAGGTGAATGGCACATACACAGCACTTACTAAATGCTTGTTTAATTAGCTGTATCTGTAAAAGTCAAGATAACACTTTTTCCCTCTCCAACCATTTTGAATAGAACATTGAAGGATAGAACACTGAATTCTGGAACTTAACGTGAGGGGTGCTGTTGCCTCTAATGTCAACTCTTACTCATTCTTTTCTCCCCGCCACTCCTCTGCACAGACTAACATTACGCTAAACATTCAGTAGGTGTTCAACAAATGGTGTATGTTCTAAAGCAATTTGACTTAAAATCTAATAAGCAAGAAACTGCCTAACTCAGATTTTCTTGATTGTCAACTCTATTCTTTTTCAAAATTTTTGAGCCTAGGAATGGTTTTCCCAATTCTCCCATGTATATAATTGTTGTTCTGATTTTTCTTCTCTCTCACTCTAACATATAGGAAAAGTTTGGGATGCCCAGCAATTGGGGAATTGCTGAATAAGCTGTGGTATGTGAATGTAATGGAATACTATTGTTCCATAAGAAATGTTGCACAGGCAGATTTCATTTTTTAAAAATTTTATTGATTTATTTTGATTTATTAACAATCACTTCCATGTGCTTTTGACTTGAACATTTTTCTCCCCCTTCTCCTCCCCCCCACCCTCCCCAAGATGGCGCACAATCTGATATAGGCTTTAAATTTACTTACCCATTAAACATATTTTCACATCAGTGAAGTTGTAAGTAAAAATTAAAACCAATAGGAGGAACCATCAGAAACATGAAACAAAACTCAACAGAAGGTAAAAATAAGTGATAGCAATTTGACTTCCATAGTTCTTTCTTTGGATGCAGACAGCATTTTCCATCCCGAGGCCTCTGGAGATGGCTTAGATCCTTGTAATGCTGAAAAGGGTTCAGTTTAGCAATATTAGTCATTGCATAACATGACTGTTATTGTGTACAAAGTCCTCTTGGTTTGGCTCACTTCACTCAGCATCAGACCATATAAGTCTTGCCAGGCTTTTCTGAAGTCAGCCTGTTCATCATTTCTTATAGCACAATAGTATTCCATTACATTCATATACCACAACTTACTCAGCCATTCCCCAATTGATGGGCATCCTCTCAATTTCCAATTCTTTGCCACCACAAAAAAGGGCTGCTATGAATATTTTTGTACATGTGGGTCCTTTTCCCATTTGTTTGATCTCTTTGGGATATAGCCCTAGAAGTGCTATTGCTGGATCAAAGGGTATGCACATTTTTGTAGCCCTTTGGGCATAGTTCCAAATTGTTCTCCAAAATGGTTGGATCATTTCACAACTCCACCAACAATGTATTTGTGTTCAAATTTTCCCACATGTTCTCCAGCATTTATCATTTTCCTGTTTTGTCATGTTGGCCAATCTGATAGGTGTGATATACCTCAGAGTTCTTTTGATTTGCATTTCTCTAATAAGTAACGATTTAGAGCATTTTTCATATGACTATAGATGGCTTTAATTTCTTCATCTGAGAACTGTCTGTTCATATCCTTTGACCATTTATCACTTGGGGAATGGCTTGTGTTCTTATAAATTTGTCTTAATTCTCTATGTATTTTAGAAATGAGGCTTTTATCAGAGAGACTGGTTATAAAAATTCTTTCCCAATTTTCTATCTTCTTTCTAATCTTAGTTGCATTGGCTTTGTTTGTGCAAAAACTTTTCAATTTAATGTAATCAAAATTATCCATTTTGCTTTTCATAATGTTCTCTGTCTCCTATTTGGTAATGAATTCTTCTCTTCTCCATAGATCTGACAGGTAAACTATTCCTTGTTCTCCCAGTTTACTTATGGTATCAGCCTTTATATCTAAGTCATGAACCCATTTTGACTTTATTTTGGTACAGGGTGTGAGATTTGGGTCTATGCCTAGTTTCTGCCATACTCTTTTCCAGTTTTCCCCAGCAGTTTTTTCAAAGAGTGGGTTCTTATGCCAGAAGCTGGGGTCTTTGCATTTATCAAATAATACATAAGTATAGTCATTGACTACTGTGTCTTACATATTTAACCTATTCCACTGATCCACCACTCTGTTTCTTAGCCAGTACCAAGTAGTTTTGATGATTGCTGCTTTATACTATAATTTAAGATGTGGTATGGCTAGACCACCTTCCCTATAATTTCTTTTTGTTAGTTCCCTTGATATTCTGTACCTTTTCTTCTACCAGATGAATCTTGTTGTTATTTTCTCTAGCTCTTCAATAGACATTTTTTAAGTGGCTTAGTATGTGTCAGGTTCTGTGCTGCACTGGAAGCATGAAGATCCATAAGACAGTCACTGATCTCTCCAGGAGCTCACAAACAAGTCACCAGTCAACCACTAGGAAGAAACAAACCACATACAGGAAATGCTGGAAATAATGACCATAAGGAAGGTACTAGAAATTTGTGGTAAAGGGAATAGCTTCCTGTAGATGATTGCATTTTAGCTAAGACTTGAGGGAAAGCCAGAAAAATCAGGTGGCAGAGATCAGGAAGGAGAATTTTCCAGTTTTTGGGGGACAGCCCCTGAAAGAAAATGCCCAGATTTGGGAGATGGAAGATCTTGTGCTAGGAACAGCAAGGACACCACTATTTGGGGGAGGGGCTGGGGAAAGTCTGTAAGGTGTAAGAAAAGATGAAGGTGGGTAGTTAATGAAAACCTTTGAAGGCTACAAAGGATTTTATGTTTGTTCCTGAATTGGTAGGGGAGCACTCGATGTGATTGAGTAGAAGGGCAGAGGTGGGCAGAAAGCACATGGTCAGATTTGTGCTTTAGGAAGTTGATTGTGATAGCTGAGTGTAGGAAAGACTGGAATGGGGGTGTCTGGAGGCAGAGACTCCAACCAGAATGCTGTTTCAATAGTTCATGGTGGGAAGTGATGAGACCTGCACCAAGGTGGTCATAGTGAGATAAGGAGATAAGAGGTCACATATGAGAGTTGCTACAAAGGTAAAATTGACAGGTCTTGGCATCAAGTTGGAGATGATTAGATCAAGAGTGAAGGATGACACATGTCATGGGCCTTGGTGCCTGGGAGGATAGTGACTAGGAAGTTACTTCAACAGTAGTAAGGAATTTTTAGAAGGAAAAGTGTTGAGGGTAGGTGGATATTTATATATTTTTTCAATATATTTCACTACATTCAATATATTTCAGTTTTTGAACGCACTGAATTTAAGATGTCTAAAGTACATACAGATGGATATGTTCAATAGGCAAGTTGGAGATGCAAGACTGGAGATCTGCAGAGGTTCAGATTGAACACGACAATCATCTGCACTGAGATGATAATTGAATAGATGGGGACTTATGAGAGCCCCAAGTGAAATACTATGAAGTCAGAAGGGAAGGAAGCCCAGGACAGAGGTCAATTGGACACTCATGGTTACCAGGCATGACCTGGATGAAGATCCGGGATACTCAGGAGTTGCCATGGTGAGATGTTCAGGGGAAGATACTGTCTTTTATCTTTCTTTGTATTTCCATGCTCAGTATAATGCCTGTTACATAACAGACACTTACTAAATGTTTATTGACCAATTAAAAGGAGATGCTGGAAAAAATAATGTCAGAAAAACTTAGAGACAAAAGTATGAAGAAAAGGGTGAACAACAGTGTTAAAGGCTGTGAAGTGATCAGGAAAGGTAAGGATTGAGAAAAGGATATTAGATTTGTCATCTAAGAGATGGTTAACAACATTTGTGAGAGAAGTTTTGGTGGAATGATGAGGGTAGCCGCTAGACTGTTGAGTTAAGATGACAGAGGAAAGCAAATAGAGATGCCTATTGTAAATGGCCTTTTCAAGGAGTTTAGCCAGAAAAGGGAGGTGACAATTAGAGGGGACAGATGGATCAGGGTGAGATTTTTTTAAGGATGGGGGAGAAATTGAAATATTTGTAGGTGGGGGGAAACAGCCAGTATACAGGGAGATAATGAAGGTAAGTGAGAGAATTGGGATGATAGAAGGAACAGGAAAAACCTTGGAACAGCTGAACCAGATGAAAGATGAGGTGCAGCAGTCCTGTAGCCCCGGTAGCTTGAGAGATTAACGAGAAAGGCCCCTCTCGCCCTGGTGGAAGGGAAGCAGTACAGAACAGGAGGGGTCACAGAAAGCTAGGGGAAAGCCCCACCTCATAATATCAGGAGGAGATCTTGAAACCCAGGTGGTGGAGTAGGCAAACATCAACACCTGGACCTCTGAGTGCCTCAGTGAGGGCTGGGGAACCAGTGGAAACCAGCATGGAAAATCACCAGGTGCCTCAGCATTGTATAGCAACCAGGTATCCCAGGGCTGCAGAAAAAATAAGAGAAGCAGCACTACAAAGGGCCCCAGGCAGAGAAACACCCTGCAACATCCATCTGAAAGGAGCTGAAGAAAGAGAAAGGAAAGGAAAAGCAGGCAACCTAGAGTTGCCCTAGAGTTCCAGCCCTGCTGATTCCAGCCCAATACCAGGTAAGCTGCCAGAACCCTACAGCCTGCAACTGCCAACATCAGAGGCCGCAGGACACAAAGCCAGTGAACAGTCCCTGGGCATCCAACACAAGAATCTTTGCTAAGTGCCCTCTGCTCCCCAGCAGGAGAGCTCAGTCTCTCAAGGCCAGGAAATAAGCAAAAACCATGAAGAAAAAGATTCATGTTATGAGAACAGTAAAGATTAAGGCAGAAATTCTGAAGAGGACAATATTGTCAACAAACCCACATCTGGAACCTCAAAAGGGAATATGAACTGGTCTGAAGCCCAAAAAGCCCTCTTAGAAGAGCTCAAGAAGGATTTTAAAAGTGAAATGAGAGGGATAGATGAAAAAATGAAAGATATGCGAGAAAGAGTCAATAGCTTGGACAAATAAGGACAAAAATTAACTGTAGAAAACAAGTCCTTAAAAAATGCAATTGGCCAAGTGGGGAAAAAAGTACACTGAAGAAAACAAGTCTCTAAAAAATATACTTGGCCAAATGGGGAAAGAGGTACAAAATCTAATAGAAGAAAACAATTTGTTACAAATAAGAATTGGGCAAATGGAAGCTAATACTCTATGAGAGAGCAGGAATCAGTCAAACAGAAACAAAGGAATGAAAAAATAGATGAAAACATAAAATACCTCATTGGTAAAACAACTGACCTGGAAAATAGATCCAGGAGAGACAATTTAAAAATTATTTATCTACCTGAGAATCACGATGAAGAAAAGACCCAGGACAGTATCTTTCAGGAAATCATCAAGGAAAACTGCCCTGAGGTGCTAGAACCACAGGGTAAAATAGCCATAGAAAAAAATCCACTAATCACCTCTTGAAAGAGATCCCAAATTGAAAATGCCAAGGAATATAGTAGCCATATTCCAGAATTACCAGGTCAAAGAGAGAATACTACAAGCAGCTGGAAAGAAACAATTTAAATATCATGGAACCACAGTCAGGATTACAGAGAATCTTGCAGCTAATACATTAAAAGACTGTGGAATGTGGAATATAATGTTCCATAAGGCAAAGAAACTTGAATTACAACAAAGGATCAACCCAGCAAAAAATGAGCACAATCTTTCAGGGGAGGAGATGGATATTCAATGAAATAGGGGACTTCCAAACCTTCCTGATAAAAAGACCAGAGCTCAACAGAAAATTTGATCTTCAAGTATAAGACTCAAGAGAGATATAAAAAGGTAAATGGGACAGAAGGGTACAATATGTTGTTAATAAGGGCAAACTGTGTACATACCTACAAGGGAAGATGACACTTGTAACTCTTGAGAACTATATTGTTATTACACCATGTTAAAGGGGTATACATAAAGGGGGTGGATATAAGTTGACTTTGATGTAATGATTAAAAAATATCAAATCAAGTGGGTTAAATGGATCCAAGTGGATTCATCTGATCTAAGAAAATGTACTGAGAGAAAAGGAAAGGAGGAGGCAGACAAAGGTAAATTATATTACAGGAAAAGGCAGAAAAGCCTATTACAACAGAGGGAAAGAAGGGAAGGAGATGAGCATTGTTTGAACCTTACTCTCATCAGATTTGGCTCAGGAAGGGAATAACATAATCAGTTAGGTAAAGAAATCTAACATGCCCTATAGGCAGTAGTAGGGAAAAGGGGAAAGAAAAAGGAGGAGGGATGGAAGGGAGGGAAGAAGTAGCAAATATAAAAGGGAAGAAAAGGGATGGGATTAATAGAAGGGACGCTGGACTGAGGGAGGTGGTGGTCAAAAGCAAAACACTAGGGAAAAGGGAAAAGGAGAAAGGAGAAAGAAAACCATAAACAAGGGGAGGAAAGGATGGAGAGAAAGACATACATAGTAATCATAACTGTGAATGTGAATGGGATGAACTCTCCCATAGAAAGGAAGGAGATAGCAGAATGGATTAAAAAACGTAATCCTGTAATATGTTGTTTACAGAAAATGCATTTGAAAAAGAGCAACAAATACAGGGTCAAGGTAAAAGGCTGGAGTAGAATAGATTATGCTTCAGCTGAAGTAAAAAAAAAGCAGGTATAGCAATCCTGATCTCAGACAAAGCAAAAGCAAAAACAGATCTTATCAAAAGAGATAAGGAAAAAAACTACATACTGCTAAAAGGCACCATAGACAATGAAGTAATATCATTACTAAACACATGTGCACCAAATGGTATAGCATTCACACTCTTAGAAGAGAAGTTCAGGGAGTTACAGGAAGAAATAGAAAACAAAACTGTACTAGTGGGGGACCTCAACCGCCCCCCTGTCTGAACTAGATAAATCTAACCATAAATTAAACAAGAATGAAGTTGAGGAGGTGATTAGAATATTAGAAAAGTTAGGTATGATAGACCTCTGGAGAAAATTTAATGGGGATAGAAAGGAATATACTTTTTCTCAGCAGTACAGGGCTCATGCACAGAAATTGACCATGTACTAGGGCATAAAAACCTCACAATCCAATGCAGAAAGGCAGAAATATTGAATGCATCCTTTTCAGATCATGATGCAACAAAAATTATATGTAATAAAGGGCCATGGAAAGATAGACTAAAAAAAATTGGAAACGAAATAATCTAATCCTAGAAAATTATTGGGTCAAACTACAAATCATACAAACAATCAATAATTTCATTCAAGAGAATGACAATAATGAGACAACATACCAAAACTTATGGGATGCAGTGAAAGCAGTTCTTAGGGGAAATTTTATATATCTAAATGCTTAGGTGAAAAAAATAGAAAAAGAGGGGATCAATGAATTGAGCATAAAAGTAAAAAAAATTAGAAAAAGAACAAATTAAAAATCCTTAATTAAACACCAAATTAGAAATATTGAAAATCAAAGGAGAAATTAATAAAATTGAAATTAAGAAAACTATTGAACTGATAAATAAAACTAAGAGCTGCCTTTATGAAAAAAAAATGAATAAACCTTTGTTTAACTTAATTTAAAAAAAAAGAAGAAAACCAAATTACCACTATCAAAAATAAAAAGGATGACTCTTCCACCAGGGAAGAAGAAATTAAAAAAGTAATTAGGAATTATTTTGCCCAACTGTATGCTGATAAATTTGGCAATCTCATTGAAATGGATAAATATTTACAAAAATACAAAGTACCAAGATTAAAAGAAGAGGAAGTAAAATACTTAAATAAGCCCATCTCAGAAAAAGAAATTGAACCAACCATTGATGAACTCCCTAGGAAAAAATCTCCAGGGCCAGATGGATTTACATTCAAATTCTGTCAAACATTTAAAGAACAATTAATTCTAATACCATATAGACTATTTGGGGAAAAAGGTGAAGAAGGAGTCTTACCAGTTCTTTTTATGATACAAATAAGGTGCTGATACCTAAACTGCGAAGAGTCAAAACAGAAAAAGAAAATTATAGACCAATTTCCCTAATGAATATAGATGCAAAAATTTTAAATACAGTATTGGGAAATTTATTACAGCAACTTATCACAAGAATAATACACTATGACCAGGTAGGATTTATACCAGGAATGCAGGGCTGGTTTAATATTAGGAAAACTATCAGCATGACTGATCATATGAACAACAAAAGTAACAGAAACCACATAATCATCTCAACAGATGCAGAAAAAGCTTTTGACAAAATACAACACCCATTCCTATTTTAAAAAAACCATTAGAGAGCATAGGAATAAACAGAATCTTCCTTAAAATAATAAATAGCATCTACCTAAAACCTTCAGCAAACATCATATGTAATAGGGACAAACGAGAAGCATTTCCAATAAGGTCGGGGCTGAAACAAGGATGTCCATTTTCACCACTGTTATTCAATACTGTACTGGAAACCTTAGCTTTAGCAATAAGAGAAGAAAAAGAAATTGAAGGCATTAGAATAGGCAAAGAAGAAACAAAGCTATCACTCTTTGCAGATGATATGATGATAAAGAATTCTAGGAACCAAGTAAAATACTACTTGAAATGATAAACAACTTTAGCAAAGTTGAAGCCTATAAAATAAATCCACATAAATCATCAGCATTTCTATATATTACCAACAAAGCCCAACAACAACAGATAGAAAGAGAAATTCCATTTAAAATTACTGTAGACATTATAAAGTATTTAGGATTCTACCTGCTGAAACAAACCCGGGAACTATATGAACACAATTACAAATCACTTTGCACACAAATAAAGTCGGATCCAAATAATTGAAAAAACATCAGTTGCTCATGGGTAGGGCAAGCTAATATAATGAAAATGACAATTCTACCTAAGCTAAATTACTTCTTCAATGCCATACCATTCAAACTACCAAAGAAATATTTTATAGAGTTAGAAAAAATAATAACAAGATTCATTTGGAAGAATATAAGGTCCAGAATATTAAAGGAAGCAATGAATAGAAATGCAGGGGAGGGTGGCCTAGCCATTCCAGATCTTAAATTATATTATAAAGCAGCAATCATCAAAACTGCTTGCTACTGGCTAAGAAATAGAGTGGTGCATCAGTGGAATAGGTTAGGTATGCAAGACAGAGTAGTCAATGACTATAGTAGTCTATTATTTGATAAGTCCAAAGACCCCAGTTTCTGGGATAGGAACTCACTCTTTGGCAAAAACTGCTGGGAACACTGGAAAAGAATGGCAGAAACTAGGCATAGAACAAAATCTCACCCCATATACCAAAAAAAAGTCAAAATGGGTTCATGATTTAGATGGAAAGGCTGATACTGCAAGCAAACTGGGAGAGCAAGGAATAGTTTACCTATCAGATTTATGCAGAACAGAAGAACTCATGACCGAACAAGAGATAGAAAACATTACGAAAAGCAAAATGGATAAGTTTGATTACATTAAATTGAAAAGTTTTTGCACAAACAAAAACAATGCAACCAAGATTAGAAGGAAGGTAGGAAATTGAGAAAGAATTTTTACAAGTCTCTCTGATAAGGGTCTCATTTCTAAAATATATGGATAATTAAGTCAAATCTGTAAGAATACAAGCCATTCCCCGATTGATAAATGGTCAAAGGATATGAACAGGCAATTTTCAGATGAAGAAATTAAAGCCATCTATAGTCATAAGAAAAAGTGCTCTAAATCACTATTGATTAGAGAAATGCAAATCAAAACAACTCTGAGGTACCACACCACACCTATCAGATTTGCCAACATGATAAAACAGGAAAATGATAAATGTTGGAAAAGTTGTGGGAAAATCAGAACACTAATGCATTGTTGGTGGAATTGTGAAATGATCCAACCGTTTTGGAGAGCAATGTGGAACTATGCCCAAAGGGATGTAAAAATGTGCATACCCTTTGATTCAGCAGTACCATTTCTAGGGCTATATCCCAAAGAGATCATACAAATGGGAAAAGGACCCACATGTACAAAAATATTTATAGCAGCTCTTCTTGTGGTGGCAAAGAATTGGAAATGGAGAGGATGCCCATCAACTGGGGAATGGCTGAACAAGTTGTGGTATATGAATGTAATGGAATACTATCATGCTATAAGAAATGATGAGCAGGAGGACTTTCACAACATGACTAATGTGGAAATGTTTTACTTGATTGCACATATGTAACCTATACCAGATTACTTGTCTTGTGGAGGTGAAAGGGAAGGGAAAGAAGAAAAAATTTGGAACTCAAAATCTTATGAAACAAATGTTGAAAATTGTCTTTATGTGTAATTTGAAAAAAAATACCATTTAAAACAATAAAAATGAAAAAAAGTACAATTGGCCAAATGGAAAAACAAGTACAAAAGCTCAGTTAAGACTATAATTCCTTGAGGGGTGGAGCCAAGATGACAGAGTGAAAGCAGCAACTCGCTTGGGCTTTCCCCCAAACCCCTCCAAATACCTACAAAAAATGGCTCTAAACAAATTCTAAGGCAGCAGAACCCACAAAAAGACAGAGTGAAACAAATTTCCAGCCCAAGACAACATGGATGATTGATCAGAAATGTATATCGCACCAGGCTGGGAGCGGAATGCAGCTCAGCATAGGCACGCAGGCTGCAGCAAACCTGGAGCAGGCCTCAGAGGACTGAATCCCGGGCAGCTGTGGTGGTTTCCAGACTCCTCAATCCACGCATGCCAGAGACAACTTAGAAGGTCAGTGGGAAAAGTCTGTTTCTGCGGTGCTGAGAGAGGAAGGTGGGGTCTCAACTCCAATTCCCCGAGAACGGGCCCTGTAGTGGGCAGCTTCTTCCTGAGCTTCTGGCCCACAGACTGAGGGGGAATTGAGTAGCTGATCAGAGGGGGATTGCAGGGATCTTTCTGCTCATGCTGAGGCAGGAATCTCTTGCTTTTCCCATGCTTGGATCTGGGTCACAGTTCTAGATGGGGGTCCTTAGGTGAGGAGGAGTGCTGGCATCATGGAGCATGCAGTGACTGTGGACAGGAAACCTACTTCACAGTTCTAGGACAGAAATGAGTGTTTGTGGTCACAAATAGACCACAGCACAGGCCAAGAAAGGAGTAAACACTTCCCCCCTTATCATACCACCTTGCAAGAACTGAAAATTTACGGGTCCCTACAAGTATCTCTGAAAACAGCTATATAAACCCCCAAAGCTTGGGACAGTACATTCTCCACATTGGAAGCAGACTCTTACCTTAACAAAGAGTTTAAAACTCAAGTAATTGGCCAAGATCATGAGCAAACAGTGCAAAAAAGAGTCAGACTATATTATCTTAACTTTGGTGACAAGATCAAAATATACAACCAGAAGAAGACAACAAAGTCAGAGCTTCTACATCCAAAGCCTCCATGAATCAGTCCCAGGCCTTGGAAGAGCTCAAAAGGGATTTTGAGAAGCAAGTAAGAGAAGTAGAGGAAAAACTGGGAAGAGAAATGAGAGTGATGCAAGAAAATCATGAAAAACAAGTCAACAGCTTGCTAAAGGACACCCAAAAAAATAATGAAGAAAATAACACCTTAAAAAATAGCCTAACCCAAATGGCAAAAGAGGTCCAAAATGTCAATGAGGAGAAGAATGCCCTAAAAAGAAAAATTGGCCAAATGGAAAAGGAAGTCCAAAAGATTACTGAAGAAAATGCTTCCTTAAAAATTAGAATAGAGCAGTTGGAGGCTAGTGACTTTATGAGAAATCAAGACACTGTAAAACAAATACAAAAGAATGAAAAAAATAAAAGAGAATGTGAAATATCTCATTGGAAAAACAACTGACCTGGAAAATAGATCCAGGAGAGATAATTTAAAAGTTATCAGACTATCTGAAAGCCATGATCAAAAAAACAGCCTAGACATCATCTTTCAAGAAATTATCAAGGATAACCGCCCTGATATTTTAGAACCAGAGGGCAAAATAGAAATTAAAAGAATCCACCGATCTTCCCCTGAAAGAGATCCCCAAAGGAAAACTCCTAGGAATATTGTAGCCAAATTCCAGAGTTCCCAGTTCAAGGAGCTGCCAGAAAGAAACAATTCAAGTACTTTGGAAACACCATCAGGATAACACAAGATTTAACAGCTTCTATGTTAAGGGACTGCAGGGCACGGAATATAATATTCCGGAGGGCAAAGGAGATAGGATTACAACCAAGAATCACCTACCCAGCAAAACTTGAGTATAGTCCTTCAGGGGAAAAAATGGTTATTCAGTGAAATAGAGGACTTGCAAGCATTCTTGATGGAATGACCAGAGCTGAACAGAAAATTTGACTTCCAAATACAAGACTCAAGTGGAACATGAAGAGGTAAACAGGAAAGAGAAATCATAAGAGACTTATTAAGGTTGAACTCTTTACATTCCTGCATGGAAAGATGATATTTATAACTCATGAGACTTTTGTCAGTATTAGGGTACTTGAAGGAAAAAAATTATATGGATAGACAGATAGAAGATAGATAGATAGATAGATAGATAGATAGATAGATAGAGGGCACAGGGTGAGTTGAAGATTAAGGGGTCATATCTGGAGAATAAAATTAAGGGATTAGAGAGGGTTATATTAGGAGAAAAAGAAAGGGAGAGGTAGAATGGAGTAAATTATTTCACAAAAAAAACAGAAAAGAAAATGCTCTTACAGTGGAGGGGAAATGGGGGAAGGTGAGAAGGAATGAGTGAATTTTATTCTCATAGGATTTGGCTTATGGAGGGAATAACATACACATTCAATTGGGTAAGGAAATCTGTCTTACCCTACAGGAAAATAGGGGGAGAAGGGGACAAGAGAGCAGGGCAATGATAGAGAGGAGGGCAGATTGGGAACAGGGGTAATCGGAAGCAAAAATTTCTGAGAAGGGACAGGGTCAGGGGAGGGAATGGAATGGATGGGAGGGCAGGAGAGGATTAAGGGAAATAGAGTTAGTTTTTCACAACATGTCTACTGTGGAGGTGTTTTGCATGACCGCACATGTGTAACCTGTATTGGGTTGCTTGCCTTTTCAGTGGGGGTGGGTGGGGAGGAAGGAAGGGAGAGGATTTGATACCTAAAGTCTTAAAAAACGTATGTTTAAAAAAATGTTTTCACATGCTACTGGGAAATGAGAAATGCATGAAATGGGGTATGGGGGTCTGTCCTGCCCTATGGGAAAGTGGGGGGGAATATGAGAAGGGGGAAGAGATGGAGGAGAGGACAGACTGGGGGAGGGGATGTTCAGAATGCATGCCATCTTGGGGTGGGGGGAGGGGTGATATGGGGTGAAAATGTGGAACTCAAAATCTTGTGAAAGTGAATATTGAAAACTGAAAATAAACAAGTTTATATTGAAAAAAATTTTAAAAGAATAAAAATAAATAAAAATTAAAAAGTCTATAATACCTTGAAAACTAGAATTGGGTAAGTGGAAGCCTATTGTCATTATAACAGATATAAAGTGATCGACTTTCCTTTTCCAAGGGTGCATCAACACTTTTGTAACTTCAATGATGGGATGTTATTGTTATTTGCTAAATATTCTGTGTATCCCCTTGAGAAACTCCTTCTCTCTGGGGGTGATATGATTTCCAAGGGCCTCCTCCAGTTTAAATTTATCAACTTCCAATTCTCCTTCTCTACTCTTCCCTACAGGGATCTCTGGAGGTCACTGCCTCATTCATTAAGCCAGGATTGAGCTGCCAGACAACCTGGGACCAGCCCTGCCACCACTCACCTAAATCACTCTGCCTGCAGCCTCCCTGCATGGCTTTATTGACCTCTGAGACTTGATTACGTCTGATCTCATGGAGAGAAGAGCCATCCCTCAAACATCCTCACTTCCCCCTCCCAAGCATAGTTCCTGGCCAAGGTTTGCCTTGGAGAGATCCCCTACACCTAGACATTATTTAACACTATTTAACTCTTACTCCACTCCCTGAACTAACAGATAGCTGCTATGTAATGGATGGAAAACCTGGGGTCAGAGTTAGATGGCTGGTTTGGAATCCTGGCTCTGACTTTCCAAGGTTCTAGTAACTTGGGGGACCATGACAATTCACTTGACCCCTCTGAGGTTCCAGACCCACCTCTGACATCCATTTCAGTATTGTCTCATAGGATGGATCCCTGTGTACAGGCTGCCCTGATACCCAGAGGTTCCACTTCTAGCCCTCTGTGTTGGAGAGAGGAGAGGGAAGATTGAGAGGCTTTTATTACTCTCTCTAGTTAGAAGGAGGAAGGGCATCACGTTGAAATCACTGCTCTAGGGGGCAGAGCCAAGATGGTGGAGTAAAAGCAGTGACTTGCTTGAGCTCTCAAGCAAGTGACCACAGGGCCTGGGCCAATCCCCACTCAGAGCAGAAGGAGGAGGGAGAAGAGAGGGAAGGGGGCTATGTGATGTCAGGCCTAAGGGAGTGAGGAGCCCCCCCCATTAATTTGTCTTAACCCCCTTCACTCAGTCTGGTGAGGGTAGGGGGTGGAATGCATCTTACACTTGGATGAGGGCCTGAGGCTGACCAGGGTCTCAGGTTCCTGAGGGCAGGATTCTGGGCTAGGCTTTGGGGTGAGCTGGCAACTGAGCTCAGCTTGAGGCTGTCAGGGTTCAGTCCTTTTATAGAAAACCAGGAAGGGGAGGGCAGAAAGGCAGAGGGGGGAGGTTGAGGAAGTGGATATCCTGGGCTCCACAAAAGGGAAGGGCACAGTAGCTGCAGCTACAGGAGCATCTACAAAACACCATCCTCTGAATGGGACTTTTATTCCTGGCAGCCCCCAGAGCAGAAGAGGAAAGGGGTGGTCTGGGGTAGGGGTGAGTCACAGCCTCCTTTCTCCAGGTATGAAGAGACAAAATCTGACCAGGGGCTGTGAGGGATAAGGAGGCACCTAGACATGTAGGCATGTCTACCGCTGACCAT
Organism: Phascolarctos cinereus; assembly: GCF_003287225.1. Lineage (NCBI taxonomy): Eukaryota > Metazoa > Chordata > Mammalia > Diprotodontia > Phascolarctidae > Phascolarctos > Phascolarctos cinereus. The sequence continues at coordinate 1,614,601 of NW_027556069.1, read as the reverse complement.
GACTACACTGTAGGAAATGGAAGGACAATTGCGGCTGGGCAACTCACCCCTCAAGAGAAGGAGAATTGAACCAGAAAGTTGGGGATCCTCCCAAGCTCCTGGATGCTGCCATACCCATGAGAACCATCATCCAGAGGACCTAGGTATCTAGCCAAAGGCCCCTGGAGGCTGAAAAGAAAGTGTCTTGAATAGACAGTTGAAAGAATAAGGACTGGATATGTGAGGGATATAAGGGCCTCCCAGAGAAGGAAAATCTCTCTATTGACAACTTCTTTGCCTTCAATTTGTACTCTCAAAAACTAGCTTACAGCATAGAGACCTTAGGTGACTCAGTCTCCTCAATAAATTCAGGTGGCAGGTGATAGAGGTTTGAGGGGCCACCCCAAAGAACATCTCGCTGGTCACCCCTCCCCCAAGAAGATGGGGAGACCAATGACTATGCTCTTCCATTTCACCAAGCAGGAGAGTCCAAGAAACTAGGCAAGCAACCAAACCCAGAGGCCATGCAACAGACAAAGGGTTAATGTAGCCCACTGACAAAGACAAAACTTGGAGAAAATATGTACCAAAAAAAAAATGGCTGGTCATAGCTGTGAAAGATATTCATTAAATAGCTAGCAAATATTGGCCAAGACTTTACCAGTACCAAATCAGGGCAGCCCAAGAATACTGTACAAGAAAAAAAATAACCCTGGAGAACAAAAATCAGGCATTTAGGGAGATTCTAGATATAGTCTTCATAGCAGTAGTAGAGCTGGGACTCTAATCTGTCGGTTCTAACAATACATCCCACTATTCTTGCCAATGGCTTCCACCCTGAAGAAAGCCTCACCTTCAAGTCTCTTATGGGGATTCTCTATCTGCTACCTCAATTCCTTCTTCACCCAGTCCATATCTAAAGCCACCCAAACAGATCCACAAAGATCATAGGCTTAAATCTCCAGCTTGATGCATCTTCAGAGTTGACCTAGTACAATCCCCTTATATCACAGAGGAAAATGAAGCCCAAGGAGGTAAAAGGACTCGTCCCAAATCACACTTATGATCAGAGATAAAGAGTTGCAAGGGGTGTCAAAAGTCAACTAGTCAAGCCTTCTCATTTTCAGAGGAAAAAATTGAACCCCAAAGTTGGTGGCATGAGTTTTCTAAGGTCACACAGTTATATGTCCAAGGGAGGATGTGAACCCAGATTTTCCCAACTCAAAATCGAGTGGAGTAGCCATTAGATTTTGATGCCTCTTATGCTTTCATTTCATTAGTGTACCCTCATCTCTCCAGATGCTCTAAGACTAGAAGGATGAGCAGTAAGTTTCTTTTTTCAATGTCAAAAGAAAAATTATTTCCAAAAACTATCCAATTTTACCTCATGGACATTCAACAGGTACTTATTGATCTGAATTGAATTCTTTGGCACAATTGCTGTCTACATCCTTCTCTCTTCCTCTTATGTGAAAAATCCTTACCCCAGTTTTACCTTTTGCCAACTGAGCTTTCAGGTGTTTACACAACAGCTTAGGTTGAATGAGATATTATATATAACACAATAATGAAAAGCATGGCCAAAGATGCCATTTCATTTCCTTTTCCCAATATGAGAAACGTTGACAGTGAATTGGTAAAAAGACTGGTGTCAAGTTCACCAAGTAATTTTTAAATTTGAATATCAAGTCCTGTGTGATCGGACTAATGTCTATCAGTGTTTCTCCACAACATGGATTTGATCCATGCCTCCTCCTTCCCTACTCAAACCACAATTAGTTTTCCTCAAAATGTGACAAAGCTCACATGCCATCTTGGAAAGGGGGGAGAGGAGCGGGAGAAAATTTGGAACTCAAAATCTTATGAAAGTGAATGTTGAAAACTAAAAATAAATTAACTAATTAATATTTCAAAATGGGACAAAGCCATTCTTCTCTTTAAAAATTCCTTGTTAGTGTTGAAGGTGTCACATTCTTCCCAATCACTCAGGTGTCACAATGTAAGTGTCATCCATCACTCTTGACCCTCTCCTCACCTCCAAACCAATATGTTGCCAAGACCTGTCAATTTTACCTTTGTAACAACTCTCATATATACTCCCATATTTTCCCTGACACTGCCACCACCTTGGTGCAGACCAATATCACTCCACGAAATGGACTACTGAAACAGCCTTGAGGTTGAGGTCTATACCTCCAGTATATTCCCATTCCAGTCCATCCTACACTCAGCTCTCAAAATCATCTTCCTAAAACACAAGTCTGACCATGTGCCCTACCCCCAACTCCTGCCCTTCTACTCAATCAAATCCAGTGGTTCCCTATCCACTCAGGGTCAAATGTAAAATCCTTTCTAGTATTGAAAGCCTGTCATAAACTACTCACCCTCACCTTCCAGTTCCCTCACACCTTAAACACTCCTCCCACACTTACACACACACACCTGTGATGTACTCTTCACTTCAGCAACACTGGCCTCCTTGCAGTTCCTAGCACAAGATCCTCCATCACCCAAATGTGGACATTTTCTTCCAGTGCCTGTTCCCCAGACTTTGAACATTCTCCCTCCTCATCTCTGCCACTCTGTCCTCTGGTTTTCTTCAAGTCTCATCTAAAATCCCACCATCTATAGGAAGCTTTTCCAATTCCTTCAAAATTCTTTATGTTGATTATTCCCAGTGTACCCTGTGTATGGCCTGTTTGTACATAGTTTTTTTTTTTTTAATATTGGCTCCTTTATTAGTCTGTGAGCTCCTTGAGAGGTCAGGGACTGTCTTACACTCCTTTGCACTCCCAGTGTAGCACAGAGTCTGGCACACAGTAAGCAGTTTAAAAAATGTCTATTCACTGAATGACTGATAGACTGAATGGAACCTGATTGGCCCCTGTTTCCACTGATCTAGCATCCTGGTCCCCTAAAGGCACAAAAGTCCCACCAATGGGCAGTCAGGACCTCTCCAATTTGGGAGATTTCTGAAGGCCACTCAAGTCCTCGTACTTTTCCTTGGCTCCCTGCTCTTATAACCAGACATGATTTTATATGGAGACAAGAGAGGCTGTGTCCAGAGAAGGTGTGTCACTATATCATCGTTGTACATCTATACTGTGTTAGCTCAAAGTAAACCTCCTACTGTTAACTGTCCACTGACTTCCCAGTACCTCATTTCATCCCAACACTGACCCCAAATTAAGAGATTGCTGGTACTCAACCCTCCTCTAACAGCCTAGCACAAAAGAGAAATTCAGAGACTTCTGGATAGAATGTCCAAAGGAAGCCTCCACCTGACTGTAGAGCCTGCAGGAACAAAACATTTACCGTATGTCACAGTCAGAGAAAAAAAATCATAACAATTGTACACATGAAAGAGTTGAGAGAATTGGCAACATTCCTAGGACCAACGATTTAGGGAAAAGCAGAGTTAGCAACCAACACAATCTGAGTTAGGCAGTTCTTTGTTAACTGAATGTTAAGTCAAATTGCTTTAGAACATAAACAACTCCCGAAATGTTCAGCCTAATGTTAGGCTGTGCAAAGGTGCAATGGGGGGATAAGAATAAGGAAACATGGAGATTAGGGGAACAGAACCACTGGGTTAAATTTCCAAACTGGCTGGTCTGGATTTGTTCTCTTTCCCATTTCCCTACATTCCCTTTGAATCAGGAAGGACAGTTCCACCAAATTAGACGCTGCTTTGGGGTAATAACAGTGAATACATGAACATAGATTTGAAGGGTTCAGAAAGTGGAAGTGGATATTGGCAATAGAGGCACGTAGCAGAGTGCTTAGTACAGTTCTTTGCACATAATAAGTTCTTAACAAATACTTATTCATTCATTCATGGCTGCCAGTACAGAGCTCATCTCGAATAGATGATGTGTTTGGGGCTATTAAGTAATCAATACCCTCCACCAGTTTTTCCCTGGGGGAAAAAGTATAAAGGCAATGTCAAAAACTTCCTGAAAATACAAGTGGGAGGAGAACTTGAAAAGATGGAGTTGCCATGGTAAGCCCCTCCATGATTATTTTGCAAAATATAGGAATAGTACCTGGTAATTGTCCTTCAGGACATGCTCTGAATGCTTGAGGAGGTCTTTTAACTGTTTTAGGCAGTGGTGGCAATTGCCTTTCAAAGGCTTTTGAAGGTGAAATCAGCAGCAGCATGTGCCAGACAAGTCAATACATCACCACCACCTTGTCCAGCATCTCCCCACACACCCAGATGGAGACAGATTCGTGCCCTGAATCCCAGAGCCTTGGAATGAACAGGACTCCAAAGCCACCAGAACTGTTTCCAGTTCAGCCCCCACAGACATCATGGAGGGGAGAAATCATTGGAAAGGCAAAGCCCACTTTCCTCATCAATACCAGCAGCCACTGCTGACCAATTGTCACCAATATACACAGACACACACGATAGTCGTTGGAGTAACAGCATTCTGCAGAACAGTCAACCTGCTTCCAGCCCATCTCTCACAGCCATTATTTGGGGAAGCAACTCCTACAGAGAAGAGACCAGGCATCTCAACTGACCTGCTAACCAGTTGCCAATAACAAGGCAGGTAAGCCAGACTAGCAGAAGAAACAAAGAAATCAGAAAGAGAGATGGGAGGCACTCTAATCTTCACTTGGCTTCAGTTCACCCTACACAATCCTTCCAGATAGTCTGTGATCCAGTGACACTGACTTCTTGCAGATCTTTGAACAAAGCACTCTACCTCCCACCTGGCCATTTTCACAGGCTGTCTCTCTTCCTTGCAATCCTCTCCCTCCTCATCTCTGCCTCCTGGTTTCCCTGACTTATTTCTGGTTCCAGTTAGAATCCTACCTTCTGTAAGAAGGCTTCATGAGGCTCCTTAGCTCTAGGGCCTTTGTTCTCTTACTTATTACCAAATTATCCTGCAAATGGTTTGTTTGTACTTCAGCTGTTTCCATATTGCCTCACCTATTAGACTGTGAGGTCCTTGAGACAAGGAATTGTCTTTTCCTTTTCTTTTTCTTCGCAAGTGCCTGTCACTTAGTAGACATTTTATAAATGTTTCTTGACTGAGTAACTGAGGCAACATAGTTTTCTTTATCCTCATATGGCATGACTTTTAGCTTCTTTATCACCCTGTCTATCCTATCTTGATATTCTCCAGCTTATTAATGTCTTTCTTGCACAAACCCTGTCTTAGTTGACTCCCCCAAAGCACACTGGTTCTACCAGGTGTGGCTGCTGCTACAACCAGGATGTTAGTGCTAGTTTAAGAACCCTCACTCCTGTGTTTCCCCTTAACAGTCAGCCAGTAGACTTTCTTTCTTAGCAAAGGCATTTAAATGGCACAGCAAGAACGGTAATTAGAAAGCATTTACCTCCAAAACTGTGGCTATGCACTTGAGAAACTGAAACCTCATATCTTTTCTATCTGGAATGTTTCTTCTTTTCCATTTCAATATTTCTGGTTTTGTCCCCTTGCACCCTTCAGTGTAGACTGGCTGAAGTGTAAACTGGGCACACTATTACAATAAAAGGATGTGCAAGCTTCCATACTTGAAACTATATTCATCAATCCATCACCCATTATTAAGCCCCTAGTATGTGCCAGGAACTTTGCTTACCTCTTTTACAAATATTATCTCATTGATCCTCACAATAAGCCAGTGAAGTAGATGATATTCTTCTCCCAATTTCACAACTAGGATACACAGGTGAAGTCACTTGTTCAGAATGACACAGCAAATAAGTCCCTGAGGCCCTATTTTAACACAGGTCTTCTTGACTCTTGACCCATTTATCCAGAGGGTTATTGAAGTCTCCTGTAAATGATCTGTTACTGTGTCTCCTTATAGGTCAATTCATGTTTCCTTTATGAATTGGGTTACTAAGGCATTGGGAGTGTAAAAGTTTGTTATTACTGATCTTGGTTTTACTGTTTATGGTTCATTTCAATCTAATGTAGTTTTCTTATTTATCTTTTGTTTTTGTTAGAATATCTGCTTTTGCTTTGTCAGTTATGATGACTGCAGTGTTTGCTTTTCTGGAATAGCTTGATGCATAGTATATTGGCTTTTTTCTCCATCTCCTCAGTTTGATTTTGTGTATATCTTTGTTTTACAAATGGGTTCCTCGTAAACAACATATCGTAGAATTTTGTTTTTTTCCCTCCAACCTTTCACCCCTCATTTTGTTTCAATTTTCCACTATTTATCTCCAATATTCAAACTGTAAACTCCTCATTATACTGTGAGCTCCTCCATTAGTGTAAGATTCCTCATTAGACTATAAGATCCTCTGTTAGATCATAAGCACCACAATTAGACCTTAATCTCACCCTTTAGACTGAAAGCTCCTTGAGGACAGTTGTTGTCTTCTGTCTCTTTTTATATCTGCAGCACTAAGCAAAGTTCCTTGCACATTGATGGTTCTTAAAAAATATTTTTTGGTTGATAATATTAGGGGTTTTTTAAATATGATTTTTCTCCCTCTTTGTGTGTAAACTCAGTATTGTGTTTCTTTTACTTTAGCATATTCTTTTTCACATAGCCCTATTTCCAATGGCTCTTTTCTCCTCCCCCATGATGAACTCTTCCTCTTATCCCTTTCTCTTTGGAGTTTTGCTTGTTCCTTTTTTTGCTGCCCTTTTTTCTAGTTATTTACTTCTTCCCCCACCTACCCCTTCTAATTTAATCTACTTAATTCCCCTTCCCATTACCAAATGAAGGCGTCCCTCATTCCCTCTTTTCCTTTTAAATCCTTCCCTCTTGCTCCTCACCCATTCCTCTGAAGGCTCTTCACTTCCTGGGACCACAAGGGTTAACTTGCCCTCTTTGCCAACACTCACTTTGACCCACACACCTCACATACTCCTCTCTATCCCTCTTTCATCCACCATCCCATCTGTAGTCCCACAGAATCACCCATTCACTTATAGGCAGGATATTACCACCATGTCATCATTGCTTGCAGAACTTGGTGTTTCTCAGTTGAATTATTAAATTAAAACAGTGTGTGTCTTAGAAATTGCAACCTAGTTTTTTCTTTCGTTTCTAGAGATGATATATACATTGTTTTCCATTGGTATTTCATTTTCTATCTTTGGAAAATCTGGGCAGTTTTCTTGTATGATTTCCTGAATTATACTGCTAAGGTTTTTGGTCCTGTTCTGTTCCTCAGGGAGACAGACCTCTTATCCTTTTGTTGTCTCTATGCATCTTGTCCTCAAGATGTGTCTCTTGGGAAGTCAGCATATTTTCTTCAGATGTTATTGATTTTTGTTCTTCTTTTAGGTTGTCATCACAGTGCTTTTCCCACCACCATCCCAAGTCTGTCCTGTCCACAGGGTTTCAAAGTTGTTTTTTCTCCTCCATTAGTTTCCCTTCCCTATCATGCCCTCCCTGTCTACCTTCCAACTCTCTTCCAGTCTCCTCTCCCATTGTCCCCATTCCCAGTCATGTTTCAGTTTAGCCTGATTTTTCCAGTAATCTACATGCCATCCCATCCCCAGATGTGCTGCTTATTCTTGCCTCTCCCTCCTTCTTGGAAGCTGAGTGTCCCACTTCCATCTTTCAGAGAGGTTAGTGGAGAATAGGTGGGCAGAGTGCTCTTGCCTGAGAAGAGGAAGGACAAAGATGGCTAGGTTCTGGAATTGCTGCTGCATATGGAGGCAAGACCTGCATGTCCAGGAGATATTAACCATAGCCCTAGGAAAGGTCATTTCCCCACTTCTCAGATCCCTCAGGCCTGCCCCAACCAGAAGTTCTGAGATTTGTTCTGGGGTGCATAGTTCAGAAGCATTCTGTCTTCTAAGCACTAGGCCAAGGCTAGTCTCTCTCTGTTTCTCCCCAGGAGTTCAAGAACCAGAGTCTTAAAAATAGAAGCTGACTTTTCAATTTATGTTCCCTGGCTACCTTAGACTGAACCAGAGGCTCCAGAGCTCAAGAATTCCTTCAGTGACAGAGAGCAAAATGCCTAGCTCCTTTAGGCTCAATGACACTTTTTTATTATTGCATTCTGTCATACTTGACTACAGACTCTGTGAAAAATGACTTTTAATAACCAATAGTTTGGATATTTAAAGATTCCCCCAGCCCTCTACCTCTAAAGTCCTGACTTAAAGTTCAGTTGGTTTTTTTTAAGAAGGATATTACTGATGAGATTGCATTGACTCTTCTAATTGCACTCAGAAAAAGTCAGATAGGATGAAACAGCAAAAACAAATGTTTTCATAATCACTGATCTGTAGAGTAGTTTGAGATCTGCTACTAATAATTACTAAACCCAAACCCCTTTCTTTCCTACTTCCCCCGTCCGTTATTTCCCTTGAGATATTAGACCTCTTTTAAAAAATTCTTATTAATATTTTCTGTTCCTTACATCACCAGGATATTCCATGTATCCCTTTCTTTTTCTATCCTCAAGAGCCATGCCATGTAACAGATTGTATTTTTTTTTGTTTTAGAAAGTAAAACAAGCACAACTGATCAGTGTTTGGGAAAAGGTGTGCAATGGGTAACACCTGTGGACTTCTCACCTCCTGGATGGGGTAGGGTAATGATGTGTTTTCATGTTTCCTTTTCAATCCCACTTGATCTTTTACATTTTGTTACAGGTACATTTAATCTTCTGTGCCATTCTTTATATTTAAATTGTTGTAGTTATTGTGTATATATACTGTTTTCTTGGCTCTGCTTAATTTATTTTGCATCAGTTCACAAATATCTTTCTGTACGTCTCTGTAATTATCACACACATCATTGCTTAAAACACCATAGCAGTATTCCTCGACATTTATGTTCCATGCCTTGTTTAGTCATTCCCCAGTTGATGAGCATCTGCTTTATTTCCAATTCACAGCTGTCACAAAAAGTACTGTTACAAATATTTTAGAGTATAAGGGGACTTTTTTTCTTATTCATAGCTTCCCTGGGGTGTAATGGAGTCCTTGTTTTAAAGAATTTGGACATTTTTGTTACTTTCTTTGCATAATTCCAAATTACCTTCCAAAATGGAGGTCATTTCAAAGCCCCACCAAGAATGTATTAGTGTGTGCATATGACCACACCTTTGCTAGGTATCTAAACCGTATTTGTGCCATAAAAGGAATTTGATAGGACTCCTTCACCCATTGTTTCACATAGTTTATATAGCATTGGGATGAAATGGTTTTTAAATGTTTGGTAGAATCACGTTCAAATCCATCTGCTCCTGGGGATTTTTTTCCTAGGGAACTCTTTTAGGCCTTGTTCAATGTCTTTTTTTTTTTTGGCTATGCAATGGGATTAAGTGACTTGCCCAGGGTCACACAGCTAGTAAGTGTTATGTGTCTGATGCTGGATTTGGACTCAGGTCCTTCTGAATCCACGGCCGGTGCTCTGTCCACTGTGTCACTTAGCTGCTCCTCAATATCTTCTTTTAAGGTAGGGTTATTTAAGTATTCTATTTCCTCTTCTGTTAACATGGGCAGTTTATATTTGTGTATGTATTTATCCATTTCATGTAGATTGTCAGTTTTGCTGCCTTATGATTAGGCAAAATAACTCCTAAGCATTGCTTTAATTTCATCGTCATTGGTTATGCATTCACCCTTTCATTTTTGAGACTGGTAATTTGGTTTTCTTCTTTCTTTTTATTAAACACGTTAACTAATGGTTTATTTTATAAATATTTTCATAAAATGAGTACCTACTTTAATTTATTAGTTTGACTTTTTAAAAATTTTCTTAATTTCATTTTTGATTTAGGGATTTCCATTTTGATGTTTAATTGGAGATTTTTCATTTTTTTCCTACTTTTTAAAATTTCATGCCAATTCCTTAATCTCCTCTTTCTCTGTTTTATTGATATAAGCATTTAGAGAAAGAAATTTCCGCTAAGTACTGCTTTGGCTGCATCCCACAAATTTTGATATGTTGCCTCATTGTTGCAATTCTCTCTTTAGTGAAATTACAGGTTGATTATATCATTTGTTCTCAAACCCACCCATCCTTTAGGATTTGATTATTTATTTTCCAATTAATTATTACCTTATGCTTCCACATATCAGTAATTTATACTGCATGGTATTCTATAAAAACTGCATTTAATATTTCTGGTTTTGTCCATTTAGTTATAAGGTTTTTATGTGCTAATATATGTTCATTTTTTTGTGAAGGTGCTATGTACAGCTGAGAAAAAAGTTATATTCTTATTTATTTCCATTCAGTTTTCTCTAAAGTTCTATCATATCTAACTTTTCTAATATTCTTTTCCTCTCTTTAACTTCATTTTTTCTTTATTTTATGCATAGATTTGTCAAATTCTGACAGAGAAAAATTGGAGTCACTCCTTAGTATAGTTCAGGGATAGGGAACTTGTGGCCTCAAGGCCATATATAGCCCTCAAGGTCGTCAAGTGCAGTCCTTTGACTGATTCACAATTGTTCTGTGAAGTTGGGAATCAGTCAAAGGGCTGGACTTGAGGACCTAGAATGCCACATGTGACCTTGAGGCAGCAGGTTCCCCACCCCTGGTATGGTTTTATTATTTCCTTCTGTAAGTCATTTAATTTTTCCTTTAAGAGGTTCAATGCCCTGCCATTTGGTGCATATTTGGTTAGTATTGATATATTATTGTCTATGGTATCTTTTAGCAAGATGTAGTTTTCCTACTAATTTCTTTGAATTAGGTCTGTTTCAGCTTTTAGTTTGTCTGAGATCATGATTTCTACCCTTGCCTTTTATACTTCACCTAAAGCCTGTGTACGTTGGGGGATGGGAGGAGCTTCAACAGGCCTGAAGCTTCAGGCCTTTTGTTACTGCTGTTTTCAGAGCTAGTTCTGGGGATTTGAAAGTTTTTGGTGGTTCCAAAGTGATGCGATTTGGGGAGATGTTTGGTCACTGCTTTCCTGGTACTTTCTCTGGGCCTTACCCAGGATGAACCCCTGACTACAATAAATACTGCTCCACAGGGTCCTTGCTCCTTTTTTGCTAGAAGTGATACTGCCCCCTCAGGACTCCGGTTCCTTTCAGATTGCAGGTGATACTGCTCCTCAGGGTCCCTACTCCCCCTTGCCAGAAAGTGCTCCTCTCTGCCACTGAACTGTGACCCAGAAGTCTCTATAGGCAGTGGAATGTCCAAACAGCTTCCAATCTTGTATCTAGTGTTAGCACAGGGGTTGCTATAGTTTCTTTCTAGCCAATTGCTAGGTCCCCTTATTGTCTCTGGCTTGAGAGCTCCCAAAAGTTTTGCTGATTTTGACTATTAAAATTAATTATCTGAAATGGAAAATAGTTCTGAGGTACAAAATTTCCAAGCAGATAAATAATGATTTCATAGTAATGGTTGACAGGTTCCCCATAAAGTCAGGTCAATGAATTCCTTAGTAATTAGCGACAAAGTAGTGATTTACGGAGCTTATTTTCATAACAGAAAAGAAGAACAAAAAATTACAACATTAGGAAACTTCTTTGGAATATACTTCAGTTGTTGCAGTTTCATATGAGTTGTGGTAGAACCGTCTCAAAGAATTCAGAGTCAGACCACTTCAGATCCAAATATAGGCATTTATTGAGAATGATGGTAGAGAAGCAAGAGCAGGAAGACGATCAGGCAGGTCCAGCCACATCCTGACCAGAATGGAGAGGAAGAACATGTGAGAAACAGACACTTGGAGGTTAGACATGGCCACAGAAGAGGACAGGTGACACATGGACTGAGGAAAGACACACCATAAGTGAATGTGGATGGACAGAAGACAGACATGTGGATGGCAGGCATGTGAATAAATGGGCAGAGCAGCCAAAAGTCTCATCTCTCAACCTAGGAGGTCCCAAGACAAGCCCTGATCCTGAGGCTGCAGAGGTGGAAGCAGTTACTCTGCACATCCAAAGCCCCTTTCTTTCCTCCTTCCCACCTCTCCACTAAAGCCCTCATTTTTAATTTCTTTTATTGATATTTTCTGTATCTTACATCATGGTATTCCATGTATCCCTCCCTCTCCTCCTCCCTGAGAGCCAGGCCATGTAACAAATGCTATTTTTTTTGTTTTAGAAAGGAAAAGCAGTCAACATAACTATATAGTACACAGAAGAAATGATTTGTGGTGGGAGACACTCTCTCTGAGAACATTCCAGTGTAAGAAAAAACTGGGAAGTCTTTCTGGGCAAAGAAAGCAACCCTTAAGAGAAACATAGGTGGGGTCCATAGTCCATCCAGTCTGATACCCCACCTTTTATTTCTCTTAATATAGGTTTTTTTTTTTGTTTTGTTGTTGTTGTTGTTGTTTTTGCCCAGAAAGGCTTTCCAGTCTCTTTCTTACATTAGGTACTACAAGTTTTCTCTCTATGGAAATGCATCTACCTTCAGAACACTCAGAGGAAAAGACACTGGTGGCAGGAGCCACTCTCTCTGGGAACATTTCAGTTACTACAGGCTTGCTCTCTATGAAATACATCAAGATAAAAATGGATATTTAATGAAATAGAAGCCTTTGAAAACTTCCTGAGAAGACCAGAGCTGAAGAGAAAATATGACTTTCAAATACAAAACTCAAAAGAAACACTTAAAGGTAAATATGAAAAAGAAATCATAAGCAACCCAATAAGGTTAAACTGTGAACTTTTCTATAAGGGAAGATAACATGCATATCTTGTAAGAATTTTATCATTATTAGAGCAAGTAGAAGGATTCTACACAGAGAGAAGGTTTGGGAGTGAGCCAGTTAGGTTGGGATGATGTAAAATAAATGGATAGATGAGAAATATGGACACAGAAAGGAGAGAAAGAATGGGGGAAATGATCTCACATCAAATAGGTGTGCAAAGAAGAGCTTTCACCCTGGAGTGGAAAATGGTAGAAGGGTAGTGGCCAATGCTTGGACCTCAGTCACATCTAAATTGGTTCAAAAAGGAAAAATATCTATATCTATATCTATATCTATATCTGTATCTATATCTATATCTATATCTATATCTATATCTATATCTATATCTATATCTATATCTATATCTATATCGACATCTACATCTACATCTACATCTACATCTACATCTACATCTACATCTATATCTACATCTATATCTATATCTATATCTATATCTATATCTATATCTATATCTATAGTGTGTATCTATATAGACTTACTCAATTGGTCATAAACATCTATCTTACCCTATAGGTAAGTCAGAGAATGGGAAAAGGGAAAGAAAAAGTGGTGATAAAAGAGTGGGCTGATAAAAGAATACAGTGGTCATATACAAAACAGAAATTAGAGGAGGGATAGGATAAAAAGAGAGAAAGAAGGAGAAACAGAATAAAATAGGAAGAAGGGAAATGCATAGTTAGTGATCCTAAATGTGTGAATGGGATGAACTCACTCATAAAATGAAAGCAAAATGGATTAGAAGCCAGTATCCAACTCTCTCTCTCTCTCTGTGTCTCTCTCTGTATATGTGTATATGCATATGTGTGTGTGTATTTATGTATACATTTTTTTACAAGAAACGCACTTGAAACAGAGAACCACAGAGTTAAAATAAGGGGCTGTATGAGAAACTGTTATACTTCAGCTGAAGTAAAAATGGAGGGATAGCAATCATGATTTCAGAGAAAACAAAATCAAAAATAACCCCATTGAAAGGGGTAAGCAATGAAACTGCCTGTTGTTCAAAGGAACGACAGACAATGAAGTAATATCAATAATAAATATATATTTGGGAAATGACGTAGGATTAAAATTTTTAAAAAAGTTAAATGAATTACAGGAAGAAACAGAAAGTAAAACTTTAGTATTGAGGGACCTCAACTTTTTCTTCTGTGAGCTAGATAAATCTAACCATAAAATGAGTAAGAAAGAAGTTAAGAAAAGTAATAGAATATTAGGAAATTTATATATGAAAGACCTCTAGAGAAAACTGAATGGGAATAGAAAGGAGTACAGACAGATGTTGCTTTATGCAAACTCACATTATGCAAATTGCACTTTATGTAGGGAATCCTATAAGAAATCAGCATTCCAAAAAAGCACCTATGTAAACTTTACCATGCTGTACCGGGATTTCTTTCTGGTAGTGCTCCTCAACTTGGTACACTGTGGCCTCCTACCACCACCATCTCCTCCCCCACAAAAAAAACCTAAAAAAAATCCTCAAAGTGAAAGGCAGGACAGACCCGCAGAGAGACATCCACCACAACTGCTGGATCAGGGCTTGACTTGAGACTTCCAGTGCTGAATGATTGAAAGTCCTCTATTTCATTGAATAGGCAGTTTTTCCCCTGAAGGATTATATTCATTTTTGCTGGGTAGGTGATTCTTGGTTGTAATTCTAGCTCCTTTGCCTCCAAAATATCATATTGCAGGCTATCTGATCCTTTAATATAGAAGCTGCTAAATCTTATGTTATCCTATGACTCCATGATACTTGAATTATTTCTTTCTGACTGCTTGCAATATTCTCTCCTTGACCTGGAAGCTCTGGAATTTCACTATAATATTCCTGGGAGTTTTCATTTGGGGAACTCACTCAGGAGGTAATCAGGGCATTTATTTCTGTATTACCCCCTAGTTCTAAAATATCAGAGTGCTTTTCCTTGATAATTTCTTGAAAGATGATGTCTAGGTTCTTTTTTTTTGATCATGGCTTTCAGTTAGTCCAATAATTTTTAAATTGTCTCTCCTGTATCTATTTTTCCAAGTCAGGTGTTTTTCCAAGGTGATATTGTCTTCCAGTGTTTTCATTTCTTTTTTTGTTTTGTTTTCTTTTGCTGTTTCTTGACTTCTGGTGAAGTCATTAGCTTCCATTTGCTCAATTCCAATTTTTAATGGATCATTTTCTTTGGTGAACTTTTGTACCTCTTTTTTCCATTTGGCCAATTTTACTTTGGAAAAGTTTTTTTTTCTTCAGTGAATTTTTTTTGCCTCTATTTCCATTTGGCAAATTCTGCTTTTCAAGGCATTCTTCTGCTCATTGGATTTTTGTACCTCTTTTACCATTTGGCCTTGTCTGTTTTTAAATCTATGACCATGTCACTTTCACCAGAACACTTCTCTTTCATGTGTAGTCTTATTAGTACTTATCTTACTGAATGGCCAGGGTTTGGAGATGGCAAATAAAAGAAAAATTGGACAGAAATGGCACTCAGCATCATCATCTCATCACAACCAGCACTATCATTATTGAGTGTCGCTGTTGCCAGAAGCATTTGTAATGCTGCCATTGACCCATTCCTAAAGGAGCCATCAGTATAACATAAGCTGACTCTTTAGAGATACTAGTCATTTATTGCCAGACACAAATAGCTCTCCAAAAATCAACCTACTGATTGCTTCCAAAATCAAAATGATATACAAAAAAGTATTTTCAAATGTCACTTTACCACTTCCATTAGTCATCACTTGGAAGAAAGGCCAATTTGGTGACACAACACATATTAAAATGTCCTACTAATTATAAATGCAAAATTCAATGCACACTGATGAAGGGCCTTCTTTTCAGTATGATCTTGTAACTGATACCAACTCTGTTAACTTATTTGTTGTTTTCAAGGAACATTCTGCCAGCATCAATTCAATGGCATGTTGCATGATAGATTTTACAAGTCCTGAGAAAAAAGCCAAGAAGAAGGTCTGAGCACTGAACACATAAGAGTCACTGGCCAGGACTGTGTTTGTGAAAAAGGACCATACATTTGTATCTCTAAGCTTGTCTTACTATTTGGCCTGATGAAAGTACTGCTGGCCTCATATCTCTTCCTGGACTCTGTATTGCCACCAAAAAACGGTATCACATTTCACATGTGAACCTGGAAGACAAAGAAATAGCCAGACCTGAAGAGATGAAGGGAAATGATGTAGAAGAGATAAAATGGTCGGACAAACAGAAGTGTCCAAGTGGTTTAAACCTTACCTGGACTTGAACACAGTCCACTATAGAATCACCAACATTTTCTTTTTGAGCGGTTTTACGTGGAGTTTGGACTCTAACCCTAATTTCACCTTCAATTCAATCATTTAGCTTGAATCCCTTTAATTCATGGTAAGAGCTGCCATGCTTTACAGGCTTTCTGCTAAAACCATTGATGCCATTGAAGGCCTATGTTTTCTTTTTTTTTTTTGAGAGGTCAACATGATAATTTAAATTTTGGGGCTTCAAGTGGGCCTCAAACCCAAGGCACAGGACTTTTACCATATCATCCTTGTTGCAGTCACATTGCATTTTGGTTCGTAAACACTATCTCCTCAAATCCTACAAGTGTTCTGTTAAATTGTGGCAGCAGGAAGGTAGTATGCAAGGGCCAAAAGATGCACCAAGGCTGGGTCAGTTTCCAGGATATTAGAAGTGGTCAGGTCTTTGATTTCTTTGTCGGTGGATTCCTGAGTTTTCAAAAAGATTCTGCATTTTTCAATCCTGAAATGGTCTCTTTGCCAAAGATTCAGACTCCCTCTTGTGGACCAGTGACTCATGGCAAGAATAAGGCTAAAAAAAGATTGCCCAAACTATTTCTCTTAGTGAAAACACTTCTCGAGGGTGGATTTTTGAAAGGGAATCATGACTGGCAACTAAAGAAGATGCTTCTGGATAGACAGATGAAATTCTTCATGTGTACTCATGAAGGATCTTTTCTGAAGGGTACATGCAGGAAGGAAGCATAGTTCCAATCACAGGAATAATGGTGATGACGGTAATGAAGATGATGGTATTGTCAGCATCTTGTGATTTTTGGATTTCTTTGGACATTGCATTATCCTGGCTAGTGAGTGAGGCAAGAACCATTCCTCCCCATATTTTACAAAGGAGTTTTCTGAGGTAAGCCTCAAAATTTGTCAAAGTGAATGAGCCAGGTTGCTTCAACTGAAACAGAGGTGAAGTGAGATTTGAAATGAAAACTCCCAATATCAGAGTGCAGATGACCTTGTAGCCATTTGCACATTTCCCAAGTTGAAACTATTTAAGGTCTTCTACTCCATTTCCCTCCATCTCTTCAGGTCTGACCATATCATTGTGTTCAAGGTCCACATGGCAAGTATGATGACACCTTTCAGTTCCATTGATGAGTCCATGGAAAGAAATGAGGCCAGCAGCACTTTCTGCAGACAAATAAAGAGACCAGCTCAGAGGTATGAATGGATGGATAGCCCTTGTCTTCAAATACAGTCCTGGCCTATCAGACCCTGACATGTGGAGTGCTCACTCCTTATTTCTGGCTTTTTTTTCCCAGGACTTATCAAATCTCACACATTCAGTGCCGTTGAATTGTTGCTGGCTCAAGGTTCTTTGCAAAAGACAAAAGTGGTAATACAGCGGGTGACATTTACAGAATGATACTGACAGGTACTTAAGGAATCACTTTGCATGGGCTTTGACATTTTAATTACCATGACCGTGCACTATGGTTTGTGTAGCAGAATGGTCTTTTCTCTGGACAATTGCACACGCGAATGGTAAAGTGATATTTTAAAACAATTTTCAGTTATTCATTCTGATTTTGTAGGGAATTTCTGTAGGTTGATTTTTGTTTGGTTTTGTTTCTGTTTTTTGCTAGGCAATGGGGTTCAGTGACTTGCCCAGGGTCACACAGCTAGTAAGTGTCAAGTGTCTGAGGCCAAATTTGAACTCAGGTCCTCCTGACTCCAAGGCCGGAGATGTGCCACATAGCTGTAGATTGATTTTTGAAGGGGGGTTTGTGGCTTGCAACAAAAAAAGCGGTATCTCTGTTTGGTCAGTTGAAATCATGCTGATGAATTCTAAATAGTTTTTTTGTTTTTGTTTTGTGAACCATTCAATGATGACACTCCTAATTGTTCTTAAAATAATGACAGTCAAAGTTGGTGGTTTTTTGTGGTGGTGGTGATGATGATGCTGTGTGACATTTCTGATCAATTTTTGTTTTATTTGTCATCCCATCACCCAGCTTACTCAGTGAGGTAAGTGCCAATAAAAACCAAACATGAAAAGTAGTTTTCTGGTAAAGGTGACATGAACACAGTTGCAGAATTTGGAAGGACTGAAGTGAGATTGCAATTTGACTTCTGCCTTCCAAATTCTGTATGCTGCACACCTCAGAAAGCTCTGTATCTGCCGGCATTTCAGCAGCATGATGGTGTTAACTTCTCTTTCTTCTCTTCTTTGCATGTCTTTGTCTTTAAGAGTCATACAGCAAGAAAGCCAGTGTGGTTCCATGGCCTTGATGAAAGCAATTGGGTAGTTTTGACCAAAGGTCTATTCCATACACTAGTGAGATGAGCATATAAGAGGCTGCAGAATATAATTGCTACACTGCTCAATTTTGAGTTGGGCAAATCTGAGTTCATATCCTCCCTTGGACACTTAACTGGCAGAGTGACCTTAATCAACTCATGCCATCACTCTGGGGTTCAATTTTTTTTCTCTGAAAATAAGAAAGTTCAACTCATTGACCTTTGAGGTCCCTTGCAACTCTAAATCTCTGATCCTACAAGTGATTTGGGGCAAGTCCTTTTACCTCCCTAGGCTTCATTTTCCTCTATAATATAAGGGGATTGGACAAGGTGGACCCTGAGGGTACTTCGAGCTGGAGATTTAAAGCCTGTGATTCTGTAAACCCTTTTGGTGGCTTAAGGTAAGAACTGGGTGAAGACAGCAGCAGACAGAGAACACACATATGAGACTTGAAAGGCTTTATTCAGGATGGAGGCCATGGTCATTGGACCATGGATAAGAATAGTGGGATATATTGTTAGAGCAGCCAGATTGGAGTCCTAGCTCTACTACTACTACAAAGACTACATCTAGAGTCTCCCTTAATGTCTGATTTTTGTGTGCCCCAGGGTTTATTTTCCTTTTGCACCATGCTTGGGCTATGCTGATTTGACATTGGTAAAGTCTTGGCCAAAATTTGCTCGTTATTTAACAAATATCCTTTGTGGCTAAGACCAGCCATTTTCCTGTACCTATTCCCTCTGAATTTTCTCCTTGTCTGTGAGCTACATTAACACTTTGCCTGGTGCATGTCTTCTGGGCTTCATTGCTTGCCCATTTCATTGGACTCTCCTTCTTGGTGATCCTCTGACATGACTGCCTCTCTCTCATTCAAGTAGAAGAGCACTGTCACTCCATCTTCTTGGGGCATAGGTGACCTGGGAGATAATCTTTGAGTTTATCCCTTGATCTTCCACCACATACTACCTGAATATATTGAGATTACTGAGTCACCTAAGCTCTTTGTGCTCTAGGCAAGTTTCTGAGAGTACAAATTGCAGGCAGAGAAGGTGCCAATGGAGAGATTGTCCTTCCCTGAGTGTCCCTTACATCTCTCACATGTCCAGTCACTATTCCTGAAGCTGTGTGATCAAAACACCTTCTCAGCATCCAAAGACTTTTGACTTTGATGCCTGGAGTCCCAGAGGATCCCCAGCCTCTGCCTTTAATTTGATGGTGGAGTTGCCCATCAGCAATTGCATTCCTCCCCCATTTCCTACAGCCTAGGTGTGGTCAGGGGAGGACATGCCTGCATGCCTAGGTGCCTCCATGTCCCTCCCAGTCCTGGCCTGATTTTGTCTCCTCATGCCTTGAGAAAGGAGGCTGAAAGCCCCCCTTCCCCAGGCCACCCCTTTCCTCTTCTGCTCTGGGGGTTGACAGGAATCCAGGTCCCATTCACTGGCTGGTGGTTTGTAGATGCTGTTGCTACTGAGCTCTTCCCTTTTGTGGAGCCCACGACACCTCCTGCCTTGACCTCTCCATTTCTGGTTTTCTGTAAAGGGGCTGACGGCTGACAACCTCAAGCTGAGCGCAGCTGCCAGCCACCCCATCCTCCAGCCCAAGCAAGCAGCCTTCAGGATCCTGGGATGCTGGTCACTTCCAGGCCCTCCTCCAAGTGGATTATGCACTATACCCTCCTCCCCTCTACTGGCTGGGTGATGGGGGTTAAGGGAAACTAAGGGAGGGCTCCCCACTGCTCTAGGCTTGAAATCATAGAGCCACCTCCTCTCCCTTCTCCTTCTGCCTTCTGCTCTGGCTGGAGATCAGCCCAGCTCTTGTGATCACTTTCAGGCCTCCTCCCCCCCAACACCTTTCACCAGTATCTCTTTGTTGCAGAAAGAAAAGGAGGGGCAGGAGGAGGAGGAAGAAGGAGTAAATTCCCTGTTCCCCAGTCTGCAGCAGCAGGGAGGAGGTGAGGATCATAAGCAATTGGAGATCTCCCTACCCCTCACTGCCTTTTTTTCTCCCCCACCACACCTCTTCCCTTTTTTACTCACCCCCTCTCCACCTGAGGTATCTCAGAAGTTCTGCACTTTCTTGCATAGGTAAGTCCCCTCTCCCCTCCAAAAAGCCACTGCCTGTCTGCTGCCCTCCTGCCCCTCCACATCACCTCCTTATATTCTCTTCTATCCCCTTTTCAACCTACTCCTGAATGGTTTCCCCTCACCAAATTAACTTTTCTTAGTGCCCAGGGGGATGTGTGTGAACATGGGTGAGAAGTCGTGGGAGTATTAACACCTTTGTTTATGCCAGTGTTATGTGCATAGGTAGGATCATCTGTGTGTATATTTACATGTGTATGTAAGTATAAGCGTACATGTGTGTGCCTGGTCCTCCAAGGCTGCTCCTGTTGTGGGCTGAGAGGTTGAGAGGTTGTGACCCCTCAAAGACCAGAGTACAAGATGGGTCATCTGGAATGAACTCACAGACTCAAGCATTCTTTAACCCAAGGTGGCAAAGATTTATTGTTACGCTTTTCAGCGGGCAAGGATTCTTAAAGATCCTGCAACCTTAGAGAGGTACAGTTAAAGTTTATATAGGATAAAATACAATAAAACATGTGCCCAATATGCTAACTAGGTGAATCAGGGTGGGATGAGGGAGTGGTTAAGGAGAGGTTAGTTCTCAATTGAAACTCAAGATAAGAAAAATCCCATTATTCAAGAGAGTATCTGGTCCCCCACACCCTGGGCCCAGTGATAACAAACAGGAAGAATACTGATCAGCTGTATCTGGTCCTGGAATTTGCTTGACACAGGAAGGGGTGTTTTTAGTTCACTCGGAGCTTAAATGATTATCAAGGGACAGTGTTTCTGAGGGTAGGGAGAAATTGGGGTCTGAATACAAGCACCCAAACATAAGAACCTAAGCATAAGCACCCAAGCACCCCAACACTCCCACTGGGGACTTCTTGCCTGCCCAGGCATTTTTCTGGATGGCTGGAGGCTTGGGGCTTGTGGGGTGGGTTTGTAATGCAGAACATTATTTTACCTGGACCTGGACCCCTAAAGGCCCCTGAACATTGTCACACCAGTGCTTGGAATGAGGCATCTGATCCATCCCAGTCTACGTAGATACTCAATTATCCTTTTAACTGCCCTTTCACTGTAGTTCTTTGACCATTTGACTCCTTTCACTGTCTTCACCTGGTTTACCCCAGGCTACCTGCCACTCCTTAATCCCATCCAGACCCTTTCTTTGTCGCTCCCAGACCACTCCAGGCTACTTGCCACTCCTTAATCCCATTCAGATCTTCTCACAGTCTTTTTTGTGTATAAGTATCAGTCCCATTCTCATCAAATTTGCAGATTTCCTAGGAATCTTGCCCACCTAAGTATGTTATAATAAAAACTCTACTCTGACTGAAAGAAGGCTTGAGAGGTTGAATTCTTTTGAGGCAGACTCCCCTGTACCCTTGCATTTCTGGGTTCCCAGCACATGAAACCACAACATACTGGTGGCCCTCTATAGGGAACTGCCTGACCCCCTCAAGCCCTTCTCTAGGGAAGACTGGAAGTTATATAAGCCTCCCCTCCCTCTCTATCCCTTTCTCACTCTGTAGTTGGGGTCAGTCTCCAAGCACCTAGGAAGGATTGAAGATGCTTTTCAGGCCTGATGCTCTCAGGCTCCATTTGGGTCAGATGGTTACATTCAGGTCAGATGGCTGTCTTGGACCTGGGCATGCCTTCTGCTGCTTGGGGGACACCCTATCTGGAAGTGTATGCCCAATTCTCTCAATTCTCTAGGATGCTGGAGAATTGGGAAAATTGTAGGTGTCTTTTTGATTTCCTGAGCCTTACTCTGTCTGTACCCCCTTTACACCCCAGATCCTCCTTCATGGAGGGACTACCAGCCCCCACTCCCAGGATGGGCCAATCCTTTTCAATTCCCCAAAATTTGCCCTTGTGTTCTCTTTTAAAGAATTGGAAAAAAGTTCAATTTCTATCGAGGTCACAAAAAGAAATGGCTCATGTTCTTTTGCAACACAGCTTGGCCTCAGTATCACCTGGAGGACCAAGAAACATGGACCATTTGGGGGTTTTTGCAATACAGTACTTTTTTATAGCTAGATTTATACTGTCTCTGAGAACGGGAGTGGATGGAAATACCATAATGGCCTTCATGACATTCTCAGAGACCCCCATTCTCAGAAAAAATAAAAAAATTAAGATGCTCACAGCTAAAGCTGCCCCAACAAAGGGGAAAGGGCAACAACGTGATATCTTAGATGATCCCCTTATTTCGGCACCCAGGGCTTCAGCCCCTAGGTCATCTTCCCTTACCTTTTTACCACCCCTTTCCCTGTCTCTGCCCCTGCCTCCATGCTCTTTCCCCTCCCCCCCTCCCCATTGTTTCTCCACCCCTTCCTGCTGTTCCCTCCTCTTCCCCACCCTCTCCTGCTTTCCCCAACCCCTACACTGCTTCTCACATTTCTCACCCCTTGGCAATTTACTCATTCCTCTTCATTTTTCCTCTGCCCCCTTTCTCATTTCCACCTCCTACCCTCTCCCTTCTCCTTTCCCCCTCCTGCTGTTCCCACCCATCTCCCCTATGACTCCTGCAGCACCTCTGGCCCAGGCCCCACCCCTGTGGCAGCCCCCACTGCATCTCTTCTTCTGGCTCCTCTCCCTCCTCTGGTTCCAGCTGATCCTTCCCCTTGCCCACTGGATCCCCCAGCCTTGCAGCCCAATCCAGCTTCCCAACAGCCCACACCCCCATCCCCTCCCTCACAAGGAGTGGGACTTCTTATCTTCCCTCCTTCTAAGTCCCGCCCCCAATTCCACGGTGCCTTCAAGGCTTTTTCCTTTAAGGGAAGTAGCTGGCTCACCCAGTGGGATAATTAGAGTGCTTGTCCCATCCTCAGTTTTTGACCTCACTCAGGTTAAAGACAAACTGAGTCAGTACTCTGAAGATCCCTCTAAGTTTACTGAGAGCTTTAGGAATGTGTCTCTTCAATTTGAGCTTTCTTGGGGAGACTTGCATATCTTCTTCTTCACTTGTTGCACCATTTAGAAGAAGAGGAGAATCTGGGAACAGGCCCAGAAGTTTGTGGACCATGTGGCCAGCTCTGACCCCACGAGATACCCCCTTGGGAGCAGTTGCTGTTCCCACTAGTGACTCTGGATGGCATTATCAGAAGAATGGGGATAGGAGAGAGACCATATTAGAAGACCTCAGAAAGGGGTTTCAAAAGCAAGCAAATTATCAGAAAATCAAGATTACTTAGGGAGCAAATGACCTTTTCCAGGTCAGTTGATGGAAGCTTATCAAGAAACTCCACCAATCTAGACCCCAACTCTAGAGAGGGGGTAGCAATCTTTGGCATGCACTTCATTAGTCAGTCTGCCCCAGATATTCAGAGGAAACTGCAGAAATTGGCAATGGGACATCAAACACCTCAGGCCCAATTACTGGAGATGGCCTTTGGAGTTTTTAACATTTGTTTTCAGAGTTGACAAATGTTCGCTAGGTTTGACTAAAGTCCGTGTGCCTCATTGGGGGCAGCTAATATGTCTGTACTGATTGAGGGGCTTAGTCATATACTGGGAGGAAGAAGTTCAAGGTTCTGTAGAGAAGAGAGATTATTCCATCTGCCATCTGGCTCCCATGTTAACATGATTCGCTAGCTAAAAGGGAATAAACTATATAATCATGGGTATCACCTAACTTGTTTGCCTTCTTTAACTAAACCTTCAGGTTAACAGTAATGGTGCTGTGACTTTGGATTGGAACTGAAGGAATGGGAGAAAACTACAGCCCACCCCGGCAACGCTTTAGTGGCTCAGGCGCCTCAGGATCCATTTCTTCCTGGAGTCCTAACCTTGATGGGGTCGGGTAAGTTTCTCCTATTCCCACCTTCCATGGACGTCCCACTAGTTTGGTTGAAGTCCGAAAGAAAATTCCCTTCAAGCTAGCTCTGGGGTCGGGGATCCAGTCGAGGTTCAGAAACTTCGGCTACTGTATCAGGTCCCCTTTGGTAAGGATCGATCTGGCAAATTGGCTATGGGTCAGTCAGAAACTAAAACTAGAAATCCAGCTAACAAGACCACTGCCTCTGATATGTCAAGCCATTGTGTTAGAATTAGAAGGGCTTAAGTTTCCACAGGTAGAATAATGCAGAGATTTAAAGAACAAAGGTCCCAGGAAGTGGTACACTGTAGGTGGGCTGGGCTTAACCCATACGAAGTAAGTGGATTGTTCCAAGAAGACCACAAAATCAAGAGAAGGGTCAAGCCAGCTCAGACCAGTTAGGGTCAACCTGAGGACACCTGAAAGATGTTAGTGTGCCTTCTTAATGAGCTTCATTACTATTATCTGACACACCCTGCATAAAATTAGAGCCTCATTAACAAGTCATGGGACGTATAACCAAGGGAGGGGGAACATACTTGAGCATAACAAGGGGAAACATGTAAGGAAAGGTGTAACCTGGGAAGGGATGGACCAATCCCGGCCTGGGAGGTTTCGCGCCAAATTCAACTGCATAAAAGCACACTTGCCCTTACACTCAGGGCCCACCCCTCCTGAAGAGGAGTGGGAACCCGCTTCTGGCCAGAAACGTCTAAATCCTCCTCTGGACTTTATTTATAATAAATTTTCTTGATACTAACTTTTTGGTGTCAAGCTTATTTCTAACAATTTGGCGCCCAACGTGGGGCTCGATCTAGATTTCGGAGGGGACGAGGTAAGACATCCCGGGAAGAGCGCTCCCGCTGTATTTCAGCGGTCTCAGTGAATTGAGCCTTTCCCAACCGAACTCCTGATCTTGGACCACATGGAAGAAGTCCAGGGGATTGGGGAAGCCACCGGCAGACCACAAGAGCCAATATATTGGGCAAAGGTAAGAAACAATCTTTGCTGGTCTCAAACTCACAAGGTCCGGGGATCTGACTGGTTAGCCTTGAGCTAGGAACAGATTTGGAGATGGGAGGGGCAAATTCTAAGGTACCTGGAAGAGAGGGAGGAATCCCCAGGGACGACATTCCTTCTTGATAGCCCTCTGGGAAGGATGTTAGAAAGTTGGGAGGATGCTCCCAAAGATGGGGGTGGGGCCCAAGCCAAGATCTTCGCCCTTTGCCCCAAAGGGAGTCTGACTCACAGGCCCCAGACCCTCATCTCCCTTTGAAAGCTTTACCTTTTAATCTTATTCAGATCTGGCTCCCTCTTGTCTATAGGCCCCAGAAAGGCCTTCTTTTATCTCCTTTTGAAAGCCCTAGCCCCAACTTGATTTTGTGCAGATGCCTTTCAAGCTTCTGCCTTCCTGTTCCCTCCATTAGCTATTCCTATTGTCTATTCAATCTCTCTGACCTCCCTAATTAGAATTCTTACCTATACCCTTTTCCCAACCCCCTTCTCTGGCCACCCAAAGTTACTTTAGTATTTAAGATCCACCTTGGCCCTCATTCAGAGGCTGAGAATCTCAGGTCCTCAAGGCAGAGAACCTCTCATGCCCACTCATCTTTACGGGCGTCACCTAGTCAATGTGATTTATCACTAATAAACTTTTCCTCTGGCTGAAGAAGATTTGAGTTGAATTTATTCAGCAGGGCCCAGTACCGTGATCTTGGGGTCCAAGCACCCCAAAAGTCCTAGACCTCTTTACCAGGACTAGAGGGAAGAAAATGATTAAATATTGTTGCCAAGAGTGAACTAAGGAACCTGTCCTGGCACCATCAGTGTTTGGGCCTAAATTTTGATCAGATGAGGATTGGATTTGTTAACTGCTAAATTTGTATGTAAATGATAAAAGAGAGGCCCCTCAAGAAGAAAAAGGTTATGCTGGTTGCTGGGGCCCAGGGGTTATAACCCCAACATCGACGGGTATATTCTTAAGTCAAGTAAGAGGAAAAGAAAAGGAGAAAAAAAAACCCTTGGAACCCATTCAAAGGGGACCCTGGGACAAAATGAGTTTGTTTTCACTGGTCAAAACTGGTTAGAAGTAGGATTGTGCGCACCCTGTCTGTCTGTCTCTCTGTCTGTCTGTCTGTCTATGGATGTTTTGTGTCTGTCAGAAAAATTTTGGGGTAACTTTTGAGGTCTGAGATTGGAAAAGGAACAGTAGGAAAAGCCTCCTGCCTCAGGCTTTCTGGGGGAGATTGAGATTAGAATAAAAAAATGAGAGAATCTCTCAGAAGTTAGTGGAAGGCCAGCAAGCAGCCTTTAACTGATAAGGAGCTTGCAGCCCAAGATGGCTAGGGCCAAGAGAAGAAAAAGGGCCCAGGATTAGAATTCAGGTTTAATGGGATTCCAAGGCTATGAGTTTGAATGGCTGTCTTTATCCCTCCCGCCAATGTGTTTGGCATAGGGGCAATGTGCTTAACATTACAAAAATAAGGGTTTTTAACATTATAAAAGCTATTTGGGGAAAGGCTAGGAGAGTGCTTTTCTCTGGCTTTGCAATTCTTATGTCCCTTCTGAGTCCAAAGCTGTCCCAGCCTTGATGAGTGGGTATTTGTTTTGAGGTAGGTCACCCTTGGATATTGATTCTGGCTGCCTTCAAGGTGTTTTTAAAATGTGAGGAAGTTTGACTCTGCTTTGGGTAGAATTGAAGTGAAATTTTGCAGATCATTGTGATTGGAGATTGTTACATAAACTGGGCTGTTCAATTACTTATTGGAACTCCAGAAGCTTTCTGCCTAAGGGGAGAAAATTAATTAGGCCTAGTTAACATTGAAGTAGGAAAGAAAAAAAGGAAGGTAATTGTTTAAAGCAGGAATTATTTACACTTGTCTGTTTAAGGGAATATACAAACATGTGGAGAATATTTCCTTTTAAAGGGCCAAGAGTATTGGATTTAAAACAAAAATGTTTTTAAATGTTTATCATATATAGCCATTATAAATTAGGATCTGATTGGATTTAAGTTTACTGTTTTATAAAGGAAAACTATAATGGTTATGGAAAAGAAAATGATGATTATAGAGTGCTTAATACAATGGCATATGTTAGAAGTGGCACTATTTACTATTTAATGTAATTGTTAAAAGTACTAAGAGTAATGAGTGATAATTTTTATATGTGATAATCTAGAAATTTAATTAATGTCATCTGAAGTTTATTGTTTAGGTTATTACTGTATTTCTAAAATTCTATTTCTAAAACTCTTAGACTGTAAAATTTGAGGGACCATTGTGAGGTAGAAATGGTGTTAAAGTAACTCTTGGCCTAGAATGGGTCTTCAGTGATAAAGAGTGGAGATGTCTCTTCATCTTTAGTGATGAAATTGAGATAATTTGAAACTGTTAAATACCTAGTGAGGTATATTGGGTTTTAAGACTATGATAGTAGATTTTCTTTTAAAATCTTGAGTATTATAAAAATATATGGTGGTTTAAAGTTATAGTCCCAACATATTAATGATGAGATGAATGATTTTCTGTACAAAGTGACTTAGAAGAACATCCATCTAAATTGATAATGGGTCGTTTCAAAGTTTATTACAATTGTGGAAATAATTACAAACATATTTTATTGTAGAAAAGCTTATTGATATGTATTTGGAATTAATGAGATATTCTCTCATATCAGGGCCTCAATTAGAAATTAGAAAAATAGAAAAATATATATGTACATATGTTTTTCAAACCAGGCCTTCTTTAGGATAATTATTGGGTTTGTTGAGGGATGAGCCATTGAAGTTGAATCTGGTTGTGGCCCGAGGCTATCAGACCCCATAGATAATAAAGAAAAGCCAGTCTAGTGGGTGGAGTGCCCCAGGAGACTGGGATCTGGTGAAGGGGTTCAGAAAAGAGAAAAGGTTTTATAATAATTAATTGGGTCTGGTCCAAGTTTTTAATATACTGCTTACATATTTCTGAATTTTCTTATGTGATGTAATCAGGTAAGCAATTGTATTAGTTATGCTTTTGGAAGAGCAATTCATTTTATAACCTATAATGTTAAATAAAGAATGCGCCTTCAGAGAAAAGAGAAAAGAAAAAAAAGGAATGGGTAAAGGCTGTTGGGGTATTCTATATGACCCTGTTCTGTAACATTTTCCTTTTTAAGTACTATAATTTGAGAAATGAGAACTTAAAAGTTTTCTCTGTTTAAAGGAAAGTTTTAGCTGGGATTATTTGGTTCTCACTTACGAAGTTTAAAATTGTTAACTAAGCTATTTGGAGTTACTGTTTAAATGAATTACTGGTAGAAGTATTTTTGTGTGTGTGTAAAGAAACTATGTAATTATGCAAAGAAAGATTTTGTAAAATCTCATAATTCTTATCAATCCTGTGCAGGAGTTTTCTGAGGTGGAACTCTTACTGATTAAATGGCCCATTGCAGACACCTCTGGACTAAAGAAATTAGGTAACTAGGAATTTTATGGTGATAATCATTTAAGATCAATTGAGCCCCAATAAAGACCAAAAAACCTGAACTGATCTTTTCTTCCTGAGTGAGCTAAGAATGCTGATCAAGAGCATTCTTATGTTTATGACCACTGAGGCGCCTTTAACCCAGACACTACCTTGATGGTGGTAAAGGAGACCTAGATGTCGTGGATCTGACATTTGCCTGTCTTGTTTAAATTTCCTTTCTCATGCTGTAATGCAGAACATTATTTTACCATTTAGGTAGTAGGACCCTTTAGGCCATGGAAACCTCCAAATTCCTTAGCAAGACCCTTATCTGGTTGCTCAGGCCACAGCCCTCAGATCATATCTCTGGAAGCCTCCATTATGAGAAAGTTTGCAGATCATTATCATATCTAGATAGAGGGAGAGGGGTGTCCTTGACCAGCTCAAAAAAAAAAAAACCTCTTTCTCTTGCCTGACTTCTAAGATCCATCCCCCTCCCTGTCCTGTATACTCCCTATATAAACCCTGGCTCGACCCCTGATGGGGGCTGCTTGATTTGGATGTGAATATCCCTGGCAGCCGCGTGCTAATAAAGTCCACAATTTAAAATTAACCTGGGTGGTCAACTCGCTAATTTCTCGGTATAACAATGCTTAGGTTAAACATTTGGAGACCATGAAACTGAGTAACCCAGACATCCTGAGTCAGGATGGAATATCACTTATCACTAGCTTGTGGTCTCTTTAACCAATGTTCAGGTTGACAATGGTAATTAGGGAATTGTAAGCTGTTTTTAAGAAAAGGAGATAATTTTATGAAGATGTTTTGATGAAGTCTTTGATATTCTTTTAGAGGGCCCACTAAATTTCTATTTGCAAGCTAATTTGTTGCAGTAATAATTTATTGTTGATGAAAATTACGTTCAAATCTCTTATGAACTTAAGAGTTTCATTTCTGGTTTGTTGTGTCCTTGGATTGGACTTAACTGGTGCTTTTATTTTATTTTTTATTTTTTTAATTTTTTTTTCCATATGCTTTTGAGTTGAAAATTTTTTTCTCCCTTTTTCTCCCCCCCCCCAGACGGCTCACATACTGATATAGGTTTACATTTACATACCCATTAAACATATTTTCATATCAGTGAAGTTGTAAGTGAAAATTAAAACCAATAGGAGGAACCATCAGAAAGATGAAACAAAACTCAACAGAAGGTAAAAATAAGTGAGAGCGATTCGACTTCCATAGTTCTTTCTTTGGATGTGGACAGCATTTTCCATCCTGAGGCCTCTGGAGATGTCTTAGATCCTTGTAATACTGAGAAGGGTTCAGTTTAACATTCTTAGTCATTGCATAATGTGGCTGCTATTATACAAAGTCCTCTGGGTTCTGCTCACTTCACTCGGCATCAGACCATATAAGTCTTCCCTTAACCTGGGTGCTTTTAGAGAAACAGTCTCAATGGGAGCAGTGTCAGAGATCTAAGGCTAGTGATTAATACTAAAGCATATAAGCTGTAAGTAGGAAGGGTCTTACTATTTTGATCTGAATTCATTCCGTGGCCTAGAAAGAGCTAAAATTACTATTTAAACTTATGTATAAGATTCAAGTCCTGAAAGTGTCTCATTCTTTTAGATTAATGATGGCTAGAGAGGGATAGATAAGCTTGAGAAACAGAAAGGCAAATCTATTTGGAGTAGCAACTTATGATGTTAATGGAAATTTGATTTTACTTAGGATGTTATTAGGAACCACAACATGTGTAGGAAGTTATGCAAGCTACTCACTTTGGAGATGTTCCCTAATTAATGTGAAACTATAGTCACACATGAACCTCTGATGAGGGGAATTTGCTATCTAAGACCTTGGAATCTGTTAATGAAATATTATTTTGAGTCTAAATCCAGGTATGGTTAAAAACAAACCGAGTGAGCTACTGACCCATGACGTCAGCAACCTGCAAAGAGGTTTGTGAGCTGCACCTATGAGCTGCAAGGTGTTCTCGTGGGAAGTCGGGAGAACGACTTTTCTGCATGGCTGAGGTAGGATTCTCCTGAGTCAATTTCCCCACTGACACCTGGCAGACTTTAAACCTGGCTCAATGCAGTTGGTCATTATATAACTTCTGCCTGGAGTTGACATGAATCTAGGGAAGCATTGTTCCCTTACTTTAGTTATGTTCTTTCATGGCAAATTCCTATATTCATAAGTTTGTAAGCATAAATATTGAATCTATTAAGCAATAGATTGATGCGGGAGCATCTGAGGTTATTATATAGTAAGATGAAAAAGATTGAGTTATTTGGCCTAGAATTTCAGAATTAAGTATATTCCTGTATAAGTCAGGATCCCTTAATTTCTCATAATGGTTATGATGAGGTCTGGAGGTTTGGGGGTGCTGGGACTCTTAAGGTCACAGCACAAGGGTCCCTTCTGAAGTTCAGCCCAGGTCTTTCAGCGGGGGGGGAGTTTGTTGGAGATAAACCATATAGGCCAGGTGACCCCCATAAGGAGGAGCAGGCATGAGAAAGTCTGCATTTTATATAGGGGACAGGGTGGATATTACATTCTCTAAAGTAACTTTGGTGACCAGAGGAAGGGCTGGGAAAAGGGTCTAGGAGAGAATTCTGATTGGAATGTCTGAGAGATCGAATAGACAATGGGAACAGATAATGAAGGGAACTGGAGGGAGGAGGTTAGAAAGGCATCTGAATAAGATCAAAAAGTGGGGCCAGGGCTTTCAAAGGAAGATGGGGAGCTGGGGCCCTTAGAAAATGAGAGCCACATTCTTTCTGGGGCAAGGGGCAGGGGTCGACTTGGACCCTTACCCCATCATTAGGGGATAATTAGGCCAGGAGATTGTAGAACAAGGATATTATTCTGTTACTTAGTTAATAATTAGCTAATGTTAAAGTTATCTCAGTTTGTTACAATTAATGTTAAAAGAGGAATACCTTATGGCTTGTAAATGCCTTGAAAGAAGCATCTACTTTAATTAAGGATATTTGTACATGACTAGAAGTTGGGATTGTTTTGTTATTTGATATGTACTGGTTTTAAATTAACTACTATGATTAATTCCTTAGTGGAATCTCATCCTCCTGATGAGCAATATGAATAGGAATGAATAATGAAGTAATGCAAGGCATAAAACTAGAAGTAATGCAGAATGTAAGGCTAGGTTCTAATTTTTTTTAATTTGAGTGTCTTGAAACATGACAATTGGACAAAGTTCCAATTTTGATCTTGTAATGGTGAAGTCATAGGGGTTGAGTTAATTTTCATTATTTGCCCTGGTTATTGGCAAGGTAATTTAAAATTGTTGAGATCAATCTTGTAGGAGAGTGGATACAAGAAGAAGGATCTCTGCAGGAGGAGAGTCTGCTGGACACTTTTTGAGCAGCAATTAGACAAGAAGACTTCACCGGATGATGTCAAGAGTGTCAGATAGCGGTATGAGAAGAGACTTTTGAAGCTTTAAATGGACAATTTATCATTACTTTTGGGTCCCTGTATCTGTACTTAATAAGGGGACTGCCCCCTTTTAAATTTGTCAATGCATCGGTCAGCTCTTCCCTTCCTTCTCTGGTATTGTCTTAAGTCCCCAAAATCCCTTGATGAAATGTTGCCCAGCAGCACAGTCCCAAGTAGAACCATCACTAAGGCATTGCAAGGTTTAACCACTTTAGCTGAGGAGTTGGCAGAGAATTCTGGGATAGATAACTGATTAAAGTGATGGTTAGAATCCTGGTCTGGCAAATGGAAGGGAATAGCAGCATCCATCGTCACCTCTTTAACCTTAGCTGCGGGAGTTTTAACTGCAGTAAGGTGTTGCATCAACCCTTGTATCAGAGGACTAGTGCAAAAATTAATAGAAACAGCACTAACTAAAAGTATCCCAATAGGACCAGCTATGGGAATTCAGGTAACAGGATCAGGTGGAGGTAGGATGATGATTGAGAGAGTTAATGATCATTCCTCCTCCTCTGATGAAGAATGCGAACTAATGCTAGAATGTGAACTAATGCTAGAGTGCTATGAGGAAAAGACAACAGGAACAAAAAGTGTGGAAACATAATTCTTATTGAGAAGAAGAGGAGGGAATTGTGAGAGTCAGGTAAAGGTTAAATTTCCACAGAGAAAGAGAATAATGCAGAGATTTAAAGAACAAAGGTCCCAGGAAGTGGTACACTGTAGGTGGGCTGGGCTTGACCCATACGAAGTAAGTGGATTGTTCCAAGAAGACCCCAAAATCAAGAAAAGGGTCAAGCCAGCTCAGACCAGTTGGGGTCAACCTGAGGACACCTGAAAAGTGCTAGTGCGCCTGCTTAATGAACTTCATTACTATTATCTGACACACCCCGAATAAAATTGGAGCCTCATTAATGAGTCATGGGATGTATGACCAGGGGAGGGGGAACATGCTTGAGCATGTCAAGGGGAAACGTGTTAGGAGGGGTGTGGCCTGGGAAGGGATGGACCAATCCTGGCCTGGGAGGTTTCGCGCCAAATTCAACTGCATAAAATCACACTTGCCCTTACACTCAGGGCCCACCCCTCCTGAAGAGGGGTGGAACCCGCTTCTGGCCAGAAACGGCTAAATCCTGTGGACTTTCTTTATAATAAATTTTCTTGATACTACCTTTTTGATGTCAAGCCTATTTCTAACAATTGCCAATCTGGTGATCACAAGTACTGCTAGCACTGATATCAATTAACTAAATAAAACCCGAAATCACGTTGGTCACAATATGGGGTTCTTTCGACCGGTCAAAGTTACTTTATCTTAAAACCAAATCAAGTTTAGAGGCCAACAAAACATCTACCCAGGAGTGGGAATGTTTTCATCATTGGGTTGCTGAGGTGGCTGGGGGAGAAGGAAAGGTAGAAAGAAGCCTCTTCCCTTAAGGCTCGCAAGGCCACTTCAGCACTCTTTCCCAGGCTCCGAATAATCTCCCTCCCCTTTCCCTTAAAGGCTATGGTCCTGACAGGGACTCAGATCCCCAAACTTAACTTTTTTGGGACTTGCCCCTTTAAATCTGCAATCCACGGGGCACTCTGAGGAAGACTCACAGGATCCAGCTACACTATCAGGTCTTGGATCCTGGCAAATTCTCCAACCCCTTTTCTTCAGAATAATAATAATAATAGCCAATTCATGTGGGGGGGCTTTCTAACAAGCCTCTAATTCCCTCTGTCTCTGTCATTAAGTGCTCACTATGTCATTATGTTTGTATTGTATTTGTTCTGTCAATTTGTCTGTAGGTTTGTGTGTCTGTATCTGTACCTTATAAGATTTTAAACACAGCCAAAGATGTCTACGGGCTGCAGCTAGGGAAACAACAAATTGTAAAACTCCTTTCTTGTGGGTCCAGGCCTGGCCAGCCTAGACCTACAGTGAAAAGTTAGATACAGCTAAAGACTTCTTAGCAGATTCTAAAGGTTTTAAGATTAATCATTAAGAAATTGGGAAGTTGTTCATTTTGGGACTGTTGGAGAAAACTTCTGAGACTGGGGGTGATTCCAAGAGCTCACCCTCTGCTAAAACACCTCCTTCCAATACTGATTCCTCAGCATTTCCCACTCCCCCCTCAGAGATAAGCATCTCAATAAGGGGACTGAAAAAGAGAAGAGAATGCTGAAGAATTGTAGGGAAAATTTAAATCAGCCTTCCCTATCTGGCAAAAGGAAGAGAGAGGCAGCTAACACAGACTAGCAGTGATGGTCTGCTATCAGTCCTATGCCCCAGGGCATCTTGCAGCCCACCCTTCTAGGCAAGACCTGGGACTAACGTCCAGGTTCAGTACATTCTGCCCAGCCTGCCCCAGAAGCTGCAAACAGCACCAGCCTCAGTAAATTATGCAGCTGTGGGGAGGAGAGAAGTGGACAGGTCAGAACTATGATAAGATTCCATATGCCCTGCCACCAAGAATTATCACCACTGGCAAAACCCTGGCATCAGCCACCCAAACCCCTGGAAGGCCTGGCAATAGGATTATGAGGTGAGAAGCCAGCTCCTACTCTTGGTAAGCCCCATACTTCTCAGAATTTATGGCAAGTTATTTTATCTCTGTTTGCCCTGGTTCCTGATTTGTAAAAGGAAAAATAATAATGGTTGTTGTTATGGGATCAAAACGATATAATGATTGCAAAGTGCTTAACACAATGACATGTTAGACAACATTATTATTATCTCTCTAACTTAATGTAATTGTTCCATACCTGATAACTTTGAAGTGGTTTTTAAATACCATGAGTAATAAGATCAATAATTTCTATGCATGATAATCCAGAAATGCAACTGACATCATCTGAAGTTTGTTCTTTGTGTTGTTAGTATGTTTCTAAATTGTATTGTATTTCTAAAACTTTCTTAGATTGTAAAATTTGAGAGATCATTGTGAGGTAGAAATGGTATATATGGTTTGGTCTTTTAAAAGGATGTGATAAAATTGGATAATTTGAAAACTGTTAACATTTAATGAGGTATATTTGGTTGTAAGCAGGTAATTAATTGGTTCCATTTCAAGTTTTAAATACCTGATAATTGTTTATGGTATAGTTATATTTCTGAGATTTTTTATGTGGTGTAATCTGGTAAACAAATTGTATCAGCTATACTGTTGAAAAAAAAGCAATTTCTCTTATAATCCAGAGATGTTAGATCAAGAATTGTCACCCCTCCCAAAATAATAATAGGGGAGAATGAATGGTTTAGAGTAAACTTCGAAGTTTTATTTGTTTTTAAGAGGAAGTTTCACCTAAAATTCTTATCAAATCTGTGTAAAAGTTTCCTGTGTTGTGAAATTCCTGAGTAAATGAGAATCCTTGAGATATGTTAATTTGGAGATTTATGGATTACCACATTCACTATCTTTGTGAGATTCCAGAATGTAATTGTTTTTCCTAACTTCCAGTGATATATTTAAAGACAAAAGAAAGAAAAAAAATACTGAGTAAATTTTTAAAGGCTTGATAATATTTTTTATTGTGATAAGGCTGATTTAAATGGGTATGTTATTTATGCATTATAAAAACTGATTTTTTTTTCTCCATTACGAACACCTTTTTGACTAAGGAACTTTGTGATATCTAGGAATTCTGTAACAACTAGGAATTTAGTTTGTTATAGTACTTTGGGAAGTTATTTATGTTACTTAAGGACATTTTACACCAACTTGGTTTTAATAAATTCCAGTGTTAAAGGTTTATTTTTACTTTAAGGTGGAAAGGAAAGATATCTATCACTTTAAAAATTTCTGACAAATGTTCTTCATAAAAGTTTAGTGATTATTCTTCTTAAGATCAGGACAAATTTTAAACTGCTTTTAAAGAAGGGAAATATTTTTAGAAGATATGTCTTGTTTGATTTTTTTTGAGGCCTACAAAATTTTCATTTGCAAGATAACTTACTGCTAAATTATTGTAATGAGCTGTAAAGCAGAAGAGATCTTGCTGTAGTTACTTCATGGTGTAAGCAAGAGTTAAATTAGTGTTTGAACTTATATGTATAAGATTCAAATCTTGAAATATCTCATTCTTTCAGAGTGAGTATAGAGAAGAATAAACAAGATTGTGAACAATAACATAAATCCATCAACTTCTGAGGTTAAAGTTAGTAACCTCTTTGTTTTGTTTAAGGATTAGGATTCCAGTACAGTTATGTTAGTGAAGAGTAGTAATTTGTGAGCTCTTTTGTGTTACCTTAATGGGAAATCTAATATTATTATCAATGTGGAATTCAAACATGTGCAGAAATTTATACAAACTTCTGAAGACTCACCTAAAGATGTTCCCATTGTTTAAAGGAATTATGAGAGCTGTAGTATTTTTATGTGATCCAGTCTGTTACTGTTACATATGTGAGATTAAATTCTTATTATCTAGGATATGTGACTTTATGGGACAGAAATTTACTATTGTTTTGAGCTTTGATTACCAGGATAATTGTCTGAGTTGTCATGAATCCAATACTAGGATGGCATGTGCTGCAGGCTGAGAACTGATAAAGGTGGATGTCTGTGTCTGGGAAGAGTTTTGAGGACGACCTTGGACACAGCCTAGGTAGGATCTTCCTGACTATTTCCCAATTTTACTATTTCCTTTCTGAAAAGGAAAATTCCCCCTCTAATTAATCCTAAGCTCTTCTTTTAACATCCAGTGACTACATGATTGGCTATCAGATATGACTCATGCCTGGAATCAAATAGAGCTAAGGAAGTTCTTTGCTTCTGATATGATATATGACCTTGTCCCTTTGGAACATCTCTGAGTTATCATAATACGATGCAAGTATGAATAGCTTACAATTTTAACTTACATTCATGGCCAAGTAATAATAATATGGGAATATCATCCTCCTAAGAAGGAAATGTTTAGACAAAATAATAAGATGAAGATGTAATGTGATAGATGTCTAATTAAATAGGATAGCACATTTTGAGAAAAACAACAGGATTATACTGATTCCTCTAAGAACTATATACAGATGTATATGATTGGCTTCCAAAATGTATTTATCATGGAAATCCAAGCTTGAAACATGTTTAGGTAATAAGATCTCAAATTTAGATTTTTCATCAAAAAAAAAATTCTATAGGATAGTGGTAAATGTAAGTGAAATTATTTTTCCTTTATTAAAGTATCTGGTAATTTTAAAAGGCAGGAGAGCTCATTTTATGGTTGGATCTTCACATTTTAAACAATTCTTATACCAGGTACAGGATGTAGTTAAGAACAAAAGCAGCAAATTATATCAAAAATGAAGAACCAAATTTAAGTGACTATACTAATTCATACTAAGTCAAAATTATCTGGGAACTTCTAAATCTAAACCAGAGAAACAGAACTCCATTTTTGAACTGCCTA
The DNA here is from genome assembly GCF_003287225.1 of Phascolarctos cinereus. NCBI lineage: Eukaryota > Metazoa > Chordata > Mammalia > Diprotodontia > Phascolarctidae > Phascolarctos > Phascolarctos cinereus. The sequence goes on along the minus strand of NW_027556069.1, from coordinate 1,577,268 downwards.
TGAATTAAACCTATTGTGCATGAGCAAGGAATTTAATGTTAATTAACATTGGTAATAATGATTGTATTGCTTTGTATGATTCATGTTTAAGTTTCCTTGGTTATCTTGGTTACATGTAACTCTCTTCTCAAAACTAGTCTATTGTGAAGCCTCTAAGTAATTTAATCTGTACCTGACTTAATGTAATTATGTGATTTTGTGAATTATGAGAAAACTTGTTGTATTGTTTGAACCTAGTCCTGTGTGGCTGGGAAACTGAACCATCTCTACGTGCCCTTAACTAAAGACTTATGTTATGCTATTTTCTCTCAATTATCAACTCATATGTCTTCTATGAGCCTCTATCAGGTCTATGTGACTACTCCCATAGCTGCCAACTTCTGGATATGGACTCTGGGATCATCTGAAGATGCCTGCTCCAAGTGCACATCTCTTTCCATTCCCTGAGGAAGAGGAAGGTTTTTCCCACACCTTTCTTGGTCTACAGGTGAAGCCTTTGGCTTACCTTTGACCAAAAGGAGGAAATGATAATCATTTAAGATCAATTGAGCTCCAATAAGGGCCAAAAAACCTGAATTAATCTTTCTCTCTGAGTGAACTAAAAACACCCCTTCCTGTGTCAGCAAATTCCAGGACCAGATGGAACTGACCAGCATTCCTGCTGTTTGTTATCACTGGGCCCAGGATGTCTGGGACCAGATACTCTTCTTGAATAATGGGACTTTTCTTATCTTGAGTTTCTATTGACACTTTGGCATTCTTATGTTAAACAAACATATGGAGGCTGTATTTTTTTTATAACACAGACATCCTGAATCTGATCACTCTAAATTGTATAAAAGTTCTCTCATTTTGCTTAATCTTGGAGTCAGAATCACTTCTGGCTCCCAAGTTAACATGATTCGCTAGCTAAAAGGGAACAAACTCTATAATCATGTATCACCTAACTTGTTTGTCTTCTTTAACCAAACTTTCAGGTTAACACAATCATATTTCCCACAGACCATTTTCCCAGACCCTTCCCTGGTCACCCAAAGTATATAAGATCTACCCTAGTACCCCTTTAGGGCTGAGAATCTCAGGCCCATAAGGCTGAGCCTTTCTCATGCCCACTTGTCCTTACGGGCATCTCCTGCCCTATGTGTTTTATCACTAATAAAACTTTTTTCTTCTGGCTGGAAGAAGATTTGAGTTGAATTCTTTCAGACAGGGTCTGGTACCGTGATCTTGGGGTTCCAGTAGCAGTCCAAAGTCCTAGACCTATTCATATGGTTCCCTGACTGGGAAACAACGGCCAAATCTCAAACTCTTCTTCAGCCACGACTGGTAAGCCTCCCCCTCCCCAATTCCTCTGTTGTCTTGTGGCTGGGAGGGGGATTTCCAAGCACCTAGCTAGACTTGGCTTGGAAGTGTTTTGGGCTTGATCTTTCAGGTCTCTCCAGGTCAGACAGCTATGAGGCTGTCTCGAACTTCACCTGACACTCTCAGGCTATCAGTCCAGTGCCTCTGCTTGAGCACTTGGACCTGGGTATAGCTTCCTTAGCATAGAGGATGGACTCCTTATCAGGAAGCATAGGTTCAAACTTCTCAGTTCTCTTGGTGCTAGGGAATTGGGAAACCGTTGGATATACATATATATATATATATATATATATATATATATATATACACAACACACACACACACACACACACACACACACATATTTTCTTTCTTCCTTTTTTTTTTCTTTTCCCTAAGCCCACAATGGGTCAATCTTCTTCAATTCCCAAAATTCGCCTTTGGGCTGTCTTTTACTAAATTGGAAAAATCTTAGCTTCTGTAAAGAACTTAAAAAGAAAAAGCTGGTGCATTTTGTAACACGGTTTGGCCTCAGTATCACCTGGAAAATTGTGAGGCATGGCCCCTTTTTGGGACATTCCATGTAAAGACCCTCTCAGAGTTAGAAAAATATTGTCGCAGAGAAAGAAAATGGGTGGAGATTTCTTACTTAATGGCTTTTGTTGAGCTTTCTAGAGATCCCATTCTCAGAAAGGATTGTAAGATGCTCGTAGCTAGAGCCACCCCACTAGCAGTGAGTGGGGACCAAATGGACCTTTTGGATGATCCTCTTATGGCTCCTAGGGTTATGGTATCCCCCTCTTCCCAACTTCCATTGACACCACCTTCCCAACACCTATCTCCACCCCTTTCTCCTCTGGCCTCTCTGGCTGTTCCCCATCCAGGGCCCCTGCTCTAGAGGATACTTCTACTCAGGCCTTGAACAAGGGCCTCACCCCAGCCTCTACTTCCAGAGAGACCCCAGCTCAAGCTCCGGATGAGGTTCTCAACTTGGTGCCTCCTCCCCAGACCTCTACTTCTGACCAGACCCCTACTCAGGCTCCAGACAAGGGTCTGGCCATGGCATCTTCTCCCCTGATCCCTCCCCCTCCTCCAGTGTCAGGTAATCTTCCCCCTTGCCCGCCAGATTCCTTGGCCTTGCCAGTTCAACCAGCACTTTCCAGTCCCTCACTCATGAGAAGTGGGACTTCTTCCCTCCCTCCCCCGAAAGCCCCTGCTCCTGATGGGCCTTCAGGGCTTTTTCCTTTAAGGGAAGTACTTGCCTCTTCTAATGGGACACTTAGGGTGCATGTTCCATTCTCCATTTCAGACCTCACTCAGATTAAGGAAAGGCTGGGTCGACACTCTGAAGATCCCACTAAATTTACTGAGGGCTTCAGTACAATTCAAACTTTCTTGAGGTGATTTGCATGTCCTCTTCTCCACCTGTTGTACCACTGAGGAGAGGAAGAGAATCTGGGAACAAGCCCCAAATTTTGGGGATGATTTGGCTAGCAATGACCCCACAAAATACTCCCCAGGAACAGCTGCTGTTCCTGCTAGTGATCGGGGTGGGATTATCAGAAGAGTGAGGATGGGGGAAAGAGAGACTACATGATAATTTGCCTGTTAGAAGGCCTGAAAACAGCATTTCAAAAGCAAGTAAACTTTGAGAAGATTAAGGGAATTAACTCAGGGAGAAAAGGAAAACCCTGCCTTTTTCCAAGATAGGCTAGTGGAAGCCATTAAAAAGTATACAAATTCTGATCCTGATTCTACTGAAGGGCAACAGTCCTTAACATGTATTTCATTATCCAGTCTGCCCCAGATATTAGGAGGAAACTACAGAAATTGGCAATGGGACCCCAAACACCTTAGGCCCAGTTATTGGAGATTGCCTTTGGAGTCTTTAACAACAGAGACGTAGTTGCAGCGGAGGAGAAAGAACGCAGGCAGAGGGCTAGAGACAAAGAACATGCTTGACTCTTGGCTGCTGCCATGGTCAGGAAAAGACCTAAGGGTGTTCCTGGCAACTTGGGCAGTGGGAAAACCTGCTTTCGATGCCACCATGAGAGTCACTGGTTCAAGGAGTGCCCCTCTAGGGCACCCCCTCAGAGGAAGCCCAGCAACTTGGGCAGAGGAGGCCACAGGGAGGCTCACTGGTCCAAGGAGTGCCCCTCCAAGGTGCCCCTTTAGAGGAAGCCCCCAAGACGGACACCTCCAGGACCTTGCCCAAGATGTGACCATGAGGAACATTGGAAGGATTGTGCCCGAGGTAGGAGAAGCGGTAGAGCAACCCCCCAATACCCTGTCCTCCAGTCTTCTCAAGACTGGGGAGGACAAGGGAGCCTGGGTCCGGTAATGCTCCACTTTCTCCATCTCTCTCGCCAAGCCCTGGGCAGAAGTCGAGGCTGAATGTAAGGTTACCCACTTTATCATGGCTAAGTTCTTTGCTTTAACCAATTACTCTGGCCCTATTTGCCCCTTGACCCATCCAGTCATGGGCATTCAAGGGATAACTGAGGGATGTCTCCAGACATACCCCTCCCCCTGCCTATTAGAGAATCTGTTGTTTAAACACTCCTTCCTTATGCTTTTCTTGCCCTGTCCCCTTGTTGGGAAGGGACCTGATGGTGAAGTTGCAGAGCCAATTTTCTCTAGTTAAGGCTCGCATTAAACTGGGAAAATCTTTGGACCACTTACACCCACCTGGCAACTCTCATCTCCACAAAGCCTCCCTCCCCAATATGACTTTCTCAGAAGTTTATGCCACTCCATTTATGCTTGACACTTCTCTATGGGCCACTCTCTCAATATCAACACCTTGCTTCTCCGAAGGGGAATATTCTCATACTTGGGAGACAAGCTCCAAAGCCACCAGACAAATTAACACCCCTGTGGAGGAAGGGCTTATTAGAGTTTCTGCTAATATTTTCACCTGCACTACCTGTACAGATACCACTAGTGACAAGAATTTTGGGGAAGAGATGAAACTAAGTGCCAACACGTGGCAAGACCCCAGAACTACTGTCTTGGCCACCCAGTGTTTGGTACCCTACCAGGACTTTGGGGTGTGCACTCTCAGATTTTTAGTACCACCCCTTCTCCATTTTCAATGCCAAACAGTCCACAGTCTCTAACTTAAGGGTAAAACATGGATTTTGGGGGAATGTCCTCTGGTCTCTTAAAAAGGGAGCAGACTATCTTATGCCCTGGTGCAACTTACAACATGAAGATATTCTCTCTAACATTCAGAGACTATTTACCAGTTGGCAAATGCGACAGTTTATGGTCTTTGGGAAATCTAGCAATCTCTGGATTCCTTAGCAAAAGTAGTTGTAGATAACAGAATAGCCCTAGAGTACTTGCTGGCCTCCAGTGGGGGTATATGTGCTTTAGCAAACACATCTTGTTGCATGTACATCAACACCTCTGGACACATGGAACTCCACACTGAATGTATTTTGGAAAAGGCTAGTTGGATGCAAGAAATTCACAATAACTTCAGTGCTCCAAAATCTTTTTCATGGGAGTCCTGGCTTCTTTCTATACTGGCACCTATTCTCATTCCACTACTGATCATATTTCTCTTGTGTTTGTTTGGTCCATGTTTACTAAATATTCTTGGCAGATTCCTTTCTTCTAGGGTTGGAGCCATCAACTTCCAGATGACTGCTCATACTCTATAGCAACCTGAGGACCGTAGCCTGCTGAACCTGACATCAGCCAGGTTTTGAAGTTTGACTCCTCAAACAGGACCCAGAAAGGCAGGGACAGCTCTACGCCCTTTGCTAGCAGGAAGCAGTTTCAGAAGCCAAGACCTTCACCCCTTTCACCAAAAGAATTTGTGTCAGATATGTTTGAGGGGGGAATGATGGGGTGTGGCCCAAGTGGAGGTCTTTGCCCCTTGCTCCAAAGGGAATCTGGCTCCCACTTCAGGTTCCTTATGAACTCCCCTTGTCAACTCCCCTTATTTCCCTTTGAAAGCCCTAGCTCCACCTGTCTGATCTTATTCAGATACCTTTTAGTTCCTTCATTATCTATTCCCATTGTCTATTCAATCTCTCAGTCATTGCAATCCTAATTCCCACCCAGACCATTTTCTCACACCCTTCCCTGGTCACCCAAAGTATTTAAGATCTACCCTGGCCCCCATTCATGACTGAGAATCTCAGGCCCACAAGATTTGAGTTGAATTGTTTCAGGCAGGGCCTGGACCATGATCTTGGGGTTCCAGCAGCACCCCAAAGTCTTAGACCTTTTCAGAAGGAGGTTCTGCTGAGGATGACACCAAGTCTGCAGCATTTTGCATTACCTGCTCTTTGTTATGCACCTCTGCCTGCGATATAGGACCTCTAACTGTAAATTGCCACTTTGCTACTTTGATATACTTATGATAAACTTTTAAAATTCTCTTTGTCTTGAGTTTTGCCTCCTTAATCAGAAAGAAAAGCCCGAACAAAGAATATTTCTTTTATACCAAAGCCTCAGGCAGTCAGTAACTCAGTCAATAAGCCTTTGTAAGAACTTCCAATTTGCATCCCATTGTGCTAAGCACTGGGGATACAAAGGAAAGCCAAAGCTCAAAGTCCCTGCCCTTAAGGGGCTCATACTTGAATGGAAGGAGACAATGGGCAAACAGCTATGTTCATACTATATGTGCATATGCATCTATCTATTATGTATCTATATTCATATCTTTATGCATGATCATCATAATATTTTACTGTTACTCTGTACAATGTTGTTCTGGTTCTGCTCAATTTGCTTTACATCAGTTCCTATACTTGCAGATGTTTCTGAAAGTATCCTACTCATCATTTCTTATAACAAAATGGTGTTTTTTTCACAATGAATTACCACAGCTTGCTCAGCCATTCCCCAATTCATAGCCACCTCCTCAATTTCTAATTCTTTGCCACCACAAAAAGAGCTGCTAAAATATTTTTATACACATGTGTTCTTTTTCTTTTATCTCTTTGGGGGTACAAACCTAATAGTGATATTGTTGGATCAAAGAGCATAATGAAATATGTGCATTTTAATTTTAATAAAAATTATAACAGAGTAAGGAAAATTCATTTTCCTTCTAAACTCGGACAGAATTAATAGTGGGATTTAAGTACTTTTTATTATGAGAGATTATAATTTCATGTTTTAGGGGTTGCATGTAGTTTTGAAAATTAATGTATTTTCAGTTGCAGTCATTCTCAATGTGAAAGTTTCTATTTTTCAGAGTTCTTAGATTTGTTGACTGACAATAAGCCATGTTTTGTTGAAATTTTCATAAATAACAAAAGCAGAATTAAAAAAACATACAGTACTCTCTGTGCCATTGTTATGGAATAACATGAATCTCACTGGAATATAAAGGATCAACTTTTTAAAAATCTCAGAGAAAACTCTGCAAATCATTTTTGTGGGTGAAGCCACTTCTAGAGGATGGGTTTTAGAGAGGGAATCATAACTGGCAACTAGAGAAAGTGCCTTTTGATAGACAGATGACACTCAGATGCTCTGCCCGGCAATATTATGTGGAATGTTTATGCAGGAAGTAAGCATAGTTTCAGTAATAAGATTAACAATGATGATGGTGATGATGATGATAATATGATTGTGTCAGTGTCTAGTACTTTTTTTTAACTTCCTTTCACATCATATTGCCCAAGTCAGCCAATGAGGTAAGTGCCATTATTCCACATATTTGATAAAGGAGTTATCTGAGACTCTGTCTGTTCACAGTGAAGGAGCTAGGGTGCCAGATCAAGGATATAACTGAACTGAGATTTGAAGTCAAGATTTCTGGTGCCCAAGTCATGATTTGGATAATATGATATCAAAGGAAGTTAAAAAATAGTAAGACATTGACACAATCACATCATCATCACCACCATCATTACAATCCTTATATTTGGAACAATACTTTTTTTTTTTTGCATGTGAACACTTCAGATAAGATTCCTGAGGAAAGCTTCTGAAGAATTTGATCTCTCTATCCAGAGGCACCTTCTCTAGTTGCCTGTCATGATTCCTTTTCCAAAACTCACCCTCCAGAAATGTCTTCACCAACAGAAGTAATTTATGGCAATCTTCTTGAAGTCTAACAGTTGCCATATGAAATTGGTCCACAAAAGGGAGTCTAGATATTTGGCAAACCCCCCCCAACAGTTTGAGAAATGAGAAATGAAGAACTTTTTTGAACACTGAAGGATCCAGAGGCCAAGAGAGCCAAAGCTTGACTGCCTGTAATATCCTGGAAGCTGATCCAGCCTTGCTACATCTTTGGGTCCTTGCATTCCAGCTTCCTGTTGTCACAATTTAATACAACACTTGTGAAATTTGAAGAGATAGCATTTACAAACTAAACTTCAATATGTCTACCACCAACATGACATAGTAAAAGTCCTATGTTTTGGGCTTGAGGACCACTTTAATTTTCTTATCCCCCAAATTAGAAATATCTTTATGATCTTTCAAAAAAACATAGGCCTTCAATGCCATCAATGGTTTTAGCAGAAACACTGCAAAGTATAATAGCTTTTACCATGAATTAAAGGAATGCAGCTAAATGATGGAATTGAATGCAAAATTAGGGTTAGAGTCCAAATTCCTTGTAAAACTGCTCAAGGATAGATGTTGGTAATGCCATAGGAGGTTTATTCAAGTCCAGATGAGCTTGAAACCACTTGGACACCTCCCTAGTTGGGACTAGTTTGGCTCTTCTACTTTATTTCCCATCAGCTCTTCAGGTCTGGCCATTCCTTTGTCTTCCAGGTCTACATATCAAATGTGACATGGTTTTTCTGTGGCACTGATGAATTGATGAAGAGAAATGAGGCCAGCAGTACTTTTACCAGTCCAAATACAGAGAAAAGCTTAGCGATTTAAATGTATGGCCCTTGTCTTCAAACACAGTCTTGAACTGTGACTCTTACATGTTGAGTGCTCAGACCTTATTCTTGGCTTTTTTCTAAGGCTTTATCAAATTTCTCACTCTCAATTCCATCGAATTGAACATGGCAAAATGTTTCTTGCAAAAGACAAACATGTTAACACAGCTGGTGTCAATTACAAGACCATACTGGCAGGAAGATACTGAATCATTTTACATGGGGGTTTGCATTTATCATTAGTAGGTCTCTTCACTATGGGTTGTGTCACCAAATGGGCCTTTCTTTGTAGCAATTACCATTGCAAGTGGTAAAGTGTATTTGAAAATAGTTTTTAGTGTATTATTTTGATTTCAGAAGCAATTCTATAGGTTGATTTGTGGAGAGGTGGTTGTGCCTGGCAATAAAGGAGTAGTATCTCCAGATAGTCAACTTACATCATGCTGGTGGAGTTTAAATGACCCATTTTTGAGTGGGTCAGTGCCAGCATTCTGAATGGTTCTGACAACAGTGATAATCAATAATGATAGTACTTGTGGTGGTTGGTAGTGGTGATGATGATGAAGATGATAATGATGTTCAATTTTTCTTTTATTTGCTATCACAAAACCCTGGCCACTTAGTGGGGTAAGTGACAATATAGACTGCACATAAAAGAGAAATTTTCTGCTGAAAGTGACATCGCAGTGCCAAAATGTGGAACAACTGACTTGAGATTGCAATTCAACTTTCTCATGCCAAATTCTGGGTGCTAAGTCACTTGGTAACCTTTGTATCTGCCAACATCTTTTGCAGCATTATGTACTGACTGCCACTTCTTCAACTATTTACATTTCCTTGTCATCAAGAGCCATAGAGAAGAAAAGCCAGGGTGGTCTCATGGCCCTGATGAGACCAATTGGGTATTGTTGACCAAAGGCCTATTCCATAGCTAAATGTATAGAGGTTTGGGTATGAATGGATAAGTTTTCACCTCAGTCCCATGTTATAGCCCTTTTCCTCATTGATTGAGAGTGAATAATCATGTTTTTTTGTATTTTTTTACAGTCACCTGAAATCTGGTAAGCCATGTTCTCATAAATTAAAGAAGAAGGAAAAGAGATTGAAAAAGACTAAAGTTGTTAGAAAGCAGGATCAGTTTACAGGTTAATACAGACAGTGATAAACTAATCAAAACTTTTTGTGTGCATCTGCCTTTTGGTTAAAATGATTTTTTCATTTCTCATTATGAGGCATTTTCTCTTTCAGTTTTCAGACTCCTTCTTAAAAACCAATTGCAACTGTTACCCTTAGTTTGAAAGTAAAGTCTCTGGAATGCCTTTTCAAATGTGAAGTTACATTTGGAGGTAAGGGTTCTGAATGGGTTCTGTAGCTAGTAAGTGAAGAGGGGGTCTACAGACAGCAAGATTACTTTATATATAAGTAGTCTTACAGATCCCCATTTAAAGTGATCTTTCCTTAATGATTTGTGGTTCTGATAGAAATGATAATGATTATGATGACATTAATGCTAATGTTTAATATCATTTCTGTTTAATTTTTCCTTCAGTTTTCATCATAATTTCCTGTTCACCCCGTGAAGCAAGTACTGTCATTCTGTCAGAATGCTCCTCTGCTTCTGTGAGTTTTCACAGTGAATAAGCAAAGGTGCTACACCTAGGACATAGCTGAAGTGAGATATCAAGTCAAGATTTCTGATTCCCAATTTGAGGTTGCTAACCTCCTTGGACTAATATGGAATTAGCAACATTTTTCTTTGAGTATTTTAAAAAGAATTTGGACTCTACCTCTAATTTCACCTTTACCTCCATCACTTAGTTGCATTCCTTTCCTTCACGGCCTTTAGGGTTTATTATGTGACAATGTCATTGAGGGCCTGGGTCCTTTTGAAATGTTTAAAAGGGATATGGATTCTGAAGAAATTTTGTAGCTAGTAAAACAATAGTGGGGTCATTTGATAGTGAAATTAGTTTATTCATCCGGAGTCCTAAGGGAATCACTTTGGAAATGATCATTCCTTAATCATTCGTTATTCTGGCAGTAAGAATGTGATAATGATGATGAATCTGATGAATTCGATGATGATGGTGATGTTTGATGTTATTTCAATTTAATTTTTTCCCCTTCACTTTTCATCATATTTCCATGAACATCACATAGAGCAATTATTATTATTCTATCAGAGCACTCCTTTGACTCTGATATTGTTCACAGGAAGTGAAAGAAGGTGCCATAGCTTGGACATAGCTGAAGTGAGATATAAAGTAAATATTTTTGGTGCCTGAGTTTATTTCTTTAGTAACATAAATTTACTCCCTTGGATTCCTTTTTCCTTCTCGTTTCAAGAGAAAATGGTGTAGGGAAAGAGTGATGGGAGCTGTTCCCAAGGAGCTGTCCATAGTTACAGGAGTTCTGGATTGCATCACGAAGGCTACTGGACCTCTTGAGCAGAGTCAGGTAAACTCTCCCATCCAGATAGTTAGTCAGCCTAACTGGCTGACTAAACCAGGGTTTTTATACACGTTTTAGAAGAGTTCATTCATGTGTACAGGGAGGGTTTGGGAGTTTGTCTGGGGTGAACAGAGAAGGAGCTTAGGCAGTGCCTTAGGGTCAACTAAACTTATTTATATGAAAGTTAGACCTAGAATTGTAACCTACTGGGTGTGATCCTAAAAGATATGTTTTTTAATATTAAGAAAAAAGGTTATTTTGCTAATAGGGGACACATGTACACAAATACATTCACATATTATATGGGAGCTTACAAAATTTAAGTTGTGGAAACAGCTTACAAAGCAACCCCCTTTGATGGAACCATTCCTCTGCTCTGTTTCCACAGTCCAGGTTTTATGGATTTTTAAAAATATGCTTTAATTTATTTATTTTTAGTTTTTAACATTGACTCACGTAAGATTTTGACTTCTAAATTTTTCCCCTCACTGCCCTCCTTATCAAAGATGGAACGCAATCTGATATAGGCTATACATGTGCAATCATATTAAAATATTTCTACACTGGTCATGTTGTGAAAGAAGAATCAGAACAAAAGGGAAAAACCATGGGAAAGGAAAAAAAGAACAAAAAAGAAAGAAAATAGTATGCTTCAATCTGCATTCTGACTCCATAGTTCTTTCTCTGGATATGGATAGCATTTTCTGTGATGAGTCTTGGAATTGTCTTAGATTATTTCATTGCTGGGAGGAGCTAAGTCTATCAAAGTCAGTCATAGTACAATGTTGCTGTTACTGCGTACATTGTTCTAGTTATGCTCACTTCCCTCAACATCAGTTCATGTAAGTCTTTCCAGGTTTTTTTCTGAAATCTGCCTGCTCATCATTTCTTATAGAACAATCGTGTTCCATTACATTCGTATATCACAACTTGTTCATCCAGTCCCCAATTGACAGGTATCCCCTAAGTTTCCAATTCTTGGCCACCGCAAAAAGAGTTGCTGTAAATGTTGTTGTACATGTGAGTCTTTTTTGTTTGTTTGTTTAACCTTTTTTATAATCTCTTTGACTTAGGGCAATAAATTGGTCTATAATTTTGTTTCTCTATTTTGTCTCTTCACAGTTTAGGTTTCAGCACCATATTTGTACCATAAAAAGAATTTGATAGCAGTTGTCCTTTGCCTTTTTGACTTAGAAGTGGTATTTCTGTAGCACAGTTTTATAGCCTTTGGGCATAGTTCCAAATTGCTCTCCAGAATGGTTGAATCAGTTCACAACTCCACTAAAAATGCATTAGTGTTCCAATTTTCCCACATCTTCTCCAACATCATTTTCCTGTTTTGTCATGTTAGCCAATCTGATAGGTGTATGTGGTATGTCAGAGTTGTTTTAGTTTGCATTTCTCTGATCAATAGTCATTTAGAGTATTTTTTCATATGAACATAGATAACTTTAACTTCTTCAGATGAAAACTGCCTTTTCATATCCATTGGGCATTTATCAATTGTGGAATGAATTGTATTATACATTTGACTTAGTTCTCTACATATTTTAGAAATTAAGCCTTTATTAATGACACTAGCTGTAAAAAAAATTTCCCTCACTTTCTGCTTCTCTTCATTGTCATGTGCAAAACCTTTTCGATTTAACGTAATAAAAATTATCTGTTGTGCATGTCTTAATGTTCTATACCTATTGTTTGGTCATAAAGTCTTCCCTTCTCCAACGGCTAAACTATTCCTTGTTCTCTTAATTTGCTTTTGGTATCATCCTTTATGTCTAAATCACGTACCCATTTTGATCTTAAATTGGAATATGGTGTAAGATATTGATCTATGCCTAGTTTCTACCATGCTGTTTTCCAGTTTTCCCAACAGTTTTTGTCAAATAATGAGTTCTTATCCCAGAAACTCTCCAGCTTTTGGTTTCACAAACAGTAGATTGCTATAATCATTGATTACTGTGTCTTGTTTACCTAACCTATTCCACCAATCCACCACTTTTTATTTTAGTCAGTAGCAAGTAGTTTTGATGATTGCTGCTTAATAATACAGTTTTAGATCTGGTATACCTAGGCCTCCTTCCTTTGTATTTCTTTTCATTAATTCCCTTGATATTCTTGACTTTTGTTCTTCCAAATGAATTTGTTATTTTTCTAGCTCTATTAAATAAGTTTTGGTAGTTTGATTGGTATGGCACTGAGTAAGTAAATTAATTTAGATAGAATTCTGATTTTTATTATATTAGTTCAACTTACCCATGAACAACTGGTATTTTCCCAATTATTTAGATCTGACTTTATTTGTGTGAGAAGTGCTTTGTAATTATGTTTATATAGTTCCTGAATTTGTCTTCACAAGTAGACCACCAAATATTTTTTATTGTCTACAGTTTATTTAAGTGGGATTTCTCTATCTCTTGTTGCTGGGCTTTTTTAGCAGTGTGTAGAAATGCCAATGATTCATATGGGTTTACTTTTTATCCTGCAATTTTGTTAAAATTGTTAAATATTTGAAGTACTATTTTAGTTGATTCTTTAGCATTCTCTAAGCATACCACCGTATCATTTGCAAAACTTTGTTTCTCCATTGCCTATTCTACTTCTTTCAATTTCTTTTTCTTCTCTTATTGCTAAAATTAACATTTCTAGTGCAATATTGAATAACAGTGGAAATAATGGACATCCTTGTTTCACCAGTGACCTTTTTTTTTTTGTCAGGCAGTCGGGGTTAAGTGGCTTGCCCAGGGTTACACAGCTAGTAGGTGTCGTGTGTCTGAGGCTGGATTTGAACTCAGGTCCTCCTGACTCCAAGGCTGGAGCTCTATCCACTGCACCACCTAGCTGCCCCCACCTGTGATCTTATTGGAAAAGCTGCTAGCTTATTCCCATTACGTATAATGCTTGTTGATCGTTTTAGATAGATATTATTTGTCATTTTAATGAAAATTGATTTATTTCTATGCTTTCAAGTGTTTTAATAGAAATGGGAGTTTAATTTTCTCAAAAGCTTTTTCTTCTATTGACATTTCTGTAAATTTTATTATTGATATGTTCAATTAGGCTCATAGTTTTTCTAATATTGACCTTGCCCTGTATTGCTTTTATAAATCCCACCCAGTCATAATGTATTATATTTGTGACAAGTTGCTATAATCTCTTTGCTGTTATTGTGTTTAACATTATTTCACCTATATTTATTAGGGAAATTGTATTTCTGTTTTGGCTGTTCCTGGTTTAAGTTTCAGCACCATATTTGTACCATAAAGAGAATGTGATAGGACTTGTACTTTGCCTATTTTTGCAAATAGTTTATAAAATACTGGAATTAATTGCTCTTTAAGTGTTTGGTAGAATTCATTTTTAAATCCATCTGGCCCTGGAGATTTTTTTTTAGGGAGTTCATTGTTGGCTTGTTCAATTCTTTTTCTGAAATAGGGTTATTTAATATTTTATTTCCTCTTCTATCAATCTGGGAAATTTATATTTTTGAAACTATTCATCCATTTCACTTATATTGTCAGATTTATTGGCATACAGTTGGGCAAAATAGTTGCTAATTATTGTTTTAATTTCCTCTTAATTGGTGGTGAATTTACCCTTTTCATTTTTGATACTGTTAATTTGGTTTTCTACTTTTTTTTCAATCAAATCAACCAAAGGCTTATCTATTTTCTTGTTGCTGTTTTTTTAAACCAGCTCTTAGTTTTATTTGTTAGTTCAATAGTTTTATTAATTTTAGTTTTATTGCACTCTTCTAATTCATTTATATCCTTTTTCTCTATTTTATTTCTATAAGCATATAGAGGCATAAAATTTCCCCTAAGAACTGCTTTGGCTGCATCTCATAAGGCTTGATATATTGTCTCATTACTGTCATTCTCTTGTCCAATTATTGTCATTCTTTTGGATGAAGTTATTGAGTATTTTTATGATTTGTTGTTTGACCCCCTCATTCTTTGGGATTAGATTACTTAGTTTCCACTATCTTTCCATGGACCTTTATTACATGCAATTTTTATTGCATCATGATCTGAAAAGGATGCATTTATTTTGTAGGTGCTATGTAGCCCTGACCAAAAGGTATATTCATTTCTATACCCATTCAATTTTCTCTAGAGGTCTACCATATCAACTTTTCTAAAATTTTATTCACCTCCTTAACTTCCTTCATGTTTATTTCATGGTTATATTTAGCTAGTTCTGAGAAGGGGAAGTTGAGGGCCCCCACTAGTATAGTTTTGCTGTCTATTTCTTCCTGTAACACACTTAACTTCTCTAAGAATTTGGATGCCATACCACTTCATGCATATTATGTTTGGTATTGATATTACTTCATTGTTTATGGTACCTTTTTAGTAGGATATAGTTTCATTCTCATATCTTTTGATTAGATCTCTTTTTGATTTTGCTTTGTCTGACATCAGGATTTTTTTTTAAACTTCAGATGAAGCATAATACATTATGGTCTAGCCTTTTACCTTTACTCTGTTTATATCTCTCTATTTCAAATGTGTTTCTTGTAAACAACATATTGTAGGATTATAGTTTTTGATCCTATCTGCTATCTACTTCCATTTTATGTTAGAGTTCATTCCACTCACATTCACAATTATGATTACTGTGTTTTTCTCTCCACCCTATTGTTCCCCTGTTTATGCTTTTCTCTCTCATTTCTCCCTTTTCCTCCTCACCAGTGTTTTGCTTCTACCTGCCACATCCCTCAATCTGCCCTCCTTTCTATTAGCCCCCCTTTTCTTCCCCTCTCCCCTACTTCCTATAGGATAAGACAGGTTTCTATACCCAACTGAGTGTGTGTTATTCCCTCTTTCAGACAAATCTGATGAGAGTAAGGTTCAAACAATGGTCACTTCCTGGTCTTCTTTCCCTGTCCTGTAATAGGTCTTTGCTTTTCTTCATGGGATGTAATTTACCCTTTTCTGCCTCCTTCTTTCATCTTCTACCAGTACAATTCTTTTTTTCACACCTTAGTTAATTTTTATCATCACATAAAAGTCAACTTATATCCACACATTGTCTACGTATACCCCTTCTAAATGTAAATAATGTAAATGTAAACAAATGTAAGTAAAGATACGGTTCTCAAGAGTTACAAGTGCCACCTTCCCATGTAGTGATGCAAGCAGTTTAATCTTATTGAATAACTTTTTTTTCTTTCCAGTTTACCTTTTTATGCTTCTCCTTGACCTCAGAACTCTGGAATTTGGCTACAATATTCCTAGGAGTTTTCCTTTGGGGATCTCTTTCAGGAGGAGATTGGTGGATTCTTTCAATTTTTATTTTGCCCTCTGGTTCTAAAATATCAGGGCAGTTTTCCTTGATAATATAATGTCTAGGCTCTTTTTTTCATCATGGCTTTCACATAGTCCAATAAATTTAAAACTATCTTTCCAGGATCTATTTTCCAGGTCAGTTGTTTTTCCAGTGAGATATTTCACATTGTTTTCTATTTTTTTTTGGTTTTGTTTTACAATGTCTTGATTTCTCATAAAGTCATTAGCTTCCATTTGCTCCGTTCTAATTTTTAAGGAAATATTTTCTTCAGTGAGCTTTTGGACTTCCTTTTCCATTTGGCCAGTTCTGCTTTTGAAGGCATTCTTCTCCTCATTGGCTTTTTTGACCTCTTTTGCCATTTGGGTTAGGCTATTTTTTAAGGTGTCATTTTCTTCAGTATTTTTTGGGTCTCCTTTAGCAAGCTGTTGACTATTTTTCCATGATTTTCCTGCATCGCTCTCATTTCTGTTCTCAGTTTTTCCTCTACTTCTCTTACTTGCTTCTCAACATCTTTTCTGAGGGGCAGCTAGGTGGCACAGTGGATAGAGCTCTGGCCTTGGAGTCAGAAGGACCTGAGTTCAAAGCTGGCCTCAGATACTTAACACTTACTAGCTGTGTGACCCTGGGCAAGTCACCTACCTCCAATTGCCTCACCCCCCCAAAAAATAAATTTTGAGCTCTTCCATGGTCTGAGACCAATTCATATTTTTTTGGAGGCTTGGATGTAGGACCTTTGACTTTGTTATCTTCTTCTGGTTGTGTGTTTTGATCTTCTTTGTCACCAAATAAAGATTCTAGGTCTGACTTTTTTGTGCAGTTTGCTCATGATCCCAGCCAGTTACTTGAGTTATAAACTTTTTGTTAAGGTAGGGGTCTGCTTCCAGTGTGGAGAATGTACTGTCCCAAGCTTCAGGGGTTTTGTGCAGCTGTTTTCAGAGATACTTCTAGGGACCTATAAATTTTCAGTTCTTCCAAGATGGTGTGATCAAGGACATGGTGTTTACTCCTTTCCTGTCTTGTGCTCTGGTCTATGAGTGATCACAAGGACTCTTTTCTGTCTTGAAACTGTGAGGAGGATTCGCTCACCACCACCACCACTGCAAGCTCTACCACACCAGTGCTCCTCCTCACCCCATGATTGCCACCCAGAACTATGAACCAGATCCAAGCACAGGCAAAGCAAGAGAATCTTACCTCAGCCCCAGCAAAGAGATCCTTACAATCTCCCTCTGATCAGCTACTCAATTCCCCCTCAATCTGTGGGCCAGAAGCTCTGGAAACAGCCACCACCCTGGGGTTGTACCAGGACTGGAGCTGGGATGGAGCTTCTCTGGCCTTAGTCATAGACTTTTCCTACTGACCTAAGTTGTCTTTGGCATTTGTGGGTTGAGAAGTCTGGAAACTGCCACAGCTGCCTGTGATTCAGTCCTCTGAGGCCTGCTCCAGCTTTGCTGAGGCCTGGTCTTTGCCTGTGTGCATGCCCATACTTAACTGCATTTCTCTTACATCCTGACATAATAGACCTTTCTAATCAACCATCCAGGTTGTCTTGGGCTAGAAATTTGTTTTACTCTGTCTTTTTGTCAGTTCTGCTGCTCTAGAATTTGTTTAGAGCCATTTTTACAGGTATTTAGAGGGGTTTGGGGGAAAGCTCAAGCAAGTCATTGCTTTTACCAATAAAGATACTTTTCATGAAACCTTGGAAGATTTATATGAATTCATGTAAAATAGAGTGAACAGAACCAGGAGAACATTGTGTGTAGTTGCAGCAATACAGTGAGATAATCAACTGTGAAAGACTTAGTTACTCTGATCAGTTCAATGATCCAAGACAGTTCCAAAAGGCCCATGATAAAAAAAAAATGCTGTTTACATCCAGAGAGAGAGAACTGATGAACTCTGAATGCAGACTGAAATACACTTTTTTTTTAAACTATCTTTATTTTTATTTATTTGTGTTTTATTTTGCAACATGGCTAATATGGAATTTTGCATCACCTCACCTGTAATTGAAAGCAAAGAGCTTGCTATATCATTGAAGGGGGGTATGGAAAGGAGGAATGGAATTTTGGACTCAACATTTTAAAAAATAATTTTAAAAAATATTTTCTGTAATTGGGAAATATTTAATGAAATAAATAAATAAATTTTAAGAGTCTGCTAATTTCTAAATCCCAGTTCTTGAATCAAGGTAAACCATCTCAAAATGGGGCACCTTTCTACCTTGGTAAACTTCTTAAACTTTACTCCTCGGCACATGCTCAGCAATTCAGGGATACTGGCCTTCTTGTTATTTCTTGCTCAGTTTATCTCACATCTCCAATCCAAGTTTTTTTTTATTGGCTGTCCCAAATCTCTGGAATATTCTCTCTTCTCTCCTGTGCCTCCTGGCTTCCTTCAAGTCTCAAATCAATATCCACCTTCAAGACACCTTTCCAGTCCCACCTTTTCCCCCACAGCTCGTACCTTTCCTCTGAAATTCCATCCCATTTCTATTGTATATGCATCACTGTTTATCCCATTACCTCATGTTTTCTCCTCTATTAAACTGTGAATTTTAATAGTGCAGGAGGTATCTTTTTGCCTTTCTTCATATCTGCAAAGCTAAGACCAGTGCCTGGTGACTGGTAGATGCTTCATAAATGCTGGTTGACCTATCAAAAATTGTCATCACTGACTATAACTCATATGGTTAGAGAGTTAGAAGTCAAAAAAGAAGAGAGAGAAAAGAGAAATATTAAGGTCCTAGAAGTTATTAAAAACCTTTCATTTCAGAAAACAGGATGTTTTAGTTATATTAGAGCCTTGTCTTTACCTGATACAGACACTCTATAGAGGGAGGTAGGTGGCACTGTAGCTAGAGGGCCAGTAATATTTTGAGTTCCAAATTCTCTTCCTCTCCCTTCCTTGAGAGGACAAGTAATTTGATTTTGATTATGCATGTGTGTTCATGTGAAATATTTCCATATTACCTATGTTGCAAAACAAAAGGCAGACCAAAAAACCCCAAAAATACTAATAAAAAAAATTAAAAACAAATACGCTTTAATCTGCATTTGGATTTCATGAGTTGTCTCTGGAAATGGATAGCATTTTTCATCATATGTCCTTTGGAATTTATTTAAGTCACTGTACTGCTGAGAATATCTAAGTCATTCACAGTTGATCATTGTACAGTATTGTTGCTACTGTGTATAATATTGCTTAGTTCTCCTCACTTCAACTTTCATCAGTTCACTTAAGTCTTTCCAGGTTTTCCTGAAAGCATCCTACTCATGCTCATTATTCCTTAAAGCACAATAGTATTCCATCACATACACACACACACAAATACACACAAACGTGTACATATATGTATGTATATATGTATGTATGTATATACGAAAACTTGTTCAGTCTAATTGATGGGAATCTCCTCAATTTCTAATTCCTTGCCAGCACTAAAAGAGCTTCTATAAATATTTTTTGAACAAGTAAGTCATTTCCCCTTTTTTCATCTCTTTTGTGTACAGATTTTGCAGTGTTATTGTTGGATCAAAGGGTATGCACAGTTTGATAGTCCTTTGGGCGTGCTTCCAAATTACTCTCAGGAATGGTTGGAACAGTTCATAATTCCACCCACAGGGCATCAAAGTCCCAATTTTTCCACATCCTCTCCAACATCTGTCATTTTCTTTTTCTGTCATATTAGCCAATCTCCTAGTTGTGGGGGTGGATACCTCAGAGTTGTTTTAATTTGCATTTCTCTAATCAATAGTGATTTAGACAATTTGCTCATATGACTACAGATAGGTTTGATTTCTCTGTCTGAAAATTGCCTGTTCATAACCTTTGACAATTGTGATGTTTAAAAAAGTTTGACAGACTTAATTTCTGGGTAATGAGTCATTTTATTAATAATGCTGACATTGTATTAATAAAAGAGGTCAGTGGCACTCTCAAATTCCAAAGACAATCATGGCAGCTGTCTCATGGCTTACGTGCCCTTGGAAAGCTGACTGTTCCAGGGGGTGGCAATCAAGTTTGATTGCTTAATGGTTAATGAAAGAATGAATATTGTAATGAGAGGTGGGACCATTCTCATGAAGAGCTGGGAGATGGTCTTCTAAATTGTCCAGCCTGGTGAAGTTAATCAAACAATTTATCCCTACTAAACATGAGGACAGCACAGTGGGCTTCCCCACCTGGATGGGGTCTGAGCAAGATTGTTAAGAAAGTTAATTCAATCTTATTATCAATTATGACCTTCAGAGATCAAAGATCTACAGGCTTCTGAAAAAATCCAGGTCCTATTTCAATACTAGAGTATTAATATAAGGGAGAAATAATCATTTCTCTCATCATCAATTGGAGAATGACTTGTATTCTTATAAATTTAAGAATACATTTGAGAAATGAGGCCTTCATAAGAGACACTTGATGTATAAATTGTTTCCTAGCTTTTTGCTTTCCTTCTAATCTTGTTTGCATTGGTTTTGCTTCTGCAAAAGCTTTTATATTTGACATAATTAAAATTATACATTTTTCATCTAGTAATCCTTTCTATCTTTTGTTTAGTTAGAAGTTCTTCTCTTCTCCATAGGTTTGACAGACAAACTATTTTTTGTTCTCCTAATTTGCTTTGGTATCACTTTTTATGTCTAAATCATCTACACATTTTGTCCTCATCTTCGAATTTTGAATTTCAAACCACAATGAGGTGGCCTCCTCAAAATTACTTCTGTCTTATGCTGAACAATGCTAAATTGTATGAAGTGGTTAGTTTTGAGGGGCCTACTCAAACCCAAGGACACTGCCTTCAACTGCCCTTATTACAACACCCCCCTCCTTACCTCTACGCCTAGTTGATAACACCTGATCTGCTCAGATCAACCTGTATGTACCTAGTTGGTTTTTTTTCCTTTTTCCTGTTGTCTCCTTTACTTGGAGGTAAACTCCTGAGTGCCAGCAATTGTTTTGGGCTTTTTTGGCAAAGATGTAGGTTGACTGAGTGACTTAATCAAGGCAACCAATCTCAGTGAAAATCAGTGACAGAATTCAAAGTGGGATAATTCAGTCGATAATACCTATAGACTGTGTCAGGATCCCAATCCCAAGATCACCCTTTCTTTTTTACTCCTCTTTTTTTATTATTAGGGGACACTTTATTTCCAGAGCTAAGGCCCAACATGCAAGCTGTGCCCTGAGTTTGCATGATAATAATCCTTTGTGCTTACTCTTTGGATAAACTCAGCCACAGCAAAATTCCAGAATAGTTTCACCCAACACCTCAGTGGTCTCTGAGCTTGGACAAGTACTTTCAGAAGCCATGTTCTGGTCAGGAAGCATTGCTATGCATCAAACCTGTCTCATTGTTGCTGTTACCCCTTGCTGTCAGGGCTACAGCTTACTGTGTAGTCGGTAGTACGTGTAGTGAGATTTGCCCCCACTGAAGCAGGTCTCATTGTATCAGAGGAGGCCAACACACGTGTCTTGTTTCCCTCCTCCAACAGAAAAAGAAAGCTTTTTGCTTTATGGTCACTGTTGGCTCTTTTTTTTGTCTTTTTTCAGATACCTGTGGTTGTGATAACCTGTTGAGTTCTTTAGTATTTTCAGAGTTAATAGCAGTTCATAAGCTCTGTGACACTTTGGTCATTTGTTTTCAGAGGTGGCAATTGTTCACTAGTTTTGACTAAAGTCTGGGTGCATCTTTGGGGGAGCTAATAGGTCTGGATTGATTGAGGGGACTTAATCACACCCTGGAAGGGAGGAGTTCAAGGTCCTGTAGAGAGAGGAGAGCATTCCAGCTAGACACCTGAGAAAGAACTGATAGAAGGAGGAAGAGCTGAGCTCTAGACCTAGGCCTGGCCTTGATCTGGGCTAACTCACGAGGAGCTTTGGAAGTGTCTGGAGGATTGGCATTTTTCCCACAGCATCTGAGCAGCATCCCAAAGAATGTCTGATCTCATTGTCTACATATTGAGCCAAGAGCAGACTGTTTATGGTGAGCAAAGCATATTCAATGCTCTACGAAGAGCCCAACAGGAAAGTATTGAATGTTATGTTGACTCAGTGACCCATTGTTCCCAGCCCTGTTGTCAATCAATGTTGGGGGGGGTTCTGTTAAGGAAGCTAATGCCATTTTCTAGTACCTGCCCTTTTTTTATTCGCCCTTACCCATGACATACTACCTTTACCTACAAATTGTCACTGTTCTTGATACCTTGGAGAAGAAATTAGATTCAAGGGCCCAACCTCTTTTGCTGAGGTAGACCTACTTGAATTCTCATTAAAGTTGCGAATAAAATCTGGTCTCCACTGTGAAGCCAACACTGATCTTCAGTGGTTACCTTGACATATTTATAATAAACTCCTTTTAATTATCTTTGTCCTGAGTTTTGCCTCATCAATCAGAGAGTAAAGTCCAAACAAAGACTTTTCTGTTCAACAAAAGTTTCAGGGAATCAATAATTCCATCAAAAAATCATTTTTAAGGGCTTCCAATTTGGACTCCCTTGTGCTAAACACTGAGGATACAAAGGAAACCCAAGACTCAAAAGTCCCTGCTCCTAAAGAGCTCATACTTAAATGGAAGGACAAAATAAGCAAACAACTATGTTCATACTATATGTTTATATATATGCATGTGTGTGTATAAACATGTGTGTGTGTATATATATATATATATATATATATATATATATATATATATATACATACATACATACACACATACATTTATAGAGGTGGGTGGGTGTGAATGTATATTCATGTCTATTCATATCTTTATGTATGATGATCATACAGTATTGTTACTGGGTACAGTTTTTTCCTGGTTATGCTCACTTCACTTGACATCATCTCATGTAAGTCTTCCCAGGTTTTTCTGGAAGTATCCTACTCATCATTTCTTACAACAAAATAGTATCCTTTTACAGTCATATACCACAGATTGTTAAGCCGTTCTCCAATTGATAGGCATCCCCTCAATTTCCAATTTTTTGATGCCACAAAAAGAGCTACCAAATCATTTTTATACATATACATTCTTTGTATTTATCTCTTTGGAACACAGACCTATTATGCTGGGTCAAAGGGCATATAGTTTCATAGCCCTTTGGGCATAGTTCATTACTGCTCTCCAGAATGGTTCAATCAGTTCATAACTCCACCAGCAGTACATTAGTGTCCCAATTTTCCCACATCACCTCCAATATTTCTCATTTTCCTATTCTGCATATTAGCCAATCTTGTAGGTATGAGGTGGTACCTCAAAGCTGTTTTACATTGCACTTGTCTAATCAAGAGGGACTCATAACACTTTATATGCCTATAGAGAACTTTGATCTCATCTGCTGAATACTACCCATTCATATCCTTTGATGATATATTAATTGGAGAATGATTCACATTCTTATAAATTTGACTCAGTTCTCTATATATTTGAGAAATGAGGCCTTCATCAGAGAAACTTGCTGTAAATTTCCCCCCCCAACTCTGTGCTTTCCTTGTAATATTAGCTGCATCGGTTTTGTTTGTGCAAAACCTTTTAAATTTAATGTAATAAAAATTATCCATTTTACATACTGTAATCTCTATTTCTTGTTTGGTCATAAATTGTTCCCTTAACTGTAGATCTGACATAAAAATTTCCACGCTCCCCTGATTGATTCATAATATTGCCCTTTATGTCTAAATCATGAATCCATTTTGATCTTATCTCAGTCTGTGCTGTGTGATGTTGGATTATATCCTGTTTCTGCCAACCTGTTTTCCATTTTTCCCAACAATTTTTGTCAAATAATGAGTTCTTGTCTTCAAAGTTTTGATCTTTGCATTTATGAAACACAAGATTGGTATATTCTTTCCTACTGTGCATTGTGTGCCTAATCCATTCCACAGAATGACCAATGTATTTTTGCTCATCTTGGTTTAAGTATCAGCAACACATTTGTGTCATGAAAGGAATTTGGTAGCATTATTTCTTTATTTTTCCAAATAGTTTATGTACTATTGGAATTAATTGGTCTTTAAATGTTTGGTAGAATTCATTAGTGAATCCAACTAGTCTGGGAGATTTTTTTTTTCTTAGGGAGCTCACTGATGGCTTGTTCAATTTATTTTTCTAAAATAGGACTATTTAAGTGTTCAATTTCCTTTTCTGATAATCTGACATATATATGCATATATGTAACATATTTAAAATATTCATCCATTTCACTTAGATTGCTAAATTTATTGGCATATAATTTGGCAAAGTTCCTAATAATTACTTCATTTTCATTAGTGGTAAATTCATCATTTTTATTTTTCAGAAAGTTAATTTTGTTTTCCTTTTTCTTTTTTAAAAATCAATTAACCAATGGTTTATTTACTTTATTGTTTTTGTTTTTCATAGAACCAGCTTCTAATTTGATTTTTTAGTTTAATGGCTTTCGTACTTTAAATCTTATTAATCTCTCTTTTGATTTGCAGTATTCCCAATTTGGTGTTTAATTGTACTCTTTTGAGTATTTTTGGTTACATGCCCTATTCATTGATTGGCTCTTTCTATATTGATGTAAGCATTTAGAGATAAAAATTTCCTCTTAAGCACTGTTTTGGCTCTATCCCATAAACTTTGGTATGTTATCTCATTGTTTTCTTTGATGAAAATATTGATTATTTCTATTATTTGTCCTTTGCCTTATTCTTTGGAATTAGATTATTTAGATTCCAATCAATTTTGATCTTTTTCAAGACCTTTAATTGAATATAATTTTTATTGCATTATGATCTGAAAAGGATGCAGTTAATATTTCTGCTTTTATGCACTTGGTTATGAGGTTTTTATTTTCTAATACATGGTTAATTTTTGTGAAGGTGCAATGAATAGGAAAAGGCATACTCCTTTCTAATCCCATTCAATTTTCACCAGAGGTCTAGCATATTTTATTTATCTCTGCATCCCCAGTGCCTGATGTAAGGTCTTACCTGTAAGTGAATGCCAGAAGATTCATCTACCATTTTATCCAAAAATCAGAGAGAGCCCTTGACTTATCACCAGGAAAGTCCTAGATAGCTGCCTGAGGCTCAAATGTCTCACAGTTTATAAGGCTTTGTGGTTATCCCTGTCCCCCAACCTTCCCTTACCTAGGCTTAACATCCTCATTTGCTTCAACAGAATCTCATATAGCATAATTTTAAGGCCGTTCTCTATCCTGGATCCCCTCCTCTGGATGTTCTCCAGTTTATTTGGAACCTAATACTGTAGAAGAACAACAACTACTTAAATCAAAAAGCATATCTTTAGTGCTTACTATCTGCCAGGTACAATGTTAAGGTTGTGGAGATGTTCTGTAATGCCTGACATTCGGGCTTGGATGTTTTGAGCTTCTGAGCTCTGGGACAGTCCAATGATAGGCACACAGGAGGTCCCAAGAGATTTGACTGACCAGACTGGCCTATACTAAGAAACTTAGATATGGCAAGATCCTGGATTCTTTGAACCTGGACTTTTTCTCTCCTCAAGGCCAATGGTCCTTTTTGCACCTTTAGTTGTCCTTGCCATACTTCTGATCAGGATCCCTGAAGGTCAGCTCAGAGTCCACACTCTTGGGGCCCACTCCCTGTATGGCAGAATTATCTGGGAGCATCTTGGAGTAGAGAACAAAATCTTGTTGAGTTTCAACAACTGCATGAAGAATTGGAACCATAAGAATATTAGCTAGCTTTTATGTAACAAAGGGTTTTACATAATTTATCTCATTTTATACTCACAGTAACCTTGGGAAGAGGATGCTATTATTAACCCCATTTCACAGATAAGGAAACTGAGGCTGAGAGAGTTTAAGTTAGTTGCCCAGGGTCAGACACCCAAGTGTCAGGAGCCAGATTTGGAACTCACTTCTCTCTGACTCCACATCTACAAATCTATCCACAGGGTTACCTGGGTACCCAATGTACAAAACTGTACAAGGAACTGGGGATAAAGAGACTCAGGTTCTAGTCCTGGATTTACTTGGTAGGAAGGTGAGGAAATTAATACAATTATATACAAGAAATTATATAGCATCCACTGTTTCCCAGACACAGGACTAAGTGCTTTCTACAAATATTATCTTGTTTGACCTTCACAACAACCTTGCAGGAAAGGTGCTATTATCTCCCTTTTCTCCATTTTACTGTTGAGGAAACTGAGATTTGTAGATGTTAAGTGACTTGCCTAGGGCCATACAAGTTAATGTCTAGGACAGGATTTGGCCTTGGGTTTTCCTGACTCCAGGGACCCTGCACCACCAGCTTCCCATAGCTGTGTGACTTAGCACCAGTCACCTCCCCTGCCTTAGGAGTGCCTCATGTCCACCTATGTCAAATGAGGGGTTTAGTCTAGATGACCTCTGAGGGCCTTTGAGGTTCTTGCTGCATTCCAGGGTTTTATCCCACACCACCTTCCCAAGCGACCATGATCTGTTTGGCCATTCCCCACTCAGAAGACATTTGGACTTTTGCCAGGTTACCCATTACAAATAAGCATACATGTGAACACTAACAGAAAAGAAATAAAAAGAGGCTGTGTGTGTCTGCATCTGTGACTGTGTGACCATATATGTATATTTATCTCTGTGTCATGTGCACAAGAAACCAGAAGTATGTGTGACAGTTTCCATGTGAGTATGGGAGGGTGAGTGAGAGACTGTCCCAATGTGCACGATTGTTGAACCCCCTGTCAGTCAGTGTGCAAATTTGTGTTACTGTGCCCAAGAAGATGCATGTGCTCAGGTGAGAGAGAATGCTTGGTCCTGTCAGAGAGCTGGGGGGAGAGCGGAGGGTGGAGGGGCTTGGAGGAGGCAAAAAAAACCAAACAGACCAGCCTAGCACACCTCCTCCCTGTGCATCTCAGACACCCTTTTTCTCTTCCCCTCTACTTCTTCCAGGCTCTCATCCTGGGGCCTCTGGCCATCTCCCTGTGAAAGACTGGCTCCTGGTTCCCAGAGGTGGACTCCCAGTTTCTACCATGGGAAGGGCCTCCACCTTTTGCCCCCTCTTGTTTCCAAGAATTGACTGGTAAATGCAGCAAAGAAGCAGGAAAGAAGGGATGGAGGGCAGCAGGAGCATTGTAGCCGCTGTCTGCCCATGGGCTCTTCACCTCTTTTGGTCACTGGGAGGAGGCATCCCTGGGCCAGGGCCAAAGGCTGTTGGACAGCTCTCTCCCTGAGCCAAGGCAGATGTGGGGGCTGGAGATGGGGACACAGGGCAGGTGAAGAAGAAATAAGAGGATCTATTTTGGTGTTATGGGCGGGGTAGGGCTCTGTCACCTCTCCCCAGCCTTCTAGGGGCAGAGGCACAAAAGTCTGAGGGTTCTATAGCCATTGGTGACCCCTCTCAGGACTGGCAGCTGAACATGGGTCTTCAGTACATCTCTGAGGGAGGAGCCATGATAGGAGGCTCTGAGATTCACTTTGGTTGCCTGGGCCTTCCCTTTCTTGGCATTTGACAGGGCTGGTGGTAGGGCATAGTTAGTATATAGGTGCAAGCACATTGGGGAGTAGAGGGAGCTGAGCAGTCAGCTAGCAGGGTGGAGAAACAATCTGCCAGTCAGTCACTGCCTATAGCCACTGCCTTCCCCCTCCCAACAATCCCTGTCATTCTCCCTCTAGGCATAACTGTGCTTTGGTTTCTTAATTCAGTAGCATAGGAAATTTCAAATTGAAGAAACCTAAATGGTCAAGTATCTCACCAATGCTTTGTCAGTTGAGGAAATCAAAGAACTAGAGATTGGAAATGATGTCTTGGGACCCCAGATATGTTCCTTTACTGTGGGGATCCAGTGAGGACATGATTACTCTCTCTGAGTAATATAAGATTAGGTCTAAAACTGAATACATACTTCAGAGTAATAAAAATCATAATTAATGTTGATAGAATGCTTGCTATGTACCAGTAAGCAGGTTATGATTATTATCTCAATTGATCCTCACAACAAACCTGGGAAGTAGGTGCTATTATTATCATCATTTTACAGATGAGGAAATGGAGGTTAAGTGACTTGCCCTGGGTCACACAGAGAGTGTCTGAGGCTAGATTTCAACTCAGATCTTCCTGACTCCAGAACCAGTTACTATTTATCCAGTGTACCATTTAGCTACCCAAAGTAATTAATAATAGTCAGGAAAGAACTCATTATCAATTACAGGTCACTTTTCTCACTATGGCCAATGGAGGCAGAGAATGCAAATCTTATCTCATTTAGCAGTTGGGCAAAAAATTTTAGAAAGAAGAAATGACATGCCCACCATCTCACAATTAGGAAGTCATTGCCTAATCATCTTGAAGCCAGGGAGACAGTAGAAGCAGAAAGGTCTGGGGAAGAGAACAAACAAAAGGGTACTTACCTCTTACTCCAGTGGCTAGGAGAATGTCAGTGGAATACAATTATTGGATCCCGGCTTTCTGCACCATTTTGTTGAGGTCAGATTCAGGAGAGTGGTTCATATGTGACAGAATTCACTTAGATGTTCTTCTTTAGCCATCAGGAGCTTTATTAGCATGAAAGCACACAGACCTGTATTGTAGCTGCAAGGCTATAATTAAGGTACCGGTATTTGGGGGAGCTAAGCTTACATAGAGATGTTCAGGATGATGATGTAGTTTTAGCGTTTTATGGTGGTTAAAGATAAGGAAAGGATAAGGAAGACAGGGGGAAATTTATGATACTGAATGAGGAAGACAAATGAATTCTTTTGGTAATTTTATGGTATAAAATAAGGAGAAGTTTTATGGTATTTCAAGATAAAAGGAAAAGGACTTTGGGATACTCTCAAGTTACAGGATGAATCCCACCCAGGAAATGCCTCACAAAGTACTGGAAAAGCAACCCTTAATATTCTCCTTAACCCCTAGGGTACTGTATGCTGTATCCACATCAGTAACAGAGCAGTGAAAGGAGACTTTGATATCCTTCTGGAGCACTGGGCCTGGAGTCAGGAAGACCCGTGCTCAAATATGGCCTCAGGGACTTACTAGCTGTGTCATGCTGAACAAGTGACTTCACCTGTTTGTCCTAGTCATGAAATGGGAAGAAGAATATCACTTACCTCATAGGATTGTTGTGAGGATAAAATGAGTGCACATTTGTAAAAGAAGTAAGAACAGTGTCTGGTACATAGATTATAATTCCTTTTTTGTAATATTGTAATAGTGTGCTCAGTTTAGACTTTAACTAATGCGCACTGAAGGGTACAAGAGGGCAAATTCAGAAATACTGAAATGCAAAAGAGAAGGCCTTTCAGATCTATAAGAAACATTCCACATAGAAAGGGTAGGAGGCTTCAGGTCCTGAAGTGCATAACCATGGCTTTGGGGTAAGTGCTTTGTAAAAAGTGTTCTTGCTTCACAATTTAAATGCCTTTGCAAACAAACAAAGTCTACTGGCTGATTGTGAAGGGGAAACACAGGAGAGAAGGTTCTTCAACTAGTGTTAGAACCTTGAGTGTATTAGCAGCTATACCTGGCAATACCAGTGTGGGATGGGGGAGCCAACTAAGACAGGGGTTGTACAATAAGTAGAGACATTAATAAAGTGGAAAGTATCCACATAGGATGGACAGGATGGTAAAGAAGCTAAAATTCATGCATTCTGAGGATGAAAAAAAGTATATCTCAGTTAATCAGTCAATAAACATTTATAAAGTGCCACTAAGTGCCAGGCATTTGGGAACAAAAAGAAAAACAAAAGACAATTCCTTTGATTAAGGACCTCACAAACATCTGAAGTACAAACAAACCACATACAGGCTAAATTGGAAATAAGCAAGAGAACAAAGCCCCAGAGCTAAGGAGTCCATGAAAGACTTCTTTAGAAGGTGGGATTCTAACTGGGACCTGAAAGAAGCCAAGGAAACCAGGAGGCAGAGAGAAGGGAGAGTGTTGCAGAGAAGAGGGACAGCCCTTGAAAATGGCCAGAGTTGGGAGATAGAGTGTTTTGTTCAAAGACCTACAAGGAGTCCAGTGTCACTGGATCAAAGACTATCTGGAGGGAAAATGCAGAGCATAGGAAGAAGGCAGAGACTGGGGTCAGGTTGTGATGGGCCTTGAATGCCAGAGGATTTTATATTTGATCTTTGAGGTGATAAGGAGTCACTGTAATATCTTGAGTGTGGTGGGGGGAAGAGGGGGGGCAAGGTCAAACTTGTGTGTTAGGAAGATCACTTTGGCAGCAGAATGCTGGATGGATTGCAGTGGGCAGAGACTTGTGGTAGGAAGACTAACCAGAAGGTATTCTAGTAGTGTCTGCCCTGAGTCTTTGCCAGAATAATCACCTACAGTTTTTTTCAGGTGTATATAGGGTGGGCCCTTGTCAAACAGATTAGGCAGAGGCCAGAGATCAGAGTAATGAATGCATTTTGCAAAAAGAGACATTTAGACTTGATGTGAGAAACATCCATCCCAGAGTGGTTAGAAGACTCCCAAAGAACAATGAAGGCTGGTCTGCCTCCTGTCTCTCCCTCACATTGCTTTGCTTCTTCAGCTACTCTGGTTTGCCTGCCCTGTGAGTGGCAACTGGTTGGCAGTTTAATGCAGCTGGCTGTCCCCTTCTCTACAGGACTTGCTTCCCCAACTGATGGCTGTGGGAGATGGGCTGGAAGCAGGCTGGCTGTTCTGGAGAAAGCAGCCACTCCAAGAACTCTTGTGCATTTTTGTATTGGTCGCAGCTGGTCAGCAGTTCCTGTTGGTAGTAATGAGGAAGGTGAGCTCTGCCTTTCCAATGATTCCTCCTCTCCATGACATCTGTAGGGGCTGGGCTGGAAACAGGTCTACTGGCTTGGAGGGGGCTGTTCTTTCAAAGGCTCTGGGGTTCAGGGAACGGGTGTGTTTCCATCTGGGGAGATGCTGGACAAGGTGGTAGTGACGTATTGACTTGTTTGGCATATGCTGCCCCCCATCTCTCCCTCAATTGCCTCTAAAGGCCAATTGCCACCACTGTCTAAAACAGTTATCAGACCTCCTGAAGCAATCAGAGCACATCTTAAAGAACAATTATCAGGCTGTATTCCTATAATCCGCCAAATAGTCACAGAGACAGTTGCCATGGCAACTGCATTTTCTCAAGTTCTCATCCCACTTACATTTTCATGATGTTTTTGACGTTGCCTGTTGCGGGCTGGGAGGTTGAGAGGTTGTGACCCATCAAAGACTGAAGTACATGGGTCATCTGGAATGAATTCACAGACTCAAGCATTCTTTAAGCCAAGGTAGCAAAGTTTATTGTTACTTTTCAGCAGGCAAGGATTCTTAAAGATCCTGCAATCTTAGAAGGTACAGTTAAAGTTTATATAGGATAAAATACAATAAAATGTGCCAAATATGCTAACTAGGGATTCAGGGTGGGATTAGGGAGTGGTTAAGGAGTGGTCAGTTCTTAAAAGAACATGCACTTCTTCTACCTACTGTGCAAGCATTTTACCCAGAGTTCACTAGGAAAAGCCCACAAGGGGGGCCACACGGAGGTGTGGTTTTAGGCCTGCTACATCACTAAGTCAACTAGAGTTCAGGGTAACTGAGAGTTGTCCAGTCTGCCACCAATCAATGTCTTCTTTGACAAGATAGATGTACAGAGTATACATATGTCTTAAGTCTAGAATAAGTTAATGAGGAGCCCAGGATGTAGATAATGAGGTAGGGCAGTAGGATAGTATAGTAGTGGGTAAGAAGTCTTTATGACCCAGTGCAAAGCAGTTTAAACTAATAAATCCTTCAGGTGCTGTTTGGAACTGCACCAGGAGAGAGATAAGGGTCTTGCTGGGGCCCACTCATGAGTAATTGCTAAGCACAGGGTCCTTGGGCTGGGGAGAAACTGTCAGGGACAGTGTTTCTGAGGTTAGGGAGAAATTGGGGTCCAAGTACAAGCACCCAAGCACCCCACTGTTTCCCCCTTAAACAGATGGGACCCAAAATCTTTTGGGGTAAGGGACGAAGGTCTCAGCTTCTGAAACTGCTTCCTGCTGGGATTGGGCATAGAGCTGTCCCTGCTTCCAGGGGTCCCTCTGGTCAAGGAGTAGGTTCTCTAGCCAGTGTCTGGAACTTGGCCGATGCCAGGTCCAAGGGCTAATGGGTTGTGGTCTCAGACAGATGTTGGTACCCAGCCTGAGCAGTCATCTAGAAGTGGAGGGCACTAAGCCTAGAGGAGACAAATCTGGCAAGGAGATTAAGCACACAAGGCCAAAAAGAAGTAAAAGGAATATAATCAGGAGTGACAAGAATAGGTTACATAGAAAGAAGCCAGGATCCCCAAGAAGAGGATGTACTGGTGTATAAGGTTTTATGGATGTCTCACATCCTAGGTGACTTTCTCTAGTCCTATTGAGCTCCACCTATTGAGAGTTGTTAATATACATACAGCAGGAGGTGTTGACCAGGGCACAGACACCTCCACTAAGCAAGTAGATAATCCAAAGCTATCTGATTATCCAGGACCACATTTGCCAGGGAATTCAGAGGTTGCTGAATGTCCCAGAGACTATAAGCTGTGTCATTTGCCAATTGTTGAATGGTCCCTGTCAGGTTTGAAAGAATGAACTTATGTTATAAATGTCCATACTAAGGCATGAGACACTCTGCTCCCTTTTAAGGTACCAGAGAACATTGTCCCAGAACCCACACTTTACTCTTGTTAGGGTGGAGATGCTGGGTTTAATAATATTGAAAATGGTCAGAGATGGTGCCAAAAATCCAAGGGAGCACACACCAAAATCCTTATAAGGTGTTAAACACCAGGTGGCCAGAACAACAGTCCTGGGGTCCTGCCAAGTAGTGGCATTTTGCTTTACTTATTCCCCAGAATCCTCACCACCTGGCCCACACATCCCACAAAGGAAGGAGTATTCTTTAGGGGTACAGATGGGGCCTGTTTGTAAAAGATACTGAGCATGGATGCCCCCACGGATCAGTATGATTACATGCCAATATTACAGGTAAGAGAGAAACTTTCAAAAGATCAATAAGAGTGTTATAGCTAGAAGGGGGCAGTAATATTGTGTGTCAACTGGGAAGAGAAGGTTAAATAGGAAATACCTACTAGGAGAATGACGGGAGGAATTTGGTCATAGGTGCAAGTAGAGAGTGTTCCCTCAGAACAGGTGGTACAGCTGGCAGAGGTAAAGTTCTGGGGACACATCACTGTAGGCATCATTACAGGTGGTGCAAGTCAAGAGACTAGCAGAGACATTTATAATCCCTCCCCTGGCAAAGGTCTTTACATGTATAGTGGCCATAGAACTTGTCTCCCAAGCAAAGGAATAATTCCCTGTTGAGAAACAGGATGTTGAGATAGAAAAATTTTCCCATAAAGGAGTGGCCAGTACAAAAGGGGTGGCAAAGACCTCTGAGGTGGTTACATTGGGAAGGGGGGGCTCTTGCAAAAACTGCCTTAAACAAAAGAGGTTCCTAACTTTAACCTCACAACTGAATAGATATACAATCTTGTTCCATAAACTTGTTTATCCTTCTCTAATTATACTTCAGAAATTGAATCTTTT
This sequence comes from Phascolarctos cinereus, assembly GCF_003287225.1. Classification (NCBI taxonomy): domain Eukaryota; kingdom Metazoa; phylum Chordata; class Mammalia; order Diprotodontia; family Phascolarctidae; genus Phascolarctos; species Phascolarctos cinereus. Next base: position 1,543,820 of record NW_027556069.1, on the reverse strand, counting down.
ACATGTAATAAATTCAAACACTAATTTTATACTTAGGCCATGGGATGACTACAAATTCAGATCAAAACAGCAAGATCTCACATATTTATGTTGTGCTGATGTCTTTTACTGACCACTTGCTCTGATCAGAGAAATCTACCATAAAAGGAAAAGGCAGGGGCATGTGACATCCAAATATCTCAGGATAGAATATCCTTAGCTCTGTTTGAATTCAGATAACAATCACAGTTCTCCAATCATGCAGTATCAATTCCACATCATAGGCAGACTCAGGAATAGTCAGGTGGGAAACATTCCTTCTCAAAGGAACATAATGGGGAAATTGAGCCAGGAGGATCCCATCCTAGATTGAGGCTAAGATTGTCCTCACAGCTTTTTCTCAGATGCAGACATCCACCTGTTCTGAGTAGTTTGTGACATTTCTGATACTGATTTAATGCAGACAACTATACCCAAATTCAAATTGAAAACAAAATTAGTTATAGTCCCAAGAGCCTTTTACCTCAAACAGCAAGTTTCACTAATCACAGCTTAAAGCCAGATACAGTTAATTTTACTCCCATGGAGTTGCAATGAGCAATATTTACCAGGACTCACATACATAAGAGATTTAAACTTAACATCTTTCTCAAATTTAAAATTGTCCTGGCATAAAAGCCAATCATTAGAAATCATTTCCATCTACTGTACATAAACTTGCAACTTCTCAGCAAGCCAAGTTCATTGTTCAGGAAGCAGATGACATTGCCCACATAGATTTTTTCCAGGGACCAGGGCAAGTTTACAAAATAAGGGGAATTGCCTTATACCCCAGGGAGGGGCTAATCCTGGTGCCCCTGCTGCCAACTTCTTTATCCCAAGGAGGACTCTTTTGAATGGACAGAATCAATCTGGATAAGGCTTTTACCCAATTCCCTCCTTTTCACATAGTAATCAATTAACAATTCTAGGTTTTAACATTAAATCTGTAACTTCAAATAACTTAGTTAACAATCTTACAATTTTCATAAGTGATAGTCAAATTGTTTTAGCTATAAGCCCTTCTTTAATTACAGGTAAAGGTGAAAATGCCTAGTTTACTAAATGACAGTTATAAAACATTATAGGAAAGGGTTAGCAGGGCTGACAAAGAAATCTAACTGGTTTTGCAGTTTTCCCACTGTAGTTTCTTTAAGTTTACACTTTAATAACATCCAAATTATGAAAAACTGCTTGACGAAACAATACAAAAGTTTACCAATTTGGAACAATACTAGGTGTTTAAAACTTAAAGCAAACACATTACCAATCTGATGACTCCAATTCTGTTGAATGCATTTCCAAATTTCCTTACAAAGAAAATCAGGCATCCCCTTCACCGTTGACATTGCATACTGGTCACATCTAATTAAGGAACTAATAACAGTAGTTAACATTTATAGTGTCTGCCCTCTACCAGGAATTGTATTAGGCACCTTCCAGTCATGTGAGATAAATGGAGGCAACTTTCTTAATGTCACCCAGTTAGCAAATTTCAGATCCATACATTTTCCCAATTTACTTACTTCCAAACACTATAACAATTTCAGACTTAAGCATTAAATTAAGAGCATCACATTTCATTTGAAATATTACCAGAATGAATTAAATTACCTTTTGGCTGTATTCCAGTACACAAAATCTTTTCTCTTCTATGGGAGGCAGAAAAGATTAAGTACTACCTCTCTTTATGATCTGAGGGAAAAAGATTCACCCTCCATCTCTCTCTCTCTCTTCTACATTTAACAACTTGGCCAAGGTTGGAATGTTAAGAGAGAGAGGAAGAAAGAATTTTTTTTTCCTAACAATTCTCCAAAAGTTTCAAAACCTTTTTACTCTCAAACCCTCCATTCACACTGTGTAAATAAATTATACCTTCCTTAAGCTTTCTACACATACTCCTCCTACATGCTTAAACCTTCTTGCCTTGCCTTCTATCTAATTATCCCTCTGATGGACTTTGATTAAAATCTCTTTAAAACTGCACATATCTAACATCTTTCTAATTCTGACCTGACACTTTGAGGATCCTTCTTAACTTACTTTTTACCAATCATGTAACCTAAATAATAAAGTATTTTTCTCTCTTTCTCAACCACCTGCTCCTCTGAAGTTACTGTTATCAGGGAGGGAGAGAAAGAAGAAAAAAACGGCATTACAGAGTCCAGCTACAGCCCTGGCTGCAAAGGGTTTCAGATTACACACGGACACACACCACACAGACAAACACAAACGCAGAACAGATATATAATAATGACAGGGATAATCCAAAAACTCAGAGAGACTTCCCCTGCACAAAACAGACAATTTTTCATGATTCTCCAGATCTTATGGAGACCATGCAAAAAATTTTTCTTAAGGTTTTGGAGAATGAGCTTTCTCTAGTTCTATAAAAGATAACCTAGGGGCGAATCTCGAGGTGTAGGGGGAGATTGCCCATCCTCTTTGCCTATAAGCCTTAAAAAAAACAAAAAACAAAAAAAAGGACTTGCTCCTGTAGTGTACTCACCTCGACCAGCGTCCTGGTGAGGGAGAAAAAAAAAACCTGGCAGAAGTTCCCAACACGGCATCCCTTGTCAAGAGGGAAATCTGCTAGAGCCTGTTGCAGGCTTGACCCAGCCCCAGCAATCCTTCCTAGGTGCTTGAGGGGTGACCCAACTACAGGGCTAGAGTAGGGGGGAGTCGAAGAAGGCTTGGGACTTCAGACTAGCCCCACGTTGAGCACCATAAATGTTGTGGGCTGAGAGGTTGAGAGGTAGTGACCCATCAAAGACTGAAGTACAGGATGGGTCATCTGGAATGAATTCACAGACTCAAGCCTTCTTTAAGTCAAGGTGGCAAAGTTTATTGTTACGCTTTTCAGCAGGCAAGGATTCTTAAAAGATTCTGCAATTTTAGAAAGGTACAGTTAAAGTATATATAGGATAAAATACAATAAAACATGTGCCAAATATGCTAACTAAGGGATTCAGGGTGGGATTAGGGAGTGGTTAAGGAGTGGTCAGTTCTTAAAAGAACATGCACTTCTTGTACCTAGTGTGCAAGTGTTTTACCCAGGGTTCACTAGGAAAAGCCCACAAGGGGGGCCACATGGAGGTGTGGTTTTAGGCCTGCTGTGTCACTAAGTCAACTAGAGTTCAGGGTAACTGAGAGTTGTCCAGTCTGCCACCAATCAATGTCTTCTTTGACAAGGTAGGTGTATGGAGTGTACATATGTCTTAAGTCTAGAATAAAGTTAATGAGGAGCCCAGGATGTAGATAATGTGGTAGGGCAGTAGGATAGTATAGTAGTGGGTAAGAAGGTCTTTATGACCCAGTGCAAAGTCAGTTTAAACTAATAAATCCTTCAGGTGCTGTTTGGACCTGCACCAGGGAGAGAGATAAGGGTCTTGCTGGGGCCCACTCATGAGTAATTGCTAAGCACAGGGTCCTTGGGCTGGGGAGAAACTGTCAGGGACAGTGTTTCTGAGGTTAGGGAGAAATTGGGGTCCAAGTACAAGCACCCAAAAACAAGCACCCAAGTACCCCGTCATTGCCTTTAGATTTTTTTTTTCCCAAAGAAAAATTAGTGGAGGCTACTGGTTATTTAACAGCCCCAAACCATTCATCTATCTATTCAAGGAGAGCTCTGTACTGCCAGCCATGAATGAATGATTGAATGAATGAAAAAAAAATATATATATATATGTATGTATTTGTTAAACACTTACTATGTAGAAAGAACTGTACTATTCTGCAGTACATACCTCCATCTCCAGTCCCCACTTTCACATTCTAAACCCCCAGAATCCATGTTCAGGTATTCAATATTATTATCCTAAAGGGGTGTCTAATGTGGTGGAAGTGTCCTTCCTGATTCAAAGGGGATTAGGGAAATAGGAAGAAGAACAGAGCCAGTCCATCTAGTTCTGGAACTAGCCCCAGGGGTGCTATTCCCCCTAATCTCCAACATTCCTCATTCTCATCCCCCCATCACCCTTCTGCCCAGCCTAACATTATATTGAACATTAAGTAGATACTCAATAACAAATGGTTTACGTGCTACAGCAATTTGACTTAAAATCTAATAGACAAGGAAGTGCCTGATTCAGATTTTGTTCTTCGTCAACTCTGCTCTTCCTCAAATTTTTTGAGCTTAGGAATGGTGTTCCCAATGTTCCCAGCTCTTTCATATATACAATGGTTTTCTCTCTGACTCTAAGAAATAAGAAAAGGTTTGGCCCTGAAGGCCCTACAGTCAGGAGGAGGCTTCCTTTGGACAGTGTCAGTCAACCCCAAACTCTCTGAGTATCTCTTTTGTGCCAGGCTGTTATAGGAGGCTTGGGCACCAACAAGCCAACAATCTCTTAATTCAGGGTCAGTGTTGCGATAAAATGAGTTTCTGAACCCAAATCTCACACCATATACCAAAATAGAGTTAAAATGGGTTCAGGACTTAGATATAAAGGCTGATACCATAAGTAAACTGGGAGAACAAGGAGTAGTTTACCTATCAGATCTATGGAGAACAGAAGAAACAGGAGATAGAGAACATCATGAAAGGCAAAATGGATAATTTTGGTTACATTAAATTGAAAAGTTTTTGCACAAAGCCAATGCAACTAAGATTAGAAGGAAGGTAGAAAATTGGGAAAGAATTTTTACAACCAGTCTTTCTGATAAAGGCCTCATTTCTAAAATATATAGAGCATTAAGACAAATTTATAAGAACACAAGCCATTGCCCAATTGATAAAAGGTCAAAGGATATGAACAGGCAGTGCTCAGATGAAGAAATTAAAGCCATCTATAGTCATATGAAAAAATGCTCTAAATCATTATTGATTAGAGAAATGCAAATCAAAACAACTCTGAGGTACCACATCACACCTATCAGATTGGCCAACATGACAAAACAGGAAAATGATAAATGTTGGAGAGGATGTGGGAAAATTGGAATGCTAATACATTGTTGGTGGAGTTGTAAAATGATCCAACCATTTTGGAGAACAATTTGGATCTATGCCCAAAGGGCTTTTAAAATGTGCATACCCTTTGATCCAGCAATAGCACTTCTAGGGCTATATCCAAAAGAGATCAAACAAATGGGAAAAGGACCCACATGTACAAAAATATTCATAGCAGCTCTTTTTGTGGTGGCAAAGAATTGGAAATTGAGAGGATGCCCATCAATTGGGGAATGGCTGAGCAAGTTGTGGTATATGAATGTAATGGAATACTATTGTGCTATAAGAAGTGATGAACAGGCTGACTTCAGAAAAACCTGGAAAGACTTATATGGTCTGATGCTGAGTGAAGTGAGCAGAACCCAGAGGACTTTGTACACAATAACAGTCACATTATGCCATGACTGAGAATGTTAAACTGAACCCTTCTCAGCATTATGAGGATCTAAGACATCTCCAGAGGCCTCGGAATGGAGAATGCTGTCCACATCCAAAGAAAGAACTATGGAAGTTGAATCACTCTCACTTATTTTTACCTTAAGTTGAATTTTGTTTCATCTTTCTGATGGTTCCTCCTATTGGTTTTAATTTTTACTTACAACTTCACTAATGTGAAAATATGTTTAATGGGTATGTAAATGTAAAGGCTATGTCAGATTGTGCGCCGTCTTGGGGGGGGGGAGAAAAAGGGAGAAAAAATTTTCAACTCAAAGGCATATGGAAAAAAAAATTAAAATAAAATAAAATAAAACAGAAAAAAAATTAAAATAAAATGAGTTTCTGAGAAGTCATTGGACAGTTAACAGTAGCAGGTTTACTTTGAGCTAACACAGTTTAGAAATTCAACAATGATATACTGGCAAAGCTTCTCGGGACATAGCCTCTCTGGTCTCCATATAAACATGTCTGGTTTTCAGAGCAGGGTGCCAGGGAAGAGTATGGTGACTTGAATGGCTTTCATAAATCCACTAAGTTGGAGAGGTTCTGACTGCTCATTGATGGGACTTTTTATGGCCTTATAGGACCAGGAAGGTACATCAGGGGAAGCAGGAGCCAATCAGTTTCCTTTCAATAAATACACATTTTTTTAAGCTGCTTCCTATATGCCAGGCTCTGTGCTACACTGGAAATATGAAGAATTTTAAGACAGTCCTTTCTGTCTCAAGGAGCTCACAGACTAATGTGGGATTCAACAGTCAAACAACCAAATAAATTAACCATATACAGGAAATACTAGAAATAATCAACATAACGAAAGTTCCAGAAATTTTAGAAAAAGGGAAAAGCTTTCTATAGATGGTGGGATTTTAGGTGAGACTTGAAGAAAGCCAGGGAAGTCAGGTGGCAGAGATGAGAAGGGAGAATGCTCTAGGTGTGGGGGACATCTACTGGGAGAAAATGCCCAGATTTGGGAAATGGAGGATCTTGTACTAGGAACAGCAAAGAGGCCAGTGTTGCCAGATTGAAGAGTTCATCATGGGGTGAGGATAGGTATGGAAGGAATGTGAAAGTATAAAGAAACTGGAGAGCTGAGGGTGGGCAGTTTATGAAAGACTTTGAATGCCAGGGAGGATTTTATATTGGACCTTGAGTTGATAGGGAGCCACTGGATTTGATCATGTACAAAAGCAAGAGTAGGGGGAGGGCACATGGACAGATTTGTACTTTAGGAAGATGACTTTGAGAGCTGAGTGTAGGACAGACTGGAATGAGGATATACTGGAGGTGGAGATCCTAAGAACAAGGTTGTTTCAGTAGTCCATTGAGTGAATTGATGAGGTCTGCACCAAGGTGCAGTGTCAGAGCAGATAAGGGGGTGTATAGGAGAGTTATTACAAAGGTAAATTTGATTTGGCAACATGTTGGTCAGGGTGGTTGTGAGAAGGTCAGAAGGATGACACTTAGGTTGTGGGGCCTGAGTGCCTGGGAGGATGGTGGTACCATCAATAGTAATAAGGAATTTTGAAAGGTAAGACTATTGAGGGAAGGGGGATAGAAAGAGTTCACTTTTAGACATGTTGAATTTAAGATCTCTACAGGACATCAAGTTGGATATCTCCAATAGGCAAACTGGAGATTCAAGACTGGAGGTCAGCAGAGAGGTTGGAATTGGACATGATGTGAGAATCATCTGCATAGAGATGATCATTGAATATGTGCAAACTGATGAGAGCACCAAGTGAAATAGTAACGAGATAGAAGGGAAGGCAGCCCAGAACAGAGACCAGTGGGACACACATGGTTACCAGTCATGACCAGGATGAAGACCCAGCTAAGGATACTGAGAAGCAGCGGCCATGGTGAGGTGCTTGGGGGCTGGTGCTGTCTTTTACATTACTTTGTATTTCCAGTGCTTACTACAGTGCCTGCCACATAACAGGCACTTTATAAATGTTTGTTGACTGATTAAAAGGAGATCCTGGAGAGAATAACGTCACAAAAACTTGAGAGATACAAGTATCAAGAGAAGGGTGAGTAATAGCATTAAAGGCTTCAAAATGATCAGGGAAAAGTGAGGATTAAGAAAGAACATTAGATTTGGCATCTAAGGGATGGTTAGCAACAACAATGAGAGAAATTTCAATTGAAATGATGAGGGCAGAAAGTAGATTGTATAAAGTTAAGAAGAGAGGGGAAAATAAATAGAAGTGACTATTATGAATGGTCTTTTTCCAGGAGTTTATCCTTAAAAGGGAAGTGATATATGGCATGATAATTAGAGGGGATGGATGGATCTGGGAAGAGATTGTTTTAAGGATGGGGGAGACATAGATATATTTGTAGGCATGGAGAAAGAGCTAGTACACAGGGAGAGTTTGAAGTGACAGAATGGGGATGATAAATGGAGCAGTCTGCTGGAGGAAATGGGCTAGAAGGGGACCAGTTGTGCAGGTAAAGATGGGTTTGCCTAAATGAGGAATAGGCAAATAATAGAGATGTGAGACAAAGGTGGAGGAGGAGACAATGGCAGAAGGCATCTGAATGATGTGAGAGGAAGAAGAGGGGAGAAGAAGGAGTTCTCAGGGAATGACCTCAATATTTTCAATAAGATATGAGGCAAGGTACTCAGCTGAGAGGGTGGGTGCAGGAAAGAGCCATGGGAGGTCTCAGAAGGGGTGAAAATTTTCTGAAGATCCATTGTGCTGAGTGGGATAGTTTGTTAATTAGAGAAGTTCAAAAAAATTGTTTTGGGGCTCCAGGAGTGGCTTTGTCACCTTTGGGGGAAAACTAATGACTGTATTAGTAGGGAAGGAAGAGGCATGCATCAAACCCATGTTGTGGAGAAATAATGGTAGACATTAGTCCTATCACACAGGACTTGGAATTGAAATTTTAAAATGTTTTGGTGAATTTGACACCAGCATTTTATAAATTCACTGTCAATGGTTTTCAGATCGGGAAAAGGAAGTGAAATGACATTTGGGGCCATGCCTTTCATTCTTCTGTTAACATAGCAAAGCAGCTGTGGGAAGAATGAGGTTTTCTGGAAGTGATCTCCCTGGATCCAAGTTTTGTAAAGCTTCTGTCTTTTTTGTTCATTGATGATGATGACAGATGATTAGTGTTGGTTTGGGTGTGTCTGACCATGATTGGGTGGTTTTTCAGTTGCAACTGACTTCTTGAGTCAGGGTTTTCTTGGAAAAGATTCTTTTGTGGTTTGCCATGTCCTTCTCCAGCTCATTTCACAGATGAGGAACTGAGACAAAGAGGGTTAAGTGACTCGCTGTGGGTCACATAGCTAAGTGTCTGAGACCAGATTTGAACTCAGAAAGATGAATCTTTCTGACTCTAGGCCCAGCGCTTTATCTACTGTGTCAGCTAGCTGCCTGTGGTTGTGCTACTATGTCCTCATGGTGTCCCTCTGATGCATATATGAGTATTACAAGATTAGGTGGTTTACTGAGAAGATATGTGGCAGAGCTTTCCAGGGTCTTTGGTGCTGAAGTGATTCTTTTTTTATATTTGTTGATATCTCATCTAACCTAAACTGTTGTGTAAATCCTTGATAACTCATTTCAGCAACAGGTCAAACTGGGATAAAGACTCCTCACATTAGAGAGAGAATAGGATGTAGACAGGAAACACCAAAGAATTCAATTCAGGACAATAAGTGGCTGTTGAATGTTCAGAAGGCAAAATTGGATAATTTTTGGAAATGGCTTTTTTTTGACATTTAAAAAAGAAATTTACCCTTCATTCTTCTGGTCTTAGAACATCTAAAGAGAGAAGGATACACTAGTGACATGAGAGTAGAAGAAGTAGCAAAATCTAATAGATATACTACCTGGTTCTGAATAAGGAAAATCTGGGTTCATATCCTACCTTATTAGCTGTGGACATTTACCAGCTGTGTGACTTCAGACAACTCCCATCAGTATTCTGAGGTTAAGTTTTTTTTTCTTCTGTAAAATGAGAAGGTTCAATTAGTTGACTTTTAAGGTCCCTTCCAACTCTACGTCTCTGATCCTAACTGTGATTTGGGGCAAGTACCTTTACCTCCCAGGGCTTCATTTTCCTCTGTAGCTTAAGAGGGTTGGGCTAGGATTCTGAGTGTTCTTTGAGCTGGAAATTTAAGTCTATGATCGTGGGGATCCATCTGGTGACTTGAGGTAAGGATTGGGTGAAGAGGGAATTGAGGCAACATATAGAGAATCCATATAAGAGACTTGAAGGAGAGGCTTTGTTCAGCATGGAGGCATTGGTCAAATGGCAAGGATAGTGGGACATGGAGTTAGAGGAGCCATATTGGAGTCCCAGCTCTATTACTGTTACAAAGACTACACCTAGAGTCTCCCTCTATGTCTGCTTTTTATGTATACCAAGGTTAATTTTTCTTTTACACCATGCTTGGGCCTCCCTGATTTGACACTTGTAAAGTCTTGAGCAAAATTTGCTACTTATTTAACAAATGTCCTTTATGGCTAAAACCAGTCATTTTCTTATGCATATTTCCTCCACGTTTCTCCTTGTCTGTGGGCTACATTAATGCTTTGCCTGGTTCATAGCCTTTGGGTTTGGTTGCATGCCCATTTACTTGGATTCACCTGCTCGGTGAGCCTCTGACATGGCTGCCTTTCTTTCATCCAAGTAGCAGAGCATGGTCATTGGTCTCCCCAGCTTCATGGTGCAGAGTGATCTGGGAGGCAGTCTTTGGGCTGAATCTAGACTCTCCACCTGGCATCTGTATCTATTGAGGGGGATGAGTTACCTAAGGTCTCCATGCTCTAGGTAAGTTTCTGAGAGTAGAAATTTCAGGCAGAGGTGTCAATAGAGAGATTTTTCTTCTCTGGGAGTCCCCTACTGCCCTCAGGTGTCCAGTCCCTATTGCTACAGCTGTCTGATCAAGATGACATCTCCGCCTCCAAGGGCCCCTGACTAGATGCCTGGGCCCACTCAGGGGCTCTGGGTCCCCTAGGCGATGCTCCTCGTGGGTAGGGAAGCATACTAGAGCCTGGGAGGATCCTCAGCTTTCTGGCTCAATTCTTCTTAATTGGAGAGGAGAGTTGCCCAACAGTAATTGCCTCCAGTTTCCTCCAGTTCAGGCATGGTCAGGAGCAGACATGCATGCATGCCTGGGTGCCCCTCTGTCCCTCCCAGCCCCTGGCTTGATTTTGTCTCCTCCTGCCTGGAGAAAGGAGGCTGAGACTGGCCTTGCCCCAGACCAAATCCCATTCAGGGACTGATGGTCTGCTGCTGATGCGGCTACTGTGCTATTCCCTTATGTGGAGCCCAGGACACACCTCCCCTCCACCTCTCCCCCCTCCACCTCCTGGTTTTCCATGGCTGACTGCAGACAACCCCAAGCTGAGCCCAGTTACTGAACCCTCCCACACACACCAGAGGCACTGCAGTCCCCTAGTTTCACCAGGCTGGGTGATTGGACTTGAGAGAAATGACTTAAGAGGGAGGAATCCCTACTTTTCTGACATCACAGAACTCCCTCCCCTCTCTTCTGCCTCCTCCCACTGCTCTAGGTGGAGACTAGCCCTGCCCCTACTGTGATGTCACCACACCAGCCCTTCCTACTCTTTACCAAAGTCAGCCCTCTTTGTCTCCAGAAGAGGAGGGGGATGAGGAAGAGGTGAAGAAGGAGGGAGTTCTCCTTTACTCTGAGTCTAGGGGGGGTGGTCTATTAGCAGCTGAAGATCTGCCTGCCCCCGACCCCTGGATCCTAGGAGTTCCTACACTTTTTTATATAGGTGTGTATGAGGTAAGCTACCCTCTCCTCCACTGCTCCTCCTGCTGCCCATCTGCATCCCCCACTTTATATTCTCTTCTGTCTCCTCTTCTTAACCTCCCCCCACCACAAATTGGCTTGTCTTAGGTCCCATGGGAACGCGTGTGGGCATAGGTTGGGGTCATGGCAGTATTAATAGCTTTGTTTATGCATGTGTTGTGTGTGTAGGGAGAATCATGTGTGTCACATTATGTGTGTCTGCATGTATGTATGTGTACATGTGTATACCTGTGTCTGGCTGCTCTTCCAGGGCTGCTCCTGCCTGGGGCTTCCTGTCTCACAAGGCCTGTGTCTGGAGTTCTGGGGTTCTGGGAGCCATGGGGTGGCCTGAAGTGGAAGCCAGCAGGGAGAAGCCTTTGAGCACTCCCTCCTTCCCCTCCTCAGGTGGACTCCTTCCTCCCTCCCATTCTTGGCTTGACCTTGGGGCTGGAGAGAGAAGAGACAGTCTAGAAACTAACCTCCCCTTTCCCTTCCTCATCCTCAGAGGGAGGAGGTTGAATCTTTCCCAGGGATGGGTAGATAAATCTTTTCTGGGAGAGGTGACTTGGTCCTACAGGCAGGCAAATCCTTGATTCACTCTTTTAATTGAGCAGTGCAATTCTGACTATCATTCTGGAGGGCACAAATCTCTTTTACCTTTTCCCCATTCTTCTTAATTCCATTTCAGGTTTCCATAAAGGAATCTAAGTTACAAGAGGCTTCTCATTTGGTGGTTTTGAGTAGCCATTTATTAAAAGCATCCCATTTGGGATATTTAGTTTTCTAAACCAGCTTCAACAAAATATTTCTTAAGGTAATTTATTTTATCCAGGTCAAAAGAACCTCAAGTTGGCTAACGGTGATGGGGTTGTCTTGAGTCAATTTCTGCCAATTAGTTAAATATCTGCAGGTTTGGGACCCATAGTATAGAGACACAACCAACTGCTCTCCCCTTGGGGGGGGTAGCTTCAGCATCTTAGGAAGTTTGGTTACCTATAGGAACTTGGCTAAGATCTTACTTTATTCCAGTATTTTTTTTTTTGCAAAGTAATGTGCACTACCTGGATTAAAAACTGGGGCTTTAAGAAATCAATTCCTTACTAAACTGTAAAACCTGGATTGAGTCAGTCCCAACCAGCAGGTTTTTACTGGTCCCTGCTAGCAAGGTTTTTACTGCTTCCCCTCCAGTGGGGCTCCTGCCCTGTGGTGCCCATTCCTGGGTCTTCACCTGTGGCCATAAACCTCTGAGACAGTCTAGGAACTCTTCCCCTCCCCTTCTTCATATCATGTCTTTTGTTTGGTGTCCCATTTAATTTAATGGTATATTTATTTTTGTTCTGGTTTCAACCAGTACCTGGTGAAAGGGGCATTTCCACATACTTTGTTGTGGAACAGAAAGAGGACACTGTCCCAGAACCTGTGGATCTCTGTGATTTACAGACTGAAAGAATAAAAATGTTTTAATGTGCACTTCTCTCATTATGAGGGATTTGGAGCATTTTGTCATAGGGCTATTGATAGCTTGGATTTCTTCCTTTGAAAACTTGCTGTTCATATCCTTTAACCTATTGGGGAATGGCTGTGAATCTTAGAATTTGGAATCAGTTCCTTTTATATCTTGCATATGCAATAGTCCTTAGAGAACTTTACGGCAAAGATGTTTTCCTCACTTAAGTGTTACCCTTCTCATTTCAACTACATTCAATCTGTTTGGGCAAAAACATTTCAACTTTATAAAAGCAGAATCATCCATTTTATTTTCTGTGATTTTCTCTTTTGCTGTTCAGTCATAACCTCTCCTCCTTGCTCCTCTAATTTGCTATCAATTCCCCCTTTACAGTTAATTCATGTATGCATTTGTAGTTTAATTTGAAAGGTGGCATGAGGGATTGATGTCCTATCAAATGTCTGGCAAACTGGTTTTCTGTTATCCTGTCTGCTTTTTTTTTAATCAAATAGTGGGTCCTCCCTCCCCCACCCTAGCAGTTGCTGTCTTTGGATTTATTAAATGCTAAGTTATTTTATTTGTTCACTTCTGTATATTACATGCCTAATCTTTTGAATTGATCAGCCTCTCAATTTTTAACAAAATCCAATTGTTTTCTGGGAAGCTCTGTTCTGTGGGCGCTGATGTCAGGAAGACTCATTGAGTTCAAATCTGGCCTCACACACTTATTAGCTGTGTGACCCTCAGCAAGTCACTTAACCCTATTTCCCTCAGTTCTTCATCTGTCAAATGAGCTGCAGAAGGAAATGGCAAACCACTGTAGTATCTTTGCCAAGAAAACCTCAAATGTGGTCAAGCAAAGTCAGACAGTACTTAACAACAACAATGTTTTCATAATCACTGATTCGTGGTATAGTTTGAGATCTGCTACTGATAATGACTAACCCAAAACACTTTCTTTCCTCCTTCCCCACCTCCATTATTACCCTTGACATACTTGAACTCTTTTTTAAAAAAAATTATTGATGTTTTCTGTTTCTTACATCACCAGGGTATCCATGTATCCCTCCCTCTCCCCATCCTCCAGAGCTGTGCCATGTAACAAATAGTATTTTTTATTTTAGGGAGGAAAAAAAAAGCAAGCACAGCTGATTGATGCCTTCTGGAAAAGATATACAATGTGTAATACCTGTGGACTTCTCACCTCTTGGATGGGGTAGGGTGATCATGTCTTCTCATGTTTCCTTTTCAGTTCCACTTGTTCTTTAACATTTTGTTACAGGTACTTTTAATTTTTTGCTATGTTATTCTTTCCATTTCAATTGTTGTAATTACCTTGTATATATATATATAGTGTTTTCTTGGGTTTGCTCAATTCATTTTGCATCATGTCACAAAGATCTTCCCATATTTCTCTTTACTCTTCACACATTATTTCATAGAGAAGAGTAGTAGTATTCCATTAAGGTTCCATGCCTCGTTTACCCATTCCCCAGTTGGTGAGCATCTACTTTGTTTCCAATTCACAGCAGTTAAAAAATGCAGTTATAAATATTTTGTGGTATATGGGAACTTTTTTCTTATTTATGGCTCCCTTGGGGTGTGGAGTCTTTGTTCTAAAGATTCGAGAGACATTTTTTTGTTATTTTCTTCACATGATTACAAATTACTTCCCAAAATGGATGTGTCATTTCACAGCTCTAGCAACAAGGCATTAGTGTGTGTATATTCCTACATCCTTGTTGAGGTATTAAAAATATATTTGTGCCATAAAAGGAAATTGATAGGACTCCTTTCTTACCTTTTGTTTCAAATAGTTTATATGGTATTGGAATGAAATGGTTTTTAGATGTTTAGTAGAATTCACTTTTAAATCCATCTAATCCAGGGGATTTTTTTCCTAGGGAGCTCATTTACACCTTGTTCAATTTCTTCTTTTAAGATAGGGTCATTTAAGATTCTATTTCCTTTTCTGTTAATTTGGGCAGCTTATATTTTTATAAGGATTCTTCCGCTTCATGCAAATTGTCAATTTTGCTAGCATATGATTGGGCAAAATAACTCCTAAGCATTGCTTTAGTTTAATCTTCATTGGTTATGCATTTACCCTGTAAAAGGCAGATTTCTAACCCCAATTGAATGTGTAAATTATTCCTTCTTTGAGCCAAATCTTTTGAGAGTAAGATTCAAGCAATGCTGACCCATTCGCTTCTTTCCCTCCATTATAATAGGTCTTCTGCACCTGTAAATGTGATATAATTTACCCCATTCTTCCTCTCCCTATTCTTTTTAATTCCATTTAAAGAGTGTTCACTGAGAGTGAGTGAGGCTGTCATAGCTAGGACATAGTTGAAGTGAGATATCAAGTAAAGATTTCTCATGGCTAAGTAGAGATTTCTCTGTCCCTTACACTCCTATGGAAATCCCAACATTTATCACTGCAGTTTCAGAAGGGGTTTGGACTCTAACCCTAATTCCACCTTCAACTCCAACTGTTAGCTGCATTACTTTCATTCACGGAAGAAGCCCCTATGCTTTCCAGGGTTCTTACTGTGACTATTGATGATATTGAGGTCCTTTCGCAAGGTCAAAATGCTAGACAGACTTTTGCAGCTGCAAGAATAAAAGTGGTCCTCAGACCCAAGGCACAGCCCTTTTTATCATGTCTACTTAGGCAGATACATATGGTGTTTTGCTCTGTAAAAACTGTATTTTTCCATCTCAAATGGGATAAAATTGTGTTAGCAGGAAAGGGGAATGGAAGGGTCAAAAGATGTAGCAAGGCTGGGTCAGTTTCCAAGATATTATAGGTCTTCAATCTCTTGGTCTGTGGATGCCCAAATTTTCAAAACGGTTCTGCATTTTTCATTCCTGAAATAGTTTATTTTTTGCCAAAGATTCAGACTCCATCTGGTGGACCAATTACACTTGGCAACAATAAGGCTAGAAAAAAAAGATTGCCACAAGCCATTTCTCTTGGTGAAGACATTTGTCAAGGGTGAGTTTTGGAAAGGGAATCATGACTGGCAACTAACAAAGATGCTTCTGGATAGACAGATGAAATTCTTCAGCTGCATCCATAAGGGATCTTTTCTGAAGTGTTTGTGCCAAAATGAAGCATCGTTCCAGTCATAGAGATAATAATGATGGTGGTGATCAAAAGGAGGAGGATGTGGTCATGTGAGTGTCTTGTGATTTTTGAACTTCCTTTTGACAATGCATTGCCCTGGCCAGTTCATGAGATAAGAGCCATTACTCCCCAAATCTGACAACCAGTTATCTGAGGCTGAGTTTGTCAAAGTGAACCAGGTTGCCACAGCTAAGTTAGAGCTGAAGTGAGATTTGAAGTCAAAACTTCCAGTATGCAAGCACAGATGAGCTTGTATCCACTTGCACACTTCCCAAGTTGAAACTATCTTAACTCTTCTACTCCTTTTCCTGTCATCTCTTCAGGTCTGGCCATGCCATTTTCTTCAAGGTCCACAAGGCAAGTGTGATGACACCCATCAGTTCCATTGATGAGCCCATGGAGAGAAATGAGGCCAGCAACATGTTCTACACACAAATAGAGACCAGCTCAGAGGTATGAATGGATAGCCCTTGTCTTCTAACATAGTCCTGGCCAGTGAGAATCTTACATGTCGAGTGCTCGTTCCACATTCTTGGCATTTTTTTAGGCCTTATCCTATCCCTTATGCTCAATTCTACTGAATTGCTGCTGGCCCAAGGCTCCTTGCAAAAGACAAGCACATGAACAGATCTGGTGTCAGTTACGGCATCAAATTGACAGGCAGTTACTACATCATTTTGCCTGGTCTTTGACATTTATCATTACTAGGACTTTTCACCATGGTTTATGTGGCAGTAGGGTCTTTCCCCTGGAGCAATTGAACACAAAAATGGTAAAGCCATATTTGAAAATAACTTTCATGTTTTCATTTTGATTTTGGAAGAAACTTCTGTAGGTTGAATTTTGAAGGGCTCTTAGATGCTGGCAACAAAAATCTCTGCAAGGTTTGTTTGAATCATGCTGATGGAGTGTAAATTTTTTTTGGGGGGGAATTATTCAATGCCAACATGGTTCAGGGGCAATGAGTTTAATTAAAAGCCTGAGAGACAGTTTTTGTGTAACTAAAAATCAATTGATTGATTAGGCTAGCTGATAATCAATAAATTGATCATCAGTGGTCTCTCTTCATATCCAAAGACAAAACCATGTAGATCTCTGAATGCTTAAATACCTTTGGAAAAAGAGATGCTCCTGACTGATGAAAGTCAATGCTGATTGGTGAACAATTAATGAGGAGGCTGAGAACATGGCTTGATCATGAGACAAAACAGTGTGGACAAAAGAATTTATCTCTACCCATACCACTTTAGTTGGTTTTCTCCTTCACTGGCTGGGTTACCCTCAACCTCGATGGGGGCTGCAAGGGCATACACTTCATGTCCTAGGGCTGAAATTCACCTAGATTACATTCTGTTTGCACCTTGTAGAAGTAAGATCTTCTAGTTGACTGAGGTCCTGCCCAGGATCAAGGCACATGTTCCCTGAGGATTTGAAAATCTCATTTGTCAACAATGTTCTTCAGGTACTGACTGACCTACAAGGGTTGGTCCCTGAAGGGGAAAAGAAATAGCCTTAATCTTAATTTAATAATTAGCTATTAATATAATAGAAAAAATCACTTATCTCAGTAAGACGACGAGATTTGGAAGTAAAAAAAGCTGGATTGAAATCTAAGCCCTGCTACCAAGGACAAGAACTATGGCTGTAGCCTCATTATCAGATTGTGTGTATGCCCTGGATTACTGATTTTTTTTTTTTTACTAGTGATGGAGAGGGTAGTTAGGTGATGCAGTGGATAGAACATCAGACTTTGATCCAGGAAGATCTGAGTTCAAATCTCACCTTAGACACTTGGCCTCAGTTCCTTATCTGTAAAATGAGAACACACTGGAGAAGGAAAAAGGAAACCAGTACAATATCTTTGTTAAGAAAACCCCATGGATAAAAGTCCTTGGCATCACATAAAATCAGGCATGACTGAGCGAATGAATAATGACAAGCCCTGGGCAAATATTTACCTGAATGCTTGATTTCACACTGGCAAAGTCTTACTTGAACTTTATATTTCTCCTAATTTCCTTCAATATAAAAGTCAATCTCTTTTTTTGCATTTATTTCCTCAAAATTTTTGACTCCTTTGGTTGGGCAACATTGAAACTTTATCCACCTAACCACATTGGAGGATAAAATCAGCTCAATGCTGTCACCACTACTATGAAGGCTTATCCTGTAGGAAATGACTTTTGATATGATGAAGATATTTGATAGATAATTTTGATGTTGATGATTTAGTCTGAATTCATATTGACACTGAAATAATTCAGTACTTCCTTCATTTCATGAGTTTTGCATTTTGTTTTGTTCCATTCTGCATACTTAACAAGGAAGGAGCTGTAAAATAGGCTAAAATTCAATTTAAATGAGTCAGAGGTTTGGACACAAGATGACAGATTTGGGGGCAGCTAGGTGGTACAGTGGATAGAACATTAGCCCTGAAATCAGGAGGACCTGAGTTCAAGTCTGGCCTCAGACCAAACACTTGACACTTACTAGCTGTGTGACCCTGGGCAAGTCACTTAACCCCAATTGCCTTAAAAAAAAAAAACACGACAGACTTAAAGTGTAATATATGCAATAGCTACAAGACAGGGATCTCAATTGTATAATATAGTGCTCTCTCCTCTGAAACTGTTATTACAATGCAATATTCCATCTGTTTACAAGAAGGCACCAAAAATTGTTAAAGTCTGCAATGTCGATTTTGACCATTAGATGTCACCAAAGACCGTAATATAATAATCTTCAATAGACCTTTCTTTTCACCACCAGATGTCAGGAAAAGACTGTAACCTAATCTTCGATGGTACTAAATTGGTCAAAAAACATATATTAAAAGCCTACTGTATACCATACTCTGCTCTGGGTGCTAAGAGTCCAAAGACAAAAAAGGAAACAGTTGCTGCCTTCAGAGAAAAGTAGATCCTATTGATGGAGACCAATTCTGTATGAGAAATACAAAACTCAGTAAGCCTGGACCTGAAAAATAGGAGGAAGACAAGTCTCACCACTCCTTTCCAGAGGTGAAAGGTCCACAGGGATGGCAGCATGAATTTACTTTCTGACATTTTCCATATATTAATTCATTTTACTCAATTTTTCTTTATTTTTTTTTCTTCTGTAGGATGGTTCTTTATATATTTTTGTTATGCTGTCCTTTTTCAGTAGTGTCAGACTCTTTATGACCCTATTTGGGGTTTTCTTGGCAGTGATAGTGGAGTGGTTTGTCATTTCCTTCTCTGGTTCATTTTACAGATAAGGACTTTCCCAGGTCACATAGCTAGTAAATATCTGAGGCCAGATTTGAACTCAGATCTTGCTGACTCTGGGCCCAGAGTTCTATCCACTGAGCCACCTAGCTGCCCTGATCGCTATAAGGATCTATAGACATATGAACCATCTATTGGTCAAGGCTCTTAGAGTGACTGGGAGGGAGCAAGAGGGCTGAGCTTTCATGCAGACCCTTTCTTCCAGCAGCACTGACTGATAATTCCTTTGCCATTTTCTCATCCAGGCCCCTGACACTCTTATGTACTAACCTCTTTCAGCCTCAGTTTCCTCATCTCTAAAATGGGAATGATCCTGGCATTCCCTACCTAACAGGGCTTTTTTAAAGAAAGCACTATCCATCTGTGAGCTGTACAGAAATGTGAGTTGTTCTATCATTATTATTATCTCAAGGGATCTCTGTCCTAGAAAAAAGAGAGAAAGGAGAGGGTGGAAACTAAGAGGAAGCCTGTGCAAGGACCAGGAATGGCCAAAAAGTGAGTACCCCAAGTACAGAAAATCCCAGGAAACACTAGGCATGAGGGGAGGCTGAGCTCTAGGAAGGAGAACTTTCAAAGTGAGGTGGGACAGGAAGCCTGAAGTCTGGGCCAGCAAGAGAGGGGCAGGGGCAGGTGGGAATGGGAGGAAGAGAGGTGAGAAGGGATTTCACATACACATTTCACAAAGAAAGGAGCCAGAAAGATATGGAGAAAAAAGCCTGCCTCAACTAGAGGGGGAACATTGGTGCTACTCCAAGGCCCTTGGGGACAGAGAGCCTGCAGACATTAAACAAATGGCATCCCTCTAAGATCAGAAAGACAGAAAGGAGATCTGGCAACTAGGAGATCTTGAAGACATTGTAGAAAAAGGGCCCTACCTAAGACACAATGAATCCTCTTTATGATATCCCTGACAAGAGGCCATCCAATCTCTACTTGGAGTACTTCAATAATGGGGAACTCACTACCTCCCAAACTAGGTCATCCCATTTTGTTTCTTTTCTTTTTTCTTTTCTTTTCTTTTCTTTTCTTTTCTTTTCTTTTCTTTTCTTTTCTTTTCTTTTCTTTTCTTTTCTTTTCTTTTCTTTTCTTTTCTTTTCTTTTCTTTTCTTTTCTTTTCTATTTTTTTTAAGCTAGGCAATGAGGTTAAGTGACTTGCCCAGGGTCACACAGCTAGTGTTACATGTCTGAGGCCAGATTTGAACTCAGGTCCTCCTGACTTCAGGGCCGGTGCTCTATCCACTGCGCCACCTAGCTGCCCCCATCCTATTTTGTTAAGTTTGGTTTTTCATTATGTTAACACAAACCTGAATCCTTGTAATCAATGCGTTGATCAATCTCAGAAGTATTTATTGAGCACCTACTATGTGCCAGGAGCTTTATCTTTACCTTTTATTCTAGGTTTCTATTCTGAATCCACAACAAAGTCTAATCCCTTTGCCCTATGACAGTCCTTCAGATATATGAACACAGCTACCACTGCCTCCACTGTCTTCTCTTTTCAGAGTGAAATAACACTCACTTATAGATTCCTGGAGTTTAGAGCTATCAGCGTACAATCCCCTCTGCTTAAACTAGAGGAAACAGGCCTAAAGAGGCAGTTCAATGACTTGCTCAGGGTCACACAAGCTGTCAGGAGTTCCAGTTGGGGTCCTGACTCTACATTCATTCTACATACATCCTTCTACCACATGACCTTGCTCTTTTCACCTGTTCCTCACAGTGTGAGGTTTCCAGGCCCCTTACCATCCCTGTCTGTTAATGTCCTCCCTAAATGTGGATCCCAGAAGTAAACGTGATATTCTAGGTGTGATTGGACCAGGACCACAGAGAATTCCTTTGATTCTTGGCATGATGATTTTATCCAGCCCTGTGATATTACTAGTGTGGGGGCACTCCAGCTTTGAAAACACTGCTGCTTATGTCAATCGGTCAGGGATTACAGAGTTGTGTGGGACACAGAGGGGTTAAATGATTTGCTTATGGTCACATGGCCAAGCCAGTAGGTAGAACTTGGAGCCAGGTCTTCCTGACTTCCAGATTGGACCTCTATTGTCTACCTCAGGCTCCATTGCATGCTTGTATTAATGCAACCTGAAATCACTTTAGCTAAGACAGCTACATGGCTAGGCAAGGAGCACTGGAGAAACAGACAACAAGCACACACACACACACACACACACACACACACACACACACACACATCCACCCTTCTCCTGGTGGACAAGCAAGGAAGAGAGGGGTCAGAGCTCCAAATTTCCCACATGGGATAGAGATGCCACTCCCTTTCCCTCTGTGTCCCCTTTTGAAGACTTCAAGTCTGAGCAGCACCATCCCTCCTTCTTGCTGCCCCTCCTTAGGTATGCTGCCTCCCTTACAGAAGGGAGAAAGAGCCCCAGGGCAGCTGCTGACTTTCTACCCCTCTCACTCCCTCAATGCAAAGGCTTAGAAGAGAAATGAGAAATAAGGTAGAAGCCAGGGTCTAGGGTCTCCACCAGGAGCACAGGGAGTATGTTGAGGTTTTGAGGCTGAAGGATGAAAGTGTGGTAGGAGGAGAGAGAAAGGAAAGTAGGGAACTGTCTCTGCTGGACTGGGCTCTCTCACTTCCCTCCTACTCTCCCTCTAGCACAAAGCCACTCATTCTCACACACACCCTCCCATATACTCAAACACACACACATACACATACACACACATTCACTCACTCACAGTGGAAGACCTACACATGTTGTCTCAGTCACTCATAACCCTGTGCCTTCTAGGAGACCTCAATCTCTTGATCTGCCATGCAGCTGAGGACTTGGTCCACGTGTCCTCTGCAAACTTGAGTCTCTGATGAATTTATTCTTGTACAAAGGAGAACATAAGAGAATGACTCTTGGTCAGCAGCTCCCCATCGTAATGAAGGGTGCAAAAAGTAAGTACAAAAACAATAAAGAAAATGAAATAGTATGTTTTGATCTATATTCACACTCCATCAGTTCTCTCTCTGTATGTGAATAGCATTTTTCTGCATGAGTCCTTTGGAACTGTCTTAGACAATTTCTGAGAACTGAGTCATTCATAGTTGATCATACTACAATATTGTTGTTACTGTGTACCATATTCTCTTGGCTCTGCTTATTTCATGTTAGATCAGTTCATGTAAATCTTTCCAGGTTTCTCTGAAATCTGCTTGCTCGTCATTTCTTATAGCACAATGATATTCCATTATATACACATATCCCAACTCGTTCAGCTATTCCTCAATTAATCTGCATCCCCTCAATTTCTAATTCTTTGCTATCACACAAAGAGCCACAAATAAATGTAAATATTTTTGTACAATTAGGTCCATTTCCATTTTTTTATCTCTCTGGGATGCAGATCTACTTGTGATATTGCTGGATCAAAAGGTATGAATGATTTGATTGTCTTTTGGGCACAGTTCTAAATTGTTCTCCAGAATGGTTGGAACAGTTCACAACTATACTAGCACTGCATTAGAGTCCCAATTTTCCCACACCCCCTCCAACATTTATCATTTTCCTTTTCTGTCATATTAACCAATCTTATAGGTATAAGGTGGTAACTCAGAGTTATTTTAATTTTCATTTCTCTAATCAATAGTGATTTAGAGCATTTTTTCATATGACTATAGATAGCTTTGAATTCTTCATGAGAAAACTGCTTATTCATATCCTTTGACCATTTATGCATTACTTACAATATACATTGACAATTACTTGCACTCTTATAAATTTGATTCAGTTCTCTATATATTTGAGAAATGAGGCCTTTGTCAGGGATGTTTACTATAAAATTGTTTCCCAGCTTTTTGCTTTCCTTTTAGTCCTGGTTCACATTGCTTTTGTTTGTGCAAAATCTTTTTCATTTCATATAATCAAAATAATCCATTTTATATCTTGCAGTGCTTTTTATGTCTTGTTTGGTCCTAAATTTTTCCTTTCTTCATAGATCTGACAGGTAAACTATTCCATGCTCTCCTAATTTACTTTGCCCTTTATCTCTAAATTATGTATCCATTTTGACCTTCTCTTGGTAGACAGTATAAAATGTTAGTTTATATCTAGTTTCTGCCATGCTGTTTTCCAGTTTCCCCAGAAGTTTTTGTTCAATAGTGAGTTCTTGTCAGAAACTGGTGTCTATGGGTTTATCAAATGCTAGCTTCCCATGGTCATTTACTACTGTCTTCTGTACCTAATCTATTTCACTGATCCACTGCTCTATTTCTTAATATATATAATATATATATATATATATATATAATATATATATATATAATATATATATATTTTTTTAGTTTTAAATATTTACTTCCACAAGATTTTGAGTTCCAAATATTCACCCCATCTCACCCTTCCCCCCACCCCAAGATGGCATGCATTCTGAATATCCCTTCCCCTAGTCTGTCCTCTCTTCTATCTCTCCCCCCACTTCTCTTATCCCCTTTCCCTTCTATTTTCCTGTAGGGCAGGATAGACTTCTGTACCCCATTTCCTGTATTTCTTACTTCCCAGTAGCATGTAAAAACATTTTTTTAAACATATGTTTTTAAAACTTTAGGTTTCAAATTTTCTCCCTTCCTCCCTCCCCACACACCCTCATTGAAAAGGCAAGCAACTCAATATAGGTTATACACGTGCAGTTATGCAAAACACTTCCATAGTAGACATGTTAGAAAAACTAATTCTATTTCCCTTAATCCTATCCTGCCCTTCCATTTATTCTGTTCTTTCTTTTGACCCTGTCTCTCCTCAGAAGTATTTGTTTCTGATTACCCTCTTTCCCAATCTGCCCTCCTCTCTATCATCCCCCTGCTCTCTTGTCCCCTTCTCCCCCTATTTTCCTGCAGGGTAAGACAGATTTCCATACCCAATTGAATGTGTATTTTATTCCCTCCATAAGCCAAATTCTATGAGAATAAGATTCATTCATTCCCTCTCACCTTCCCCCATTTCCCCTCCACTGTAAGAGACTTTTCTATTTTTTTTTGTGAGATAATTTACCCCATTCTACCTCTCCCTTTCTTCTCCAAATATAATCCTCTCTCATCCCTTAATTTTATTCTCCAGATATGACCCCTTAATCTTCAACTCACCCTGTGCCCTCTATCTATCTATCTATCTATCTATCTATCTATCTATCTATCTTCTTCTATCCATATAATTTTTTCCTTCAAACCCTAATACTGACAAAGTCTCATGAGTTATAAATATCATCTTTCCATGCAGGAATGTAAACAGTTCAACCTTAATAAGTCTCTTATGATTTCTCTTTCCTGTTTAGCTCTTTGTGTTCCACTTGAATCTTATATTTCAAAGTCAAATTTTCTGTTCAGCTCTGGTCTTTTCATCAAGAATGCTTGAAAGTCCTCTATTTCACTGAATGACCATTTTTTCCCCTGAAGATTATACTCAGTTTTGCTGGTAGGTGATTCTTGGTTGTAATCCTATCTCCTTTGCCCTCCAGAATATTATATTCCATGCCCTGCAGTCCTTTCATGTAGAAGCTGCTAAATCTTGTGTTATCCTGATGGTGTTTCCACAGTACTTGAATTGTTCTTTCTGGCAGCTTGTAATATTTTCTCCTTGACCTGGGAACTCTGGAATTTGGCTACAATATTCCTAGGAGTTTTCCTTTGGGGATCTCTTTTAGGAGGAGATCTGTGGATTCTTTCAATTTCTATTTTGCCCTCTGGTTCTAAAATATCAGGCAGTTTTCCTTGATAATTTCTTGAAAGATGATGTCTAGGCTTTTTTTTGATCATGGCTTTCAGATAGTCCAATAATTTTAAATTTCTCTCCTGGATCTATTTTCCAGGTCAGTTGTTTTTCCAATGAGATATTTACATTGTTTTCTATTTTTCATTCTTTTGGATTTGTTTTACAATGTCGTGATTTCTCATAAAGTCACTAGCCTCCAATTGCTTTATTCTAATTCTTAAGGAAATATTTTCTTCAGTAATCTTTTGGACTTCCTTTTCCATTTGGCCAATTTTCTTTTTAGGGCATTTTTCTCCTCATTGGCTTTTTGGACCTCTTTTGCCATTTGGGTTAGGCTATTTTTTTAAGGTGTTATTTCCTTCAGTATTTTTTTGGGTCTCCTTTAGCAAGCTGTTGAGTTGTTTTTCATGATTTTCTTGCATCACTCTCATTTCTCTGTCCAGTTTTTCCTCTACTTCCTTTAGTTGCTTCTCAAAATCCTTTTGAGCTTTTCCAAGGCCTGGGACTGATTCATATTTTTCTTGGAGGCTTTGGATGTAGAAGCTTTGACTTTGTTGTCTTCTTCTGGTTATATATTTTGATCTTCTTTTTCACCAAAGTAAGATATTATAGCCTGACTCTTTTTGTGCTGCTTGCTCATGATCCCAGCCAATTACTTGAGTTTTAAACTTTTTGTTAAGATAAGAGTCTGCTTCCAATGTGGAGAATGTACTGTCCCAAGCTTCAGGGGTTTGTGTAGTTGTGTTCAGAGATCCTTGTAAGGACCTGTAAATTTTCAGTTCTTTCAAGGTGGCATTATAAGGGGCGAGGTGTTTACTCTTTTCCTGGCCTGTGCTGTGGTATATTAGTGACCACAAGCACTGCTTTCTGTCCTAGAACTGTGAAGAAAGTTTCCTCTTCACTGCCACTATAAGCTCCACCATGCCAGTGCTCTTCCTCACCCCAGGAATGCCGCCCAGAACTGTGACCCAGATATAAGTATGAGCAAAGGAAGAGATTCCTGCTTCAGCACTGGCAAAGAGATCCCTGAAATCCCTGTCTGATCAGCCACTGAACTCCCCCTCAGTCTATGGGCCAGAAGATCGGGAGGCAGCTGCCCCCTGCCCCCCAACCCCGGCTGCACTCTCGGGGAACTGGAGCTGCTCCCCCGTGCTTCTCTCTCAGAACCACAGAAACAGACTTTTCCCACTGACCTTCTAAGTTGTCTTTGGCATTCATGGATTGAGGAGTCTGGAAATTGCCACAGCTGCCAGCGATTCAGTCCTCTGAGGCATGCTCCAGGTTCGCTGTGGCCTGTGCGCCCAAGCCGCGCTATGCTCCTCTTCCAGCCCAGTGCAATATACCTTTCTGATCAATCATCCAGGTTGTTTTGGGCTGGAAATTTGTTTCATTCTGTCTTTTTGTGGGTTCTGTTGCTTTAGAATTTGTTTAGAGCCATTTTTTATGCATATTTGGAGAGGTTTGGGGGAGAGCTCAAGCAAGTCACTGCTTTCACTCCACCATCTTGGCTCTGCCCCCCCCAACTTCTCTATTTCTTAAACAGTACCAGATAGCTTTGATGATAACAGTTTTATAATACAGTTTACTATCTGGTCCAGTTAGTCCACCTTCCTTCTCATTTTTTTTTCATTAATTCCTTTGACATTCTACAGCTTTTGATCTTCCAGATGAATTTTGTTATGATTTCTCTAGCTCTATAACATGATTTTTAGTAGTTTGATTAGTATGGCAGTGAATAAACAAATTAATTTAGGTAGAATTGCCAGTTTTATTACATTGGCTCATCCTATGCATGAGCAATTGATACTTTTCAATTGTTTAAATGTGACTTTATTTGTGCGAAAAGTATTTTGGGTTCATGTAGTTCCTCAGTTTGTCTTGGCAGGTAGATTCCCAATTCTTTTATGTTGTCTACAGTTATTTTAAATGGAATTTTTTCTTTCTATCTCTTTCTGCTGTACTTTGTTGGTTATATATAGAAATATTGATGATTTAGGTGAATTTATTGTATATCCTCCAACTGTGCTAAAGTAGTTAATTATTTCAACTATTTTTTAGTTTATTTTCTAGAATTCTCTACATGTACCATCTGCAAAGAGTTTTGTTTCCTCACTGCTTATTCTAATTTCTTCAATTTCTTTTCTTCTCTTACTGCTAGAGCTAATACTTCCAGTACAACATTAAATAATAGTGACGATAGTGGGCATCCTTGATTCACCCCTGATCTTATTGGGAAACCTTCTAGCTTATCCCCATTACAGATGGTTGCTGATGGCTTTAGTTAGAAACTATTTCTCATTTTAAGGAAAGCTCCATTTATTCCTATGCTCTGTAGTGCTGACCCATGGTGGGAGGGGATGGATAAATTGGTGAAGAGGTCCTTAGATCATAAACTGTTGGAGCTGGGAGGATTCTTATCTAAAAGTATGGAGCTTCACTGATTATCCCACCCCCTGCAAAGTAAGTAAATACCTTCCTTAGACAAGAACGATTATTAATTGAATCAACAAATCAATCAGAACTAATTGTGAACTGGGTCTCTGCATATACCTTCTGGAATGAATCAAAAGCACTATCATAGGGGATTTGGTCAAGCCTTTAGGAACTTGTATGAAAGAGAGGAAAAAAGATAGAGATCCCTAGGGTTTGGAAGTAGAGAGGAAGAAGCAGATTCATAGCAAGCTGAGCCAAGAACTGGCAGAGCTGGGTCAACCAGCAACAGGAGAAATACAAGGTAGCACTGAGCTCTGGCAGAGAAGGAAATTATCAAAGATGGATACCAGCTCTATGAGCATCTGAAAATAGAAGACCCAGGCTGGTGCCCCCAGTGTCCCCACCTACTTGAGTCCTAAAAATAGTTCCAAGTAGAGGTCTGCTCCTTCCCCAACTTCCCCTCTTAATACCTGTCTAGTCATAGACACTACAGCAATCTGCTTTTTAGTTACACAAAGGTTTCTAGTAACCTGAATTTTGCCTTAACCACAAAGAGGTCAGAGGTTAAATAGAGACAGGCATAAATGTCAATTTAAGCAGAGAGCCTGCTAAATGTTAGCTTCTGTCTAAATGTTAGGAATTTTCCTAACCCATAATGTTTCATCTAAAAGAAATTCCTCAAAGCTGCAGAAAAGGAAACTGTGTGGATTGAGGTGGGGCATTATATTACCCCTAGGTTCACTTTAAAAATGAGCTAATGATTGTAAGATGGTATTACACTTAGATGACAGATAATAGAATATCGAAGATGGGAACATCCTTAGATCATAGAGTGGGAGATCTGGGAGAATCCAGAAATCAGAGAATATGGAATGTCAGAGCTGGAAGGGACCCTGGAATGCACAATGTCAGAGGTTGGGAGGATCATATTAGCATCACAGAATGCCATAGCTGAAAGGAACCTTGGAAACCAAAATGTCACTGATCCAGGAGAGCTCTATAGACTGTCCACACTAGAAGGGTCCTCAGCATACAGACAAATAGAGCTGGGAGGGTCTTCAGAACATGGAATATCTTTGCTGGAAGGGTCTTTGCCTAAGCCCACATGCTTTGTGCCGGAGATCTTCCCAGTTAGGGAACTGAGGTCAAGTCTATTGAAACAGTTGCCTAGGATCTTTGAAACTTCAAAGCTAATGAAGACCAAGCTCTTCCTCTCACCATCTCACCTCCGGCAGAAACTGGTCTGTGTAGGGTGCAAATGTAGTCTACTTAATCTTGGAGCTCATGAGGCCCTCCTCCCAGTGATTTTTGGTAATAACTAAATAAAAAAGCAAAACGGAATTTTTCCCTTGCAAGGTAGCAGAAATAAACACATGTAAGCCTAGCAGGGCTCAACCTTCTGCCATTGTATGATTGACTGGTACTATCTGGTTTGGATCAATCACTACAAATTATTGATGAGATGAAACATTTAGTCAATGTAAATGTGAAAGCATAAAGTGGCATTGAAGCCCCCTATGCCAAAAAGCCAACCCCTGGGCTCCAGGATGCTTGCCCCAGGCTTGTTCAAAGAGCAGGATGTAGGATGGAGGTCTCACACCTTTTCCAGTGGAAATCTAAATCAAGTGAGCCACCCCACCTAAGGTGGTATATAATCTCTCTAGAGGTAAAGTTTGGTGTCCAGCAAGGCAAGAACAGCTAGTTCCATTCAATGGTTGCCATGGTGACAGGTCGTTGCCAAGGATACCTGGAATCCTGAGTTGCTGGCATTCAGGCTATGTGTTTATCAGGCCTCCATTATGATCCTCAGGCCTGGAGGAGAGGAAAGCTTCTTCCCAGATTTGTCCTGGACTGCCACCTGGGAGCAGATCTAAATCATTAGGGGCTACAAAATATCAGGAGGTACTCTTAAATACACACCTATGTACACGTGGGCAATGTGCATGTTTTACATATTGAGAGACAGAGACCAAAACAAAGACAGACATAGAGATGTAGACACAAAGACAGGTATAGCCAGAGAAAGAGAAATACAGATGCTGACTGCATAATAGTATGCATAAGAAAACACATAAAACAAGCAGCTGTTGCTATGAGACATGCATCAGGGAAGGTGATGGCATTGTATTGACTTGTCTGGCACATGCTGCCCATCTCTCCATCAATTCCCTTTGAAAGATAATCCCCATCGCTATCTTCTTAAGCAATCAGAGCATGTCCTGAAGGACAACTGCCAGGTACCATTCCTATAATCAGCAAAATTGTCAAAGAGAGGGTTGCCATGGCAACTCCATCTTCTCAAGTTCTCATCCCATTTACATTTTCATTATGTTTGACATTGCCTTTAGATTTTTTCCAGAGAAAAATTGGTGGAGGCTATTGATTACTTAACAGCCCCAAATCCATCATCTCTTCAAGGAGAGCTCTGTATTGCCAGCCATGAAGGAATGAATGAATGAAAACAATTGTTAAGCACTTACTATGTGCAAAAAACTGTACTAAGTGCTGTAGCACATACCTCCATTGGCAGTCCCTACTTCCACTTCCTGAAGCACACAAATATATGTTGATATATTCAAAATTATTATCCCAAAAGGGTGTGAAATTTGATGGAACTTTCCTTCATGATTCAAAAGGAATGAAGGGAAGTAGGAAGGAGAAGAACAGAGCATCTAGTTTTGGAACTTGCCTCAGGGGTGCTGTTCCCCCTAATCTCCACCTTTCCTTATTCTTGCTCCACTCCTCTGCACAGCCTAACATTATGCTGAACATTCAGTAGATACTCAAAAACAAATGGTTTATGTTCTACAGCAATTTGACTTAAAATCCAATAAACAAGGAACTGCCTAACTCAGATTTTGTTTTGTCAACTCTGTTCTTCCTCAAAATTTTTGAGTCTACAGTGGTATTCCCAATTCTCCCAGCTCTTTCTGGTATATAATTGTAGTTATGACTTTCCTTTTCTCTGACTCCAACAAACCAAAAAGTTTTTGCAGGCCTTACTGTCAGGAGGCGGCTTCCTTTGGACAGTAAGAACATCTCTATGTGTGAGACATGGGTGGAAGAAGAGGTAGTGGCAGAAGGCATGTGAATGATGTGAGAGGAAGTGGAGTGGAGAAGAAGGAGTTCTCAGGGAACGACCTCAGTATTTTCAGTAAAGTATGAGGCAAAAGTTCTCAGCTGAGAGGGTGGGTGGGTGCAAGAAGGAGCCATGGGAAGTTTGAGAAGGGTTGAAAATTTTCTGAAGAGCCATTGTGCTGAGTGTGATAGTGAGTTAATTAGAGAAGTATTAAAAATTATTTGGGGGCACCAGGAATACCACTTGTTTTATATGGCCCTAGACCACAGTACCCCAATCACCTCAGCTATGGGTCACGCCTGTAACTCTCAGAGTCATCCACTCATCCCTTAGAACTTTCTGCCTGCCAAATCAGGGGGAGCATTTCCTTCTTTCCAGTCCCCTTCTCAGAAGATGTCCTTCTTAAAGTAGTCACTCTCTCAGATAGGATCTAGTGTAGAAAGATCCTCTCCTACTTCTGTAAAAATGGACAAAAACAGACTCAGAAAGTATCCTAACAAAAGTCTATATAATAAACACAAAGATCAACACTTCCTCATTAAAAAGGAGGGAGAGGATTGAGGCATGTTCTCAAAGTACATATTAAACAAATTTAAAACAGACAGAAATACAGTTGGATCAAAGAGATGTAACATTTCACCTAGCAATGTTAAAAGCAAGTTTAAAAAAATAGATACTTACCCCTGGATATGTCCAGTATATCTGAAAGTGGTCAATCTCTGGAGGAATCCTATAAAATAGCAAAGATCCAAGAGTTGAGTCCAAATACACTCCACAGGTGACATTCCACATGAATTCAACCAACTATGTGTGTGCAGAGAACCACTGAACACATGATCTAAATGGGGGTTTGTTTATACAAATGGGGTCATTATCAGCAGAATTTATAGATTTTGTTTAAGGAACCCAGATTTAGCAATCAGCTCAAACTCTGGAAGGAAATAGTAGAAACTGAGCAACACTTCACTGTGGGTTGTAAAACATTAGTATCCAACGAATACTTTGCAGGCATGAACTGGTGGCTGTAATCATTCATCAGAAGCTCAATAGCTTTCAAAAGTGTACACATAGTAATCTAATTCTAAGAATGAGTGGGACAAACAACAAATCATAGAAACAACCAATAACTTCATCCAAGAGCATGACAATGAGACAATACACCAGAACTTATGGGATGAAGCCAAAGCAGTTCTTATGGGAAATTTTATATCTCTAAATGCTTACATGAATAAAGTAGAGAAAGAGGATACCAGTGAGTGAATTGGCATGCAACTAAAAAAGTCAGAAAACAAACAAATCAAAAATCCACAATTAAATACCAAATTAGAAATTCTGAAAATTAAAGGAGAGATTAATAAAATTAAGAAAACTACTCAACTAATGAATAAAACTAAGAGATGGTTTTATGAATTAAAAAAACAATAAAATAGATGAACCTTTGGTTAATTTGATTTTCGAAAAAAAGAAAGAAGAATACCAAATTACCAGCATCAAAAATGAAAAGGACAAATTCACCACTAGTGAACAGGAAATAAAAAAAAAATAATAAGGAACTATTTTGCCCAATTGTATGCCAATAAATTTGACAATCTTAGTGAAATGGATGAATACTTACAAAAATATAAATTGCCCAGATTGACAGAAGAGGAAATAAATACTTAACCCCATTTCACAAAAAGAAATTGAACACCCCATCAATGAACTCCCTAAGAAAAAATCTCCACAGTCAGATAGATTGACAAGTGAATTCTACCAAACATTTAAAGAACAATTAATTCCAATAGTGTATAAACTGTTTGGGAAAATAAGGGAAGGAGTCCCACCAAATTCTTTCTATAATACAAATATGGTTCTGATATCTAAACTGAGAAAAGCCAAAACAGAGAGAGAAAATTATAGAACAATTTCCCTGATGAATATAAGTAAAAAAATTTTTTAATAAAATATTAGCAAAGACACTAGAGCTACTTAGGATGAGGATAACACAGTATGCGCAGTTTGGATTCATACCAGGAATGTAGTTCTGGTTCAATATTAGGAAAGCAAACAGCATAAATGACTATATCAATAAAAAATTAAAATAAATCATATGATTAACTCAATAGATGTAGAAAAAGCTTTTAACAAAATGTAGCATGCATCCCTATTAAAAATACTAGAGAGCATAAGAACAAATGGAGTTTTCCTTAAAATGATAAGTGCCATCTATCTAGAACCATCAGCAAGCATTATATGTAAAGGGAGTAAGCTAGAAGCATTTCTAGTAAAATCAGTAGTGATACAAGGATGTCCATTATCACCACTGTTTTTCAATATTGTACTAGAAATGTTAGTTTCAGCAATGAGAAGAAAAATAAATTGAAGGAATTAGAATAGACAATGAAGAAACAAAGCTATCACTCTTTGCAGATGATATGCTGGTATACTTAGAGAATCCTGAAGAATCAACTAAAAAACTACTTGAAATAACAAGTTTAGCAAAATTGCAGGATATAAAATAAATCCACATCAACCGTTTCTATAGATTACTAACAAAGCCCAGCAGCAAGAGATGGAAAGAGGAATTCCATTTAACATAACTGTAGAAAACATAAAATATTTGTAAGTCTACTTGCCATAACAAACCGAGGAACTATATGAACACCATTACAAAACACTTTTCACACAAATAAAATCAGATCTTAAAAAAAGGAAAATATCAGTTGCTGATGGGTAGGCTGAGCTAATACAATAAAAATGATACTTCTATCTAAACTAATTTACTTATTTAGTGCCATACCAATCAAACTGCCAAAAATTATTTTATAGAGCTAGAAAAAATAATAATAAAATTCATCTGGAGAAAACAAAGGTCCAGAATATCAAGGGAAAGAATGAAATGAAATACAAGGGAAGGTAGCCTAGCCATTATAGATCTAAAACTGTATTATAAAAGAGCAATCATCAAAATTTCTTGGTACTGGCTAAGAAAAAAGAGTGGTAGATACGCAAGATATAGTAGTCAATAACTATTGTAATCTGTTTGATAAACTCAAAGACTCCAGTTTCTCAGATAAGAACTCATTATTTAACAAAAACTGTTGGAAAACTGGAAAATAGTATCTAGGCATAGAGCAACATCTTATACCCTATACCAAGATAAGGTCAAAATGAGTACATGATTCAGATATAAAGGGTGAGACCATAAGCAAATTAGGTGAGCAAGGAATAGTTTACCTGTCACATCTATGGAGAAGGGAAGAACTTATGACCAAACAAGGGCCAGAAAACATTATGAAATGCAAAATTGATTATTTTGATTACATCAGATTAAAAAGGTTTTGCACAAACAAAGGTAATAAACCAATGTTAGAAGGGAAGCAGAAAGTTAGGAAATGATTTTTACAGCGAGCGTCTCTGATAAAAGCTTCATTTCTATAATATATAAAGAACTGAATCAAATTTGTAGGAATACAACTCATTCCCCAATTGATAAATGGTCAATGGATATGAACAGGCAGTTTTAGATGAAGAAATTAAGGCTTTCTATAGTTACATTAAAAAAATGCTCTAAATCACTACTGATTAGAGAAATGCACATTAAAACAACTCTGAGATGTAATTACCCTAAGATTTAAACAACCTTAAATGTTCCTAAAGTACCTTTAAATCACACCTATTAGATTGTCTAACATGAGAAAACAGGAAAATGATAAATGTTGGAGATTTCAGTTAATTGGAACACAAATGCATTGTTGTTGGAGTTGTGAACTGATCCAACCATTCTGGAGAGCAATTAGGAGCTATGCCCAAAGGGCTATAACACTGTGAATACCCTTTGACTGAGCAATAGCACTTCTAGGTCTGTATCCCAAAGAAATCATAAAAAAGGGAAAAGGACCTACATGTACAAAAATATTTATATCAGCTCTTTTTGTGGTAGCCAAGAATTGGAAATTGATAGGATGCCCATCAATTGGGGAATGGCATAACAAGTTGTAGTATGTGATTTTGATGGAATACTAGTGTTCCATAAGAAATGATGAGCAGGTGAACTTCAGAAAAACCTGGAAAGACTTACATTAACTGGTGCTGAATGAAGTGAGCAGAACCAGGAGAGCATTGTACAAAGTAACGCAACATTGTGCAAGGACCAACTCTGATAAACTTAATTCTTCTCAGCAATACAAGGATCGAGGACAATTCCAAAAAAATCATAATGGAAAATGCTGTCCATGTCCAGAGAAAGAGCTACAGAGTCTGAAGGCAGATTGAAGCATACTATTCTCTCTTGTCTCTTTCTCTCTCTCTCTCTCTCTCTCTCTCTTTTCTCTTGGTTTTTCCATTTGGTTCTAATTCTTCTTTACAACATAATTAATATGGAAATATGTTTAATATGATTGTACATGTATAACCTATATTGGACTGCATGCTGTATTGGGTAGAATGGAGTGGAGGGAGAGGAAATTTAGAACTCAAAATCTTATAAAAGTCAATGTTGAAAACTGAAAACAAATACATTTTTTTAATAAAAGTGAACAGAAGACAAACATTCATATTACAAATGGAAACTTCAATATATCCTTGGAAATTCAAAAATAAATTGCGCTGGAACTGAAACACTGTCATGGAACAAAACTATCACCCCCATCTCCTAGTCACAACATTGATCCATAAAAATTCGGGAACAATGTTTTTAATAACATACCAAGTGTTAGTAATCTCTAAGCTGCATGGATGAAAAGCTTTCAAAGTATAGAGATCTAGGGGAAGAATGAAAAACCATGTGGAAACAGCATCAGGAATATGTGATCTTCATAGCCGTGTCTCCTCGTCGAATTGTCCTAAAGATATATTCATGTAGCCTGCAGGAGATGAGTTAACATCCCTTTGATTTTACTGAGTTACAAAGAACAGTAATTCTATGCAATTATCTGAAGAACATTAAACAGAAAAGAATCAATAGCATGATATGTAAACTCCATCAAAAAGACTAACAGAGATGAATAATAATGATAATAATAATACTATCAAACTTTCTATAGTATGTCATAGTCTGAAAAGCACTTTGCAAGCATCTCATTTGAACCTTGCAACCACCCTGTAATTTATTTAGCACAGGTATTATTATCACCCCCATTTTACAGATAAGAAAATTGAGGTTAAGAGAGTCTAAGTGGCTTGGGTATTGTCACACAATGAGTATGGCAGAACTTCAATCTAGGTCTTGTGACTCCAATTCCAACTATTTATCTACTATGGCAATTTGCTAGTGGCAGGGTGGCTGGTGTTGGAGAGAATAAAATGCCAAATCCGAAATAGTTTTAGAAAGAAATTTATTAAGTCCCATGGTGGAGGAAACTGCACCAAAAAGGAGGGCATGGCTCCCCCTTCTCCAGATTCTGGAAGGTTTATATTATATAGGATTTAGACCAGGGTACCCACGCATAAATATCAGGGGCAGATGCACCCACCTCTTTCGGTGCCCAGCCCCACCCCTCCATGCCTGATCTTTGTCTTCTCCTCCCTGGAGAAAGGAAGCTGAGATCCACCTCTTCCTCAGACCAGCCCTTTCCTCCTCTGCCTTGGGGGTTGTGAGGAATCCACTTCCCATTCAAAGGCTGGTAGTTTGCAAATGCTGCAGCTACTGAAATACCCAGTTTCATAAATGGCAGTTACAAAACACAAGACATGGTTAGTAAGGCTTAATAAAATAGCATAACTGGTTTTAAACACTTTTTTCCACTGTCATTTAGTTTCAACAAAATTCCGATTAAAAATTGCTTTGTCTAACACCTTTTCCGTCTCACAATGGTCACTCAAATTTTCCAATACAGTTTAGAAATACAATAATAACACAAACAGTGTGTTTCAGATGACATTAATTGTATTTCCAAATAATCACATATAAAAATTATTGATAGAAGGTAGGGCTTACCAAGTGCAGATGCTGGTTGGCTTCTTACCTCGTACTTCCCTGGTCCATCTGCCTTTTCTTTCTTCCCACAGTTGTAGACACTGCTAAGTCTGGGGCTGCTTGCAGCTGCTGGGAGGGTGTGCAGAATGTTTTGCAGGTTGGGGAGGATGACTTAAATGCCCTACCATTCTCTGGAACTCTCTTTTCTTAATCTGATCTGGGATGAAAGGAGTTAACAGAATCTGCTAAGCTATTTATAGCTGTTCTAACTTTTCACTGTAGCCTTAACCTGGTCAAGAGCTGGGATGACAGAGACAAAGATTTAAGAATATTTTAAATTTTTACTCAAGTAAACTTCACTTCTGCATCCACTCCTTAAAAGCTTCTGTGAGAGTGAGAGCTTTGAACCTGCCAGTCAAGGTACGTGGGACTGTGGAAAAAATCCAGTGGCACCTAGTCCCTTCTCCCCCTTACTGGAGAACTCATGTCTTCACTTTTGAAGCTTCTCTTTTTCAGATCTATGCATTTTCCCAATTTATTTTAGTGTCAAATAGTATAATAAATCCTAGCTTATCTTAAACATCAAAATAGGAGAGATGACATTTCACTCAGAATGAATTCAATTACCTGGATCTATATTCCAAATGACATTACACAGAATCCAGGGTTAGGATTTTACAAATGTACCCCAATTATCACACTTAAGAGCGTGTTCTAATTTACTACCTGTCTCGGTTCCACAGTCTTGGATGGAACCCATAGCTCTCTGATTTCTTAAAATGAATAGGAGTATCTTATAATTTGGTCTAATTACCAATTTTAGCACACATAGTGATTTAAAAGTTATTTTAGAATTGATCAGTACTTTAATTTGTAGGACTGTCTAAATTCTAGCAAGATATTCCAATCACATTCAGTTACCTTTGGTTGTGTCCCAACTTTTTCCTCTTTCTGTGACCCAGGAAAGGGTTAAGTTCTAGTCCTATTACAAAGTGCAGCTTTGAAACCTACCTCTCTTTGGTAAGTGAAGTGACCCTCTTTCTCTTAGATCTAAGTGAAGTTCCCCTGTTCCTCTTTTTCCTATCTGTCCCTTCACATTCAGAACTTGACCAGAGTCCAAGAATGGAGGGAGAGAGAGAGAAACAGAGAGAGAGGAGAGAGAGAGAGAGAGAGAGAGAGAGAGAGAGAGAGAGAGAGAGAGAGAGTTTTTGTTCTCAAGAATTCTATCAATCTTTTCAATCTAGGTACAACCATCAGAAGGTTTGGTTTTTTTTCCTAGCTAGCTAGCTGCATTTTAAACCTTAAAAGGTGGCAGACTCAGATTTTCCACATAGACACAGAGAAGACAAATACAAATAGAAAGCACAGATAGTCATAACTTTTCGTGGTCCTCTAGATCATACTGAGACTAGGCCCTATTACAGCTTAGTGCTCCTGTGGGATGGGAGCTGGTACTGAATGCCAGTAAGCCTAAGGAAATCCCCCCATAGCCACATTCATCCTTTCAGTGGTCTCCCACCAGAACAGATGAAGAAAAAAATTGAGTTCAGAAAGAACTCCCCTCGAAATTCTTAAATAGAGCTTCCTCTATCTCGAGGAAATTTGTTGGCCACAAGGACTTTGGGTGCTAGGGCCCAATTGATCCAACTAAGCCTCCCTAGGTGCTTGAAGGACCTCCCAGCTAAGAGATGGGGAAAAAATGGTCTTACCTTTAGATTCGAGGGGGTCTGAATCAGGCATTCTCCTCTATGCGTGTGGGGTCAACCCAGGGATGCCAAAATTGTTGGTTTTCATGTTGTGTTGTGGCAGAACCATCTCAGAGAATTCAGAGTCAGACCACCTCTAATCCAAGTATAGGCATTTACTGGAATGGTGCCTCCAATGGGCAGAATTCCAAAAGGAACCAGCAACATATTAAGACAAGATGGATTTTTTTTTATAGTGTAATGGTGCTGACCACACAACAGAAACTATGAATATTAAAAAGGCAGAGGTGGTTTGTCAAGGGATTAGGTAATGGGGAGGGGTCCCTTCTATGGTTTGGTGATCAAACATCCTGGTCGTACTGCTTTCTGATTGGCTAGCTATTGTGGTCCTGTCTGGTCAGGATTGATATTTAGGTATTGTGGTACAGTCTTGGGCTAAATGGAGGATGTAATTGTTGTTGAGTACAAGGACACACATTTTTAAATATATGAATTGGATCTGGGGGCAAGTGGCTTAGCTAGGGGCAGTGGCTGTATTGAGAATGGGGGCAGCCTTATTAGGATTCCATTATACCCACACATAAGCAGTGGGAGCAAATGCATGAGCCTCCCTGGTTGCCCCTCCCCTATCTCTCCTAGCCCAGCCTTGCCTGATCTTTGTCTCCTCCTGCCTTGAGAAAGGAAGCTGAGACCCGCCCCTTCCCCACACCAGCCCTTTCCTCCTCTGCTCTGGGAGTTATAAGAAATACAAGTCCCATTCAAGGGCTGGTGGTCTGCAGATGCTGCTGCAGCTATTGTGCTCTTCCCTTTTGTGGTGCCCAGGACAGCCCTCCCTCGACCTCCCACTTCCCCTCATTACCCTCCCCCTCCCAGTTTCTATAAAAGGGCTGACCCTCAACAACCCCAAAATGACTCAGCTGCTGCACCCCACTTCCAGCCGCAACAGCCTGCCCTCAGGAACCTGAGACCCTGGTTAGCACTGGGCCCACCTCCAGGTGGAGGATGCACTATGCCCCCCTCCCCTAATCAGGCTGGTTGATGGGGGCTGAGAGAAATGACTGGGGGAGGGGCTCACCATTGTTCTGGGCCTGATGTCACAGACAACCCTCCCCTCCTCCCTTCCCCCACCTCTCTGGGAGGAGACTAGCCCTGCCTTGAAGTGATGTCACAGGGCCTGCCCCTTCCCACCCTCTATTAAGCATTAAGTGGAGGATGATATGAGTGGGATGAGCAGCTCCAGGTCTGCATGCCCCTCACGCACTTTCCTTCCCCTTCCCATCCACACCCTGCCCCTCCATTACTCCCATGTTACTCCCATCTTCCAGACTGACTGCTCATGAGGGTACTGATAGTGCTTAAGTGTCTGTGAATGAAACAAGTGCACCCCTCTCCTGCTCCTGCCTCAGCCTCTCCATTTCTTCTCCTTATCTTTTCTTCCCTTCTCCTCCTCAACCTTTTCATGAAGCCAACCCCGCTCCAGCTGGCTTCACTTAGTACATTGGAGGATGTGTGTAAGGCTGGGTGGAAGGTCCTGGAAGTATCAATACCTTTCTTTAGGCATGTGTTGTGTATGTAGGTAGGATCATGTGTGTGTGTGTGTGTGTGTGTGTGTGTGTGGTGTGTGTGTGTCTGTTTTTTTGTGTGTATGTGTATATATGGCTGTGTATATGTTCAGGGATGAACCTGTGTCCTCCAGGGCTACTCTTGCCTGGGAATTCCTGACTGCCCAGAACTTTGTCTGGAGGTTTGGGGCTTGGGGGTCATGGGATTTGGTGGGATGTGGTGGGGGCCAGCAGGGAGAAGCCTTTGAGGACACTCCCTCCTTCTTCTCCTCAGGTGGACATTTCCATCCTTTCTTCCTCCCTTCCATCCTTGACTTGGTCTCAGAGCTGGGGAGAGAAGAGACAGTCTAGGAACTCTACCCCTCCCCTTCTCCAGATCATCTATTTTCTTTGTTGGCCTTTAATTATATGGTATATTTGTTTTTTGTTTTGGTTTGAACCAGAACCTGGTGAAAGTGTTGTTTCCATGTACCTTGTTGCAGAAGAGAAAGAGGGGATTTTCCCTGAACCTGCAGACCTCTATGATATACAGACTGAAAGAAGAGAGTTGTTTTAATATACACTTCTTGAATTATGAAGGATTTGGAGCATTTCGTCATAGGGCTATTGATAGGTTGGATTTCTTCCTTTGAAAACTTCCTGTTCATATCCTTTGACTTACTGGGATATGGCTCTTAATCTTAGAATTTGGAATCAGTTCCTTTTATATCTTGCATATGCATCAGTCTTTAGAGAACTTTAGTGCAAAGATGTTTTTCCTTACTTAACTATTACCCTTCTCATTTTAACTTCATTTATCTGTTTGCGCAAAAGCATTTCAACTTTATAGAAGCAGAATTATCCCTTTTATTTCTGTGATCCCCCGATGGCTTGTTCTGTAATGACCTCTTCCCCTATCTATAGATGTGAAAAGTAATTTCCTCCTTGCTCCTCTGATTGGCTATTTATTCCCCCTTTACACCTAATTCATGTATCTATTTCTAGTTTAATTTGACAGGTGGTATGAGTTATTGATGTCCTATCAAATTTCTGGTAAACTGTTTCCCCTTATCCCATCTGTTTTTTTAATCAAATAGTTTGTCCTCCCCTGCCCCCCACCCCTTCATCTTCTGTCTTTGCATTTATTAAACATTATTTTATTTGTTTACTTCTGTGCGTTGCATACCTAATCTTTTGTATTAAGCAACTTCAATTTTTAACAAGTTCAAATTGTTTTCTGGACAGCTAGGTATCCTTTGGGCCTGAAGTCAGGAAGACTCATCTCCTTGAGTTCAAATCTGGCCTTAGACACTTACTAGCTGTGTGACTTTCAGCAAGTCACTTAACCCTGTTTCCCTCAGTTCCTTATCCATCAAATATGCTGCAGAAGGAAATGGCAAACCATTCCAATATTTTTGCTAAGAAAACCCCAAAATGGGTCAGAAAAAATCAGACAAGATAAAACAACAATGACAAATGCTTTCATAATCACTGATCTATAGTATAGTTTGAGATCTTCTACTAATAATTACTAACCCCAATCTCCTTTCATTCCTTATTCTCCACCCCATCATTTCCCTTGAGATATTTGGCCCCTTTTAAATAAAATTATTGATGTTTTCTGTTTCTTACATCACCAGGGTATCCCATGTATCCCTCCCTCTCCCCATCCTCGAAGGTCATGCCTTGTAACAAACTGTATTTTTTTTTTGGTTTTGTTTTAGAGAGGAAAAGAAATGCAAGCACAATTGATCAATTCATTCTGGTAAAGGTGTGCAATATGTAACACTTATGGACCTCTCTCCTCCTGGATGGTGTAGGGTAATGGTGTCTTCTCATGTTTCCTTTTCAATCTTATTTGATCTTTAACATTTTGTCACTGGTATGTTTAATTTTTGTGCCATTCTTTCTATTTAAATTGTTGTAGTTACTGTAAATATATATACACACACTGTTTGCTTGGCTCTCCTTAATTCACTTTGCATCAGTTCACAAAGATCTTTCCATACTTCTCTGTAGTCATTACACATATTATTTCTTACAGCATGGTAGCAGTATTCCCTAAAATTTATGTTCCATGCCTTGTTTAACCATTCTCCAGTTGATGAGCATCTGCTTTGTTTCTAATCAATAGCTGTCTCAAAAAAAGGGTGATTATAAATATTTTGGAATATATGGGGTCTTTTTTCTTATTGATGCCTTCCTTGGGCTGTAAAGGAGTCCTTGTTTTAAATGTTTTGGACATTTTTATCACTTTCTTTGCGTAACTCCAAATTATCTTCCAAAATGGATGTGCCCTTTCTCAGCTCCCCCAAGAACGTATTAGTGTGTGTATATCCTCACAAACTTGTTTAAGTATCAAAACCATATTTGTGCCATAAAAAGAATTTGATAGGACTCCTTTTTTTCCTGTTTTTTCAAATAGTTTATATACTATTGGGATGAAATTTTTAAAAATGTTTGGTAGAATCACTTTCAAATCCATCTAGTCCTGGGGATTTTTTTTCCCTAGGGAACTCTTTTATGCCTTGTTCAATGTTTTCTTTTAAGGTAGGGTTATTTAAGTATTCTATTTCCTCTTCTGTTAACATTGGCAGTTAATATTTTTGTAAGTATTCATCCATTTCATGTAGATTGTCAGTTTTGCTGGCAAATGATTGGGCAAAATAACTCCCAAGCATTGCTTTAATTTCATCTGCATTGGTTATGCATTCACCCTTTCATTTTTGAGACTGGTAATTTGATTTTCTTCTTTCTTTTTGTTAATCATGTTAACTAATGGTTTATCAATTTTATTAGTATTTTCATAAAGTCAGCACCTACATTTACTTATTACTTCATTTTTGAAAAACTTTCTTAAACTCAACTTTGATTTAGTGGTTTCCATTTTGATATTTAATTGGAGATTTTTCATTTGTTCTTTTTCGACTTTTAAAAAGTTCATGCCCAAATCCTTGATCTGTTCTTTCTCTCTTTTTTTATTGATGTAAGTATTTAGAGATAGAAATTGTCTAAGTACTTCTTTGGCTACATCCCACAAATTTTGGTATGTTGCCTCATTGTGGTAATTCTCTTTAATGAAATTATTGGTTGATGCTATGATTCATTCTTGGACCCACTCATTCTTCAAGATTAGGTAACTTTGTTTCTAATTAATTTGTAATTTATCCTTCCACATCTTGGTAATTTATATTGCATTGTGCTCTGTAAAAGCTGCATTTAATTTTTGTATTCTTCTCCATTTGGATATGAGATTTTTATGAGCCAGTATATGTTCATTTTTTGTCAAGGTGCCATGTATGGCTGAGAAAATGTTATATTCCTTATTATTTCCATTCATTTATCTCCAGAGTTCTATCATATCTAACATTTCTAATGTTCTTTTCTTCTCCTTAACTTCTGTTTTATTCATTTATGCATTTTCTAATTCTGAGTGAGGAAATTTGAGGTCACCCCTTACTACAGTTTTACTGTCTATTTCCTTCTGTAAGTCATTTAACTTTTCCTTTAGGAAGTTGGATGTTCTGCCATTTAGTACATATTTGGCATATACTGATATTATGTTATTGTCTATGATACATTTTGGCAAGATATAATTTTCCTGCATATCTCTTTGAATTAGGACTATTTCAGCTTTTGCTTTATCTCAGATAATGATTCCTTCCCTTGCCTTTAATACTTTAGCTAAAGCCTAAGGGTGTGTGATGTGGGACTTGGGGGAGTGGATTGTCTGAAGCTTTAGGCCTTTTCACTCTGCTGTTTTTTGAAAGATTTTGGTGGTTCCAAAGTGATGTGATTTGGGGAGAGGTTTGGTCACTGCTTTCCTGGTGTGTGCACAGGAAGAACTCTTAATCCCTTGGGACTGCCATCAATACTGCTCCACAGGGTCCCTACTCCCTTTTGACTAGAAGTGACACTACCCCTCAGGACTGTTTCCTTGGGATTGGAAGTGATACTGTTCCTCAGGGTCCCTGCTCCCTCTTGTAGAAAGTGCTCCTCTCTTTTCTTGAACTGTGACCCAGAAGTCTGTATAGGCAATGGAATGTCCAAACATCTTCCAATCTTGTGTCTAGTGCTAGCACAGGGGTCTCCATAATCTCTCT
Organism: Phascolarctos cinereus; assembly: GCF_003287225.1. NCBI lineage: Eukaryota > Metazoa > Chordata > Mammalia > Diprotodontia > Phascolarctidae > Phascolarctos > Phascolarctos cinereus. The sequence goes on along the minus strand of NW_027556069.1, from coordinate 1,500,316 downwards.
CTAGCCAGTTGCTAGGTCCCATTATTGTTTCTGGCTTGAGAGCTCTTAAAGCTACTGCTGCTTCTGACTACTAAAATTAATTATCTGAAATAGAAAATAATCCTGAGGTACGAAATTTCCAAGTAAATAAATAAGGATTTCATAGTAATGGTTGACAGTTTCCCCTTCGGTCAGGTCAGTGAATTACTCAGTAATTAGTGACAAAGGCGTGATTTATAGAGCTTATTTTTGTAACAGAAAAGTGGAATGAAAATTACATCAATCTTAGGAAACTTGTTTGTAACATAATTCAGTTGGACAAAGCAGTTCATCAGACTACTTTGCTTCTCCCAGGCTTTCTTAACCCAAATTTGTACTGTTGGCAACATTTAGCTGTCAAAGTGAGATTGCCCCAGATGTCCTTGGCCCACAGCTGAAACATTTTTTTAACCAGAAAGTTTCCTTTCAAGGGGCCTTTAGTTTGAACTAAGGCTGGGAAAGAGGAACTTATGTTTTGTAGTTAGCAGTCATCCCCTATCCCCCATCCTGCACTTACCAGAAAGGGAAACCCAGCCTTAGAAGATTACACTACTCAACTCATACTTAAGCTCTAGCTGAAGAAAAATAAGAGAGCTTATCAACTGAGATATGGGGATGCCAGACATGCAGATAAATGGGCAGAGCAAGAAGTGTCTTCTCTCAGCATTGGAGGTCTCCGCACATCCAAACCCTTTTCTTTCCTCCTTCCCACATCTCCCACCTTTTAGATTCTTGACCTCATTTAAAAATTTTTATTGATGTTTTCTCTATCTTACATCATAGTATCCCATGTATCCCTTCCTCTCCCTCTCCTCCTCCCTCTGATCCATGCATTGTGACAAATGATATTTTTTGTCTTAGGAAGGAAAAACACTCAATAAAACTATATAGTAAACAGGAGAAAAGAGAGTTGTGACAGGAGACAATCTCCCTAAGAACATTCCAGTTACTACAGGCTTGCTTTCTATGAAATGCGTTAAGGGAAAAAATGGATATTTAATATTTAATGAAATGTTTAATGATATATAATGATATAAATAATATTTAATGAAATAGAGGCTTCTGAAGCATTCCTGATGAAAAGAGAAGAGAAAATGAGTTTCAAATACAAGACTCAGAAGAATCATTAAAAGTAAATATGAAAGAGAAATCATAAGCAACTCAATAAGGTTAAAGTGTGTACATTTATGTAAGGGAAGATGATACACATACCTTCTAAGAATTTTATCATTATTAGAGCAAGTAAGGATTCTGCATAGAAAGAAAATTTTAGGGTGAGCCAGTTAGGTTGGGATGATATAAAATAAATGGACAGGTAAGATATATAAATGCCCTGGGAGAAGGCAGAGTGGAAAGAAAGAATGGGGAAAATGATCTCACATAAAATAGGTGTGGAAGGAAGAGCTTGTACCCTAGAATGGAAAACGGTAAGGGGAGAGTGGCCAATGCTTAAACCTTAGTTACAATTAAATTGGTTCAAAAAGGGAAAATATCTATATCTATATTTATATGTGTACCTATATGTACTTACTCAATTGGTCATAAAAATCTATCTTACCCTAGAGGTAAGCAAGAGAATGGAAAAAGAGAAACAAAAAGTGGTGATGAAAGAATGGACAGATAAAAGAATACACTGGTTATATGCAAAACAGAAATTAGAGGAGGGACAGGATAAAAAAAGGGAGAGAAGGAGAAACAGAAGAAAATGGGAAGGAGGGAAAGGAATAGTTAGTAATCTTAACTGTGTGAATGGGATGAAGTCACTGATAAAATGGAAGCAGGTAGCAAAATGGCTTAGAAACTAGTATCCAACAATAAGTAGTTTTTTTTTTACAAGAAACACACTTGAAACAAAGAGAGAATCACAGAGTTAAAATAGGAGGCTGGAGCAGAAATTGTTATACCTCAGCTGTAGTAAAAAATGGAGGGGTAGCAATCATGATCTTAGACAAAGCAAAAGTGAAAGTAACCCTATTAAAAGTAGTAAGCAAAGAAACTACCTCTTGTTAAAAGGAATGACAGAAATGAAGCAATATCAATAGTAAACATTTATTTGGGAAATGACATAGGATTCAAATTCTTTAAGGAAAAGTTAAATGAATTACAGGAAGAAATAGACAGTAAATCTATATGTGGGGTATGTCAACTTTCCCCTCTGAGAGGTAGATAAATCTAACCTCAAAATGAATAAAAAAGCAGTTAAAAAGAGTAATAGAATTTTAGAAAACTTAGATACGAAAGACCTCTGGAGAAAAATGAATGGGAATAGAAAGGAGTACAGACAGATGTTGCTTTATGTAAATTCACATTATGCAAATTGGACTTTATGTAAGGAATTCTATAAGAAATCTGCATTCTAAAGAAGCATCTATGTAAACTTTCCCATAGCATACTGGAATCTCTTTCTGTTCTTGCCTCTCAACTTGGCGATGACTCCCTACCACCACCATCCCTCCCCCACCCAGAAAAAGCTAGAAAAAAAATCTCCAAGTGAAAGCAGAAGCATAGACCTGCAGAGAGACAGCTACCACTACTGCTGGATTGGAGCTTGGCTTAAGACCTCCAATGCTGAGAGAAGAGACCTTAGTTTCAATCTGCCCACTCACCCGAGTGTTTGGTCCCTGCATTTTGGTATTTTGTCCATCCACATTGGGGTACTGTGTGTCTGTCCCTGGTCCCCACCACATGTAGCCTGTCCTCTCCTGAATGTTTCCATATCCGGCCTCCATGTGTCTGTCTGCCAGTGTGTTCTTCCTTTCAATTCCAGCCAGGACCTCATGTGGCTTGCCCCACCAGCCATGTGTTCCTCCTCCTGTTTTTGCTTCTCTGTGCCCAGCCCCAATGTGTCCTGGAACCATGATCTGGTGTCTACTCCATGGAGGTGCAGTCCCCTTCCTGCCTCCCTCCTGCCCTTTTCCACATCCATGGGTAAATTCACATTACATAAAAAGTCTGCAGTATGGTCCACTTATGTTGTTGGGGTTTTTCAAATATTTATTTAGTATTTTATTTCTCCTTAATTACAGGTAAAAACAATTTTTAACATTCACTTTTACATTTTTGAGTTCCAATTTCTCTCCTCCCTTTCCATTCCCCAACCCCCCCCATTGAGCAGGCAAGCAATTTTATATAAGTTATACATGTGTACTCATGCAAAACATATTTCTATATCTGTCATGTTGTAAAAGCAAATGTAGAGCAAAACAAAACAAAAAAAAAGAACCCTCAAGAAAAATAAAGGAAGTTAAAAAAAAGCATGCTTTGATCTGTATTCAGACACCATCAGTTCTTTATCTGGGGATGGATAGCATTTTTCATTATAAATCCTTCAGAGTTGTGTTGGATATTTGTATTGCTGAGAATAGCTAAGTCATTCACACATGATCATCTTATAATATAGCTCTTATTGTGTACAGTGTTTTCCTCATTCTACTCATTTCACCTTCCATTTGGTCACATAAGTCTTTCTAGGTTTTTCTGAGAGCATCCTGAACATTATTTCTTACAGCATAATAGTTTTCCATTGAAATTATATATCACCACTTGTTCAGTCATTCCCCCAATTGACGGGCATGCCCTCAATTTACAATTCTTTGCTGCCAGAAAAGAGCTGCTTTAAATATTTTTGTACGTATAGGTCCTTTTTTTTTCTAAATCTTTTTTGAGATACAGACCTAGTAGTGATATTGCTAGGTCAAAACATACTCCTGGTTTTATAGCCCTTTGGGTATAGTTCCAAATTGCTCTACAGAAGGGTTGAATCAGTTCACAACTCTTCCAACAGTGCATTAATGTCTCAATTTTCATTTTGGTTTGTAAATATTATCTCTTCAAATCTTACAAGTGTTCTATTACATTGTGATAGCAGGAAGCTACCATCCATGGGCCAAAAGATGTAGCAAGGCTGGATCAGTTTCCAGAATGCTCAGGCAGTCAAATCTTGGCTCTCTTGCCCTCTGAATCTCTGACTGTTCAAAAAGAGCCCTGCATTTCTCATTCCTGAAATGGTTTCTTTGTCAAATATTCTGACTCCTGCTTGTGGACCAATTTCATATGCCAACCGTTAGACTTGAAGGAAGATTGTCACAAATCATTTCTGTTAGTGAAGACACTTCTTGAAGGTGTTTTTTTTTTAAAGAGAATCATGACTGGCAATTAGAGAATGTGCCTTTGGAAAGACAGGTGAAATTCTTCAGATGCTCTCCTGACAGAGTTTTGCTGAAGTGTTCATAAAAAAGTAAGTATTGTTTCTAACATAAGGATTACAGTGATGGTGGTGATGGTTAGTAAGTGATTGTGTCAGTGTCTTGCTCTTTTTTGACTTCCTTTGATACCACATTACCCACAGGGGTTTAGAGACATTGGCCTGGGCATCAGAAATCTTGACTTCAAATCTTATTTCAGTTATCTTCTAGCTCTGGCACCCTGGCTCCTTCCCTTTGAAGAGAAATAGCCTCAGATAACTCATTTGTCAAATATGCGGAATAATGGCTCTTACCTCAGTGGATGGCTTGGGCAATTCAGTGTCAAAGGAAGTAAAAAAATCCATATCAGGGGTGAAACGAGGATGTCCATTATCACCACTGTTATTCAATGTTGTACTAGAAATGTTAGCTTTAGCTATAAGAGAAGAAAAAGAAATTGAAAGAATTAGAATAGGCAATGAGGAAACAAAGCTATCACTCTCTGCAGATGATGTGATGGTATACTTAGAGAATCCTAGAAAATCAACTAAAAGCTACTTAAAACAAGTAACAACTTTGGCAAAGTTGCAGTATGTAAAATAAACCCACAGAAAGCATTGCATTTCTGTATATTACTAACAAAGGCCAGCAGCAAGAGATAGAAAGAAAAATTTCATTTAATGTAACTGTAGACAATATAAAATAGTTGGGAGTCTACCTGCCAAGACAAACTCAGGAACTATGTGAACACAATTACAAAACACTTTTCACACAAATATTGTCAGATTTAAATAACTGGAAAAATATCATTTGCTCATGGGTTAATATAATAAAAATGACAGTTACACCTAAACTAATTTGCTTATTCAGTGCCATACCAATCAAACTATCAAACATTATTTTACAGTGCTAGAAAAAAATAACAACAAAATTCATGTGGAAGAACAAAGAGTCAAGAATATCAAGGGAATTAATGAAAAAAAATGCAAAGGAAAGTGGCCTAGCTCTACCAGATCTGAAACTATATTATAAAGCAGCAATCATCAAAACTATTTGGTAACAGCTAAGAAAGTGAGTGGTGGATCAATGGAATTAGTTAAGTACATAAGACACAGTAGTCAATGACTATGCTAATGTACTGTTTGATAAACCCAAAAATTCAAGCTTCCAGGTTAAGAACTTACTATTTAATGAAAACTGCTGGGAAAACTGGAAAATAGAATGGCAGAAACTTGGCATAGACCAACATCTTACACAGTATACAATGATAAGGTCAAAATGGGTACATGATTTAGACAAAGTGGGATATCATAAGCACATTTGGAGAGCAAGGGATAGTTTACCTGTCAAATCTAGGGAGAATGGGAGAATTTATGATCAAACAGGAGATAGAGAACATTATGAAAGGCAAAACGGATGATTTTGATTATATTACATTAAAAAGTTTTTGCACAAATGAAATCAATTCAACCAAGATTAGAAGGAAAGCAGAAAGCCAGTAAACAATTTTTACTGCCAGTGTTTTTGATAACAACTAATTTCTCAAATAAATAAAGAACTTTGTTAATAAATTTGTAAGAATACAAGTCATTCTCTAAGTGATAAATGGTCAAGGGATATGAACAGGCAGTTTTCAGATGAAAAAAATTAAAGCTATTTATAATCATATGAAAAAATACTCTAAATCACTATTGATTAGAAAAATGCAAATTAAAATAACTCTGAGGTACCACCTTACACCTATCAGATTGTCTAATATAACAAAAAAAGGAAAATGATAAATGTTGAACATGTGGAAAATTTGGAACACTAACATATTGTTGGTGGAGTTGTGAACTGATTCAACCATTCTGGAGATCAATTTGTAACTATGCTCAAAGGGCTACAATACTGTGCTTGTAAAATCTGTCACACTCAATTCCATTGAATTGATGCTTACAGGAGGATGTTTGCAAAAGACAAATAAGTTAACAGAGTTGGCATCAATTAAAAGATCACACTGGCAAGAAGGTCCTCCATAATATTTCATTGGATTTTGAATTTATCATTAGTAGTACTCTTCAATATGTGTTGTCACCAAATAGGTTTACCAATGGAGGTGGTAAAGTGTCATTTTGATTTTGGAAGCAATCTTCAGGTTGATTTTTGGAGAGGTGTTTGTGCTTAGTAATAAAGGAGTAGTATCTCTAGATAGTCAGCTTATGTCATATTGATGGAGTTTAATTGGCTCCTTTTGGAATGGGTCAATGCCAGCATTCCAAACGGTTCTGACAACAGTGGTAATCAATAATGATAGTGCTGGTGGTGATGATGGCCATTTCTGTTCATTTCTTGTATTTACCATCCCAAAATGCTGGCCACTCAATGAAGTAAGTGCTAATATAGACCACACATGAAATAAGTTTTCTGGTGAATGTGACGTGACCACAGTGTCAGAATTTGGAAAGACTGAAATGAGATTGCAATTTAACATACTCATCCCAAATCCTGATTGCTAAGCCACTAAGAATACTCTGTATCCGTCACTAGTTTTGCAGCATTATATTGACCACCACTACTTCAATTGTTTACATTTCTTTGTCATCAAAAGCCATAAAATAGGAAAGCCAGGGTGGTTCTGTGACCCTGATGAGACCATTTGGGTATGATTGACCAAGGACCTATTCCATAGCTAAATAGATGTAGCAACTGGTCTGAATGGATATGTTTTTGCCTCAATCCCAAGATACAGGCCTTTCCCCATCGATTGAGGGTGAACAGCTATGGTTCTTTTTTTTTTTCCACAGTCTTCTGAAATCTGGTAAGCTATGTTTTCATGAATTGAGAAAGAAGGAAAAGAGACTCCAAGGGACTAGAACTGTTGGATGGCTGGATCATTTTCCAGGTTGATACTGGCAATGACAAACTAACCAAAGCTCTTTGTGGGCATTTCCTTCTGGTCAAAATGATTTCTGCATTTCTCATTGCGAGGAATTTTTCTCTTGGTAAAGTTTTCAGACTCTATCTTCAAACCTAATTGCAACTGTTATGCTTAAGTTTGAAAATAAAGTCTCTGGAATGCCTTTTCAAATGTGGAGTTACTTTTGGAGGTGACAGTTCTGAATGGGTTTTGCAGCTAGTAAGTAAAGGGGGGAGGTCTACAGATGGCAAGATAAGTTTTTATATCAGTCTTCCTAAAAGATTCCCATTTGAAATAATCTTGCCTTAACGATTCATGGTTCTGACAGAAACAATAATGATGATGACAATGAAGATTATAATGGTGATGAGGAGGAGGTTTAATATCATTGCTATTTAATTTTTCCTTCACTTTTCATCATAATTCCCTGAATACCTGATGACACAAGTACCACTGTTCTGTCATAAAACTACCCTGATTCTAAAAGTTTTCACAGGGAGTGAGCAAAGGTGCCACAGCTAGTAGATAGCTAAAGTAATATATTAAGGCAAGATTGATGGTCCCCCTTGGACTCCTGGGGAATTAACAACATTTGTCTATGAGCATTTTAAAAAGGGTTTGGACTCTATCACTAATTTTAAGAGCCCCCATGATTTTTAGGGTTTCTTTGGTGACAATTAATGACAGAGGTCCTGGGCCCTTTTGCAAGGTCCCAAAGGGGTATACATAATGAATAAGATTTTTTGGTAGTAAAACAAGAGGGGAGATTAGTTTATTAATCTGGAGTCCTAAGTGATTCCCTTTGGAAGTGATCATGCCTTAATGGTTCATGGATCTGACAGGAATGAAAATGATAATGATGATGAATCTGATGATGTTTAATGCCATTTTCATTTAATTTTTTCCATCCCTTTTTATTCCATTTTGCTGGACACTACATGATTCAAGCATCATTAATCTGTCAGAGCACCACTGTCATTCTAAGAATGTTCACAGTCAAAGTGGAGATCTCTTACCTCCATGGACTTCTTTTGGAATTAATCAAATTTCTTTAGTAACATAAGTTCACTCCCTTGGGGTCACTTTTCTTTCGTCTTCAATTTAAGAGAAAATGTAAATGGTTAGGGCCAGGGATGGTGTAAGGCAAGTCTGATGAAGCTGTCCACCAGGAGCTGTCAATGGTTACAGGGGTACAGGATTGCTCCCTGAAAGCTACTGGATCTCTTAGGCAGAGTCAGGTAAACACTCCCATTGGGTTAGTAATCAGCCTTATGTCCAAGGTGGCTGGTCTTCTCTGGCTAAGGTTGGCTAACCAGTTGACTAAACCATGGGCTATTTATTCAGTTTCTAAAAGGGTGTACTTATGTGTAAGGAGATGGTTTGCAAATTTGTCAGTGATAAATGACAGAGTGAGCTTAGGCAGTGCCTTAGGGCCACCTAAGCTTACTTATATGAAAGTTATGCCTAGAGGATATAACTTAGTGAGTATGATTATGAAACTTATATGCTTCTTTATGTTAAGAAAGGATTTATTTTGCTAATTGGGGATGCCTGCCACACAGTTACATTCACACATAATATGGGGGCTTTAGGAATTTAATTAAATTGTGGAAACAACTAAAAAGGCAGTGCCCACTGCTGTACTCTCTGTTTCAACAGTCCAGGCTTTATAAATGTTTTCTTCTTCTCCCCTGATAGTCAACTCGTTTAGTGCAACGGGGTCAGAGGTTTCAAAGGGGTAAGACATCTTCTCTTGAATTGTAGAAGAGGAAAAAGGGAATCCAAGGAACTAAAGCTGTTGAATGGCAGGATCAGTTTCCAGCTTGAAACAGGCAGTGAATGACTGAACAAATTTCTCTGTGTGCATTAGCCTTCTGGTCAAAATGGTTTCTCCATTTCTTACTCTTAGAACTTTTTCTCAGTTAAACTATACAGACTGCTTTATAGGACTGAATTTCAAATTTGAACCTACTACATTTAAGTTGGAAAGCAAAATATCTACAATCCTTCTTAAAATTTGAAAGTATATTTGGAGGTAGGCATTCTAAATAGATTTTAGGCTAGTATAACAAGAGAGGGGTTTCTCTTGAGGGTGGGATTATTTTACTCATCTGAAGTCCTAAGAGATTTCCTCTGGAAGTGATCACAGGCCTTAATGATTCAAGGTTCTGACAAAAATGACAATGAGGATGATGATGATGATGACATCTAACGCCATTGCTGTTTAATTGTTTTTCTTTATTTTTCATTCCATTTCCAAAGAACACCACAGGATGCAAGTATCGTTCTGCTGTTTGAATACTCCTCTGATTCTGAGAGTGTTCACAGGGAGTGAGCAAAGGTGCACAGCTAGGACATAGCTGAAGTGATATATCAAGTCAAGATTTCTCATTCCAAAGTGGAGATGTCTAACCCCCTTAGACTCCTATGGAAACCCCAACATTTGTTACTGAGCAGTTTCAGAAGGGGGTTGGACTTTAACCCTAATTTCACCTTCAGCTCCACCTATTACCTGCATTCCTTTCATTCATGAAAAGAGCCCCCATGTTTTCCAGGGTTTGTGCTGTAGCAATTGATGATGCTGAGGTCATTTTGCAAGGTCAAATGCTAGATGGACTTCCGCAGCTGTAAGAATAGCAGTGGTCTTCAGACCCAAGGCATAGGCTATGCTCTTAGTCACAGACATAATAGTGTTTTGCTTTTTAAAAACCATGTTTTCCAATCTCAAAAGAGATATAATTGTGTCAACAGGAAAGGGGAATAGAAGGGCTAAAAGATGTAGCAAGGCTGGGTCAGTTTCCAGGATATTATAAGTGGTCAGGTATTTAATTTCTTTGTCTGTGGATCCCTGAATTTTCAAAAAGTTTCTGCATTTTTCATTCCTGAAATGTTTTTTTTTTTAACCAAAGATTCAGACTTCCTCTTGTGGACACATGGCAACAATAAGGATGGAAAAAATATTGCCACAAACCATTTCTCTTGGTGAAGATTTACTTCTCAAGGGTGGGTTTGGAAAAGGAATCATGACTGGCAACTCGAGAAGATGCTTCTGGATAGACAGATGAAATTCTTCAGATGTACTCATGAAGGGTCTTTTCTGAAGGGTACATGCAAAAGGAAGTATAGCTCCAATCATAGGAATGACAGTTATGGTGGTGATGAAGATGATGTGATTGTCAGTATCTTGTGATTTCTGGACTTCTTTTGACATTGCGTTATCATGGCTGGTGAGTAAGGTAAGAGCCAGTCCTCCCTATATTTTACAAAGGAGTTATTTGAAGCTTAGTTTGTCAAGGTGAATGAACCAGGTTGCTTCAACTTCGAGCTGAAGTGAGATTTCAAGTGAAAACTTCCAGTATCCAAGTGCAGATGAGCTTGTAACTACTTGCACACTTCCCAAGTTCAAACTCTTTAAGCTCTTCTACTCCACTTCCCTTCATCTATTCAGCTCTGGTCATACCTTTGTCTCCAAGGTTCACACGGCAAGTGTGATGACACTTTTCAGTTCCATTGATGAGTCCACAGAGAGAAATGAGGCCAGTAGCACTTTCTGCAGACAAATAAAGGGACCAGTTTAGCGATATGAATGCATGTATAGCCCTTGTCTTCTAACATAGTCTTGTCATAGGCTATCAGATCCTGACATGTGGAGTCCTCACTCGTTATTTTTGGCTTTTTTCATGACTTGTTAAATCTCATACGTTCAGTTCCATTGAGTTGCTGCTGGCTCAAGGTTCCTTGCAAAAGACAAATATGGTAATAGAGCAGGTGTCAGTTACAGAATGATACTGACGGATACTTAATGAATCATTTTGCATGGGCTTAGATTTATAATTACTATGAATGTGCACTATGTTTATGTGGCAGAATGGTCTTTTCTCTGGAGCAATTGTACATGCAAATAGTAAGCTGATATTTGAAAAAATTTTCGATTTTTGATTTTGATTTTGTAAGGAACTTCTGTAGGTTGATTTTTGGAGTGGGGCACCTACAGAAACTATGTTCCAGTCAGGAAACCCTGCTTTGAATCAAACTTGTCCCGTTGTTGCTGTTATCCCTCATTGTCAGGGCTACAGCTCACTGTGAAGCCACTAGTAAATGTACTGAGATTTACTCACACCAAATTGAGTCTCCTCAGTATCAGAGGAGGTCCCCACACGTGTCTAGTTTCCTTCCTTCAACATAACAATGAAATCTTTTTGCTTATCACTACTGTTAGCTCTTTGGTTTTATGGTATTTTATTTTTCAGAGTTAACTCTGGTTTTGATAACCTGTGTGAGCTCTTTGGTATTTTCAGAGTTGAGAGAAGTTGCACAACCTCTGTGACTCTGGCCATTTCTTTTCACATTTGACAGCTGTTCACTAGATTTGACTAAAGTCTGTGTGTTTCACTGGGAGGGGCTAATCTGTGTGGATGATTGAGGTGCTTATTCACACCCCGGGAGGGAGAAATTCAAGATACAGAAGAGAGGAGAGAGCATTCAGCTAGACACCTGAAAAAGAACTCATGGAGGGAGAAAGAGGCAAGCTCTAGACCTAGGCTTGACCTTGATCTGGGCTAATCCACAGGGAACTTGGAATGGTCTGGAGGATTGGCATTTCTCCCCCAGCATCTGAGCTGGGGAATGTCTGACCTAATTTTCTACATGTTGAGCCAAAGGCAGACCAGATATGGTGAGCAAAGCAGATTCAAAGCACTACAAAGGGCCAACAGGAAAGTATTAAACATTATGTTGACTCAGTGACCCATTCTTCCCAGTCCTTCTTGTCAATCTGTGTGTGTGTGTGGGGGGGGCAAGGTTCTGTTGAAGAAGTTGACATCAAATCTGTAGCATTTTGCATTACCTGCTGTTTGTTATGCACCCCTGCCTGTGACATAATATCCCTACCTGCAAATTGTTACTGTTCTTGAAAACTTGGGGAAGAAATGAGATGCAATGGCCCAGCCTCTTTTGCTGAGGTAGATCTATTTGAATTGTCTTTAAAGTTCCCATTAAAAGCTGACCTCCACCTTGAAGCTATCATTGATCTTCATTTGCTACCTTAACATACTTATAATAAACTTATATGCCTTTAGAGAACTTTAATTTCTTCTTCTGAAAACTACCTGTTCATATCCTTTTATCATGAGGGCAGTTAGGTGGTGCAGTGGATAGAGCACTGGTCCCAGATTCAGGAGGACCTGAGTAAAATCTGGCATTAGACACATAACACTTACTAGCTGTGTGACCCTGGGCAAGTCACTTAACCTCATTGCCTAGCCAAAGGCAAAAACAAACAAACATATCCTTTAACTACTTATCAATTAGAGAATGACCCATCTTCTTATAAATTTGACTCAGTTCTCTACATATGTGAGAAGTGTGGCCTTTATTAGTGAAACTTGCTGTAAATTCCCCCACCCACTAATTCTGTGCTTTCCTTGTAATCTTGGCTGCATTGGCTTTGTTTTTGCAAAACTTTTTACTTTTAATGTAATCAAAATTATAAATCTTACATCCCAAAATATTCTCTATCTCTTATTTGGTCATAAATTCTTCCCTTATCCATAGATTTGACAGGTAAAATTTTCCTTGCTCCCCTAACTGACTTATGATATCACCCTTTATGTCTAAATCATGAACCTATTTTGACCTTATCTCAGTCTGTGGTGTGCAATGTTGGTTTACACCTTCTTTCTGCCAACCTGTTTTCAAGTTTTCCCAGCAACTTTTGTCAAATAGTGAGTTTTTGTCTTAAAAGTTTGGATCTTTGCATTTATCAAACACAAGATTAATATGTTCTTTCCTGCTACATATTGTGTGTAATCTATCCCACTGATTTTTTCTACTCTTTTTCCAGCTTTCCATTTTTGCTCATCTGGGTTTAAATATTTACAGCATATTTGCAGCATAAAATGAATTTATAAGACTATTATAAATTTTTAATTTTTTCTTTCACTATGGTGTTTTTTTTCCTCTCCTTCTCCTGCCTGGGAGGGCCTCAGTGTCCTCCTCAGTCAGTGAGGGGTTTAGTCTAGATGACCTCTGAGGGCCTTTGGGGTTTTTGCTTTGTTCCAAAGTTTCATCCCACACCACCCTCCCAAGGGACCATGATCTGTTTGGCCATTCCCCACTCAGAAGGCAGTCAGCCTTTTGCCAGGTTACCCATCTTACAAATAAACACACATAAGGACACTAACGTGGTATGGTGTGACAGCCAGAGCACGTCATGGAGATGGAAGCGGTGGTTGGTGGGGTCTGGTGCGGTGGCAACGGAGTCCTCATACCGCTGGAGACAGCAAGGGAGGGTGAGAGCTCCATGGAGTCAGCTGCAGCAGCGCTGTCTTTCTCTGACCCAAAGAATGGTGGCAACTGAGCAGGCAGGCTCTAGGAGCTGCAGATAGATCACACCCTGAGGAGGCTGGAGTGCAGCCGCTGCAGCCGTCCACAGAAGGTCTGCTTATGTCCATTTCTGCCAGTACATCCTCTAAGTATCTCTACCAACCTGTATATGATTCAGCATCTGGGCAGAGGAAAACAAAGTATTATGGACAGTATCTCTGTTTGCTGCATGTCTTCCCCAGGACAAGGGTAAGGTCAAGATTGGTCGACACTTCAGTGAGGAAAGAGATCCTGAACTTTAAGCTCTTTGCAGAAATCCTGGCACTTTAATTTTGTATCCTGGTGCTGAAGTAATTAATTTGGAAGAATTGGTATCAAATTCTCCTAATCATCTTTCCACTATCATTGTCATTGATGGGACATGGATCCAGGCCGAAGACATTTTCTGCAAGAATTCTCTCTTCCAACCTCCTAGACAGGTGCAACTGAAAACCAGTGTTTCTAGTCAGAACTTTGAAGCACTAATGGTTTTAACCAACCTGGCAGGGATCAATGAGAGGCTTAGGTAAGATGAAGTCCCTATGTCTCTGGAACTCATAGCCAGCAAAGTGAATTGCCTCCTTTTTCAAGTAGGGTTTACTGGCTCTTACTTTTACTCTGTAGCCTACTTAAATTCTGTTTGATTGATGAGCCAGAGCTAACAGGAAATTTAACAGCTGCTCTCTGGACTTTAGTGGCTGATTGTGGGCCTCTGTTGGAACATGGTGGAGGCTTCAAGGGAAATCACAGTGAAACTAATGGAGACTGAAGTGTTAGAGATCCTCTCTGTGCTTGCCAAGGGTGAGCTGGACAGTCATGAGGGCAGCAACTGCCTCTCTTGCAAAGGCAGTGGAATATGGGATTGTCAAACCCAGCAAGGAGGACTGAAGAAGTTGGGCTCACTTCCATTGTCAGGGCTGGGGCCTAGTGCCCCTTCAGCCCTTGGTTCTTAACTTTCTGCATCATGCTTGATACACACAGTGCTTGTTGCTACACAAGGAACAAAAATATAGAAGCAGCTGTGCCTGGCTGGAAAGGCAACTATATTAGGTAGCAATTGAGAAAAGGGAGAAGGTGGCCCAGCTTCCTCCCCTGTCACAAGGCAGCTTTTTGGCTACCGTTTCATGTAGTATTTCACCCTCAGGGACCAATCAAATGTGGGCACCTGGGGAGGGGGCAAGTGGACCATCACCAGGCCTATGGATTCTCCAGCACCCTAAAAAGGATTCCAATACTATTCCTCTGTGAGCATCACCCACTTCCAACACTATAATAAAATGTGTGAAATCCTCCTAGTTTATAGAAGAAAAAAGGCTGCTGTATAGAAAAGGAAAGTATCCTGGTACCTGGAGCTGGACCGGAGGGATTCATGAGGAATTTTACCCTATAGGTAAAGGAATTTTTACATAAGAAAGTTAATAGATGGAAGTTATATAAAAGTGGCACAGTTTCTCCCTTCCCTCCTTGTCTATTTGTTGATATTTCATGCATGTTAAATATCAGGATAGGCCACTGGAAGGGACCAACAAACCCAACTAGCCTGACTGATTTTTCCTGAATTCATGCTTTCTGCCTAAGCTCCTGTGGTGCTTTCCATGTTCTGGATATGCATGATCTAGCTACTACTGCCATCATATCTATCCTGACCAAGGTACGAAAAAAATTGTTTTCCTTTTAATTCATCCAGGACAAGATTAGTGTTTTTTAGTGTAGTTGTTTAATTGTTACATTCATATTAGTTTTAAATCTCCTTTTCTATGAACTTCTGGAAGGCATTTATATTTTGTGCTTGTATTATTTTTTATTTGTACCCCTCAATTTTAGCAGACAGCATGTGATTAATCATTTGTAAAAAACAGCAACAAATCTTTAACATAGCTACTGCTTCTTCCTCTCATTTATGCACTGTCTTCTGTATCTCTAGTAATCTTTCTTCTGCCCCAATCATCTTAGTCAAAATGTTCTCTAAAAGGTCATCAAAGATATTTCTTCTCTTGCAGGTACTACAAATTAATTACTTAATCTCATTTTAATGAGTCGAAAAAACTTGTAGTGAAGTCCAGGAGGTATGAAGAAGTAAAAGTCAGAGGGGCACTGAAGATATCAAAGTTGGAAGCCTCTGATGATTTTTACTGTTGGAAAAGAAATAAAAAACAGATGAGGAAAGTGGGGAGGGAAGCACATTCTCAGAAGAGCCCAGAAATCTGGCAGGTTCGTGAAGTCTTCCTCCTTGGCCCACCCTTTCAGCACAGTCTCTAAGGGGCACGCAGAGGGAATGATGTCATGGAACATATCTTAGCTACCTACTCCAGCAAGAATCATGGTAAAACACTGCTTGGTACAGTAACAAAAAACTCAGATGCACATAGCTATGCCCCAGGACATACTGAGCTATATAAGAAAGTATAAAAACAATTCCCTGTGTCTAGAAGGCACTTCTTAGTGAAAAGCTAGTACCCGAGGAAGGCAATAAGAGTGGAAACACTGGCACTTTAAGCTTCTCTCACAAGGACAAGACACATTTATCATTCTATAAGTCTGAGAGTCCTGTCAGAACCTGCTGCCAAGATAATCTTAGGCTGAAGTACATGGGATGAGAGAAGTTGGAAGCAAAAGGCAAAGATCACCAGAGGAAGAAGCTAATAGCTATTTAACTAAACCATTATAACTAGAAAGAAACATGGTTTCTCAGGATGAGAGCTGTGAGGAATAGTAGCAGCTCTGCCACAGGGAATCCTGTTTTATGGGTGTGTCTGGCTTGAACCTGACCAAAAGAACAGGCTTGAAGAGAACCCTTTGCTTATCAGTCAAAAAATGAAAGGCCTAATGATAACAATGTGAAAAATGTTAGATTGAACTTCAAGGTTTCAGAAGATTTATGGATGGAAGGAGGCCCAGAGGTCATATAGTTATGCTCCTTCATTTATCATGCTACCTTGATGCCTATTCCAGTTTTTTTAATTTGGATTCTAATTTAGAGAGGCATACATCTGGGCCTGGAGTCAGGAATACCCAAGTTCAAATCTAGCCTTAGACATTAGCTGTGTGACCCTGGGCAAGTCACTTAAACTCAGTTTCCTCAATTGTAAAATGGGGATAATAACAACCCTTTCCTCCCAGGGTTAAGGATCAAATGAGATAATATTTGAAAAGTACCTAGCACATAATAGGCACTTAATAAATGCTTCTTTCCTTCTTTCCAAGTTGATAATGCAATCCTAAAAAATTCCTGCTTCAGTATACTCTAAAACCTTAGTGCAGTTAAAATAAGATAGATGGCTGAGCATTCACTGGGTAATCATGGTGGTTAGTAAGGTAGAGGTTCTTTGAGATTATCAGTACACAGGCAGGGACTTCTCTCACTTCCAACAGAGGGCAAGCAACAATTAGGTAAACTGTGCTGGGCTTTGATGGCATTCACTCAATCAACTTGTATTAAACTTGCCAAGCCAGCAAGCTGTCATTTTGGATATCATTCCTACTACCTTTTTCCAAACAATACTTCTCTGACTAGGAGTCAGATTTTTTAATGAGGTAAAGCTTTGTTATCTTGTAGTCTTTGCCTGATGAATTAGGTCCCAGTCCTTGCTTCTTGCAGGGTATTTTGGATCTGCTGCTATATGACATCTCTGCTCCTGCTTGCTGGTTCTTCTTTAGTTGCTATAGGAATAAGAATCATCAGTGATAAGCACAACATCAAAACAAAATGGAGGTGTGAAGGCAGAGCCCCAAAGCTGGTCTATAGCACACACAAAATGGAAGGCAAGGGATGGACATAAAGTATATGCTCTCACCATCCCTTCAATTTAGCTCACAGCTCTTCTCTTTCTTTGTTTTTACTTACTTGCTCCTGCTTTTCTTTCTCTTTCTTCAAATGAAACATCTCCCACTGTTCCATCATATATTCTATGAATTTCTGGCCATTCACCACAAAAGCCTTGGAATGTTCCTTTTCCCACATTTCAATCTGTGCTTTCAATTCCTCTTCCAGCTGAGGTCATTTAAAAAAAGGAAAGCTTACTATCAATAACTCGCTAACGTCCTATTAATCTTGCTGTTCTCAAAGGGTGACTTCTTCCATTCAGAGGTTGATTGTGCTATTTCAATATGTTTGTAACTCTAAGCAAAACATGAGAGCAAGACAGAGAATGTACATAAAATTCATTATCAGGGGAAAAAACCCCAGTTTATTTAGAAAACATGTGATGGAGCAAAGAGAAATAAACCACAAGCATTTCTTCTATTTTTTTTTTGTTTTGATGGCACCTGATGCTATGGCATTCAGCAAAACCCAAGTCTCAATGGTAGGAGCTTCATGAGAATCCTTATGCCTGAGGAAGCTCCATCCTGAGAACGTCCTTTGTGACTCACTGGCAACTCTAGTAAGGATAGACTTCTTGAGAGAGCTATCATGTAGCATTCTATCTGTTCAGAGAAATTAATATAGAAGGACTTGTTTCTTGGGCAGATAACTTTTTTAAAAAATTAATTAATTAATTAATTTTTAGTTTTCAACATTCCCTTCCATAAGAATATGATTTTGAGTTTTAAATTTTCTCCCCCTCCCACCCTGCCTCCCTCCCTAAGATGGTGTGTGGTCTACAGATACATTCCTATTAAACATATTTTCACATTAGTCATGTTGTATAGAAGAATTAGAACCAATGGGAGGAACCACAAGAAAGAAGAAACAAAACAAAACAAAAAAGAATGTAAATAATATGCTTCCATCTGCATTCACACTCCATAATTCTTTCTCTGGATTTGCATAATATTTTCCATCTTGAGTCTTTTGGAAATGTCTTAGATCCTTGCACTTCTAAGAAGAGGTAAGTCTATCAAAGTTAGTCATCACATAATGTGGCTGTTACTGTGTACAACGTTTTCCTGATTCTGCTCACTTCACTCAGCATCAGTTCATGTAAGTTTTTCCAGGTTTTTCTGAAGTCTACCTGCTCATCATTTCTTATGGAACATGAGTATTCCGTTACATTCATATACCACAACTTGTTCAGCCATTCCCCAGTAGATGATCATCCTCTCAGTTTCCAACTACTAACCACCACAGAAAGAGCTGCTATAAATATTTTTGGTACATGTGGTTCCTTTTCCCATTTGTATGATCTCTTTGGGATACAGACCAAGAAGTGGTATTGCTGGGTTAAAGATATACAGTTTTGTAGCCCTTTGGGCATAGTTCCAAATTGCTCTCCAGAATGGTTGGATCAGTTTATCACTCCACCAACAATGCATTAGTGTTCTAGTTTTCCCATATCCTCTCCAGCATTTATAATTTTCCTGTTTTGCCATGTTATCCAATCTAATAGGTGTGATACGGTACCTCAGAATTGTTTTGTTTTGCATTTATCTAATCAGTAGTGATTTAGAGCATTTCTTCCTCTGAAAACTGCCTGTTCACATCTGTTGACCACTTATCATTTGGGGAATGACTTGTATTCTTATAAATTTGACTCAGTTCACTACGTATTTTAGAAATGAGGTCTTTATCAGAGACACTGGTTGTAAAAACTGTTTTCCAGCTTTCTGATTCCCTACTAATTCTGGTTGCATTGGCTTTGTTTGTGCAAAAACTTTTCAATTTAATATAATCAAAATTATCCATTTTGCATTTCATAATGTTTTCTATCCCTTGTTTGGTCATAAATTCTTCCATTCTCCATAAATCTGACAGGTAAACTTCCTTGCTTTCCTAGTTTGCTTATAGTATCAGCCTTTATATCTAAATTGTGCACCCATTCTGACTTTATCCTGGTATAGGGTGTAAGATGTTGGTCTATGCCTAGTTTCTGCCATACTATTTTCCGGTTTTCCCAGAAGTTTTTGTCAAATCATGAGTTCTTATCCCAGAAGCTGGGGTCTTTGGGTTTATCAAACAGTAGATTACTGTAGTCGCTGTTGGACAGAAAACTTAAAGGATAGATTTTAAAAGGCATTTATTGTTTTTTCTTTTTTATCACCTTTATTCCTGAATGTATCTCTCTCATTCTTTCCTCCCCCAGAAGTCATCCCTCATCAGAAAGAACAAAATGGGTGGGGTGGGGAGGGGTGCAAAGCAATTCAAAAAAACTAATCAAGACATCAACCAGTTGGACAGTACCACACCTAAAAACCCCACCTCTACAAAGAAAAAGGATGTTAAGGGACATTTTCTTAACTCTTCTTCCAGGCCAAGTTTGGTCATTGTCATTAAGCAGCATCCAATCAGTGTGTGTTGTTTTCCTGATTCTGCTTTTATCAAAGATAGATTTTGAAATGAAGGACCTTGCATGTAAAACATGAAGAGCACTCCAAGCATTGCCTACCTTAGAGAGTGTTTTTTGGAGCTTGGCTTGGTGCTTTTCTTCTTTTAAGAGATTTCCACCATGGTTCAAAAATTGGCTTGGATCTGAAGCCAATATATTCTGTGGAGACAATATATTCTATTTATTTTTTAAAATTGATTTTATTCTGAACTTCAGAAATAAGACAAGCATTTCTGTAACATAGTAGAATAGAAAAAAAGATGACTGCACATGAAACTGCAAATCTATAATGTAAACTTGCTATTCCTTTAAAATATATATTAAAGCTATCATGTGACTTTTTTCTTTTTTTTTTCTTTCCTCCCCTCACCCCTTCAGCCCTAGAGGTGGCTATCATTAGAAACAACTAAGTATTTATATGTAAAATAATTCTATACATACTTCTATTTATCAGTTCCTTTTCTGGATGCAGATACCATCTTCCTTCACTGGTCATGTGTAGTTGATTTGGGTATTTATAAGAGTCAAAATAACTTACTAGCTCCAAGTTGTTCTTAAAGCAATATTGCTGTTAATGCATACAATGTTTTCTTGGTTCTGCTCAATTTGTGCTTCATTATTTCATGCAAGTCTATCCATGTTTTTCTAAGATCATGAAGCTCATCATTTCTTATAACAATATTATTCCACCACAATCATAAACCATAACTTCTTCAGCCAACCCCTAATTAATATGCATCCCAATAATTTCCAGTTCTTTGCCATCACAAAGAGAGCTGCTATAAAATATTTTAGAACATATAGGTTCTTTTCCTTTTTCTCTAATTATCTTTGGAAATAGACCTAGTAATGGTATTGCTGGGTCAAAGGATATAGGCAGTTTAATTACTCTTTGGGCATAATTCCAGATTGGTCTCCAAAACGGTTAGATCAGTCCACAGTTACACCAACAATGAATTAGTGTCCCAATTTTTCCGTATCTCCTCCAACATTTGGCACTTTCCTCTTCAATTATTTTGGCCACTCTGGTAGGTGTAAAATGATATCTCAAGGTTGTTTTAATTTTCATTTCTCTAATCCATAATGATTCAGAACATTTTTTCGTATGACTATATATTATTTTGATTTCTTTATTGGAAAGCTCCCTGTTCATATCCTTTGACCATTTATCAAGTGGGGAATAACTTGTATTTTTATAGATTTGACAAAGTTCTGTATATATTTAAGATATGAGAACTTAATTTCAGAAACTATGTATAAAATTTCTGCTTTCCTTCTGATCTTGGCTACATTTGTTCTATTTGTACAAAACCTTTTTAACTTAATGTAACTGAAATTAACCATTTTACACCTCATACTGCTCTCTATCACTTGTTTATTCATAAATTGTTCACCTCTCCATAAGTCTGATTAGTAATATATTCCATGTTCTTCAAATTTTCTTGTAATATCTCTCTTTCTATCTAGGTCATGTATCCATTTTGACCTTATCTTGGGAAATGGTGTAAGATAATGGTCTATGCCCAATTTCTGCCAGACTGCTTTCCAGCTTTTTCAACAATTTTTTACTAAATAATGAATTCTTCTCTCAAAAACGTAAGTCTTTACACTTGTCAAACACAAGGTTATTACTAAAGTCATTTGCTGCTGTAAATGGAGACAATAAATTTTAATGAGAGCTACTATTTAAGCAATAAATCCAAACACAGAAGGAAGATTTAGTTCTTGGGAGTCCTTTAATTTCATAAAACCATACACTTCATGAGCCAGAAAGGTATTCCTTCCCTGCACTAACAACTAAGCTGCCAGAAAAGGAATCCAAAGTATTCCTAACCAGAAGTGATCTTTAAGTAGGTTCATGAGAAGTTAGCAAGACATGGCTTGTGGTAATGAGGATACTTAGGAGGCAAAACCAGCTTTCAGAAATCTCATTGCACCAAGGAGTGGGGTTTAAGCAATTGTGTTCAGGACAATTTATTACACTCTTCTTTTCTTGCCTTTCCCTCCCTCCCTCCCTCTAAAAAAAGTACCTCAAATTCCAAGAAAAGTTTCCAGTTCTTTCCCCACTTCTGAACACCTTCAAATAGCTCTTTGTGCAGGTCATAATAGTGTTTCAACTTCACAATTTCTTCATCGTGGAGCTTTAGCAAGATCTCTGTGTAGTTCTCTGTGTGAGGGAGACAAAGAAGCCAAATTTTAAAATTCCTCTAAAGTCTTGCTAGTCTTTCCTGTTTCCAGTATAGTGAAATGCCCCAAATTTCCAAGTATAATGAGTCACACTCTTCTCTGATCACAGCCTCTGAATAATTATAGCCTCACTTGATCCACTCCATCCCATCTTCTTCAGCAAATTGTCCCTTCTCTCATCCCTACTTTCTCTCCAATCTTTCTTTTCTCCCTGTCTACTATATGCTTCCCTGATGTCTACAAGCATGCTCGTATCTCCTCCACCCTTAAACTTTCACTTGATACATCTATCTCTGCTGACTATTAACCTATAGACCTCTCCTCTCTTTTGTAGCTAACCTCCTTAAGTAGGCTGTCTACAATCTGTGCCTTCACTTACTTTCCTCTTTCTCTTAGCTTTTTCCAGTCTGGCTTCTGACCTCATCATTCAATGCTCTCTAAAGTTATTTATGATCTCTTTATTTATTTGACTTTTGATATTTTCCCTATTATATGTAAAGCCAAAATTTTACCTTTACTTTTTATAATTTTGCGTTCCAAATTCTCTTCCACCCTCCCCTTCCTTTCGCCTTGCTAAGAAAGCAAGCAATTTGATAAATGTTATACATGAGTAGTCATGCAAAATATATCTCCATATTAGTCATGCTGTGAAAGAAAGTGCAGACAAAAAAAAAAGAAAAAGAAAGAAAGCTTAAAGAAATAGTATGCTTCCATCTGCATTGAGATTCCATCAGCTTTTTTCTCTGAAGGTGGATAGCATTTTTCAACATAGGTCTTTTAGAATTGTCTTGGATCACTGTATTGCTGAGAATAGCTAAGTAATTCATAGTTGATCATCATACAATATTGTTGTTACTATGTACAACATTATCCTGGTTCTGCCCACTTCACTTTGCATCAGTTCCTATAAGTCCAGGTTTTTCTGAAAGCATCTTTCTCATCATTTCTTACAGCACAATAGTATTCCATTACAATCATATGATTTCTTAATTGCCAAATCTAATAGCCATTTCTCAATCCTCATCTTTCTTGACCTCTCTGTAGTCTTTGACACTGTCAACCCACCCTCCTCTCCTAGATATTCTTTTCTCTCTAGGTTTTCAAAACACTGCTGTCTCTTGGTTCTCTTTCTACCAGTTTGACTGATCTTCAGTTCTTCTTGTTGGATCTTCATCCAGTTTGTACCCACTACCAGTGGGTATCCCCTAAAGCCTCCATTCTGGGAAACCTTCTCCCTCTATACTTTTTGATTGGTGATCTCATCAGTTGTCATAGACTCAATTATCATCTCTATGCCAATGATTCTCAAATCTCTTTATCCAGTTCTAGAAGCCTCTCTCAACTTCCAGTCTCGTATCTCCAACTGCCTTTCGGATATTTTGAACTAGATGCCCCACAGACATCTTAAACTCAGCTTGGCCAAAACTGAACTGATATCTTTCTTCCTCATCTTCCCCCAAACTCTCCCTTCTTCTAAACTCACCATCCTCCCAGTTACCAGTACCATGATTCCTCACTCTCTCATCTCCAATATCACATACTTTGCCAAATCTTGTCAATTCTAATTTCACAACATCTTTCACATATGTTCCTTTCTCTCCTCTAACACTGCCAATACCCTACTGCAGGCCCTCATCACATCACACCTAGACTACTGCAATAGCCTTCTGAACTCCCTGTCTCCAGTCTCTTCCCCACTCCAGTCAATCCTTCACTCACCTAAGTGATCTTCCTAAAGAGCAATTCTTTGTTATCTCCTCTTCAATGAAATTTAATAAAGTCACACCAATGGTTCCCTTTACCTCCAGGATCAAACAGAATAGGCCCTGTTTGTCTTTGAAAACCCTTCATAACCTGGCCCTTAACCACATTTCCAGTTTTATTATCCCTTATTCTCTTCCACATAGTCTATGGTCCAGTGACACTGGTTTCCTTGTTGTTCCTCAAACAAGACTCTCCCTCTCAGGGGGTGAAGCCAAGATGGCAGAGTAAAAGCAGTGACTTGCTTGAGCTCTCCCCCAAACCCTGTCTGATAGCTGTAAACAATGGCTCTAAACAAATTCTAGAGCAGCAGAACCCACAAAAAGACACAGTGAAACAAATTTCCAGCCCAAGACAACCTGGATGGTTGATAAGAAGGGTCTGTTGTGCTGGGATGGTAGAAGAGCACAGTTCAGTGTGGACCATGCAGGAAAAGATGGGCCCTCAGTGAACCTGGAGCAGGCCTCAGGGGACTGAATCACATGGCAGCTGTAGCAGTTTCCAGACTTCTCAACTCACAAATGAGAAAGACAACTTAGAAGGTCAGTAGGAAAGATCTGTTGGACCTCGATGACAGAGGAGAGTGGTCTGGCCCCAGTCCTGGCACAGGAGGCAGCTGCTTCTGAAACTGTTGACCCACAGATGGTGGGGAGATTGAGTGGCTGATCAGAGGGGGATTGCAGGGATCTCTTTGCTGGTGCTGAGGCAGGATTCTCTTGCTTTGCCCATGCTTGCATCTGAGTTTCAGCTCTGGATGGTCCTGGGGTGAAGAGGACCATTGGTGTGGTAGAACTTTTGGCGATGGTAAAGAGAGAATCCTCTTCACAGTTCCAAGTCAGGAAAGAGTGCTTGTGGTCACTTGTAGACTAGAGCACAGGCCAGGAAAAGACTAAACACCTCACCCTTGATCATTTAGGAAGAACTGAAAATGTATAGGTCCCTAGAAGTATCTCTGAAAACAGTTGCACAAAACCCCTGAAGCTTGGGACAGTGCATTCTCCAAACTGGAAGCAGACCCCTACCTTAACAAAGAGTTTAAAACTCAAGTAATTGGCTTGGAATATGAGCAGGCAGCAGAAAAAACCCTCAGTCCATAAAATCTTACTTTGGTGACAAAGAAGATCAAAACATGCAGTCAGAAGAAGACAACAAAGTCAAAGCTCCTACATCCAAAGCCTCCAAGAAAAAAATATGAATCAGTTCCAGGCCATGGAAGAGCTCAAAAAGGATTTTGAGAAGCAAGTAAGAGCAGTAGAGGAAAAATTGGGAAGAGAAATGAGAGTGATGGAAGAAAATCATGAAAAATAAGTCAACAGCTTGCTAAAGGGGACCTAAAAAAATACTGAAGAAAATAACACCTTCAAAATGGACTAACCCAAATGGCAAAAGAGGTCCAAAATACCAATGAGGAGAAGAATGCCTTAAAAAAAATTGGCTAAATGGAAAAGGAAGCCCAAAAATTCACTAAAGAAAATAATTCCTTAAAAAGTAGAATGAACAAATGGAAGCTAATGACTTTATGAGAAATCAAGACACTGTGGAACAAATCCAAAAGAATGAAAAAATAGAAGACAATGAATGGGAAATATCTCATTGGAAAAACAACTGACATGGAAAATAGATCCAGGAGAGATAATATTAAAATTATTGGATTACCTGAAAGCCATGATCAAAAAAAGGCCTAGACGTCATCTTTCAAGAAATTGTCAAGGAAAACTGCCCTGATATTCCAGAACCAGAGGGTAAAATAGAAATGGAAACAATCCACTGATCACCTCCTGAACGAGATCCCAAAAGGAAAACTCCTAGGAATATTATAGTCAAATTCCAGAGTTCCCAAGTCAAGGAGAAAATATTGCAAGCAGCCACAAAGAAATAATTCAAGTATTGTAGAAACACAATCAGGATAACAAGATTTAGCAGTTTCTACATTAAGGGATCAGATGGCTTGGAATATGATATTCCAGAGGTCTGAGGAACTAGGATTACAACCAAGAATCACCTACCCAGCAAAACTGAGTATAATACTTCAGGGGAAAAAAATTGACATTCAGTGAAATAGAGGACTTCAAGCATTCTTGATGAAAAGACTAGAGCTAAATAGAAAATTTGGTTTTCATATACAAGACTCATGAATAAGTAAACAGGAAAGAGAAATCATAAAGAACTTATTAAAGCTGAACTGTTTATATTCCTACATGGAAAGATGACATTTGTAACTCATAAGACCTTTCTCAGTATTAGGGTAATTGTAGGGAAACATATAGATAGTATATATATATATATATATATATAGATATATATATATAGATAGATATATATATATATATATATATATATATATAGACAGAGGACACAGAATGAATTGAAGATGAAGGGATGATATCTAAAAAAAAATTAAGGAGTGAGAGAGGATTATACTGGGAGAAAGAGAAAGAGAGAGGTAGAATGGGGTAAATTATCTCACATAAAACAGACAAGAAAAAGCTTTTACAGTGGAGGGGAAGTGGAAAGTGAGAGGAATGAGTGCATCTTAATCTCATCAGATTTGGCTTAAGGAGGGAATAACATACACACTCAATTGGATATAGAAATCTATTTTACCCTTCAGGAAAATAAGGTGGAAGGGGTAAGCAGAAGCAAACGCTTTTGAAGAGGGTCAGAGTCAAAGGAGAGAATAGAATAAATGGCAGGTAGAATAGGATGAATGGAAATACAGTTTCTCACAACATGACTACTACGGAAGTATTTTGCATGACTACACATGTATAATGTGTATTAAGTTGCTTGCCTTCTCAATGAGGGTGAGTGAGAAGGGAGGAAGAGGGAAAATTTGGAATCCAAAGTTTTAAAAACAAATGTTAAAAAATTGTTTTTACATGTAACTGGGAAATAAGATATATAGGCAAGAAATATCCTGCTACAATTGAAGGGGAAGGGGATAAGAGAAGGGGGAGATAGAAGGGGGACAGATTAGGGAAGGGATATTCAGAATGCACACTGTCTTGGGGTGGGGAAAGGATGATAGGGAGAAAATTTGGAACTCAAAATGTTGTGGAAGTGAATGTTGGAAACTAAAAATAAATAAATAAATATTAAGAAAAGACCCTCCCTCTCTCCACTCTAGGCATTTTTATTGGCTCTTTCTCCCTCTTCATCTCTGCCTCTTGGTTTCCCTGGGTGCCTTCAAGTCTTAAATAAAATCCCACCTTCTATAACAAGCCTTTCCCCTTAATGCTAGATTACACAGTTTGCATTGGATATTGCTTGTGCATAATTGTTTGTATGTTGTTTCTTCCATTAGTTGTGAGCTCCTTGAGGGCAAAGACTGGTTTTCTGTCTTTCTTTGTAATCCCAGTGCTTAACACAGGGCACATGACAATCTCTCTAAACTAACTTTAATAAAAACAATAATCACCATATGACTAAAAGCTTTTAATGGTTCTCTACTCACAGAATAAGTATATATTCATATTCATCTTTATTGTATGGTAATATATAATTATATAATGTATGATACATATAATTATATATGCATGTATACACACATACATACACATATTCTCTCTATATATATACATATACATGTGTATATATATATGTGTGTGTGCATATATACACACACACACATATATATATGAACTAAATATGATTGATTTCCTTTGTGTTTTATTTTATGCAGTTAAAAACACTATTTCGATTAAGGGTCCATAGACTTCAGATTGCCAAAAGGTCCATGACACAAAGGTTAAGAATGCATGTTCTAACCCTCTAATGGCATAGCCTTACCTTTCCCACTCCTCCCTAAATAGATAGTGCTATGTTCATTCTAACCTCCATGCTTTCATTCATGCTATATCTATTCTACCCTTTCTATTGAAATACTATCCATCCTTTAAAGCCCAGGTCAAAAGCTACCTCCTGCTTTCAGTTTTTCCCCTGTTATTTCATCTCAGTTACTGTTTGTGTAGCATTTAATTGTACTATTACTTTTTTATATAATCACATACTACCTTCTATTTCGTATGGTTATTCCATGATATTTATCATGTTTACATGTTAGCCATCTCTCTCCAATGAAAATATAAGCTCCTTAAGGGTAGGACCCAAATTTTCTAAACTTCTTTTGCATCCCCTGCCTCAGGATTAAGCACAGTAGGATATCAGAAACTTGACAAACATAGATGCTTGGGTGTATCATGCCAGGTGGCCAGCTACATTGAGAGATTCAAGAGGGAAAAGTTTCCTACTCCTTTCCTACTCTGTCATATCATTTCTAGAGGAAATGCTTCAAATGAGAAAAATTGCAGATCACTTCCAACAGCCTTACAAACTGTCATCTGTACAAGAATACCAATTTACATTGATAACCAGAAAAATAATCTGACTTGAATTCCTTTTCAAACACATGTTCTTCTTGTCAGGAGATCTGGCTTATAGAAATGCAGCAGCAAGCAGGCAAGCCTGTATTGATACAGTTTCCATACTAACTGTTATAGTAATATGTAAAGGCTTCTTTCTGCTGTTGGCTGTGAAAGTATTTTTCCCAATATAGTGCCAGCTCCGCTCTGATTGCTTCAATCATTTCCTTCAAGTTCTGAATCCTCAAATCCTTGAACCAATCTACTTCTAACTGTAGCTGCAAAGGGGAGAACTGTCCAAAAAGTGCTTCTCTTTTTTCTCGAGAACAGTCTTAACATTAGTTTTATGCCAAGCTTCTTCTGTTTAGTCAAGCCTCAGTTTAGAGTTTGATTTCCCCTAATCATCTACCAAGTTTTCAGGGCTCTAATTAACAGGCAAGAGTACTGGCAATAAAAGGTTAGTTCATAATTCAAGATATTCAATGACTTAAAAGTATGTTCTAAGATGGTTTCTAAGAATGAATCTATAAAAGAGGGTCATTGGGACAGCTAGGTGGCACAGTGGATAGAGCTCCGGCCTTGGAGTCAGAAGGACCTGAGTTCAAATCTGGCCTCAGACACTTGACACTTACTAGCTGTGTGACCCTGGGTAAGTCACTTAACTCCATTGCCTAGCCAAAAATAAATACATAAATAAAATAAAAATAAAAGAGAGTCATTAGTTTCGTAAGTTTTCCATAACTTTCAGAGCATAGTAACCAAAACCCAGAAGTCATAGAGACAGATATATGGTCTCCTTGCCAAAAGTGATGGAAAAACATAGTAAGTTCTGTTATAGAAGTTGACAGTCTATGGTATACACACCAAAGATAATGCATCCCATTCACCTGGCACAAAAAATGTCTCACAGGTCAGAGGTCGGACAGCAACCAGCAATCTTTTCTTTCTGCCATGTCTGGCACACGAATGAAAAGAATCAGAACCTTGAAATACCAAGACAGAAAGGTTGCCCGTGTCTTGCCTATTATATTTTCTTACCACTTTTCTGATCGTGGCCTTTGACCCAGTCATGAATGTGGCCAGAGCTTCTCTCTCCTGGGTAGATATTTGTAACCAGAGACAGAGTTCCCTGATTCGAGAGCATAGCCCTTCACACACACTTCATTCTCAGCTTTTTCCATTTCTAGCTGCAACAAAGAAAATGCATTCCTAATCAAAGGAAAGTACCTCCTTTTAAAGAGAAATAGCTGAAGATGTTGAAGCAACAAGGCAGAAGACAGGAGTGGGTGTCCAAAATATGATCAGCTGAAAACAGAGTGAATTAATGAAAAAAAGTTAAGGGCTTCCTATGCACCAGGCACTGGGTATCTAAATACAAGCAAGCATGACAGTCACTGCTCTCAAGGAGCTTATGTTCTGATGTGGGAAGGTAACACATAAAAGGGAGGTAGAAGGAGGAGAGAAATGCATGACTGGCAACATGGTTTAGAAATGGTTGGAAGTGCTATGATGGCCTGATAATTCCGTGACTCCAGGCAATATATGACAAAAGTTCACCTATTGGGGTAGCTAGGTGGCACAGTGGATAGAGCACTGATCTTGAAGTCAGGAGGACCTGAGTTAAAATATGGCCTCAAACACATAACACTCACTAGCTATGTGACTCTGGGCAAGTCATTTAACCCCAATTGCCTCAAAAAAAAAAAGTTAACCTATCAGGAGCCAGAATCCTAGGGACAGAAACTACATTCCACTGACAAGGGGTTGAGGCAACATGGCTTGGAAGTAGCTAGGAAGTGAAAATTGGCTAGGAGTTGGGTTCCTGTTTAAGGCCTTTCAGACAATAGTTCAGTGTTGCTTCTGTTTGTTTTAGGGCTTTACAGAAATATTAACTAGAATCCAAGGCAGCTGAGCAAGCTGGTGAAAAAGACTGGAAGCTTACTATAAATAAAGTTCTATCAGGAGCCCACAGGTGGTGAATGGGTGGGAGCAAACAACTATTCACCATGAGTTAGTTACAAGAACAAAACTTACCACAAGTTTGAAGAACATGGGGAATTATGGGAGGCCGAGTCCTTATGGAAAATCTCTAAGTCCTTATAGACTTTAGGGGTCAGTACTATAGAGGCTTGCCTCAGGATAAATGCTCCCATGACTCTTGCCCTAGCTCCATTTGTTAGTACAGGACAGCTAGGTGGCTCATGGATAGAACACTGGGTTGAGAATCAGGAAGACTCATCTTCCTGAATTCAAATCTGACCTCAGACACTTACTAGTTGTCTGACTCCCAGCAAGTCATTTAACCCAGTTTGTCTCAGTTCCTCATCTATAAAAATGAGCTGGAGAAGGAATGGCAAACCGCTCTAGTATTTTTGCTCAGAAAGCCCCAGAATAGAGTCATGAAGAGTTGAACATGACAGAAATGACTGAACAACAGCAACAACACAATAATTAATGATTTGAAGCATTTTTTTCATGTGGTTATATAGACCATTTGTCATCTTTCTAATTTTAACTGCATTTTGTTACAATTTTATGGAATCGAAACTGTCCATTTCCATGGACCTTCTATGCTCCTCTGTATCTCTTGTCTGGTCTTGAACTTTCCACCTAGAGTTGTGAAAGGTGTTTTCTTCATTTCTCCTCTAATTGGTTTATGATGGGACCTTGTATATCTAGGTCTATCTATCAGGAGCTTGTTAAAGTACATGGTGTGAGATCTTGGTCTAAACCTGTTTTTTTCTGCTGGACTATTTTCTATTTTTCTCAGTAGTTTTTATCAAATAGTGAGACCTCATCCCAATAGTTGGGGTCTTTGATTGAATATCCCTCTTTTATCCTCTACCCAGAGAACCATTTCCTATAACAACAAAATCAAAATGAAAAGGGAAAAATAGTATATCTATAAAATTAATGAGAAAATGTATGGTAGTGAACATGCTGAACTTGAAGTGAGAGGACTGAAATCCTAACTCTGCTACTTACTGCCTGTGTGACTAGGTAAGGGCCTTCCCTAGTGTCTCATCTGCAAAATAAAGGGCTTGAACTAGATGGCCTTTTACCTCTAGATCTATGAATGCTATGATCCCATCAACAGTCAGACAGGATATGTAATGCTCCATATCCATAGTCTCACACCTCTGCAAAGGTAGGGAAGTGTACTTTCTCATCTCTTTGAGAATGAGCTTCATACAATACTTACATAGCATTCAGTATTGTTTTTGTTCTTCCCACTTACATGATTGTAGACATTCTGTATGGTTTTCCTGGTTCTGCTTATTTCGCTCTGCATCAACAGTTCGTGTAAGTCTTCCCACGATTCTTTCAATTCTTCTTATTAAATTCTTCATATTCATCATGTCTTACAATGTAGTAACATTCCATTATGTTTTTGTACCACAATTTGTTTAGACATTCCCCAAATAATGGCCATTTTATTTCTACTTCTTTTCTACCACAGAAACTTCTGCCAACATGGCTAATGTGAAAATATGTTTCACATGACTTTACATGTATAATTGATACCATATTACTTGCTTTCTCAATGGGTGGGGGAAGGAATTTAGAAATCAAAACTTTTTTAATGTTAAAAATAAAATTTTTAAAATTTAAAATGAAAAAAAGTTCTACTCTGTATAAATTGGTAGATATGGAGATTTTTTAAAAAATCATTGAGTTCCTTGGAGCATATGCCTAATAGCAGGATCTCTGGATTAAAGGGTATGAGCATTTTAGTCCCTTTTTTCTCCAAATTGTTTTTCTTTTCTTTTCTTTTTTTTTTTAGGCAATTGGGGTTAAGTGACTTGCCCAGGATCACACAGCTAGTAAGTGTCAAGTATTTGGTCTGAGGCCAGATTTGAACTCAGGTCTCCTGACTTCAGGGCTGGTGTTCTATCCATTGTGCCACCTAGCTGCCCCCAAAATTGTTTTTCAAAATGATTAGACCAACTTTATTGTGCTTCTCCAACAGTGACTATTCCCATATTTTGTCACCTCTGCCAATCACTGGGTTTTCACAGAGTTTTTGTGAACAAACCAGTTTGCAAACCTTAAAGAACTCTAGCAATGGAAATCATTATTGTTACTATCTTGGTTATAAGCTTGCCACTTTTCTATAAGGCAAGAAAAGAAAAAAAAAAGTATAGATTTCTAAAGTTAACATGAAACTACTGGGCCGTACCTAGTAAACCCGCATCCAGAAATGAAGCAAACATTGTCGAGGTTCTAGCCACAGCTCCTTTCCAAAGTTCTACACTCAAGTTACTAATATCTTGAATTTACAGCAGTATACCTGTAAAAGCAGATTCTTTAGGGCTGTTATGTTCTCCAGTGACAGACAGAAAGTCTTGTCATCCTTATATACCACATCTCTCTCAAAATATGTTTCTGGAGTGTGATCCAGATCTTCCATACAGAGTAGGATCTGCTTCTTTGTGCTAACAAATTCTTCCCATCACCTTTGCCTATAAAAGCAAAGAAGTTATACGGCACCTCAGAAGTGAGTGAAACACACAGACAGGAAGAATGTCAAGAAGCAATTATACCTTTGTTTCCTCCAGAGCTGCCAGGTGATTTCTGAACTGGTTCAGCTCCTCTATGCTGAGTACCGAGTCATTGTCAAGGCTGTATGGGAGCACACAAAGAATCTCACACAATTTTTGGTCTTGTTCTTGAAGTAGTTTCTGTTCTTGTATCCTTTCTTCTTTCTGTCTTTTCAATTCTTCTATCTGTGTTTGAAGATCGTTCTTTAGCTCCAAGATGGTAGTCTCCTTTCTTTCCTGTGCCAAATATCAGTGAATCAGAGTAAAAACACTAAAAACAACCTTGCCAGAAGTAAAGGAAGGACAAGTGAGGGAAATTCTCAATTCGACTTATTTGTGAGTTATCCTATAGCAACAAGGTTTTTTTCTGAGTTTTTTAGAGAGTTTCAGAAGTTTTTCAGAGAGATTCCCACAGAAGAAATAAAAAATGTGGATATATTAGAGCATCGTAGACTGTTTTTAATGAAACTAGAAAGAAGCTTGGTTTTGGTTAGTTCTAGGATGGGTCATTTAGCTTTATGTGTTCTTCTTTAGGTGTGAGAGCAACTTAAAACCTCTGCTTTTGCTGGCTTAGTCTGATTCATCCACAAGCTATTTATAGCTTTGTCACATCCCTTTCTTCTGCCTTGTTATTCCTCTCTACTTTCCTCCTTTTTTAAAATACAGTGCCACCCACTCTCCAGTTTGCATCTATGTCAGGAAGATTCCAGTTGATTGGCACATCCCTACCTGTGATATCAGAAGTATAAAGTGATCAATAAATCAAGAATCATATAATAAAAACTTACTATGTGCCAGACATTATGCTGAGGATACAAAGAAAAAGCAAAAACAGATTCTGCTCTCAAGAAGCTTACATTCAAATGGGAGAGACAACATGTATATATAGAGAGAGCAAGAGAAATACCAAGTACATTGAAAATCTTAGAGAGGAAGGCTTGAACAGCTGGGTGGGGGGGAGGTGGGGTGGAATCAGGAAGGGGGAGTCAGGAAAAGTCTCCTGCAGAAAGAAGGTAGCTGTGGTCGGAATAGTAAGCTAACCTCTGCTTCCACGCATTAGGCTAGTTTTTTTCCTCAGATGGTAGTGTAAACATTTGTGATAATTGCTTGGCTTAGGGGACTAAAGAGTTGTCACTTCCCAGGTACCTAAGTACAAAGTATACAGGATCAGCTCCAGAAGCTATCTGAGCAAGTTTCTCCCAGATGAACCAAATCTGAGATGACCTAAATGCCTAACCTTGTGGAACACACCCTTCTCCTGCTATGCTAAACAATTTTCCCTTGGCTACCTGTAGAATGATGTACAAGTGTTTCATTTTGTTCTAATACTGAACCTAAAATTATCAGGGGTCTGGCCTTGGGCAGGCCAAGCCAAGAATAAATGGCATAGTCATTCAGGATTGGAACATAAGGAGATTATTGAAATAAGGGGATGAGCATTAAATGCAGAGGGAGGTGAACTCACACTAGCAAGATTTCTGGTGATGCTTTTGGTGACAATAATAATAGCTAACATTGGGGCAGTGGTGATAGCCTCCGCCTGAAGTCAGGAGGACTAAATTCAAATCCGGTCTCAGACACACAACACATACTAGCTGCGTGACCCTGGGCAAGTCACTTAACCCCAATTGCCTAGCAAAAAGCAAAAAAAAAATTAAAAATTATAATAGCTAACATTTATATAACATTTCAAGGTTTGCAAAATACTTTACAAATGTATCATTTTACCCTCACAACAACCCTGGCACATATGTGCTATTATTATCATCCTCATTTTATAGATGAGGAAACTGAGGCAGAAATAAGTCACTTGCCCAGGGTAACACAGCTAGGATTTGGGGCAGGATTTGAATTCACATCTTCACATGTGCTTTATCCATTGCACAAATTAGCTGCATCTCTAGATTCTTCTAGAGACTGTAGTTGCTTACTGTAAGGTACCTTTCCCTTCTGGGATATCAGAGAATAAACTGGCTGTGCTATTCAGCAAGGAAAGACCAATGTGAGTATACTCCAAACCTCTAACTGGTACCTGAAGATAAGTACCTTAAAACATCTCTTAGGCCCTCCAGCTGTGTTGCCCCTGTGCTCTATGAGCAAAGCAGATTTGCAGTAGCTTGAAAGATACATGAGATGTGAACATTTAGAGCAATCTCCACCCCAAATGTTAATATGGAGTATTTGTGCCCAACCTGTGATAGAGCCTTCTGAGCTCACATTGGGCTGAGCAGTCACAGTTGGACACACTCTGCTTTAACCCCAACATAGTGGTGTCATTTTGGTCCCCTTCAAACATGAAGGACAACAACCAACCAACCTAGGCCTTAGTTCTATGAGGGGATCTCCTCAGAACTCAGTTTACCTTTGAAGAAGCCTAGAGGGATTAAATTTGGGGAACTGAAAGAGATCTCCCTCCACTTAAAAACAAGAACAAAATCAGAAGAATGTGTTGTGTTCTACCTTTACCGAGATGAATATTTTGTATCCCCAAGGCTCACCAGTTGCCTCATCAAAGACCTACTGAAAGAATGCCCCTTCCAACTTTAAGGGAGTCAAATCTGTGTATGAATAGGGAAGAATAGGGGAAGAATGGCTTTTGGGAAAAGACTGAATAGCAGAATATCAATATCCAGTCCTTTAAGTAGATAAGGACAAAATCAGCAAAGTGAGGAGCAACATGAAGGTCTCCAAAAAAAAGAAAATGCAAATCAAGACACAGACCTGGAATTCTAAGACTGTTAACATTTAAATGTGCTGGAGAAACTGTATTGGTTTGTTTAATTTGGCCTTTGAGTGGCCTTCAATTAATCTCCCTTCAGTTAATCTATATTATCTGACAAATTGTGATTACACTATGGCAATAGAGAACTCCATTTGAATCTGAACCAGCTAGATAATAATATTTGAATCTGAATGACCTCAATAACTGGCCTGACACTCTCTCCATTTTATGTATGTTGATATAGTCTGAGAGTGAACTAAAGACTTTCTTGGTCTTTCAATTTGGATATCGTCATTAATATTGGGATGTAAAAAGTGGAATATAACTTAAAAAGAGAAGTCAGTGGAGAAGAAAGAAATGCATTTTGGAGAACAATTTGGAACTATGTCCAAAGGGCTGTAAAAATGTGCATACCCTTTGACCAAGCAATAGCAGTTCTAGGGCTATATCCCAAAGAGACCATGCAAATGGGAAAAGGACCCACATGTACAAAAATATACATTAGAAGATCTTTTTGTGGTGGTCAAGAATTAGAAACTTAGAGGATGCCCATCAATTGGGGAATGGCTGAAGAAGTTGTGGTATAGGAATGTAATGGAATACTATTGTGCTGTAAGAAATGATGAACAGGCAGACTTCAGAAAAACTTGCAAAGACTTATGGTCTGATACTGAGTGAAGTGAGCAGAACCAGGAGAATGTTGTACATAATAACAGCCACGTTTTGCGATGACTAATATTGATAAACTTAACCCTTCCCAGCAGTACAAGGATCTAAGACATCTCCAAAGGCCTCATGATGGAAAATGCTACCCACATCGAAAGAAAGAACTGTGGAGTTTGAATGCAGATTGAAGCATACCATTTGCTATTTTTTTTCTTCTGTTGTGTTTTGTTTCCTTTTCCTGGTGGTTCTTCCTAGTGGTTCTAATTCTTCCAACATCACTAATGTGTTAAAATATGTTTAATAGGAATCTATATGCATAGCCTATATCAGATTGCACATTGCCTTGGTGAGGGAGGGGGAGAAAAATTTAAAACTCAAAAGCTTATTGAAGTGATTGTTGATAAATCAAAATAAATGAAAAAGGGAAAAATGTTAAAAATTGTTTTAACATGTAATTGGGGGAAAAATAAAATAAAATTTTAAAAAATGCCTGGGTGTCTAGAGAGTATAGAGACAAAACAGATGGTAAAGCCTAGGCATGGCCATCTAACTATAAGGATTGGAGTTCATTATTTCTTGTTCACTGAAGTGGTGTGAAATCTGCCCCACAGCTGGGGTGGGGATGGGGATAAAAGAACTCAGGTTCATAATCCTTGTGAAGAGTAGGCCCAAAGGTCAGGACTGGGTTGGTGTGGTGACTGAGGAAGGAGGGGAACTGATCAGAAAGGAGGAGAAAAGGGGAAGGAGTACTGACAGAATGCCTGGAGGGAAGGGGAGATCCAACTGGGATACCTACAGAGTATTGCCTGGAGCAAGGGAAAGATTCTGAGGACCTACTCTATTCTACCCTAAAGAACCAAGAGGGAACACAGCCTTGTAATGTACAAAATTTTTATTACTAATCTTGAGGAAAATATAGGAGGCATGCTTGTCAAAATTGCAGATGTCGTGAAGGAAAGGAAAGCAAATACACTGGATGATAAAATCGGAATTCAAAAGGAGCTTAATATATATAGGATGATGTTGAAAACAATAACTACAATGTTTTTCACTTAGATTTTAAAAATTACCTTTGCAAGTCCAGGATAAAAATGAGACATGGAAAGATAATGGGACAGGAAGGTGGATGGCTCAGTGGATAGAGCATTGGGCCTGGAGTCAGAAAGATCTGAGCTCAAATCCAGTCTCAGACATTTATTAGATGTGACCCTGGGCAAGTCACTTAATCTCTGTTTGCTTTAAACCACTGGAGAAAGAAATGGCAAACCGCTCCACTATCTTCCCCAAGAAAACCCCATGGACGGTATGATCCATGGAGTCATGAAGAATTGGACACAACTGAACAACAACAACAACAACAAATTCAAGTGACCAACAGGAATTGTTTCTTGTGGACTTTGTGAGTCTTTGGTGCAAGCCATTGGGAGAAGCACTTGAAAGAACACCCGGAAGAAACCAGCTGTACTCCTGTCAACTCATGAGGGCAGGTGGGGGAGTTGTAGTAGTTTAAAAAAGTTCTCTCTGTCTCTCTCTCCCCCTCCCTTCTTTTCTCCCCTCCCTCCTTCTCTTTTCCTCCCCCTCCCTCTCCCTTCCAGTAAGGAGCCCCATGGCACAAGATTGGGTAGTGGCGTGTGCAGCAGAAACAGGCCCCCTGGGGCCCACTGTTTAATGGAATATAAAACTGACTTCATTCCTTCAGTACAATACCTAAAGAGCATTCTACAACTCTTCCCCAAGGAGGGCTTAAAGGACCAAAGGTGGCTGTTGTTGGGAGGGGGTTTTCTTTCTGCCAAAAAAGGGGAAGTGAAAATATCAAAGCAGCCCCTGCAAAAGAAGAGGGGCCATTTTTCAGAGGCCTCTCATGGGTTGAAGATCTTGTATCTTCCTCCTACCTACCCAGTAATGCTCACAGGGTTAGGGAAACTATTGTTGGTGGGCCAAGGAACATGAAGTGGGTGGTGGTGCAGGGCAGTTCTCCCTTGCCTGTGATGAAGATCAATGACTGTGTAGAAGCGTCAGCATCTTTGCTGAAGCAAAGTTGCTGGTTTTGCTCCTAATTACAGTCACTGTTTTACATTGGCATCACCTACCACACGGACCTGATTGTTTAGT
Organism: Phascolarctos cinereus; assembly: GCF_003287225.1. NCBI lineage: Eukaryota > Metazoa > Chordata > Mammalia > Diprotodontia > Phascolarctidae > Phascolarctos > Phascolarctos cinereus. The sequence continues at coordinate 1,462,239 of NW_027556069.1, read as the reverse complement.
CCCTGGAGTCTCCTGGGACACTCCCAAATTGAGTCACTCCTTCAGGTAGCAGATACATTGTTTGCTTTGTTTTTTTCTTTTCCTTCTTTAGTGCCACCTTCTTTATTTTTATTCAGTCTTCTTGAATATCAAAGGTCAGGGTTCACCATTAACAGCCCTAAAGTCTTTTAGGTGGTAGAAGGTCCTCAAGAAGACCTTAAGGACCTTTCCACCAAGGGGTGGAAAGTTGTGATAAGAGCAATGTCCCAACTCCTACCCCTTCTTTAAAAGGTACTGAGACCATCCTCAAGACCTGGTTGGCTTAGGGGAGTAAAAGGTCAGGCTGTTAACATCATTTCCTGGTTTATTGTTGTTCAGTCACATCCAACTCTTTGTGACCCCATATGGGGTTTTCTTACCAAAGATACTGATATGGTTTGCCATTTCCTTCTTCAAATCATTTTATGGATGAGGAACTGAGGTAAGCAGAGGTTAAGTGAGTTGTCCAGGGTCACAAAGCTAGTGAGTGTCTGAGGCCAGATTTGAACTCTGGTCTTCTTGACTTGAGGCCCTGTACCTTATCCACTGAGCCACCTGCCTACTTAGATTCTTGTTCACCTGTGTACAAATTAACTGCTAGGAGTTATGGGAGCTCTGATGTTTGGTAGAACATGAAGGATGACTCAGGCAAGAGAGCTTCTCTCAATTGAATCAATTTGAGGCATCTTCAATGCCCATCCCTATTGAATATCCTTCTCTTGCTATGACTAAGTAAATCTTCATTTGTTAACTGTCAAATGATATATGATTGTCTCCTTTTGTTCCACTATTAAACCTAAACCACCACGGGACTTGCCTGAGGAAGGTCTAGCCCAGAACGGTAGTGTTAGAGCCGAGTCTTGAAGGTAAAGGTGAGGAGGAGAGCATTCTAGACATGGGGTACAGCCAGGTGCAGAGGAGCTGGGGCATAACATGTTATGAACAGCAAGGAAGCCAGTATGTCTAGACCAAAGGATGTGTACAGGGGACTTAAAAGGTAGGAAAGGGCCAGGTTATGGAGAGCTTTAAATACCAAAAAGAGCAGCTTATATGTGATCCTAGAGCTAACAGGGAGCCACTGGAATTTACTGAGTAGGGGAGGGGTTCAGACCTATGCTTTAGGAAAAGTGCTTTGGCAGCTGTGTGGAAGATGGATTAGAATAGGGAGAGACTTGAGGAAGGAAGACCAACTAAAAGGCTATTGCAACTCTAAGGTACCACCCTTCACCTATCAGATTGGCCAACATGACGAAACAGGGAAATGATAAATGTTGGAGAAAATGTGGGAAAATTGGGACACTAATGCCTTGCTCGTGGAGTTGTAAACTGATCCAACCATTCTGAAGAGCAATTTGGAACTATGCCCAAAGGGCTATAAAAATGTGCATATCCTTTGAGCCAGCAATAGCACTTCTAGGGCTGCATCCCAAAGAGATCATACAAATGGGGAAAGGACCCACATGTACAAAAATATTTATAGTGGCTCTTTTTGTGGTGGCCAAGAATTGGAAATTGAGGGGATGCCCATCAATTTGGGAATGGCTGAACAAATTGTGGTATATGAATGTAATGGAACACTACTGTTCCATAAAAATGATGAACAAGTGGACTTCAGAAAAACCTGGAAAGAATTACATGAAGTGATGCTGAGTGAAGTGAGCAGAGCCAGGAGAACAATGTACACAGTAACAGCAACATTGTGCAATGACTAACTTTGATAAACTTGGCTCTTCTCAGCAATACGAGGATCTAAGACAACTCCAACAGACTCATGATGGAAAATGCTGTCTGTCTACATCCAGAGAAGGAACTATGGAGTCTGAATGCAGATCAAAGGAATACTATTTGCTCTCTTTTTTTGGTTATTTCTTCTTTCTTGTGGTTCTTCCACAAAATTGGTTCTAATTCTTCTTTACAACTGACTAATGTGAAAATACGTTCAATATAAATGTATATGTTAGAGCCTATATCAGATTGCACACCATCTTGGACAGGAGAGAGGGGGAGAAAATTTAGAATTCAAAATCTTATGGAAGTGAATGTTGAAAATGAAAGTTAATTTTTAAAAAATTTAAAAGAAGACTATTTCAGTTTTCTGGGCAAAAAGTGATGGGGCTTAAACTAGGAAGGTGGCTGTGTAAGTGGAATGGGGGATGATAGGGTCATATATAAGAGATATTGTGGAAATAGAAGTGATAAAATTTAGCAACTTATTGGATATGTAAGGTGAGTGAGAGTGAGGAGTCAAGGATGACACCAAAGTTGCAAGAGTGGTGACTGGGAGAATATTGTTGCTCTTGACAGCAGTGAAAAAGTCTGGAAGAGGGATACATTTGAAGAGAAAGATGAAGAGCTCTGTTTTGGATATGTTGAGTTTAAGACGTCCAATAGGCAAATGACATTGGGTGAAGATGAGGACTGGAGAGATCAAGAAAGATGTTAAAGTTATGCAACTAGATCTTAGAACCATCTGGAAGGATGGTAATTGAACTCATTGGAGCTGCTGAGATGACCAAGTGAGAGAGTGTAGAGAGAAAAGATAAGAGAGCCTAGGACAGATCCTTGGAGGACAACTAATTAATAGGTAGGACATGAATAAAGGCTCAGCAGAGTGTGAAGGAACAGCCAGACAGGTAAGAGAAAACTCTTACTGTCAGGAAAATACAGAGAGGAAGGAATATCCAGGAGGTGATTGACAATGTCAAAGGCTGCAGAGATGGCAAGAAGGATGAGGATAGAGAAAAGGCCATTAGATTTGGCAATTAGGAGATCATTGGTAACTTTAGACAAAGTGGTTTCAGCTGAATGATGAGGTCAGAAGTGAGAGTGGGAGGGGAGGAGTGATATCAGATGACAGCTGACAGGGATGACAGACTCCAATGCCCATACAATCAGAGCCAATCTTTTCCACAATTATACCACTTCTAACACTTAAGAAAACAGGGGAAACGATTGCCTTTAGGTCAGGCAATAATAGGATTTGGTGCTAACTTCCAGGTTAATCTCACCTATGTACCCTGACATTACTTAGTTCCTCCTAGTGAAGAGCAAAGAGAGCATTTCAAATATAGCATCAGACTTCTTTTATCCCTACATATTATTTAATCTGTACTATTTATTATTCTGGCTTCACCCATTTTAATTTTATATTTGAATTCTAATTTAGAGAGGCAGCATGACATAGAGTTGGGCCTGAAGTCAGGAAGACCCAAGCTCAAATTCAGCCTCAGACACTGGCTGTGTTGTTCTGGGCAAGTTAGTGAATCTCTGTCTGTCTCGTTTTCCTCCTCTGTAAAATGTGGATAATAATAGCACCCACCTCCCAAGGTTCTTGAGACGATCAAATGAGATATTAGTAAAGCACTTAGCACAGTGTCTGGGATATAGTAGGCCATAGCAGGCAAATACATGCTTACTTCCCTCCTTCCTAGTAGACAGAGTAATGGACTTAAAAAATCAAAAAGATCTGAGTTTAAATGCTATCTTAAACACTTAATAACTATGTGACCTGGGCAAGTCACTTGTGTTCTTAGAACATCATAGAACAATCATTCTGTCAGAAGTTTCCTCATTGGTTTTTTCCTAAACCAATGAAATCACATGACTAGACCTCACCAAAAAAATGTTAACTTTTTATCTACTAGTACTGGTCTTTGTTGTGTTCTTCAACCAACTAATATAGTTCTTTACCTGATCTGGCCTGCCTTGGAACCTGGTACAGCAAACCCTCAGATTCTGAAGTTGAGGTTTTAGGTTTGAGGTTAGGTGGGGCCTAGTTTCGTCTAATTTATTTGTGTTGTTATAATATTTGTATTATTTACATGTTTGTATTATGATAGTATATTCACATTATATACATTATAGTATCTTCATAGTATAAACATGTAACTGTTTTAGTTCTCTGACAATTATCCTGTCCCACTTCACTCCCAATTGGAGGTTTCAGCATATCATGAACCTTAAAAAAAATGGGGGTATGGGAGGGAGAGGAGAGAGGGTGGTGGGGGAAGGGGAGGGATAAGGGATGGGAAAGAGTGGGGGTGGCGCAAATGGGTGGAGAAGGAAGAGGGAGGGAGCATGGGACCCCTCCCACCCTTTTGCCCCTTCCCCTCCCTCACTTTCCCCACCCTCCACCCTCCCCCACTCCTCTTCCTTCCTCCCCCAACCCTCCTTCTCCCCTCTCATCCACCCTTGAGCCAATCACCTCCCCCACTCTCCTTCCTCCATCCCCCACCCCACCCCTTCTCCACCTCCCCTCTCCTTCTCCCCCCTCTAAAAGGTTGGGGGGAGGGGTGAAGTGGTGTTGGGGAAGGAGTGAAATGGTGGGGGTGGGAGAAAGGGTGGGGGAGGGGAGGCATGGGGAGGGAGAAAGGCTGGGAGGAGGGGTAAAATGGTGGGGGAAGGGGAGCGGGAGGAGTTAAGGGTGAGGGAGGGGCAAAAGGGTGTGGTAAAAGTGTGGGGGTGGGGGAGGGGCGAAAATATAGGGAGGGGTATAAGTGTGGGGGAAGGGCCAAAGGGAGGGGGAGGGGAAAAGGTTTGGGGAGGGGCAAAAGATTGGGGTGGGAGAGGGATGAAAGGGTGGGGCAGGGGCGGGGGAGGGCCAAAGGGGTGAGGGTGGGGAGAAAGGGGTGGGGCAGAAATGTGGGGGGGGAGGTGTAAAAGGGTGGGGGAGGGGAAAGGGTGGGGGATGGGGGTGGGGCAAAGGGGTGTGGTAAAATGTGGGGAGGGGAGGGACAAAGGTTTGGGGGGGCAAGATGGTGTGGGTGTGTGAAAGGGTGGGGCAGGGGGAGGAGCAAAGGGGAGAGGGGGAAGGGGTGGGGTGGAAATGTGGGGGAGGGGAGAGGTAAACGGGTGGGGGGAGGGGGAAGGGGAAAGTTTTGGGTAGGGGCTAAAGGGAGGAGGGGGTAGAAGGAAGGGATGGGGAGGGGCAAAGGGGTGAGGGAGGGGGGAAGCAATGGGGCGAAGGGAGGGGTTGGGGAGGGGAAATGGGAGGGGAAGGGGGAGGAGGGGTGGTAAAGATTTTGGGAGGAGTAGGGGGAGGAAGGGTCGGGGATGAGGGGTGAGGTAGGAGGGGAGGTGGAGGAAGTTTGAGGGAAGGGGAACAGGGTTTTTGCGGGAGGGGAGGCGAGGGAGGAGGAGGAGGAGGAGGAGGAGTGTAGGAGAGAGAATGGGGGGGGGGAGGAAAGGAGGGGTGTGGGAGGGGGAAGAAGGGTGAGGAGGAGAGGTGGGGGAGAGGAAAATGTAGTGGGGAAGAGGCGGGGAGGGGATTGGGTGAGGGGGTGCAGGAGGAGGAGCAGGGGATGGGCAGTTCTCCCTAGTTCTCCTTTCCCCTCACCTCTTACCTAGTTCTCTTCCCCCTTCTCCCTGCCTTCTCTTTTCCCTCTTTTCCTTTTGCCCCTTATCTACCTTTATTGAATTCCTTCTAAGAAAGACAAACAAAATTAGGCTGAGTGTGTTTATTTATCTCAAAGCTTGTGGAACATGCATATACAGATATGCATGGAAGTTCATTGGAGACAATGAACGCAAGGATGGACATATGAAAGGGATTTTGTATCTTTAGACCCTAACCCCCCCCTCTCCCTTCCTGGCTCAGGATGCTGGTGTCAGACAAAATTATAGTCTCCATATGTGTTAACCATAATATAAGAAAGGAATTTCTTAAGTGGATATATTGTAAATACAATAAAATAAGAGAATGTCCAGGTGTCAATTGAAATTATAGATCCAGGATGTCTGTGTTTCTTTTACCATTAACATAACACAATGTAGCATAATGTGTCCATAAAATAACAAGATAAGAAAAGTCCCATTATTCAAGATGGTGTCCGGTTCAAGGCCCCTTGTCCTTGATGGTCATAAATGGAAGAATGCTCCTGGTCAGCTTCATCCGACCTTGTAGTTGCTGACACAGGAAGGAGCATTTTGAGGTCACTCAGAGAGCAGAGCAAAGCATGTCTCTCATGCCAGAACACACACAGCGTTATGGTAGGTTAAGTTCAGATTGGGCCAAAATGTCTTCCTCCTGATTGGCCAATCCAGGGTTTAGGCCTTTCTCAGGTCTTGGGGGCTCAAAATGCTTTGGGGAGGGCTCTACACCCTCCTTCCCTTCTCTCCTCCTCCCTGTCCTCCTTTCCCCATCCACTTCCCCCCTCCCTAGTTCTCTTTCCCCTTCTACCTCCTCTTCCTTTCCAACTCCTTTTGCCCCTCCTCTTCTCTCCCTTCTCTTCTCTACTCTTCTCCTCTTCAGGACTCCTTTCCCCCTCCTCCTCCCCTTCCTCTTTTTCCTCTCACTCCTTTCTCCTTCCCATTCTCCTTGTCCTCCTCCTCCTCCTTCTTCCACTTCATTGCTTTCATGTCCCCCATGCCTTTTCCCTCGTCACCCCTTCCCTCCCTGTCCTCATCCTTCCAAGGCCCCTTACCTTCTTGAGTCTTGCAGCTCCAGAGCTTCCTCCCCATCCCTGCACACAGCCTCCCACTCCCCCCATTCCTGTGCAACTTCTCCTGTGCACAATTCCATCCCAGTGAAGTTCAGTGATAGACACCCCTCTCCCCTTGCGTGTGTACACACACACACACACATACACACACACACACACACACACACACACACCCCTCAGTGCTTACAATTTCATCCTTGTGCACACACCACTTCCCCTCCCAGTACTCCCACCTCCATCCTGGAGCATGGCCCCTTCTATCCCAGGGCACAAAACTCCATCACACACATATATGTACATCACTTTGGTTCCACACCATTTTTGGTGAGTGAAAGCCTGGAAAGTTCCCAGATTTCCTATTAACTTTCACACAAAGTTTGGGTGGGAAATAACCTTCTTGTGGACAGCTGGCTTCTGACAAGCAAGTCCTTAGCTGGACCTGTACTTTCAAGTCATATTTGATCACAGAAACTATCGATTTGTTGCACTTGTTACTGTGTTAATACAAATGCAAAACAGGTTTCTTGGAAAAAACGCTGACTGTTGTCTGATGCTAAACTGGTAGTTTTTATCAGTTCATCTAGTAAATCCCAAAATAGTCATTTCTGAGGTTTTATATCTGGAGGGTCCGGGTGAAGAGCAGATGTAACATGGGGGTAGTTCCAGTTCACATTTAGGTTTTAGAAGAGAAATAGGAAGTAATGGTGATGTTGCAGGGTGACCATCACAAGTTGGGATAGATGGATCTTTGGGAACAGACAAGTCTGCAGGTGTCATAATTTTCTGGAGAAACCTCTGCCTGTAGAGTTCTTTAACTTTCATTTGTACAGCATACATACACACACACCCCATCTCAATGCACACAACTCCATGCCAGTGTTCACAACCCAGAAGGCCCAGTGGAGCGCATGCCCACACCCCATCTTCAGTGTACAACCCCCAGCCTCTAGCCCCAGCCACAGATGTTTCTTCCTTTCCAGGAGATAGGTGCCTAGTGCTGTGGGGCTCTGGGAGCAGCCAGCTCTGCAGCTGCGGAGACTGGCTGGCCTCAGAGCAGCATCTGCTCGTGTTGTGCATGGAGGTGGAGGGAACCCAGTGGAGCTGCAGGCCTGGGCTGCAAGGGGACCCCCTGTGGACACACCAGATCCTGCAGCAAGGAGACTGGGAGGAGGAACCTGGGTCTAGTGACCAGGCTGGAGGTCGTGGGGCATGCCCCCAGACCTGCTTTGCTACCCTTAGTTCCCGAGCCTGAGTGGTATGTGAGCCCCAGGCAGCCTTTTTCCTAGCACCTGTCCTCTGAGCTGAAGGCCAGCCAGCAGGTGCTGGGGGCAGAGCACGCCCTGCTGCTGGATGGAATGGGGCAGGTGTACATGTGGGGCACCGGCAGGTAAGTGGAGGAAATCTGGTCAGGGTGGGGCCTTGAGCCTGAAGTGGGCAGCCCTGAGCAGAGAGCTCTGAAACCCCAGCGCCTGTCTCTCTTTGTTCGGACTTGGTCATGTGGGCCATGAGGGCCTAGAGGCAGAGCTGAAGCCTGGGCAGGGGGAGGCACTTCAGGGCCTAGCCATGGCCTAAGTTGTAGCTGGTGAGTGGCATTCTCTCTATATGAGTGGTGAGCTGGCTTCCTTATCCTTGCTCGTTTGGGAGCTTGGGCCCCTTCTCACGTTCCAGTTATAGATGTCTTTGGGTGTTGAGAGGTAGTAAGCCACTGGACAGGGCCCTGGAAAAGGGGTGTTGCCCAGGTCTCATGATCAATTAAGTGTTTAAGTAGGTAACATTTAGGGTTAGAGTCATTGTGGTCTACTGTGAGGGATACAAAGATGTTAAGTTATGCCTTCTCCTCTCAAGGACCTACTTAGTACTTCAGTACTTGTGAATAGAGTTGTATAGCCTCCTGGTATAGGAGAAGGCCACTCCTTCCAGCCTACAGGTTCCAGCCTCCCACTCAGTTGGATTCTTTTCCCATCTTTATCTATCTTTGTCTTGGTCTTTGGCAACTCATCTCACGTGCCACAGTCATTCCCACTGAGCACAATGCTCTGCCCATATTGACTGCCAGTAAATGTTCGTTGAATAAATTCATAAATGATTGTGGAATGCATTAAATGTTTTAGGCAGCTAGGTGGTGCAGTGGGTAGAGCACCTGAGTTCAGATTCAGCCTCAGCCACTTAAATAGTCGTGTGACCCTAGGTAAGTCACTTAATGCTGTCTGCCCCAGTTTCTTCAACAGTAAAATGGAGTTAATAATAGCACGTATCTGCCAAGGGTATTGTGAGAGTCATGTGAGATTGTTTTCAACTGCTAAGCACAGTACCTGGCACATAGAAGGGTTAATAAATGCTTTTTAGTTCCTTCTTTCCTGCCTGTCCTTGACCCTGGGCTCACTAGAAATTTGTGTTACATAATCTCAACTGGGGCCTCACCGCATCAGAGTAAGCCTTTCATGCTTCAGCTGCCAAGGTGATTTGTCCTAAATTGCTAGTCTAGTCACACCACCCCTAAACTCCACTGGCTCCCTGTTACCTCCAGAACCAAATATCAAGTGCTGTTTGGCATTTTAACCTCTAAGATCTAGCTCCAGTAGCCTCCTCCGACAGGACAATCCATCTCTCAATGCTCTTCTTTATCATTGGCTGCCTCCCATGCCTGGAATGCTTTTCCTTCTCACCTCCACCTCCTGACTTCTGTGGAGACTCAGCCTAAATCCCACCTTCTTTAGGAGGTCTTTCCTGGTCCACCAACTGCTAATGCATTCCCTCTGATACTGCCTTTCATTTACACTAAATATATCTTGTATATACAAGTCTGTTTGCAATGTTGTCTACTCCATTAGAATTTGTGTTCCTTGAGGATGGGGTCAGCAGTATTTTTGCTTTTCTTTGTATCCTTAGCACTTGGCACAATGCCTGGCACATAGTCAAGGCTTAACAAATGCTTGACTAACTGATGGCAGCTAGGGCCCACCACCACCCTGATGAGAAGGTATGTAGTTCCATTTACTTTATAGTGCTAACTCTAAAGAGCTTTTTTTTCCCCCAGAGGCTGGTCTCTATGTCTGGCTGGAGTGAATCTGGGCAACCTGCATTGCCTTCCAAGAGAGAAGATGATGGCAGGAGGCAAGTGGTTACATTTTAGTATTTGGCCCCTCTCTCTTGTTTCTTTCATTCTGGTCCTTTGAGGTGCCTGTCATTATAGCATCCCTAGCCAGCCTCTCACAACAAAATTTACACAGCCCCCTTATGAGTCCATGGCAGAAACTATACTGCTTATGCCATTGATCTACTCAGTAAAGTGGGAATTGCTTGTTGTCCCTAAGCTTCTGGGCTCTACTTGTGTAGTCCTGAAGCAACGATATCAGCCAAGAATGGGGATGGAGACCATGGTCAGTTCACATCAATTCAGCCTTTCCCGCATTCCTGGAGCTTCCCAGTGGTTCAGAGGTCAGCAAGGCCAGCTGTGGATCCCAACACACAGCTGTGGTGACACGTAAATATAGGATAATAAGCAACGCTGATTAGTGGCTGCCAGTAAGGGTAAGGCCCTCTTATAGGACTGAGCACCCCCCCCAGCAATTTTCCTCCACAGCAAACAAAGCCCCAACTCAGCTCTACACCCAGGCTTGATCTGTTCACTGTTGGCCAGTGAGAACTCACCTGTTCCATAACTTCTTGGCATCTTGTCCATGTACATGATTCTCAAGTTCTTCAAAGGGAACTAACTTTTAGCTGGTTGTTAAATGCCTTTACAAGGGAGGGTGTGTTGACTGTCTCACTTTTGTTGTGTCAAGTATAGGAGATGGTGAACTCTATAATTGGGACTGGGGTAAATAACATTACCTGTAGGAAAGTCAGGGGAAGGAGTGTTGGAAGAATTCGTTCCCACAATAACAAAGATGAAGGGGTGAAGATCAGTGTTTTTAAATAGGGAGGGGGATCTAGGAGGTCCAGTGATAAGTTTTCTGGCCCTGAAGACTGCATAGTCCCCAGGAGCACTGAGGAAAATGTCTGATAAAAGGCAAGAACCTCAGATCCAGCAGGCACTTCTGTGTGTATCTGTCTTCAAGGGGCATTAGAGGGGCAGCTAGGTGGCACAGTGGATAGAGCACCAGCCCTGGCTTCAAGAGGACCTGAGTTCAAATCCAGCCTCAGACACATAACACTTACTAGCTGTGTGACCCTGGGCAAGTCACTTAACCCCATTGCCTGGCCAAAAAGCAAAACAAAACAAAACAAAAAAACAGGAGACATTAGAGTGAGGCTAGAATGGCCATCCTTTCAGGAGTGGCACATAGAACCCTTTGGCTTTTCCCAGGTGTTTTCAAGTCCTTCTAACCACTGGAATAGTTGGGTTTTTAGATTTTCCAGAGTTACCAGTTATAACTTGCAGTTATCTCTCCTGTTAGGGGATTGGGGGTGGAGGGATGTGAGTCATTTACCTAGAAGTAACAGGGGCTGTGAGATTAGTGAGAGGGAATGGCAGAGGGCATTTGTTTTTATATTTATTCCAGGTAAATATGGACAACTGGGTCACAAGAATATGGCCAGTTTAGATTGGCCCCAACTGGTGGTGTATTTCACAATCTGCTCCACATGGAAGCTATGATTGGTGGCCCATGGAACACTTATGTGTGTGCTGTGGAAGGGAAGAACTTACCTTCTAGACAACTGGACAAAACCCCATTGTAGCTGAAGAATATGAGTCAATTGTGTGTCCCTATGTCTTTCTACAGGTGCAGAAAGCAAATTACGGGAAAAGGGTGGAAAACTCTTGCCCCTGTTTATATTTGTATTGGCATTAGCAATTATTAGCAAGTCAAGAAACTGGCAGGTTAGTTTGGGACATCCATGGTTCTAAGGAATCTAAATAAGTTACCTCTAGCCCAACCCTAAAATTTGCTTTGTTAAAAATCTTGCAAACAAACTTTCAGGTAAAATAATCCAGGTCTCCTAAAGTTACCTCCTACCTTTGGCACTTTTGAAATGATGACAGATATGTATTAACCCTTTTAACTTTAGCATTCAAAGCTGTTACAGTTCTATGCAATCCTACCCGTACCTTGAATGGTTTCAGGGGTTTTGCTTTAGCCAAAAAAAAAAATTCTTAACCCTAATCATCCGGTGTTGCACCCCTTTCCACTTAGACCAATTTTCAAAACCTTTACAGCTGTGTAGAACCTGTTGAGTCTTGCATTCTCTTCCTTCCCCTCACAAGGGGTACTTCCTAGGAAAGTGAGCCTGAAAGAAGTGGCTCTGTGCAGTAAGAATGTTAGATGTATGAGAAGAAATGAAGACGTTTTGGCTATCCTTTTGAAATGTTGGAAAAGGGGTAGAAAGTATTCACAGGAAAATCAAATTAACTGAAGCATGAGGGGGAGACCTGAAAAAGATTGAACCCCACCCCCATTCTTATTTTATAGTCAAACAAGAATTTACTTGTTATACATCAATATAGGGTCAGTTTTTATCATAAATGTCAGAATATCAAAGTCACAGTAAAGACTTTCTAGATTCTATATTAGGAACTGAACTCTTAATATTTACTTAGACTTGGGAAGTACAGATATATTTTGGGGTGAGGGGAAGTTAGCACACTCTTCAAAAGGACAAAAACCTTGACACTTCCTACTTTAAGAGATGTTTCACATCTTATTTTACTGAAATGTTTTTGTATGTAAGGTGGATTTTGTTATTTTTTTTAGATACTAGTTCCCAGGATCCATGGTCACAAACAATTTCTACTGTAACTTGCACTGAGATATAACAATGAGATAATGTAAACCTTTGAGTTTAGTTGTAAACAGCTTACTGCACGTGTGCTGTGCTGTCACCATGATATTGCTAAAGTTAATACAAATTTGTGAGGCTATTGTTGGCAAATTGCCTTCTTTGTGTGCCCCCTTAAAAATCAAGTGAGCACTGGTCAGTAAGTGGGGAATGTGCCAACCAAAGCTGTGCATGCCTTGACCTGCCCCCACTGAGACTTAGGGGAATGTTGTAGGAGTTGGAAGCTCCTACTCTGTATATTCTCACCCACCCCTGTGAGAAGAGTAATTAGGGGATACTGTAGGAGTTGGTGCTCCATCAGCAACCCCCTTGAGAAGAATAAAGTAATTAAATAACCCCTCATGATGTCTCCATTCTTGTCCTTCTGCCTGTCCAGATCAAGAGTGAATCTGCTAGGCAGACTTCAGAAAAACCTGGAAAGACTTGTATGCACTGATGCTGAGTAAAGTGAGCAGAGCCAAGAGAACATTGTACACAGTAACAGCCACATTGTGTGATGACTAACATTGGTAGACTTAACCCTTCTCAGCAATGCAAGGATCTAAGTCATCTTCAAAGGCCTGGTGATGGAAAATGCTATCTACATCCAAAGAAAGAACTATGGAGTCTGAATTCAGATCAAAGCATACTATTTGCTGTTTTTTTTTCTTCTGTTTTGTTTTGTTTCCTCTTTCTGATGGTTCCTTCCATTGGCTGTAATTCTTCCTTACAACATCACTAATGTGAAAATATGTTTAATAGGAATGTATATGTCTAGCCTATATCAGATTGCATGCCTTCTTGGGGAGTAAGGTGGGGAGGAAGGGGGAGAAAAATTTAAAACTCAAAAGGTTACAGAAGTGCTTGTTGATAAATCAAAATAAATGAATAAAAAAAGAATGAACCTGCTAAAAGCTCTCCTGTCTTACACATGGCATAGTTATTGTCTCCTGTGTTATAGTTTTACTTTCATGTTATAATTCCCCCAACATAATGTACCATTTTTTAATGCTTAGGTAATGCAGAACATTATTTTACTATTTTAGGTAGTAGGGCCCTTTAAGCCATGAAAAACAGAAATTATTGCTTAATCTTGCCCCAGACCTCTCTCCTCCTAAATCTAAACAATAGTGAAATGTACTCTTGCATAGCTCAGCACAGCCGGTACCTCCAATGCAAATGGATAAGAAAGCTTGCAACATAATTGCTTTAGATAATTATGTTTATACCAGAGACCAGGACACCTGGTCTGGTTTGTGTGATCTCTGACCTGTAATGATGGGGTGCTTGGGTGTTTGTGCTTGTACTTGTGCCCCAATTTCTCCTTAGTCTCAGAAACACCGTCTCTGACAACCACTCCCCAGTTATTCTTTTTTTTTTTTGGCTTTTTAGGCAATTGGGGTTAAGTGACTTGCCCAAGGTCACACAGCTAGTAAGCGTCAAGTGTTGGGTCTGAGGCCGGATTTGAACTCAGGTCCTCCTGACTTCAGGGCCGGTGCTCTATCCACTTCGCCACCTAGCTGCCCTCCTAGCAGTTATTCATGCATGGGCCTCAGCATGACCCTTATCTCTCTCCCTGGTGCAGCTACACAAAGCTGGGTGAGAGAGTGCTGGGCTGCTCAGGCCCCAGCCATCAGATCATGTCTCTGGAAGCCTCCCAATTCCTTAGTAAGTTCCTGTCTTGTGAGAAAGCTTTCCCTTGTTGCAGAGCATTCTCTCATCAAGACAGAGGGAGAGGGGTGCCTTGGACAGCCCAAGGACTCATCTTCCTGCCAGACAAAGATCCATACCTCTGTCATCTCCCTCCCTGTCCGGTATACTCCCTGTACTTTCCCATCCATAGCCCCCAAAGACACCTGCACCTTTGGATTACCTCATCAGTGTTCCTGGCATTTCTTTCCCATGCTCTTTTCCATATAAACCCTAGCTCAACCCCTGATTGGGGCTGCTTGATTTGGGTGTGCATACCCCTTGCAGCTCCGCTAATAAATCCACATTTTAAATTATGTCTGGGTGTCGCTCGCTGATTTCTCGGTACAACACTTAAGGTAATGTGGTATGTTTTTGCTAAGACTAGAAAAAATATGGAAAGTCAGAAAGCATGGGACTTGTGATCCTCAACTGTGGTTAGTAGTGATTTCCTTTAGGGACCAAGTAGGCCACAACGGTCCCAAAGAGGTCAAATTTCTTGCTCATTGAACTAGGAAGTAAAGGATGTGGCACTTCACCCTCTGTCCTCTGACTTGTCAGTTCAGGGCTTTTCCCACTCTACCTCACGACTTCTCTTGGTCTTAGTTTTCTCATCTTTAAAATGAGGTGTCAGGTCCCGAATGAGAGAGGGAATGGCTGCTTCAGTGCCTGTGGGAGACCATTCTCTCTCACTCTGCAAAGTCCTCATATTAACATCGTTGAGAATTTCTTGCATTGTAAAAGGCTCTACTTTTTTCCACTTCTTATTCTGATTTGTCAAATATAGAGGCAGCCTAATTTATAGCATTCCTAGGAAAAAAGAACTTTTTTAATACATTATCAACTTTTGTAATGTAAAAAAATCACATAATTTTTTTATATGGTTAGTTTTCTTTCATCAGGCAGCAACACCATACAATGGAGAGGGACTGGGGTTCAAATCACAGCTTTACCTCTGCAAGAAGAGGGAGACATTGAACAGGCAGTCACCGTGGAGCTAGATTCTCTAAGCCATAGTTTTCTTATCTGCAAAAGGAGAGAGCTGAACTAGATAATCTTGAAGGTTCTTCCTAGCTATAAATTGAGAATCCTATGTGTATGATACATTTTGCATAAGCAGAGTTCTAGAAGGTCTGGAGAATAGTTTGTGAGTCCTTCCCTTGAAACGGTCGCTGTGAAGTCACTAGATATACAGAACAAATTCACACACACTTCTGAGAACCATTTCATGTGATGAACACAGCAGCATGTGCTCAGGTGTGCAAATTGAAGAAAGACTCAGAGAATAAATAGTGCTTTTGGGAGAACCAGAGTGATAAAGTAACTAAGCATGATTCTTCAGCATTGTGAATAGTTAACCAAAGCAGCTCCCTAGCACTACAAATAGAGTTCCAGATTTTTATTCTTAAAATCAGTAACCAATTTTGCAACTACCCCTTAACCTCACTCTTACCGCACAAGAGGAAGGTGAACATGGACAAGGACACTGGATTTAGACAAGAATGAGAGCTGAGTAGAAGGGACATAACCGTGCCCTACACCCCCCACCCCCCCAAACACAAACATACACAAAGACATACATATACACACACACATACACAAACACACATATACACAAACACACTCAATTGCAAAGTTCAGAGGCTTAACTCTTGCAGAAGAAAGAGATGTAACCACCTACATAACTAAAGGCAACATCAATAGAGGAGGTGGGAGGGAGCAGGCAAGTTCTCTTCCTTCCAGAGATTTAGCCTTATTTTCCTAGGCAGTTCTTTGGCAGTAGTTTGTGTTTACCATATAAACTATTTCAATTTCAAATAAAGAAGCAGATTAGATGTAGTGTGCTTATTGTAGGCTGTCCTAAGTGATATAGAAGGGGGTATCCCTTTGAGGAGAAAGAGCAAAGAGGTTAATTCATTAAAAATTCACAGACTGAAAAAGTTTTCATTATTAGTCTATGAGCCAAAATTATACTGTGAAAAGGTATAACTTACACAAAGGAGGGATTCAGTCAGCCATCCTCTATTCCACTAAAGGAACAAAAATGGCACCCTGAAACTCATATAAGTGAGTCAAGGAACAAGATAAAATGTTCCTTTAGAATGTTCAGATTTTCACTTTGAGCTATTTACATTAAACTAGGTTTACTTTATTTCGAGTCAATGAAGAAGAATTTCCAATTAAGACTAAGTCCCTAGGACCAACCGGACCTATAAAAGGTTTTTGCACTATGGCCATAACCTTTTATCAGTCCCCTGAGCTTTGGATCCAGTCATTGGTTTAAACATCCCTTAACTGATAATAAGCCTGAAATAAAAGATATAGATAGATGATAGACAGACAGACAGATAGAGCTAGATAGATAGGCAGATAGATAGATAGACACACACAGAGAGAGAGAAATAGACAAATAGATAGAGAAATAGGTAGAGGGATAGACAGACAGACAGATAGATAGATAGATAGATAGATAGATAGATAGATAGATAGACAGATAGGTAGATAGATAGATAGATAGATAGAGAGACAGAGAGACATAGATAGACAGATAGATATAGATAGATAGGTAGATAGATAGACAGATAGAGAGAGAGACATAGACAGATAGACAGATAGACATAGATAGACAGATAGATAGATAGGCAGATAGAGAGAGATAGAGAGATAGATAGATAGATAGGCAGATAAAGAGAGATAGACAGATAGATAGACAGACAGAGATATAGGTGGATAGATAGATAGGCAGATAGAGATAGATAGATAGACAGACAGATAGATAGACATAGATAGATAGATAGATAGATAGATAGATAGATATAGAGATAGAGAGAGATAGATATATGGACAGAGAGAGATAGATAGAGGGAGATAGACAGACAGATAGACAGACAGACAGATAGATAGATATAGATAGATAAACAGATAGGCAGATAGAGAGAAATAGACAGATAGATAGATAGAGGGAGATAGAGAGACAGACAGATAGACAGATAGATGTAGGTAAATAGATAGATAGGCAGATAGAGAGAAATAGATAGACAGATAGATAGACAGATAGATAGATATAGATAGACAGATATAGAGATAGAGATAGAGAGAGACAGACAGGTAGAGAGAGAGAGAGAGAGAGAGAGAGAGAGAGAGAGAGAGAGATAGGTAGATAGAGATAGAGAGATAGAGGGAGATAGAGAGACAGACAGACACATAGATAGACAGACAGACAGACAGATACACAAGCCACCCCAGTGCCTTTGTGTTCAGTGTTGGCACAGGGAAGCCAAAGTGGGGAGGATGCTGAAAGCCTTCTCAGGACTGGATATTGGTAGAATTGAGGATTTGAGAGGGGACGTCACATCTGGAAGCCTTTGAAAGTTCTCACTGTTGGAAGAGAAAAGCAGTCAGGAAATCTGGGGATGGGAGAAGGGTGGGGGTGGGAAGCCCAGGAAGCTATCAATTCAATGACGGACTCCTGTTTTTCCCTCCCTTCCAGCACAGCAGATCTAGGAAGTCCCAACAACAGGAGACAGTCAAGTTCCTCATAATGGTGAACAGGGGAGATGATGTTGCCTTGATTTGGACATGGGTCTGATTTTAGTCATCACTCTCACCAAAAGTTGTATTAAGGACATGAGTCGGGGGGGTTTGTGTACTTAGTCGCAGGAAATGCTCAGGTACACATACACATCCCACAAGTCACATTGGGCTGGGAAAGAGACCTATTCTGTGGAACAGAAATGCTGAAATGTCCACAGAGCTTTTGGTCTCAGAGGTGAAGAGCTAGTGCCCAGGTCAGCAAAAAGGGTGGAAGGACTGGCCCTTGCTCCCTCTAAGGACCAAGCCTTGGGGCTGGAAGCCCTGTGACCTGCTGATGATTTCATCTCATGCCAGAGCACATGGTATGAAAAGGTCAAAGGTAAAGGCCAAGTTATAAGAAAATGTTAACGAATATTAGATTGAAACAGGTAGTACTTGAGCTGGGAAGACAAAGCCATGGCAGAGGCTCCTGAGGATCCTTTCTAGGAAACCACCAGGCATAGGAATACCAGGGCCTGTAGGGATTAAATTTCTGAAATAAGTCTGCCCTGGACTCGACTGAGAGAACAAGGAGGTGACCCTTCATAATTCCTCAATTACCAGTTAGATCACTGCTAAAATGCTCATCCTTTTGTAGATGGAGCTACTACCCATGGAGTATGATGCTGCTGAAGAAAAACAACCAACCAACCAACTCACATTTCAATAATTGAAGAGGCAATGATGCCTAATTGTGACCGAATTCCTGAACTATGATATTACGCAGGAGGTCTCCTGCTTATGCTGTCATTGCAGCATAAGCCATTGAATGACATCATCATCTGGTCCCTCCCAGACTTTAACTTAAGTCTCCACTGGGGCCTGGGTAGCCTTCTATCTGATCAGGAAGGTACTGAAAGAATAATCATAATAACAACAACAGCAGCTGAAATTGTGTAGCATTGTAACATTTGCAAGGTGCTCTACATGTGTGACCTCATTGTTAGATTAAAGGTGTTAATGGTTATTGGTAGGTGTTAAACAGGGATGAGAATATCAAACCAAGAGTGAGGGCTCTCCAACCAGCATGGTGCTTTGATCAACATGCAGTGCTGTTCTGGAAAATCTTGGCCCTTTAGTGCCTCAACTATCCAAGCAGCTTCATGCAGCAGAAGCAGGGAAAGCAGGCAAGTGAGCATTAGCTAGCTTATAGTAAACAGAAATGAGGCAGTCTAGTATGACAGAGGTTAATGAGGCATATGCTCCGTGAAATAATCAGCACACAGGCCCAAATGAACTAAATACTGGAAGCACACAGTCAGGGCTCCATCTCTTTGCTCCCAGAACAGTGATCAGGTCATCTGTGTTGTTCTTTTATGGCACGTGCTCAAACCAGGGTGGGTGGGTTAAGCTTGCCAAGTCAGAAAACCTGCCTGGCTTTAGGTGGAGCAGAGAAGGCAAGTCACAGCAAGTTTTCATAATGAGATGATTCAGTATTTGAGAACTCAAGAAACCTGATACTCCCAAGTTAAAAAGTCTATTCAGTGGGCTTTCCTGCTTCCCCTTGCCAAAGGATTCTTTGGTAAATGTGGCTCATCCCACCGGTTAGTACAAAGCTTTTCCCAGATGGTAATGAAGGTGACAGATATTAGGTAGGTTTGAAGGAAGAAGGGACATGCAGGAACATACAGACCTGAGACCCAACTGAGATCAGTCAAAGAGGGAAGAGTCCTTCTACAGAATAAAGAATTGAGACCGTTACCAAGAACTCCACCAAGAAAATACTAAGGTGGTCATTGCATGGACGATAGAGTTTAGGAGAATTTCCTTCTGCAGTTAAGGAATAATTTGTCTCAGACAGAAGGATTCAATTTAGATGTCCAATCATCATAGTCAACTTCCCTCCTGCACAGGACTTCCTGCCAAGGCAAGGCTTCTTAGCCCCCAAAGCTGACCCTGTCCTATCTGATATCCTGTGATCCCCCTGGGAATTTCCCCATTCCACACTATGTTCTCTACAGGGATTGGTAAATTTTAGAAAAGGAAAATTACCACAAACTCAGAATAGCTGCTGGCAACAGAATTAACGGTGAGGTTGTGCTGGAGAGGGGCCCATTAGGGGCAACTACCATTCAGGATGCTGCCACTCAATTCAATATTCTCTTTTTTGTGCCCTTGTCTACCTAGAGGAGCTGTCCTTTGCCCCAAATGGCTAGAAGTCTTGGATGACTGGCCAAAGTAAGTAGTAGGAAAGAAAGGAAAAAAGCAAGGTAAGTCATCCTTTACACAAACCATTAATGTTACAGTGTTTAAAGTCACCAAAAAAGTTCAAGAGGATGGTCATGTATTCTGGAGACAGTGTTTTTGTACTAAAATGCTTCGAGGACCTATGATTTTAGTGGTGTGGGTCCTCCCTTACACTGATACAGATTGCAACCCCTCTATAATTTATTGATTGTCCTTTGAGAATTACTAAAAAATGCAAAACCCTTTGACCAATGGAGTGATGACCCAATTGGGATTTGGCTAGGCTGGCCCTGAGATGACAGACACAGAGAGCATCACAGAGCCTAACCAGAAGCTTTTCCAATTTTGGTAAGACCTGCCAGACCTTCCATTCCTCTGGACTAAGCCTTTGAGAACTCAAGGCCACTGGAGCAGGATGCTGGTATGTTCTGAAAAAGCTGTGGTATTTATTCAGAATGGGAGTGCAAATTGCTTTACTGAACAGACTCATATCTGAAATGTGCTTTGCAGAACACTCAGCAAATATTTTAGCCAAGCACTCTTTCCCCAGCCTTTTCCCCTTGAAAACTCTAAGCTGGGAATGGAAAGGACCTCAAGGTGGACACCACTCCTGGAACATGGAAGCACAGTCTCTGTTCCCAGCATCAATGATCTAACACGGTGCTACCTGAAACTGGAGCCCCTGGAATCAGTTGAGACCATCACCAAATCCTTATCATCCTCCTAACCCAGTCACGTCACCATCCTTCTGTGATTACTACCTAATATTATTGTAATGGTCTAGTTCAGACTGACTACACTTTATCAGTTTCTTGATGTAGAATTACTCTGGGATCACTGGCAGCAGCCACTATTTTGACAACTAGAATAACATGGAATAAGGTGGGTGTATCGGTAATTGCATTAATAGTGAATGTGCATCAAACAAACTGACCTTACCTCCAATAGGTGGAAGGCAGGGCACTGGGGAGTGATAGACAGTCCCATGGAAGACAGGATGATGCTGTTGGGAATGGCAGTGGAGACTGTGATGGAATTAAGCTGAAGGGGGCAGAGCGGGGAAGTTACTGGCATGGTGACATACTGGCATGCTCTAGAAAGCAGCAATGTGTTAACATCCTCAAACATATCTGGAAATCAGTCTCCTCTCTACAGAATTAGCAGGCAAGGGAAGGAAGGACCAAAACAAAGACAACCATGCCAGATGAAGCATTTTCCATGTCCAATGAAGAGAACACAGTTCAGGCACCTATGAAATCCTACAAGGCCTAATGTTCAGCTGGAATGAATGTAACTTTCAAGTTATGACTAAGAAGTGAGGGAGAACAATTTTGATATAAATATGGGAAAATAGTTCACCTTTCAAGACAACTTTTCAAAGGAAGGTTATCAATGAAATATACCCCGCCCCCCCACCCTTGGCTCCTGCAGAAAGCAGCCTCACTTTACCTTGTGGACTTTGCCTGGTGTGTTGGGGCCCAGCACTTGTCGCTTGCTGGGCATCCTGGGTACACTGCCATACAACATCTCTGTCTCTCTTTGCCGGGTCTTCTTGAGCTGTAATAGGGGTAGGGAGGTGGCACAGTGGATAGAGCACTGGCTCTGGAATCAGGAAGACCTGAGTTCAAATCCAGCCTCAGACACATAACACTCACTAGCTGTGTGACTCTGGGCAAGTCACTTAACTGCAATTGTCTCACCAAAAACAAAAACAAAAACAAAAACAAAAGTCATAAAAGCAAACAGTAATACACTATTACTTCACCTCAAAGGCAGGGGAAGGAAGGGAGATAGGCAGGCCACAAGTCCATTGAAATCCCATGTCTACACGTCACTTTTTTTTACTAGGTACCTCTGTGTGCATCCACAAAGATGGGAAGTAAAGACAGCCATCATGTTGCGGTCTGAGAGGTTGAGACACCTCAAAGACTGGATTACAGGACAAGGTTGTGTGGAATGGATTCATAGACTCAAGCATTCTTTGAGTCATTGGCAAAGATTTATCGTTAAGCTATATAGCGGGCAAGGATTCTTAAATACCTGTGACCTTAGAGGGGTGCAGTTAAAGTTTATATAGGATAAAATGTAATAAAACATGTGCCAAATATGCTAACTAAGCAACTCAGGGCAGGATTAGGGAGTGGTCAGTTCTTAAAGAAACATGCACTTTTTGTATCTACTGCGCAGGTGTTTTGCCCAGAGTTCACTAGGAAAAACCCACAAGGGGGGGGGGTCACAGAGAGGTGTGCTATATCACTATATAGGCCTGCTATATCACTAAGTTAACTAGTGTTCAGGGGTAACAGAGTTGTCCAGTCTGCCACCAGTCAATGTCTTGTTTGACAAGATAGATGTAGGGAGAATACATATGTCTTAGGTCTAGAATACAGACAATGAGGAGTCCAGGATGCAGATAATGAAGTAGAGCAGTAGTATAGATAGTCCAGTGGGTAAGAATATCTTTATGACCCAGTGCAAAGCCAATTCAAACTAATAATTCCTTCAGGTGCTGTTTGTAACTGCACCAGGTAGAGAGATAAGGGTCTTGCTGGGGCCTACTCATGAGTAATTGCTAGGCACAGTGTCCTTGGGCTGGGGAGAAACTGCCAGGGATAGTGTTTCTCAGGCTAGGGAGAAACATGGTCATGGAACTGGGGTTCCAGTACAAGCACCCAAGCACCCCATCATTCCCCCCTTAAACAGATGGGACCCAAAATCTTTTGGGGTAAGGGACAAAGGTCTCAGCTTCTGAAACTGCTTCCTGCTGGAATTGGATGTAGAGCTGTCTCAGCCTCCATTCAAGGGGTCGGTGCTTTAGCCAGTGTCTGGTACTTGTCCAATGCCAGGTCCAGGGGGTTATGGGTTGTGGTCTTGGACAGAGGTTGGTACTCAGCCTGAGCAGTTATCTGGAAGTGGAGGGCACTGAGCCTAGAGGAGACAAGTCTGACAAGAAGATTAATCAGACAAGGGCCAAAAAGAAGTAAAAGGAATATAATCAGGAGTGGAACAAGAATAGGGGGGTTAACATAGAAAGAAGCCAGGATCCCCATGAAGAGGATGATCTTGGTGTACTAAAGGTTTCATGGATGTCTCACATCGAGGTGGCTTTTTCTAGTATATTTTGGGTACAAAGCTCCATCTGTTGAGAATTGTTAACATACACACACAGCAGGAGTTGTTGGCCAGGGCACAGATACCTCTACTAAGCAAGTAGATAATCCGAAGCTATCCGATTATCTAGGACTACATTTGCCAAGGAATCCAGAGGTTGCTGAATGCCCTGGAGACTATAAGCTGTGTTATTTACCAGTTGGTGAATGGTCTGTCAGGTCTGAAAGAATGAACTCATGTTGTAAATATCCATACCAAGGCATGAGATACTCTGCTCCCTTTTTAAGGTACCAGAGAACATTATCCCAGAACCCACACTTTACTCTTGTTAGGGTGGAGGTGCTGGGTTTAGTAATATTGAAAATAGTCAGAGGTGGTGCCAAAAATCCAAGGGAACACACACCAAAATCCTTATAAGGTGTTAAACACTGGGTGGTCAGAACAACAGTCCTGGGGTCCTGCCAAGTAGTGGCATTTTGCTTTACTTCTTCCCCAGAATCCTCACCTGGCCCACCCATCCCACAAAGGAAGGAGTATCCCTTAGGGGTAGAGATGGGGCCTGTTTGTAAAAGGTACTGAGCATGGATGCCCCATGGATCAGTATGATTACATGCAATATTCCAGGTAAGAGAGAAACTTTCAAAAGATCAACAAGAGTGTTATAGCTAGAAAGGGGGGGGGGGCTGTAGCATTGTGTGTCAATTGAGAAGAGAAAGTTAAATAGGGAGTACTTACTAGGAGAGTGGCAGGAGGAAATCAGTCATAGGTGCAAGTAGGGAGTGTTCCCTCAGGACAGGTGATACAGCTGGCAGAGGTAAAGTTCTGGGGACACTCATCACTGTAGGCATCCTTACAGGTGGTACAAGCCAAGAGACCATCAGAGATATCTACAATCCCTACACGGGTAAGGGTCTTTACCTGTACAGTGGCCATAGAGCTTGTGTGCCAAGCAAGGGAATAATTCCCCACTGAGAAATAGAGTGTTGAGATAGAAAAATTTTCCCATAAAGGAGTGGCCAGTACAAAAGGGTTGGCAAAGACCTCTGAGGTGGTTACATTAGGGAGGGGGTTTCTTGCAAAAGCTGCCTTAAACAAAAGAGGTTTCTAACTTAAATCTCACAACTGAATAGATACACAATCTTGTTCCACAAACTTGTTTATCTTTCTCTAATTATACTTCAGAAATCGAATCTTTTACATGTGATAAAAATCAAACACTGATTTTGCTCTTACTTAGGCCGTGGGATGACTACAAATTCAGATTAAAACAGCAAAATCTCACATACTTACCTTGTGTTCATGTCTTTTACTGACCACTTGCTCTGATCATAGAAATCTATTATAAAAGGAAAAGGAAGGGACATGTGACATACCAAATATAACAGGATAGAACATCCTTAGCTCTGTTTGAATTCAGATAAGAGTCACAGTTCTTCAATCATGCAGTATCAATTCCACATCATAGCCAGACTTAGGAATAGTCAAGTGGGAAACATTCCTTCTCAAAGGAACATAATGGGGAAACTGAGCCAGGAGGATCCCATCCTACATTGAGGCTAAGATTGCCCTCACAGCTTTTTCCCAAATGCAGACCTCCACCTGTTGACAGTACAGGATCACATTCCCTCTGAGTAGCTTGTGGCATTTCTCTTAGATACTGATTTAATGCAGACAACTATACCTAAATTCAAACTCAAAACAAAATGAATTATAGTCCCAAGAGCCTTTTACCTCAAACAGCAAGTTTCACTAATCACAGCTTAAAGCCAAATACAGTTAATTTTACTCTCATGGAGTTGCAATAAGCAATAAAGATTTACCAGGACTCATATACATAAGAGATTTCACTTAACATCTTTCCTTCTCAAATTTAAACTTGTCCTGGTGTAAAAGTCAATCATTAGAAATAATTTCTATCTATTGTATACAAACTTGCAACTTTGCAGCAAGCCAAGTTCATTGTTTAGGAACTCCATAACCTAAACAAGTTCTTTTCTCAGGGCTGATGACCTTGCCCACACAGATGGTTTCCAGGGACCTTGGCAAGTTTACAAAATAAGAGGAACCGACATAGACCCAAGGGAGGAGCTGATCCTGGTGCCCCTGCCTGCCGACCCCCCAGTATCCCAAAAAGGACTGTTTTGAATGGGCAGAACCAATCTGGATAAGGCTTTTACCCAATAACCTCTTTTCGCACACAGTAATCAATTAACAATTCTGGGTTTTAGCATTAATACAGTAACTTCAAATAACTTAGTTAGCAATCTTATAACTTTCATAAGTGATAGCCAAACTGTTTTTAGCTATAACCTCTTCTTTAATTACCAGGTAAAAGTGGAAATACCTGGTTTTCTAAATGGCAGTTATAAAACCTTATAAGAGAGAGTTAGCAGGGCTGACAAAGTTATACAACTGGTTTTACACAATTTTTCCACCATCCTTTAGTTTCTTTCAGTTCACACTTTAATAACATCCAAATTATGAAAAGTTGCTTGACATAGCTGATACAAAAGTTTACCAATTTGAAACAATACTAGGTGTTTAAAACTTGAAGCAAACATATTACAAATCAGGTGACTCCAACTCTGTTGGATGCATTTCCAAATTTCCCTACATAGAAAACGGGGCATCTCTTCACCATTGGCATTATATACTGGTCACATCTAATTAAGGAACTAATAATTATAGTAGTTAACATTTATGGTGTCTGCCCTCTGCAAGGCATTGTGTTAGGCACCTTCCAATCATGTGAGACAAACTGAGGTAACTTGGTTAATGTCACCCAGTTAACAAATTTCAGATCCATACATTTTCTCAATTTGCCTTAGTGCCAAACAGGTGAGAATTTCAATGATATTTTTGTGGCTAACCAAATTCTCCCAAATCTGTAACTGCTCAATTGCAGACTTCCTAAATGGGAGGGAATTCCAGTAAAATGTGGATAAGCCTCTCCCTGGACTCTAGTTTAAATGCAAGTTTTCTATTCTGGCAACGCCTTCATGCAACCCTGTATCTTTGAGCTGCCTCTCACTGGGATGGCCTGACACTCATCTCTAACAAGGTTTCCTCCCTTGTTGTAGAGGTCAGGCTATTTACTATACACAAGGACCCACTATAGAGCACATACACTGACTTACACTGTGTTTGTAGGAACAACGTTCAAAGGAGGTGTTTGAGAAACCTAGTTCAATGGAACTGTTAGGATCTTCCTACTGTGGATAAGGTCATATGAGGTGGAATGCATTATAGCTATCATAGCCTTCCTAACCAGTGAAACCAAGGCCATACATACCCAGGAAAGAAATCTTTACTTCCTGGCACTGATATTTTAGACTACCACGTTGCCCTAGGTTATCTTCTAGCCAGTGAAGAAGGATTCTGTGCCACAACAAATACTTTATGTTGTTTTGGGGTGAATACCAGTGGAGAAGTGGCAGCATCCATGGAGAAGATTATGGAACAGCTCAACTGGTTCTCCACATTCAAGGAGAAAGAGCCAAGGGATTTGTTTTCCTGGTCAAGGTGAGGCTCTTAGGGAGAGTGAGACCTTCCTCTATCACTTTCCCCAATCCTCATCTTGTCTGCAGTAGAATACTATGAAGGTCCAACATGACCTGAGATGTACCCAATGGAAACATGTATCCTCATCTATTTTATGCCTTATTGGTTGAGGTAAATCTCCTCTGAAGGTAAAACTTATGCTGGGACAGAGGGAGCAGGGGGTATATTGAGTAGCCAGAGCTGCCTATGGCCTCACTTTTCCAGACATGGCTCCTATTAAGCCCCACTTGCAATCAGTTCTCATTTGAACTGGCCAATGAAACTCTTCCACAATGTGCTGATGTGGAAGAGTTAGCATTCCACCTTCCCTTTCCTGAATAGGCGCTCCCTGCACTACTGGTCCATGTTCTCTGAACTCACCACCTCACCAATCACATGATAACTGTCACGTCAGGCCCTTTATATGAAAATCCTACTGAAGCCTAGGCCCCTAGTGTCTCTGTGCTTTCCACCAGATCCCTCATCCCATTGGTCATTTGGGCTACCACATGGCATTCTGACCCCATGGCATGGTTGGGGATTGGAATTTGACATGACAGTCTATCCCTGACTAAATTACTATTCATCTGTCCTTACCTTCCTATGCATTTGGTTGTGAGTATCAATAAACCATTTTGTCCCATGCTAGGGTTGCTTTGTATCACTCACCTTAGTCAATTGCAACCTCCACAATATATCTTATATTTATCCCCTTCTCATTACTTCTTAACAGGAATATTACAATAAACCTCTCAATTTCTGAAAGATTAAGACAAGACTAGGAGAAAGGAGAGAAGCATAGACAAAGGGACCGACATTTCATGGTCAACACTTTGAGTATGCTGGCTCCTGTCCAACTCTTAATATGACACTTTGAAATTTTCAAAATACTCTTTTTATTGGATATTAGCCCATATGACACTTCAGTCTCAGTTAAGGAGGGCAAAACAGAGTACATTAAGTCCTGAATTTATGGAGTCAGTAATGGATTCCTTCAGTGTAAATCTATCCCTTCAGTCCAAATCATCACCATTAAAAATGCCTACCAAACCCTTAGTCAGAGAAAAGGTCATCTGATGCAGGAGAACACTGAATAGTACATGTCAACTAAGGAAAGTATTAATGTTACACACCCACAAGAACAAAACTTGGAGTAAATAAATCCAAAAAATGGCTCAACTTGGTCTTCCTTTCATACAATGTCTAGGAGGCAATCATAAGTTTTGCTAAGTAGTGAAATTCCGTATTTGAAGGGACACCACTCTAACTCCTTATAAGTTGAAGGGAAGAATCTGAGGAAGGGAAACATGGCTGGCTTCCATTTGGAAGTAGATGTACTAAAGGTAACTCCAAATGAACATGTTCAAAAGAGAACACGTGATTTCACTGAGACCCTCGTTGATCTTCTGAACTTCCTTTTTACTGTTAAGGATGTAACCATCCTTCCAGCCACCCAGGGTTGCAACCTTAAGGCCTACTCTGACAGGGGAATTTGGGCCTTCTAGTACCTGGAACAAAGCACCACTTCCCTTTCTGGCCACCAGCTCTTAAATAGGTCCCTATTCCTCTCTTTCAAGCTCCTGTTTAGGTGTTCTCTATCCCTGTCAGAATGTCATCTCAGCTTAGATTCTTACAATCTAGCCACTGCTCAGATTCTTATAGTCTAGTCAAAAGCTCACTAATTTTCAGACTCCTTAAGAGTGTGCCCAATATGACAGATATTCTCACAAGCCTTGTCTTTGGCTGAAAGAAAAAAAAAAAGAATGTCATCTCACTGAGGTCGTGATTTATGTTCTTATATTTTTATCCTCAATACTAATCTGCCTTTATCTGTCTATCTGCCTGTCTAGTCTATGATCCTCCCCCTCCCTCTGCCTACAGAGTCAATTAATTGTCAAATTCTGTCATTATTATCTCCACAATATTGCTTGTATTCATCCCATTCTCTCTATTTACGTCATCACTCATCACCTGGACTACTGAAATAATGTACTATTCAGATTACCTGTGTTAAGTTTTCATCCTCTTCAGTCTATCATTGATTGATAAATCTTATAAGGAAAGATCTTCCATGTCCCCTATATGATTCTAAACATTGGGCTATAAGCCACAGTGTGGATATCTATGTTGACCTGAGAATTTAACCACTTCTCAGAAAAATGATGTGCTCTGGGAACCTGGCCAGTTCATTGGAACATATCAAGTTAATTAATATTCTAAGATGTTTTGCTCACTCCAGGAACTTTGCCAGTTCCTTGACCGAGACAAAACATCCACTAGAATCATGGACATTTTTGGCATGGGGACTTTTTTGTTAGAGGCCCTATTTGAATCCTACTTGGGAAAGCCACATTTGGATTCTTGCCCTGTCTGGGACTTTCCCAATTGGGACCCTGAAAGCTGCACCCTGGGAATCTCCAGCTTGGATTTCAGGCGTTGGTGCCTCCCCGAATTGGTGATGTTTTCTTATATTATTGCTATCCTTTGTATTCTTAGCCTGACTGTAGTTGTATTGTTAATTGTATGTTGCTATAAATCTAGCTTTTCTCTACCTGTATTATAATCTTAATTAAAGATACCTTCACTTCTCTCTCTAGGACTGTGTCTTACTGTAGGAGTGAATCCAAAGCATATTTTTCTTCCCTAATCACAAAAATTGCTGTCACAAACAGGATTTGCTGTACAATATGCCATTCCTAAAGAGAAATACTAGGACTAGGGTTAAAGGTCAGGACATTCCCAGTGGGAAGATTTACCTTATGTCTCCCTGGCTAAAGAATCGGCTAATGGGACAGGCCCCTGGGAGGATTGGGGTAGTTGGGTTAAACAAGCAAAATCTTTACAAGTAACAAATTGCTTACAAAATATTTCTATTGAGAAAGGCAAAGAGAAGGTGGTGGTGTGTAGAAGAGGATGGGCTTTGCTGACTGTGTATCAAAAATGCACGAACTAAGAAGCAGAGCCCGGGACAGCTAGGTGGTGCAGTGGATAGAGCACCAGCCCTGAAGTCAGGAGAACCTGAGTTCAAATCCGGCCTCAGACCAAACACTTGACACTTACTAGCTGTGTGACTCTGGGCAAGTCACTTAACCCCAATTGCTTTAAAAAAACAAACAAACAAACAAAAAAGAAATAGAGCTGTGGAGGATAAAGTGATCCTAGAAAAAGAATTAACTGAATTATAGAGTAAAATGTCTATGCTTGAGTGTCAGAATTTTATATTAGGAGACCAAGTGAGAAATTACCAAAGAATGGCTGAAAAAGCTGTAGTTAGAGTAGCACAATTTAAGTATAAGAAAAGGAAGGGGAAAATTAATAAAAAAGAAAGTGCATGCAGTTATTGCCACTACTACTGCAAACTGGGACCCAGACAGACGGGATGGAAGTATATGGAATGATACTGATGAGGAGATTACTTTAGATGAGGAAGCTTGGAAGGAACATGAAAAGAAATACCTTGATGATGGAGTATCTGCTAGGCCTATCAGGAGATGAAATGAGGAAAATCAGGGAGGAAATAGGATTTTTAAAGAGGTAACTGAGGATTTTATTCAACAAGAAATTACAGATATCATTGCCCATGTTTCTCAAAAACCTCACGAACCCTTGATGTCATGATGGTATGAATCAGTGATAGTAGAGCTGGAGGGATTTAGGTAGATATTGTAGACTGTATGAAGTTTGTATCCCTGAGCATCAACCCTTTTGTCCAACAAGCTATTAGAGAGCATGCCACTACTGCCCATGTTGCTCGTAATAATAATACCACTTTATTGGCATTGATGGTGGAGGGATGCCAAAAGCAACATCCTGCTGACTCCATGTGGCCTTGGGGTGATCCCCCATGATATTCCTGAAAAGATGAGATAAAAAAATTAAAGGAGGAGGTGATGAAAACTGCCATAATGCTTGGAGAGGTGGATTCCTATTATCTCTGCCCACTGTCAGAGACCCAAAGAAATACTTTAGTTAAGACAGCGCTGTCTGCATATAAGAATTTAATTATGATTGCTTTTCAGTGAGTCAGGGAAACCTTTGTCTGAAGTTTTAGATAAAATGTCTTAATTAGGAGATTTGGGAGACTGGGACTGTCAAGAGAGGAAGTCAGACTGGAACCAGAACAGTAATCAAATGTGAAGTGATACACGAGGAAATAACCAAATGTCTAGAAAGGATTTATTTATTGCCTTTCTTTGGGCAGAGATGGATAATTGCCTACCAGTGAACTCTATCAGATGTACAAAGGCCAGAAAGGAGGGCAAAGTAAGAACAGGGAGGCTAGGATAATGCCTTCTGCCCCTGCTACATTGTATCTGTCTGGAGCATTTTAGGATGGTGGCCAAGCCTCGGTAGATGCAAAGGAAGTTAGAAGACAAGATTACAGACCACATATTGGAATTACTATATATTGGAAAAATGATTCTACTACTGTAGCTAAATCCTTTATGGATGCCAGGGTGGAGGCCCCCCTTATCTATGGTAACCCTGATAAGTACAAATAAGGAACCCCTATTACTATCACAGGTTTAGGCAGAAGAGAGGTACCTGCTAACCAGGTAAAACTCATGATTAAAATTGGACAATTACCTAAAAGGGAGTATTTAGTGGTCATTGCCCCTATCCCTGCATACATTATTGGTATAGACATTCTACAGGGAATGACCTTACATCTCCCAGAAGGAAAGTATTAATTTGCTGTTCGAAAATTTGAAATTAACCCTGTATTGGTAGGAAAGGCACACATGACCCCAGTCACCCTGCCTCAAACCACCAGAGTAATTACATTAAAACAATATACGATTCCTGGAGGGCAGGAGGAGATTACCTCCAGTATAAGAGAATATGTAGAAGTTGGATACTGGTTCCTGCCACCACAGAGGGGAACAGCCTAATATGGACAGTTAGAAATTCTGATGAGTCATGGAGAATGACAGTTGATTACAGACAAATAAAAGCAACATCACCTTTGTTTGCTGAAGTTCCAGATACTATTACACTTACAGAAAAGATACAATCCTTTATAGGCCATTAGTATGCAGTGACTGACTTGGCAAATGCCTTCTTTACTATACCTATTGACCCAGCTCAATGGGATCAGTTTGCATTCACCTGGCAAGGGCTACAATACACCTTTACCAGATTGACTCAGGGGTATTTGCACAGCCCTACCATTTCTCATCATATTGTAGCTGAACATCTGGATGAGTTAAAATTTTCAAACATACAAGTTACACATTACATTGATGATATCATGTTACAAGGGACAGAAGAGAGCGCTGTAGAACAAGCTTTACAGACGCTGCTCAGTCATATGAGAAAAGAGGGGTGGGAAATAAACTTTGCTAAGATACGGAGGCCTGCTCTATGGGATGCCACTCAAATTAAAAAAAAAAACCACAGAGATATCCAAGGAGAAAGAGAAAGTTAATTTATTATTATTATTTCAAATCTCGAGATTTGGGTGTTCCTCCACCAGTGTGCTCTGATGAGGGGAGACAAAGGCACAGAAGCAGAGAACCAGATTAAATAGCCCTAATGGGCAAATCCCCCCTCCCACCAACTGTCCATTATGTGAAACTCTACCATAGAACAAAGGAAATAGCACACATCTCTATATTTCTTAGTTTGCTGAGATAATGTCAAAGAAGCAATTAAAACTGTACAGTCAAGCTAGACGTTAGCCAGGTCACCATGACAGAAATATAGCTTACAAAATGCAGAAGGGATGTTTCAGACTTTAACTACTGATATGGCACTAGAAAATAAAGAACTTATAGAAATCTATACTTAACCCTATCCTACCTCCTGAACTTATTACCAGATTTAGGATAGTCTTATCCCAAACTTTAGTTACACTGAGAAGTCTTCACTGGGACATCCCATTCAATCCCTCCTCTTGTTTTATACTATCTGAAGATTTCTCACACCCTACTAAATCTTAATAACCATCAGGGTGGTCTCAAACTGTCACTCAACCCTGACTCTTCAGAACCATCAACTTGATTTCTTTCCCTTCTATCTTAACCAAGGGGTACAAGGAGTCTCGCATACAGGGGAGACACACTGGGAGTAGGATAATAACAATTTCCCTCAAACTTTACAATATAAGAGTTTTAGAAATACAATACAACTTGGAAACAGTACTAATGTTTGTAACACAAACAATAAACTTCAGGCAACATCAGTTGCATGCCTACATTATCACATACAGAAATTATCACTCTTATGGTACCTTTAACACTTGGCACTCTTGATACCTTTAACAATTACATTAAATAATAATAGTCCCGCATTTTAACATGTGCCATTGTATTAAGCATTTTACAATCACATAATAATTTTTATAACAATCATTATTATCATCTACTTAATTATTTGTTTGCTCATCTATTCATTCATTCATTCGTTTGCTTATTTATTTATTTATTTGTTTGTTTGTTTATTTATTTATTTGTTTGTTCATTCATTCATCCATCCATCCATCCATCTATCTATCTATCTATCTATCTATCTATCTATCTATCTATCTATCTGTTTATTTATTTAGCTGTAAACACATTGACCCTGGGAGGGACACAAAGATAGCAATTCAAACACCTAGCCTTAGGATTCTATTAAATATGAATTCAAATTATTCTCAGCTCTTTTTCTTCTCTCTCTAACCATCACCCCTTTAAGTAAATATAGGCATTGACAAATCAAAGGGGCAGCCCCTTCATAATACAGATACAGAGTCCCAAAAGAAAACAATAATTGACTTGTCCCTTTAAGATTCAAAAAGTCTTTCCTTATACAGCTGTCTGGCAGGGAACATCATCAATGAAGTCCTCTGGTCCTTGGTATTTGTTCCAGCCATCTCCAGCACAGCATCTCAGCATCTTCTTCTTATCTTCTTGTAGGAGCCAGCTTTCTGTCCATTCTCCTACAAAAGTGATCTTAGCACAATTTTAAATTATTATTTTTAATCCTTATAACTCCAATCATTTTTACGAACTCAAAATTGAAATCATGGCCAATTGTCATGTTCAAGAAATTCACATCAGAACCCAGTGTCTCACACTTTACAATTAATCCATTATTAATTTCCTCACAAGGAGGATGAAATTTCACTAAGGGATTAATAACAGGTTCCAGTACCTACATAGATATATTAAATAATCCATTTTAACACAGTACATATAAGATCTTAAACTTTTAGTCATGTCATGTTTCTTTGATGACATTTACAAAATAAACCACAAGCCATTCTCCTTTTAACATTATTAATTGTAACAAAACTTTAAACAAGTATGATATTATCCAAATAACACAATAACATTCTCACAAACCCCTGACCTAATTGTAAAGGACCCTAACTCATATGGGAACACACACAGGAACACTAGTCCCATTTCTATAGTAACCTAAGATGTTCCATAATCTCACATTGCCTAAGGAACATCTCTAAAATGAGCCCTAAATAGCTTGCATGCATTTCCACTCTTGTTCATAAAACCTTACTAAATTGGTGCAAAAGTTCTTAAATAATACAAATTCCAGAGTATTATTAAGAAACTGAATTCCTAGTTATCACAGAATCCCTAAATATCACAAAATTCTTTGGTCAAAAGGTGTTGTAATAAAGTCTCACATTGGTAACAGTAAGAGGCTGATTACAGGAAAAAATGCTACCACTCTCAGAATCCTTTTAAATAAAGGGAACATCTCAAAGTGAGTCTTAATCAGTTTGCATAAATTTCTGCACATGTTCTAGCTCTAGATAAAAATATTATTAGATTTCCCCATAAGACAACACACGCACAAAAAAGCTCATTTTAACAACAGACTCTCTGGTGTCCTGCACCTGTCACACACTTTTACATTTAATCTATATTATTCACACTTTCTGAAGTCTAGACATTCAACAGAACAATAAGTCAAGCCCTAATTTGTAGTGATTACTGATTTCTGAAGTATAAATGCTCACACCAAAATTGTAACAATCAGCTCTCCCAAGCTAGCTTCCAGCACACTCCGATTTAGAAGGAATGTGCAAAACTTAGGAAGCTGTCAGTAGAAAGCAATAAAAAAGCTTAACAGGTGAAAGGAAGAGTAAAGGTCAAAGTAACAGAGATTTGTTCATTTGGTGAGAAGACTGAGGTGAAATCTAAATAATATTCAATGAATGAATTGAATGATAAATAAGATTCAAGAATATACTTATTAGTATCACAAACTGTGAGATGGAAGGGACTTTGGTTTTCTACCACCTAGTTCATTCCTTCATCTTGTAGATGAAGATTACATCTACACAGGGTGACCAATTTTCTACTTTCACACCAAGGTCAACACAAATGAAGTATGAAATTTCAGTCTAATAAAAGTGTCAGGTAAGATGAAGCAAAGAATTTTCTTGACATTTGAGGGTTGTAAAAGCCCAAAACAATGGACAAGACAGGCTATTGAACTAATTTTAATAGAAGCTTTTGAGAAAATTATCAGTATTTGTCAGCCCTGAGTTGTCATGCAATAGTCCTTCCTCCAGGTAGAAAGGTGGGTCAGATGAACCCTTAATGTTCCTTTCAACTCTATGATTCAATCTAATCCTTGGTTTTTATTTTTTATTTTATTTTTTTACCACGTCTGGTTCACACAGCTAGTGAGTGTCTGACATCAAATTTGAACTCAGATACTCTTGACTCTGGGGCCAGAGCTCTGTGCCACCTAACTGCCTCCAACTCTCTTCCTAAAGGGAATATTCATGACATACAAATTTGAGAGTTCTTGGTAGGTTCTAAGCATTTGATCTGCTAAAATTTCTTTATCCTAAACCATATTTTCCAACTTTTGGGGGCTATTTTACTTGTGTCCCTTTTGCATTAAAGTCGCCAAGTATCAAGGTATACATTGATTTTGTTTGGAGGTTCTTGTCAATTTCTCCACAAAATTTCAAGAGGTAAGAGCAGTGCTTCTATGGAGCTTGCATCTCCTGCCATCTCTTTGGATTGGCCTAAAGATGATTCTGTAAGTCTAGTAAAATTGTCAAGGACAGGGGATATTATAGTGTTGACCATGAAATGCCAGCACCAGGATGCAACACCTCACTGTGTAGCTCCTGCCATACTGACATAGTTGGACCCCTTTTCTTCTGGATTTAAGAAATCACACATGTGGGAACAATATATTCTTAAGTGAATATATTTGGATCACATGCTTTGTCATAGAACTCATCTGTCATTCATAACTTTTAAGGCCTGTTTTACTGATCTTCTGGAACCTCAAATTCAGAATTGCACTCTTTTTATTCATTATTTTTTTAAGACAATTGGGGTTAAGTGACTTGCCCAGGGTCACGCAGGTAGTAAGTGTCAAGTGTTTGATCTGAGGCCAGATTTGAACTCAGGTCCTCCTGATTTCAGGGCCAGTACTCTATCCACTGTGCCACCTAGCTACCCCCAGAATTGCACTTTTAGACACAAAAATTTCATGTATTATGATCCTGACTCTGCCTTCTTGTGTGAGATCTCAATAGCCCTGGAAGCAGAGGGAAATGCAATTCTTACTTTATAAGGAGTTGAAAGGTAATCAACAGACCTTTTGAGACATTTTGACCTAAAATATTTTATTGTCATTTATTTTATAACCGAAGATAAAATAGTAGGCCAGATGCTGTGAGAAATAAATTATGTGGTAGCAGGGAACTGAGGACAAGTCAGGTCTGTCTTCAACTCCATGCAAGGTGGCTTATTACAGCCTTGTTATAGTAGTCCAATGGTGTCACAAGTTTTGACTTAAAGAAGAATGCTATAGCAAGTGATAAATGTGAAAGCTTGTGTAGCCTTCTCAAAAGAGTTTATTTCATACCTTCATACCAACTCACATTCTACAAACCAAAATTTCAATATTTTCTTTAAAATAAATTGTATTTTAAGATATATCAACCCTCAGAATGTATAATTCTCCCCTCAAAACAGGGGTTCTAGGTGGCACAGGGTGAGGCTTAATATCAGGAGGTCTGAGTTGGAATCATGCCTTACATACTTATTAGCAGTATTTCCCTGGGCAAATCACTTTTTCTCTTTACAGTCAATTTAGCTTCAATTTCTTCATCTGTAAAATGAGGACAATAATGGACTCTATTCCATAGAGCTGTTGAGAGAATCAGATGAAATAACTTGGGGTAAGTCACTTCAATTCTCTAGGCCTCAGTTTCCTCACTTGAAAAATAAAAGAGCTGGGCTAAATGACCTTTAAGGTCCTTTCCACCTTCAAATATATGATCATTCAATGCATTGACTGCTATTAAGAACTTACTATTTGGGTCAATGCTGCAGTTGAGGAGGTGCCACTATACCATGAGCTGCTGGGAATTAAGAGATTATGGCATCTGAAGTCCACAATAATAGAAAATGGATATTTTTGTGAAGTATGAAATTTAATATTGAGAGTCATTCCATTGATCTTCCTAGGAAAAGGATCTCTCATTTCACTAATAATAACATGAAGGAGGCTAAGAAATCTACAAAACAGTTGGCTGCTACAAATAGGACAGTTGGATACTCTGGGAAAAGTTCAGACAAACTTCCTAAAGAAGTATATTACAGAAAGAAAGTCCCTCATTATTTTCCAAATCCTTGTTACAGAAGAAAACACTTTCCTAGAAGCAGGGGCTGTGACATAACAAATAAAGAAAATGAATTGACTTGTGCAGGCCACCTGCCTCAAAAATTACACCACAAAGGTCATACATTTTTACTTAATGCCAATGATTCTGGTTCATCACAAAAGGAAAGCCCATCATCAAAATATAGTGGATTTTTTATTGAGGTTTCTCAAGACCATGAGACAATGGCACAAGTCCTTTTCAGTAGAAATCTGAGGTTGAATGTAGATTTAACTTTTTAGAGAAAGAGAAGTATAAGTGAACTGGTAGCCTATTTGGTGGGGATAAAGATCTTGGAGTGATGATAGATTGCCTTCCTGTGCTCACCAGCAGTTTACAGGAAGAAAAGCATTCCATTTCACTTGCCTGCTGTGTAGATCTGTTGCCTCTGGTAAAATTGTAGATTAAAAGCTAATTTGAAGAATATATGATAGTTGGTTTGGACTGGATTCAAGCGGTCATAAAAAGATGGTGGTCAGAACTATCTGCTAATGCAGAAATGCAAAAGATGGAAATGTTTCCATTTTAAAACATCAATTAAGTGGATTGTGGAAACAAGAAAACCATCTTACATTGGTTTCAGGATACACTGGTAATATAGCTAAGGATGTAGATGCTTATTTATTACAATTACATTGAGAAGTATCACCATCTGAAGAGGACTTCTTTATTCAGAATATTCCTGGACTTTGTAGCTTCAGAAAAAGGTCTCTTCTGAGAACTATGAACCAAGGAGGGAAGTGGAATCTTCCAAAAATGCCATTTAATGAAACCACTAATGAAATCCTAACAATCTACTTCACATTGAAGTAGAGAAATATCCACAAGGAGCATCTTTGACTTCAATGAGGTGGAAGTGCACTATGAAAAACGTACACCTTTGCTGCATTTAGGATTTGTGTGGTTATTTGGGGGGAAGTTGGTTAAGTGCTTCAATGTCTTACTGAAGTCCTTCATATTGCATAAAATATAATTCATACTGACATGAAAAAGTAAAATGGGCAAGACATTTTGCTAGGAACCACAAAGACTAATCATCATTAATATTTTTTAAGATCGTTTTTTATAAAAAACAAAACAAAACAAAACACTAAATGTGTACAGCTATTTTGTAGTCATATTGATAAGACTTTAAAGATGTTTAAAATAACATAGCAAATAATGGATAATTTTTTTCACACTGAGATACTGTGTAAAGCAAGATGCCTTAATCATTAATATGTTTGAAAAAGCCAACATATTATGTTACTTTTATCTTTTAAAACAGCCATGCATATAGCATGAAATCAGGGGATTTTACAGTCATGTTGATTATTGGTTTTGGAACCTTTTTCACACAGGTTGAAAACCTAGAGGATATTTTTCTTTGATTTTTGCCAGAATCAGTGTGTGTGTGTGTGTGTGTGTGTGTGTGTGTGTGTGTGTGTATCTGTGAATATAAAAAGCTGAATATTAATTGATGAATGTTTAACTGGCAATGTGTTTCGAGTTAGTTATCACTTTTTAAAAATTATATTTGGATTTCTATTATTTTTAGTTCTGAATCATTTAAACTCCTTTTATTTGAGTAAATATATTAAATATTTCTCTTTTTTGCTTTTTTAATTCATATAATGTCATACATGTGGTAAATTCTTTCTCATCACTTGTGTTTTGGATAGCAGTGTCTAATTTTTAGAAATGTTTACAGCTAGATTTGACTTTATGTTCTCCATCCAAATAATTTATATGCTATCTCCTCTAATGGTTGCTTTCAAATGGACTTTGTATATACTCTTGGTGTGTACAAACATAGTTTTGGTATAACTAAACAGTGGTATGTGTTAAAATTTAAAAAAGAGGAACTTACTATTTGCCTAGTGCTATCCTCAGGATCCATTTTTTCTTGGAGTCCTAACCTTGACAGGGTTGAGTAATTTGTACTATTCCCAGCTTCCATGGACCTCCCACTAGTTTGATTCAAGTCTGAAAGAAAATTCCCTTTAAGCTAGCTCTGAGGTTGGGGATCAAGTCAAAGTTCAGAAACTCCAGCTACTGTATCAGTTAGATCCCCTCTGGTAAGGATTGATCTAGGGAAATTGGCTATGAGTCATTCAGAAACTAAAACTAGAAATCCAGCTAACAAGACCACTGCCTCTTATATGTCAAGCCATTGCCAGTCTGGTGATCACAAATATTGCCAGTGCTGATGTCAGCTAACTAAAGATAGCCCCAAATTATGTTGGTCACAACAGGGGTTCTTTTGACTGGTCAAAGTTACTTTATCTTAAAATCAAATTAAGTTTAAAGACCAACAAAAAATCTAGCCAGGGGTGGGAATGTTTTCATCTTTGGGTTGCTGAGATGGCTGAGGCTGAAGGAAAGGCAGAAGCCTCTTCCCTTAAGGCTTGCAAAGCCATTTCAGCACTCTTTCCCAAACTTCGAGTAATCCCTTTCTCTCTGCCTTTTCTCTTAAAGGCTATGGTCCTGATGGGAATTCAGATCCCCGAACTTAACTTCATTGTGATTTGCCCCTTTAAATGTACAACCTCAGGGGCACTTTGAGGAAGGTTCACAAGATCCAGTTACATTATCAGGTCTTCAATCCTTACAAATTCCCTAACTCCCTTTCCTTGAAATAACAACAAATATCCAATTCGTGTTGGGGGTTTTCTAACAAGCCTTTATTTCCCCCTCTCTCTGTTACTAAATGTACACTATATTTGTATTGTATTTGTACCATCAAAATGTCTGTAAGTGTATGTCTCTGTGTCTGTCATGTGTGCTGTGAGTGAGTCTATTACCTTGTAAGATTTAAAATGCAGACAGCCAGAGACTTGTAACGGCTGTAGTTAGGGAAACAAACAAACCTGTACGACTTTTTTTCTTTGTGGATCCAGGACCGGCCAGCATGAAGCAACAGTGAAAAGTTAGATACAGCTTAAAGACATCTTAGATGTCTGGAGATTCTGGAGATTTTGAGATTAATCATTAAGAAGTTTGGAAATTGCTCATTTTAAGATTGCAAGAGAACACTCCTGAAAGTGGAGGTAATTCCAGGAGCTCACCCTCTGCTAAAACACCTCCTCCCAATCCTGATTCCTCAGCATTCTCCCACTCCTTCCACAGAGATAAGCATCTCAGTTTGGGGATTGTAAAAGAGAAGAGAATGCTGAAGAATTGTAGGGAAAACTTAAATCAGCCTTCCCTATCTGGCAAAAGGTGGGGAGGGCCAGATATCACAGACTAGTAGTGATAATCTGCTATCAGCCCTGTGCTCCTGGGCACATTTCAGCCCACCACCCCTCTAGGCAAGGCCTGGGAGTAACATCCAGGTTCAATACTTTCTGCCCACCCTGCCCCTGCAGCTGTCAACGGCACCAGCCTCAGTACATTTTGCAGCTGTGGGGAGGGGAGAAGTGGACAGGTCAGACCTATGATGAGATTCCCTAAGCCCTGCCACCAAGAATTATTACTACTGGGAAGGCCCTGGCATCAGCCACCCGAGCTCCTGGAAGGCCTGGCAATAGCATTATGACATGAGAAGTCAACTTCTCCTCTTGGTAAGCCCCATACTTCTCTGTTCCAGTTGCAGAAATGTGTCAACTTTGTAATTTATGGCTAGCTATTTTATCTTTGTTTGTCCTGTTTCCAGGTGTGTGAAGGGAAAAATGATAATGGTTGTTGTTATGGGATCAAAATGATATAATGATTGTAAAGTGCTTAACACAATGGCATATATTAGACAATATTATTATTATCTCCCTCATTTAATGTAATTGTTCCATGCCTGATAACTTTGAAGTGGTCTTTAAATGCTAAGAGTAATAAAATCAATAATTTCTAAATGTGATAATCTGGAAATGCAACTGATGTCATCTAAAGTTTATTGTTTGTGTTATTATTATATTTCTAAATTGTATTGTATTTCTAAAACTCTCTTAGATTATAAAATTTGAGAGACCATTGTGAGGTAGAAATGGTGCATATGGATTGGTCTTTTAAAAGGACATGATAAAATTTGATAATTTGAAAACTGTTAACATTTAATGAAGTATATTTGGTTATAAGCAAGTAATAATAATGCTGATATGTACTATGATAGCAGAGTGTTCATTTGAAATCTTGACTATTATAAAATATAAGATGGTTTAAAGTTATAGTTTCAACATATTAATGATGACGTTCTCTGTGCAAAGTGATTTGGAAGTGCATTCATCTAAATTGCTTATGTTTTTTTTTTCAAAATTTATTACTATTGTTGAAGTAATACCTGTTTATACTGCATGTCCTGTGGTACAAACATATTTTATTGTGAACAGCTTATTAATATGCACTGTTTTGGAATTAATTAGGCATTCTCCCCATATATCAAGGTCTCAATTAGAAAAAAAAAGTGTGTATTTATGGATAATAATCTTTTCCCTTAAAGTGCTAAGAGTATTAAGCCTTAGAAATGAAAATGTTACCATTAGTGATTATGAATCCAGATCTGATTTGCTCATCCAGCTAGATCAAGGTCACCTGATTGGTAATTAATTGGTTCTCTTAAAGTTTTAAATACATGATAATTGCTTTTGGTATGGTTATATTTCCGAATTTTTTTTTGTATGGTGTAATCTGGTAAACAAATTGTATCAGCTATGTTGTTGAAAAAGCAATTTCTCTTATGATCTAGAGATGTTAGATCAAGAATTATACCCCCTTCCAAAAAAATAGGGGAGAATGAAGGGGTTAGAATAAACTTACATGTTTTGTCTATATGTAAGAGGAAGCGTCACCTAAAATTCTTATTAACTCTGTGCAAAAGTTTCCTGTGTTGTGGAATTCCTGAGTAAATGAGAATCTTTGGGGAAAATATAGGGGTGTAATTTTCAAGCCTGAAAGATACTGAGTAAATTTTTTAAAGCTTGATAATATTTGTTATTATGATAAGGCTAATTTAATTGGGTATGTTTTTTCATGGCTTATAA
Organism: Phascolarctos cinereus; assembly: GCF_003287225.1. NCBI lineage: Eukaryota > Metazoa > Chordata > Mammalia > Diprotodontia > Phascolarctidae > Phascolarctos > Phascolarctos cinereus. The sequence continues at coordinate 1,420,327 of NW_027556069.1, read as the reverse complement.
AAACTGAATTTCTTCTTGTTACAAACACCTTTTTGACTAAGGAACTTTGTGATATCTGGGAATTCTGCAATAAGTAGGAATTTAGTTCATTATAATACTTTGGGAATTTATTTATGTTATTTAAGGGCATCAACTTAATTTTAATGAATTCTAATTTTAAAGGTTTATTTTTGCTTAAAGGTGGAAAAGAGATATCTATCAGTTTAAAAGTTTCCAACTAATGTTCTTCATAAAAGTTTAGTGATTATTCTTCTTAACATCAGGATAAACTTTAAAACTGTTTTTAAAGAAGGGGAATAATTTTAGAAGAAATGTTTTGGAAAAAAACCTCTTGTTTTGATTTTTTTGAAGGCCTACTAAATTTTCATTTTCAAGATAATTTGTTGATAAATTATTGTAATGAGTTGTAAAGCAGAAGAGATCTTGCTGTTTTGATCTGAATCTGTAGTCATTTCATGGCCTAAGCAAGAGTTAAATTAGTGTTTGAACTTATAAGATTCAAATCCTGAAGTGTCTCATTCTTCCAGAGTGATTATAATTAGAGAAGAATAAACAAGCTTGTAAACAAGGACATAGATCCATCAACTTTTGAGGTTAAAGTTAGGAACCTCTTGTTTTGTTTAAGGAATGGGATTCTAGTACAGATAGTCACATTAGTAAAGAGTAGTAACTTATGAGCTCTTTTGTGTTAACTTAATGGGAAATCTAATATTTTTAATCTGAAATTAGAACGTGCAGAAATTTATGCAAACTGCTCAAGACTCACCTTAAGATGTTCTCATTGTTTAAAGAAATTATGAGAGCAGTAGATTTTTCTGTGACCAATCTCTTACTGTACCAATGTGAGATTAAATTCTTATTATCTAGGATATGTGATTTTATGGGACAGAAATTTACTGTTGTTTTGAGCTTTGATTACAGGAATTGTCTGAATTGTCATAAAGCCAATAATAGAATGGTGTGTGCTACAAGCTAAGAACTGCTAAAGGTGGATGCCTGTGCCTGGGAAGAGTTTTGAGGACAACCTTGGACACAGCCTAGGTAGGATCTTCTTGACTCTATTTCCTAATTGAGCTATTTCCTCTCTGAAAAAGAAAATTCCCCACCTGATTAATCCTGAGCCCTGCTTTTAACATCAGATGTGACTACATGATTGGCTATCAGATATGACTCATGCCTGGAATCAAACAGAGCTAAGGAAGCTCTTTCCTTCTGATGTGATATATGACATTGTCCCTCTTTTTGTTTTATAGCAAGTTTCTACAATCAAGAAATTCTGGAAGTACAATATTAAATTTATTAAATAATAGATGGATACTAGAACATTTCTAAGTTACTATAATAGGATGCAAATATGAATAGCTTACAGTTTTGACTTACATTCATGGTCAACTAATAATAACCTAAGGATAACATCCTCCTAAGGAGGAAATGATTAGATAAAGTAATAAGACAAAGATGTAATTCGATAGATATCTAATTAAAAAGGATAGACAATTTTGAGAAAAGCAATGTGATTAGACTGATTCCTCTAAGAATTATATACAGATGTGTATGATTGGCTTCCAAAATGTGTCTATCATGGGAAACCAGGCATGTTTTGGTAATAAAATCTCCAATTTGGATTTTTCACACAAAAATTATATAGGATAGTGGTAAAAGTAAGTGAAATTATTTCTCCCTGATTAAGGTGACTGTCTGATAATTTTAAAAGGCAGGACAGCTCATTTTATGGTTGGACTTTCACATTTTAAAAAATTAAAAGATTCTTATACTAGGTACAGCATTTAGGTAAGAACAAAAGCAGCAGATGATATATATAAACTGAAGTTTCAAAAATGGAGAACCAAATTTTAGTGATTGTGCTGATTTTTACTAAGTCAGAATTATCTGGGAACTTCTAGATCTAAACAAGAGAAGCAGAACCCCCTTTTTGAACTGCCTAAGAATAAAACCTATTGCACATGAGACATCTGAGATTCAAAAGGTGCTGTTAAAATAGACATTGGGAATAGGCTATTGGGATACGAGGAACTTAATGCTAGTTAACACTGGTAATAATGATTGCATTGATTTGTATGGTTCATGTTTAAGTTTTCTTGGTTATCTTGGTGACATGTAAATCTCCTTTCTCAAAACTAGTCTATTGTGAGTCCTCTAAGTAGTTTAATCTGTACCTGACAATGTAGTTTTGTGAATTACAAGAAAAACTTTGTTGTATTGTTTGAACCTGGCCTTGCGTGGATGAGAAACAAAACCATCTCTATGTGCCTTTAACTAAGGAATTATGTTATGCCATTTTCTCTAAATTATTAACTCATACATTTTCTAAGAGCCCCTATCAGGTCTATGTGACTACTCTCATAGCTGCCAACTTCTGGATGTGGACTCCAGCATCATCTGAAGGCGTCCACTCCCAGTAGACATCTCCTCCAATCCCCTAAGGAAGAGGATGGTTTTTCCTATACCTTCCCTGGTCTACAGGTGAAGCCTTCAGTTTACCTTTGGCCAAAAGGAGGAAATGATAATCATTTAATATCAACTGAGCCCCAATAAGGGCCAAAACCCTGAATTAATCTTTTTTCTCTGATTGAACTAAAAAGGCCCCTTCCTGTGGCAGCAACTGTGGGACCAGCTGGTCCGACCAACATTCTCCCTGCTTGTGATTGCCAAGGACAGTATACCTGGGGCCAGACACTCTCTTGAATAATGGGACTTTTCTTAGCTTGGTATCCTATGCACATATGTTATGTAGGGGAAACACAGATATCCAGGATCTATAATTTCAATTGATACTTCGACATTCTCTTATTTTATTGTATTTACAACCCATTCAACTAAGAAACTTCCTTTCCCACACTATGTGTGAAAAAACATATGGAGGCTACATCTATATCTATATCTATATCTATATCTATATCTATATCTATATCTATATCTATATCTATATCTATATCTATATCTATATCTATATCTATATCTATATCTATATCTATATCTATATCTATATCTATATCTATTTGAATAACACAGATATCCTGAGTCAGGGTTTAAATGTTCTCCTAAAATTGCTTGAATCAGTCCGAGTTAAATCTCTGGCTCCATGTACATGTTGCTAACTTAAGGAATAAACAATATGGATTTACTTATCACTTAGCTTGTTGTCTCTTTAACCAACTTTCAGGTTGGCACATCCCATAGGCTAATAAACTGTGCATAATATTTGAGCCATGAAAGAAATGATTATTAACAACCAATAGTTCAGAGAGATTCAGAGCTCTCCCCTTCTTCTAAAATCCCAATTTTAAAATTTCGTTCTCTTGAAGGACATGGCTCATAATGAGATTGGACTTTTTTTGTTGTTGTTCAAGACTGAACCCTGGTGGAAGCTATTGTGTTCTGCTCAGGCTTGGGTGGGGTGTACGTTCTTTGAATAGATAATCCAAAGTTGTGGGTGACCTGGCATAGAGATACTTTCTCTGTCCAGGGTGACAGGATATAACTCTCAGCCCCTCATTTTAATATAATTCACTTCCCATTGTGTTAACCAATCAGAGTTGGTTGTTACTCTTCTTCCAAAAGAACATATAAACCCTGAGCCTGCTGCCATGATTGTCTTTGTTCTTAGAGAGATGGCCAAATGACCATCCTTTTATTAATAACATGCTGGTCTTACTAATAAAATGATTAAATTACCCAGAACCTATGTCTCTCAAGCCTGTTTAATCGCCACAGCCAGGAATACCACTATTAGATCTGTATCCCATAGAGATCAATGAAAGGGAAAAGTATGTATTTGTATAAAAATATTAACAGTAGCTGTTTTTGTTGTGATCAAGAAATGGAAATGGAGGGGATGCCCATTAACTGGGGAATGGTTGAACAAGTTTTGGTATATGATTTGTGATGCAATACTATTATGATAGAAGAAATGATGAGCAGGATGCTTTCAGAAAAAGCTAGGAAGACTTACATGAACTCACAAACAGTGAACTGAGCAGAACCAGGAGAATCTTGTAAACAATGACAGCAGTAATGTATGATGATCAAGTGTAAATGACTTAGCTATTCTCAGCAATAGAAAGATATAAGACAATTTTGAAGGGCTTATGATGAAAATTACTATCCATTTCCAGAGAAAGAACTGATGGAGTCTGAATGCAGATAGAAACATAGTGTTTAAAAATTTTTTCTTACTCCTGCTTCCAGAAGACAAGATGGCAGAGTAAAAAGGTAGTCACTCTCACCCTTCCCTATCAACCTCTGAAAGCCCAGAAAATATCACCCCAGGAAAAACCTTGGAAGAGCCAAACAAGAAGAAAGATGGGGAGCAGCAGTCCAACAGCCCAGGTAACTTGATGAATTAAGGGGAAAGGTCCTGCCCAAGGGATAGAGGAGCAGTATGGATTGGAAGGCATCCCAGCCAGCTAGCAGAAATCCCCACTTTAGCACACCAGGAGGAGATCCTGAAACCCAGGTGGTGGAACAGGCAAATACCAATTCCTGGACCTCCACATGCCTCAGTGAGGATGGGAAAACTGGTGGAAACCAGCTCAGAAAACCACCAGGTACCTAGGCATTCTACAGCAAACAGGTCTTCTAGTGCCTCAGCAAAAAATGAGGGAAGCAGCACTACAAAGGTCCCAAGGAAGAGAAAAACCCTGCAACAGCCATTTGAAAGGAACTGAAGAAAGAGAAAGGAAAGGAAAAGCAGGCAACCTGAATTACCCTAGAGTCCCAGCCTTGCTGATTCCAGCCCAACACCAGGTTAGCTGCCAGAACCCTACAGCCTCCAAATGCCAACATTGGAGGCCCCAGCACACAAAGCCAGTGACCAAGACCTAGGCTCCCAACACAAGAAGCTTGGGTCAGTGCCCTCTGCTCCCCAGCAGGAGAGCTCAATCTCTTTAAAGGACAGGAAAAAATCAAGCACCATGAGCAAAAAGAAATGTACCATACATTCATATTATGAGAACACTGAAGATCAAGGCAGAAATTCTGAAGAGGACAACATTGTCAACAAACCCACATCTGGAACCTCAAAAGGGAATATGCACTGGTCTGAAGTCCAAAAAGCTTTCTCAAGTAGGATTTTAAAAGTCAAATGAGAGAGGTAGAAGAGTCCTTAAAAATACAATTGGCCAACTGGAAAAAAAAAAGTACATTGAAGAAAACAAGTTCCCATAAAATACAATTGGCTAAATGGGGGAGGAGGTACAAAATCTATTGTTCTATTTTTTTTCTTTTTAAAAATTAATTTATTTTTAATTTTCAACATTCATTTTCACAAGATTTTTTGTTTCAAATTTTCTCTCCATCTCATCCTTCCCCACACCCCAGGATGGCATGCATTCTGAATACCTCTTCTCCTAATACAACCTACCTTCTATCTCTCCCTCCCTTCTCTTATCCCCTTCCCATTCAATTTTCTATAACCCATTTCCTGTATATCTTCTTTTCCAGTTGTATGTGAAAACAATTTTTAAAAAATTTTTGTTTTTAAAACTTTGGGTTCCAAATTTTCTCCCTTCTCCCTCCCAACCCACCCTCATTGAAAAGGCAAGCAACTCAATATAGGTTATACATGTGTAGTCATGCAAAACACTTCCATGGTAGTCATGTTGTGAAAAACTAAGCATATTTCCCTTAATTCTATCTGAACCCCCATTTATTCTATCATCTTTTGAACCTGTCCCTCCTCAGAAGTGTTTGCTTCTGATTACCCCTTCCCCAGTCTGCCCTCCCCTCTACCATCCTCCTGCTCTCTTTTCACCTTCCCTCCCACTATTTTATTTTTTTAAAAATTTTATTAATTTATTTTGATTTATCAACAGTCACTTCCATATGCCTTTGACTTTAAAATTTTTCTCCCCCTTCCTCCCCACCACCATCCCCAATATAGCACACAATCTGATATAGACTATACATTTAAGTTCCTATTAAATACATTTTCACGTTAGTGAAGTTGTAAGTAAAAATTAAAACCAATACAAGGAACCATCAGAAAGAAGAAACAAAACTCAACAGAAGAGAAAAAAAAATGATAGTGACTCAACTTCCGTAGTTCTTTCTTTGGATATGGATAGCATTTTCCACTATGAGGCCTCTGGAGATGTCTTAGATCCTTGTAATGCTGAAAAGGGTTAAGTTTATCAATATTAGTCATCACACAACATGGCTGTTATTGTGTACAACGTACTCTTGGTTCTGCTCATTTCACTCAGCCCCAGACCATACAAGTCTTTCCAGGTTTTTTCTGAAGTCAGCCTGTTCATCATTTCTTATAGCACAGTAGTATTCCATTACATTCATATACCACAGCTTGCTCACCCATTCCCCAATTGATGGGCATCCTCTCAATTTCCAATTCTTTGACACCGCAAAAAAAGCTGTTGTGAATATTTTTGTACATATGGGTCCTTTTCCCATTTGTATGATCTCTTTGGGATATAGCCCTAGAAGTGATATTGCTGGATGAAAGGGTATGCACATTTTTATAGCCTTTTGGGCATATTTCCAAATTGTTCTCCAAAATGGTTGGATCATTTCACAGCTCCACCAACAATGCATTGGTGTTCCAATTTTCCCACATCTTCTCCAACACTTAACATTTCTGATAGGTATGATGTGGTACCTCAGAGTTGTTTTGATTTGCATTTCTCTAATCAATAATGATTTAGAGCATTTTTTCATATGACCATAGATGGCTTTAATTTCTTCATCTGAGAACTGTCTGTTCATATCCTTTGACCGTTCATCAATTGGGGAATGGCTTGTATTCTTATAAATTTGTCTTAATTCCCTATATACCTTAGAAATGAGGCCCTTATCAGAAAGACTGGTTGTAAAAATTCTTTCCCAATTTTCTACCTTCCTTCTAATCTTACTTGCATTGGTTTGGTTTGTGCAAAAACTTAATTAAATGTAATGAAAATTATCCATTTTGCTTTTCATAATGTTCTCTGTCTCCTGTTTGGTCATGAATTCTTCTGTTCTCCATAGATCTGATAGGTAAACTATTCCTTGTTCTCCCAGTTTGCTTATAATATCAGCCTTTATATCTAAGTCATGAACCCATTTTGACATTATTTTTGAATATGGTGTAAGATTTGGGTCTATGCCTATTTTCTGCCATACTCTTTTCCAGTTTTCCCAGCAGTTTTTTCAAAGAGTGGGTTCTTATCCCTGAAGCTGGGGTCTTTGGATTTATCAAATAATAGATTACTGTAGTCATTGACTACTGGGTCTTGCATATTTAACCTGTTCCACTGATGCACCACTCTATTTCTTAGCCAGTACCAAGCAGTTTCGATGATTGCTGCTTTATAATATAATTTAAGATCTGGAATTGCTAGGCCACCTTCCCCTGCATTTCTTTTCATTAGTTCCTTTGATATTCTGGACTTTTTGTTCTTCCAAATGAATCTTGTTATTATTTTTTCTAGGAGTATAAAATAATTTTTTGGTAATTTGATTGGTATGGCACTGAATAAGCAAATTAGCTTAGGTAGGATTGTCATTTTTATTATATGGCCTACCCATGAACAAATGATGTTTTTTCCAATTATTTCAATCTAATTTTATTTGTGTGAAAAGTGTTTTGTAATTGTGTTCATAGAATTCCTGGGTTTGTTTCGGTATATAGACTCCTAAATATTTTATAATGTCTACAGTAAATTTAAATGGAATTTCTCTTTCTATCTCCTGCTGTTGCACTTTGTTGTTGATATATGGAAATGTTGATGACTTATGTGGGTTTCATTTTATAGCCTGCAAGTTTCCTAAAGTTGTTTATTAATTCAAGTAGTTTTTCACTTGATTCTCTAGGATTCTCTAAATATATTATCCTGTCATCTGCAAAGAGTGATAGCTTTGTTTCTTCTTTGCCTATTCTAATACCTTAAAATTTCTTTTCCTTTTCTTATTGTTAAAGCTAACATTTTCAGTACACTATTGAATAGGAGTGGTGATTATGGACATCTTTGTTTCACTTCTGATCATATTGGAAATGCTTCTAGCCTGTCCCCATTACATATATGTTTGCTGAAGGTTTTAGATAGACATTATTTGTTATTTTAAGGAAGACATCATTTATACCTATAATTTCTAGTGTTTTCAATAGGAATGGGTGTGATGTTTTGTCAAAAGCTTTTCCTACATCTATTGATTTGATCATGTGGTTTCTGTTGGTTTGGGTGTTGATATGCTCAGTTATGCTGATAGTTTTCCTAATATTGAATAAACCCTGCATTCATTGTATAAATCTTATCTGGTCATAATGTATTATTCTTGTGATAAGGTGCTGTAATCTATTTGCTAGAAGTTTGTTTAAAATTCTGGCATTGGAGAAATTGGTCTATAATTTTCTTTCTCTGTATTGACTCTTCCTGGTTTAGGTATCAGCACCATATTTGTATCATAAAAAGAATTTTGTAAGACTCCTTCTTCACCTATATTCCCAGATAGTCTACATAATATTGGAACTAATTGTTTTCTTTTATAGTAAGCTAGATTTCCACACCCAATCGAGTGTGTATATTATTCTCTCCTAAAGCCAAATCTGATGAGAATAAGATTCACTCATTCCCTCTCACCTTCCCCATTTCCACTCCACTGCAAAAGCCTTTTCTTGTCTGTTTTATGTGAGATAATTTATCCCATTCTACCTCTCCCTTTCTTCTTCTCTCTGTATAATTCTTTCTCACCCCTTAATTTTATTCTCCAGTTATGACCCCTTCATCTTCAAATCACTCTGTGCCCTCTATCTTTCTATCTATCCTGATCTCACATAAAGCAAAAGCAAAAACAGATCCTATCAAAAGAGATAAGGAAGGAAACTATATCCTGCTAAAAGGCATCATAGACGATGAAGTAATATCATTACTAAATATATATGCACCAAATGGTGTAGCATCCAAATTCTTAGAGGAGAAGTTCAAGGAGTTACAGGAAGAAATAGACAGCAAAACTATATTAGTGGGGACCTAACCTCCCCCTCTCTGCACTAGATAATCTAACCACAAATAAACAAGAAAGAAGTTGAGGAGATGAATAGAACACTACAAAAGATAGGTAAGATAGACCTCCAGAGAAAACTGAATGGGGATAGAAAGGAATATACTTTTTTCTTGGTGTACATGGCACATACATAAAAATTGACCATGTACTAGGGCATAAAAACCTCACAATCCAATGCAGAAAGGCAGAAATATTAAATGCATCCTTTTCAGATCATGATGCAATAAAAATTATATGTAATAAAGGGCCATGGAAAGATAGACTAAAAAATAATTGGAAACTAAATAATCTAATCCTAAAAAATGATTGGGTCAAACAACAAATCATAGAAACAATCAATAATTTCATTCAAGAGAATGACAATAATGAGACAACATACCAAAACTATGGGATGCAGAAAGCAGTTCTTAGGGGAAGTTTTATATCTCTAAATGCTTACATAAATAAAATAGAAAAAGAGGAGATTAATGAATTGGGCATACAACTAAAAAAACTAGAAAAAGAACAAATTAAAAATCCTCAACTAAACACCAAATTAGAAATATTGAAAACCAAAGGAAAAATTAATAAAATTGAAATTAAGAAAACTATTGAACTAATAAATAAAACTAAGAGCTGGTTTTATAAAAAACCAATAAAATAGATAAACCTTTGGTTAATTTAATTAAAAAAAGAAAGAAGAAAACCAAATTACTAGTATCAAGAATGAAAAGGGTGAAGCTACCACCAAGGAAGAGGAAATTAAAACAATAATTAGGAATTATTTTGCCCAACTATATGCCAACAAATTTGACAATCTTAGTGAAATGGATACATATTTACAAAAATATAAATTGCCCAGATTAACAAAGAGGAAGTAAAATACTTAAATAACCCCATCTCAGAAAAAGAAATTGAACAAGCCATTGATGAACTCCCTAGGAAAAAATCTCCAGGGCCAGATGGATTTACATGAATTCTATCAAACATTTAAAGAACAATTAATTCCAATACTATATATAGACTATTTGGGAAAATAGGTGAAGAAGGAGTCTTACCAAATTCTTTTTATGATACAAATATGGTGTTGATACCTAAACCAGGAAGAGGCAAAATAGAGAAAGAAAATTATAGACCAATTTCTCTAATGAATATAGATGCAAAAATTTTAAACAAAATACTAGCAAGTAGATTGCAGCAACTTATCACAAGAATAATACACTATGACCAGGTAGGATTTATACCAGGAATGCAGGGTTGGTTCAATATTAGGAAAACTATCAGCATCATTGAGCATATCAACACAAAACCAACAGAAACCACATGATCATCTCAATAGATGCAGAAAAAGCTTTTGAAAAATACAACACCCATTCCTATTAAAAACACTAGAAAGCATAGGTATAAATGGAGTCTTCCTTAAAATAATAAATAGCATATCTAAAACCTTCAGCAAGCATTATATGTAATGGGGACAGGCTAGAAGCATTTCCAATAAGATGGGGTGAAACAAGGATGTCCATTATCACCACTGTTATTCAATATTGTACTGGAAATTAGCTTTAGCAATAAGAGAAGAAAAAGAAATTGAAGGCATTAGAATAGGCAAAGAAGAAACAAAGCTATCACTCTTTGCAGATGACATGATGATATACTTAGAGAATCCTAGAGAATCAAGTAAAAAACTACTTGAAATAATAAACAACTTTAGCAAAGTTGCAGGCTATAAAATAAACCCACATAAATCATCAGCATTTCTATATATTACCAACAAAGCCCAACAGCAAGAGATAGAAAGAGAAATCCATTTAAACTTACTGTAGACATTATAAAATATTTAGGAGTCTACCTCCGAAACAAACCCAGGAACTCTATGAACACAATTACAAAACACTTTTCACACAAATAAAATCAGATCTAAATAATTGGAAAAACATCAGTTGCTCATGGGTAGGCGAGCTAATATAATAAAAATGACAATCCTACCTAAGCTAATTTACTTATTCAGTGCCATACCAATCAAACTACCAAAAAATTATTTTATAGAGTTAGAAAAAATAATAACAAGATTCATTTGGAAAAACAAAAGGTCCAGAATATCAAAGGAACTAATGAAAAGAAATGCAGGGGAAGGTGGCCTAGCAATTCCAGATCTTAAATTGTATTATAAAGCAGCAATCATCAAAACTGCTTGGTACTGGCTAAGAAATAGGGAGGTGGATCAGTGGAATAGGTTAAATATGCAAGACACAGTAGTCAATGACTATAGTAATCTATTATTTGATAAACCCAAAGACCCCAGCTTGGGATAAGAACCCACTCTTTGAAAAAAACTGCTGGGAAAACTGGAAAAGAGTATGGCAGAAACTAGGCATAGACCCAAATCTCACACCATATACGAAAATAAAGTCAAAGTGGATTCATGACTTAGACATAAAGGCGGGTACTATAAGTAAACTGGGAGAACAAGGAATAGTTTACCTATCAGATCTATGGAGAACAGAAGAATTCATGACCAAACAGGAGATAGAGAACATTAAAAAGCAAAATGGATAATTTTGATTACATTAAATTGAAAAGTTTTTGCACAAACAAAGCCAATGCAACTAAGATTAGAAGGAAGGTAGAAAATTGGGAAAGAATTTTTACAACCAGTTCTCTGATAAAGGCCTCATTTCTAAAATATATAGAGAATTAAGACAAATTTATAAGAACACAAGCCATTCCCCAATTGATAAATGGTCAAAGGATATGAACAGACAGTTCTCAGATGAAGAGATTAAAGCCATCTATAGTCATATGAAAAAATGCTCTAAATCATTATTGATTAGAGAAATGCAAATCAAAACAACTCTGAGGTACCACATCACACCTATCAGATTGGCCAACATGACAAAACAGGAAAATGATAAATGTTGGAGAAGATGGGAAAATTGGAACACTAATGCATTGTTGGTGGAGTTGTGAAATGATCCAACCATTTTGGAGAACAATTTGGAATTATGCCCAAAGGGCTATAAAAATGTGCATACCCTTTGACCCAGCACTAGCACTTCAAGGGCTATATCCCAAAGAGATCATACAAATGGGAAAAGGACCCACATGTACAAAAATATTTATAGAAGCTCTTTTTGTTGTGGCAAAGAATTGGCAATTGAGAGGATGCTTATCAGTTGGGGAATGGCTGAACAAGTTGTGGTATATGAATGTAATGGAATACTATTGTGCTATAAGAAATGACCAACAGGTTGACTTCAGAAAAACCTGGAAAGACTTGTATGGTCTGATGCTGAGTGAAGTGAAACACAACCAAGAGAACTTTGTATACAATAACAGCCACATTGTGCGATGACTAATATTGATAAACTTAACCCTTCCCAGAAATAAAAGGATCTAAGAAATCTCCAAAGGTCTCACGATGGAAAAATGCTATCCACATCCAAAGAAAGAACTATGAAATTTGAATGCATATTGAAGCATGCCATTTACTGTTTTTATTCTCTTCTGTTGAGTTTTGTTTCCTCTGGTTCCTCCTAGTGGTTCTAAGTATTCCTTACAACATCACTAATGTGAAAATATGTTTACTAGGAATGTACATGTATAGTCTATATCAGATTGTGCACCATCTTGGGGAGGGTGGTGGGAAAGAAGGGGGAGAAAAATTTTGAAATCAAAACCATATGGAAGTGAGTTTTGATAAATCAAAATAAATTAATAAAAAAAGAAAATGATTCTTTATTTTTCTTGGGTTTTTTTGTCTGTTTTGTTTCACAACATGACTAATATGGAAATATGCTTTCCATGACTGTATATGTGTAACCCATATCAAATTGATTGCCTTGTCAATGAAGGCAAAGGGCAGGGGAAGGAAAGGATAGAATTTGGAACTCAAAATTAAAAATAATCACAAGTTAAAAATTGTTTGCACGTAACAGAAAAAATAAAATATTTTTAAAAATAGAGATCTAAATGAATGGAACAGACTTGAGATGAGAGATTCTGAAACATCAGAACTCAATAACATAGTGTTTGATAAAGTAGAAAACACAAGTCATCTAAAGAAAAGCTACATAGTAAAAACTGCTAGGAAAACTGGAAAACAGTCTGGTAGAAATGAGGCTTTGACCAATACCTCAAACCACTTTCCACAATATATTTCAAATGGATACATGATCACAATGTAAATGACCATACTTTTTAAAAAGTGAGAAGAGAAATAGATGATGTACCTTTAACAGATATCAGTAAGAGATGTATTCTTAAACAAACAAGCAGTAGAGGCAACTACAAAATATAAAAGTGCTGTTTGATAACAAAACTGAAAAGCTCCCATACAAGCAACATTAATGGATCTAGGATAAGAAGAGAAGTGGTTGAATGGGAAAAAACATTTTTATCAAATTCTTTTGGTAAGGGTTTAATATTGAAGGTACAGAAACAAATTATATTAATATATATGCATATATATGTATAAAATCGATTCTATTGATAATGGTCCAAGGATATGAAGAAACATTCCTCAAAAAAAGATCTACAAAATATTCATGACCACATGAAAAATGCTCCCAATCACCAATAATAAGAGAAATATAAATCAAACAACCCTGGAGTTTTACCTTATACTCTGCAAATTGGCAAAAGGACAAAAAGTGGCAACAGCAAAGTTGGAGGTGGTATGGGAATATAGCCACACTACTACATTGTTGGTAGAGCTGTGAAATGGCATGACCACTTTGGAAAATAATTTGAATATATGCAAAGAAAGTAATAAAAAGAGTCCATATCCTTTAAAACAAAGACTCCATTACTAGGCTTATACCCTAAGGAAGCCTTCAAGAAGAAAAAGGTCTGCTCCAAAATATAACAACAATTGTTGTACCAGCTAAGAATTGGAATCAAAGTAGACGTATGTCAACTGGGGGATAGCTAAACAAAGCGTGGTACATGAATGCAATGGAATACTATTGTGCTCTTAGAAATGATGGATGTGATCACTACAGAGAAGTATGGAAGGTCCTTTCTGAAATGATGCAAAGTGAAATATGTAGAGCCAAGAAAACGGTATGCACATTAGCCAAAGCAATTTAAATGCAAAGAACAATGCACCAAAAAGTTAGAAGTACCTAGAACAAAATGTTAAAGATTAAGGGGGACCCAAAAGAAGATAGAAGACACCTTCAACTTGCCCCTTCCTGTAGGTGAGAGGTCCCTGGGTGTTCCACAAGGCTCATGTTTTCCCAATGCAGCCATCAGATGGGATGATTTTTTTATTCCTCCCTAAAATTTAAAAAAAAAATCCTCTTGGTCACATGGCATGGCTCTTAGAGAGGGAAAGAGGAAAGGAAACATAGATACCACGGTGAAAGAGAAATATCAATAAAACTTTTTTAAAGGGGTCAAGAATCTTAAGGGTAACAATGGAGGGGGAGGAGGAAAAAAAGAAGAAAAAAGGTTAGTGTTTACAAGTACCAGATCTCAAACTATTCTACACGCTGGTGATTATGAAAACAATTGATACTTGTCAAAAAATATAAAGGCTGATCAATGGAAAAAATTACATATGCAGCATACAGAAGCAAACAAATACAATAACACAGTGTTTAAAAAAATGAAAAAGCAGTTGTGTGTGTGGGGTAGGGAGGACACACTAATTGATTAAAAAAAAAAAGCAGGTGGGATAAGGGAAAATAGGTAGAAGTTTGATAGGAGATTAACACCTCATACCACATATCAAATTAAACTACAAACATACAGGAATTAGATATAAAAGGGGAATCATTAACAAATTAGAGAAGCAAGGAGGAGATATTCACATCTATGGATGAGAAGAGGTCATGAGAGAGCAAGCCACAGAGAGGATCACAGAAAATAAAAAGGAAAATTCTGCCTCTATACAATTGAAATAGTTTTGCAGAAACCAATCTAAGTTAGTTTAGTTAGAGGGCTAACAAGTAAGGAAAATCAGCAAAGTTCTCTAATGAACGGTGCACGTGCAAGATGTATAAGGAACTGACTCCAATTTCAAACATTGAGAGCCATTCTTTAATAGCTCAAACGATATGAACAGGAAGTTTTCAAAGAAAAAGCTTTCAATAACCGTATGACAAAATGCTCCAGATCCCTCGTAGAGAACTGTGAATTAAAACAACTCCCATTCTTTCAGTCTGTAAATCCCAGAGAGCCACAGGTTCACAGACAGTCCCTTCTTTCTGTTGCACAAGAATGTACATGGAAATGCCCCCTTTATCAGGTGCTGGTTGCAACCAGAACAAAAATAAATATACCATTAAATTCAACTTGGCCAAAATAAAAAGAGAGAGAAGATGGGGAGAAGGGGAGGGAAGAGTTTGTAGACCTCTCTCCTCATCTCCAGGGACAAGCCCAGGAGAGGAGGGATTGAAGGAGGGAAAAATGGGGGAAGGGAGGAAGCCTGTACCAGAGAAGAGGAGGGTGTGTCCCCAAAATCTTTTCCCTGCTGACTCCCACAACTCCCCCACCAGATAGAGGCCTGGGTAGGCAGATAGTACCAGGCAGGAGCAACCCTGGAGTAGCCTGCATACCCAAGTACACACCTACACACATGATTCTACCTACACTCGGCACATGCATAAATAGAAGTAGAAATACTCCCCGATCTCCCCACCCCATACCTTCCCCTGGGCCCTGACAAGCCATGGGGGGCAATTAAGGATAAGGAGGAGGAGGTGAGGAGAAAAGTAGGAGGACAGGAGGGTCAGGGGCACATACTTCTGTTGGACAAGTAAACACACCAAATACACCACTTCTTTTTTTTATATACAAATTTATTTATTTTTAGTTTTCAATATTCACTTCCACAAGATTTGAGTTCCAAATTTCTCACCCCTCCCCCCACCCAAGATGGCATGCATTCTGAATACCCCTTCCCCTGGTCTGCCTTCTCTTCTATCTCCCCCCTCCTTCTCTTATCCCCTTCCCCTTCTATTTTCCTGTAGAGCAGGATAGACTTCTGTACCCCATTTCCTGTATTTCTTACTTCCCAGTTGCATGTGAAAACATTTTTTTAAAAACATGTGTTTTTAAAACTTTGAGCTCCAAATTTTCCCTTCCTCCCTCCCCACCCACCCTCATTGAAAAGGCAAGCAACTCAATACAGGCCATACATGTGCAGCTATGCAAAACACTTCCTTAGTAGACATGTTGTGAAAAACTAACTCTATTTCCCTTAATCCTATCCTGCCCTCCCATTTATTCTATTCTTTCTTTTGACCCTGTCCCTCCTCAGAAGTATTTGCTTCTGATTACCCTCTTTCCCAATCTGCCCTCCTCTCTATCCCCCTGCTCTCTTGTCCCCTTCTCCCCCTATTTTCCTGTAGGGTAAGACAGATTTCCATACCCAATTGAATGTGTATGTTATTCTCTCCTTAAGCCAAATCCTATGAGAATAAGATTCCCTCATTCCCTCTCACCTTCCCCTGTTTCCCCTCCACTGTGAGACTTTTCTTTTCTGTTTTTTTTTGTGAGATAATTTACCCCATTCTACCTCTCCCTTTCTTCTCCGAGTAATCTCTCTCATCCCTTAATTTTATTCTCCAGATATGACCCCTTAATCTTCAACTCACCCTGTGCCCTCTATCTATCTATATATACATACATACAATTTTTTTCCTTCAACTACCCTAATACTGACAAAGTTCTCATGAGTTACAAATATCATCTTTCCATGCAGGAATGTAAACAGTTCAATCTTAATAAGTCTCTTATGATTTCTCTTTCCTGTTTACCTCTTCATGTTCCACTTGAGTCCTGTATTTGAAAGTCAAATTTTCTATTCAGCTCTGGTCTTTTCATCAGGAATGCTTGAAAGTCCTCTATTTCACTGAATGACCATTTTTTCCCCTGAAGGATTATACTCAGTTTTGCTGGGTAGGTGATTCTTGGTTGTAATCCTATCTCCTTTGCCCTCTGGAATATTATATTCCATGCCCTGCGGTCCTTTAATGTAGAAGCTGCTAAATCTTGTGTTATCCTGATTGTGTTTCCACAGTACTTGAATTGTTTCCTTCTGGCAGCTTGTAATATTTTCTCCTTGACCTGGGAACTCTGGAATTTGGCTACAATATTCCTAGGAGTTTTCCTTTGGGGATCTCTTTCAGGAGGAGATCTGTGGATTCTTTCAATTTCTATTTTGCCCTCTGGTTCTACTATATCAGGGCAGTTTTCCTTGATAATTTCTTGAAAGATGATGTCTAGGCTCTTTTTTTGATCATGGCTTTCAGATAGTCCAATAATTTTTAAATTCTCTCTCCTGGATCTATTTTCCAGGTCAGTTGTTTTTCCAATGAGATATTTCACATTGTTTTCTAATTTTTCATTCTTTTGGATTTGTTTTACAGTGTCTTGATTTCTCATAAAGTCACTGTCTTCCAATTGCTCTATTCTAATTTTTAAGGAAGTATTTTCTTCAGTAATCTTTTGGACTTCCTTTTCCATTTGGCCAATTTTTCTTTTTAGGGCATTTTTCTCCTCATTGGCTTTTTGGACCTCTTTTGCCATTTGGGTTAGGCTGTTTTTAAGGTGTTATTTTCTTCAGTATTTTTTTGGGTCTCCTTTAGCAAGCTGTTGACTTGTTTTTCATGATTTTCTTGCATCACTCTCATTTCTCTTCCCAGTTTTTCCTCTACTTCCTTACTTGCTTCTCAAAATCCCTTTTGAGCTCTTCCAAGGCCTGGGACTGATTCATATTTTTCTTGGAGGCTTTGGATGTAGGAGCTTTGATTTTGTTGTCTTCTTCTGGTTGTATATTTTGATCTTCTTTTTCACCAAAGTAAGATAATATAGTCTGACTCTTTTTGCACTGCTTGCTCATGATCCCAGCCAATTACTTGAGTTTTAAACTCCTTGTTAAGGTAAGAGTCTGCTTCCAATGTGGAGAGTATACTGTCCCAAGCTTCAGGGGTTTGTGTAGCTGTTTTCAGAGATACTTGTAGGGACCTGTAAATTTTCAGTTCTTCCAAGGTGGTATGATAAGGGGCGAGGTGTTTACTCCTTTCCTGGCCTGTGACCACAAGTATTCCTTTCTGTCCGTAACTGTGAGGAGGGGTTTCTCTCCACAGCCACTACAAGCTCCACCATGCCAGCGCTCCTCCTCACCCCAGCACTGCCGCCCAGAACTGTGACCCAGATCCACACACGGGCAAAGCAAGAGATTCCTGCCTCAGCACTGGCAAAGAGATCCCTGCAGTCCCTCTCTGATCAGCCACCGGATTCCCCCTCAGTCTGTGGGCCAGAAGCTGGGAAGCAGCTCCCCCCAGGGCCAGGCTCTTGGGGAATGGAGCTGAGACCCCCCCTCTGACCACCGACAGAAACAGACTTTTCCCACTGACCTTCTAAGTTGTCTTTGGCATTCATGGATTGAGGAGTCTGGAAACCTCCACAGCTGCCCGCAATTCAGTCCTCTGAGGCCTGCTCCAGGTTTGCTGGCCTGCACGCCCAGCTGCGCTCCCAGCCTGACGTGATACACCTTTCTGATCAATCATCCAGGTTGTCTTGGGCTGGAAATTTGTTTCACTCTGTCTTTTTGTGGGTTCTGCTGCTTCAGAATTTGTTTAGAGCCATTTTTTATGAGTATTTGGAGGGGTTTGGGGGAGAGCTCAAGCAAGTCACTGCTTGCACTCTGCCATCTTGGCTCCCCAAATACCCCACTTCTTAAGAAGGGCTTCTGGCACGTCTCTCACTAGCAGGTTCACTTTTGATCTGGTCATACAGGAAGACAGAAATGGCATCATAATAAGGGGTTAAATAAGCTTAATTTATTCTAGCCTAGTCTTCTCAAAGGGGTTGCTGATAATGGCCGTACCAATTCCTACAGCATTCCCTAACAAACCTTCTTGCAGAGGCCTGTGTGAAGGGGGGACAACTACCTCTCAAGACCAGCACAACTTGTGCACCCCCTCTAAATCCCCTCAAGCCTCAGTGGGGGCCTGTTGAGGCAAACAAACAGATTGTCCCTCCCAAGCCTTGATTGGGGCAGATCAAGGCACGCATGGCATTCAGCCTGCACATTCACCCTTATGGCAATACCCAGTCACTGATCAGTGCCCACTTGCTTTATAGGGCAACAGACAAAGAAGGCATGTTGCCAGCAATAGCCTCATAATTTTACATCACTTCATCCCTATATCTACTACACAACATGGTAGAAACTGTTTTGAACCATCATTGTGAGAACTCATATCTAACACCTGGGAAGTAGAGATTTTTATGGCTGTGGATCCTGGGAAGAAAACGTTAAGAAAGAATAAGAAAAAATCCACTTTACACACACTAAAATTCACCTTACTTACAACTTCACACCCCTCCCCCCATATATATACACGCAGGATCCTCAGGGATCTGTCAGGGGAGTGGGGTAAAGGAGGGAAAGGTTGTAAAAGGAGGGAGGAGTGGGTGAAAGGAGGAGAAGGGAAAGGGGCAGGAGGACCTTGAGCTGCCCTTGGCCCCCTCTCTTGACACAGGTGAACAGCATCATTCAAATGGCTGTTTGAGAAACTATGTTCCACTGAATTGTTAGGATCTTCCTACCATGGATAAGGTCACATTCAAGATGGAATGCACTATGAGCTATCATAGCCTTCATAGCCAGTGAAAACAATAAGGTCATAGGTGCCCATGAAAGAAATTTTCATTCTCTGGCATTGATGTTTTTAGACCATCACATTGCTCTGGGTTATCTCCTAGTTAGTGAAGAAAGCATGTGCCATAGCCAATACTTCATGTTGCTTTGGGGTGAATATCAGTGGAGAGTGGCAACATCCATGGAGAAGATCAGGGAACAGTTCAACTGGTTCTCCAATTTGAAGCAGAAAGAGCCAAGGGATTTGGTCTCTTGTTCTTCCTGTACATATCCTTTGAGAATCTTGGGGAAAGGTGACTCAGAATCCTTCCTCAATCAGTTTCCCTAATTCTCATCTCATTTGTCAAAGTATTAATGTAGGTCCAATGGTCCTTTAGATGCAGCCACTGAAAAGATGCATCCTTAGCCATTTTATATCCTGTTGGTTGAGGTGAATCTCCTCTGATGGTAAAACTTATGCTAAGGCAGTCTGGGACAGAGGGATTGGGGGGTATATTGAGTAGTCAGAGCAGCCTATGGCCCCGCTCTTCCAGACCAGGCTTCTGTTAAGGTTGACCTGCAAACACTTCTAATCAGAACTGGCAAATGAAACTCGGGGCTACCTGTGTCCAGTTTTGCCCCTCTCCTGTATATCATCTCCTGTATATCATCCACTCAGTAGCTCAAGGAATATACAGGCTCCTTTGAGGAGCTCCTTCTCTCCCTCCTCTGTTTCAAGCTATTGACACACTCCATGGCATAGCCAATTTCTCTTCTTGCTATTCTTTACAAACAGCACTTCATTTTTCATCTACATACCTTTGCAAAGGCTGTCTGCCATGATTCATGCAAAATGTATGCTTAATAAATGCCTGTTGAAGAAATTAAAGCCATCTGAGGATCTGAGGAGAAGGAATATAAAGGAGGGGAAGGGTGTAGAATGGTAGGGGAGAGGAAAGAGGTCTGGGGCAGGGGGACCTCCAGCTGCTTGAGGCCCCTAGTCTAGACTCCAGGGAATAGGGAACTCAAACTTGCTCCTCTTTCTGCTCCTCCTTCCCCTCCTCCTCCTCATTCTCCAGAGACACAGAGGACTGAACCAGGCTGAGGGCAGAGATAAAGTGACATTATAGTAAGGGGTAGGGCTTAAGTCACACAATGGGAGAAACAAAAAATGAGAACACCCAGGGAGAGGGGCTGGACTCCCACAGCAGGGGGAGGAGCTATGCCAGAGGGACAGAGGGAGGGGAGGGGGCTCTGTGAAGCCAGACCCATAAGAGTGGGGAGGAGACCCTCCCCCATTGCTGTGTGTGTGTGTGTGTGTGTGTGTGTGTGTGTGTGTGTGTGTGAAGTCCTTATCCTAGGTTTACCTTTTGCCAAAATGATTTTTAAGGATTTACACAACAGCTTAGTTTACATGAGATATCCACAGATAAAAAAACCATCACTTCAGCCCCAAAGATGACAAAAAGCTCTGCCAGGTGACCTGTTATTAAGCCACCTATCTACTCAGTCACATATTCTTGCATCAGAGAGACACTGTAGGCGCATGATAGCACAACCACCATTTGGTTCTTCAAAAACATTATGTCTGGGGGCAGGTAGGTGGTGCAGTAGATAGAGCACTGCATTCAGGAGGACCTAAGTTCAAATCTGACCTCAGACATGTGACACTTGCTGTGTAACCCTGGGCAAGTCACTTAATCCCATTGCCTAGCCAAAAACAAAAACAAAACCAAACCATTATGTCTGATGCACCCTGACCCACACAGATTATCTGTCATGCTCACCATGTTGTATGAGCCCTAAGTAGACCTGCTGTTGTTAGATTCAATAACTTGGGAGTGCCCCATTTCATCCTAACAGTGATTCTGAACTAAGGACAAGTTTTAGACTGGCCTCTTACATTTCACATAGGACATAGTTGGCAATTGGGATGAGATTCAAAGGCCTCATGACTCACATTGTGGTTGAGCTGGGGGAAAAGCCCTGCAAATATGGAGGGTGAGGTGACTGGATGGCCAGGAACTGAAAGACTGCTGGTGCCAAGAGACCTTCTGATCATGGATTATGAGTTGTCTCCATGCAAGAGAGAACTGGCTCTCGCCAGGCAGTATGAGTAGCTTAGTGCATGCTGGAGTACTCTAGCTAGGAGGGTAAAGAAAGCACCAAGGCCAGAAATCCCTGGTTGGTGTTGACTGCCAGCATAATAAGACCAAAATTTGGGCCAGCACATTCAGCATCCATACACAGAGTTCTTAGCTTTCAAGGATTGTGCAATAAACAGCTGAATGCAGCTAAAGGTACTGGTGACTGTGCAGGTGAAGGGATCTCATCTGATGGGGGTAGAGAATGATAGACTAAAGCCAAGAACCCACCCTATGGTCACTTACTCAGAGGTTCAATTTCCTGCTGAGACTAGAGCCATGAGACTGGAGGACAGAAGGCATACAGTAGACATTTGGGAAATTCCTGTCCAATTGGGCTCCTGGTGCTAGTCAGAGCACTCAGCTAACTCAAGTGGTCATCAACTTGTCCTCATCTGGAAAAATGGCACTATCCCACCTTAGGGCAAAAGGTTTGCCCCAATAAGCTACAGCTGAAGCTATATCTCACTGCCCAGGACATGTGCCCAACCTCCCAGACTTGTGATCAATGCCACCCTGGAAAGGGAAAAGGCTCTTTGGTCCAATGCTTTCTAGGAATCCAGTCTCCAAGAAGACTTGAATGAAAAGAATAGACTGGTTTTGGAAATAGTTCTGGCTGACCTTTTACAATTCTTCCTTATTCCTTCTTCAGTGCAATTTCCTGGGCCTCAAAATCTTTGCTCCCTCAGAGGGTTTTATATACCTTGCAGAACTACATCAGGTCCTCTACAAAAACGAGGCTTGCTTTCTTCTGGAAGAGTTTAGACAACTCACTCTCAGAAATGGTTTGATAGTCAAAGAGATGGAATTATTGGAAGGTTCCTTCTTTCTAATAGAATGGAGGAGTTGAAACTGCCACTGCATTGTTATGGTTAGTGTGTATTTGTTTGGAAGAAAAAGCTGGCAAAATGATCTTCCTAACATGCAGGTCTGGCCATGTCTCTCTTCTATTCAAGAAACTGCTCCAAGAATCAAAAATAGAATCTGCTGTTGAGCATTCAAAGACCATCATAACCTGCTTCAGAACCTCATCTCTGCATTCCTACTGCTCTCTACACTCTCCCCCCAGATAGTCTGTGATCCAGTGACACTGGCCTCCTTGAAGGTCTTTGCACAAGATTCTCCATCTTTTAAATCTGGCCGTTTTCATGGGCTCTTCCCTGCAATGTTCTCCTTCCTCATCTCTACCTCCTGGTTTCCCTGATTTCTTTCAGGTCCCAGTTAGCATCCCACCTCTTACTAGAAGGCTTTCATGAGCCTCCTTGGTTCAAGTGCCTTAGTTTTCCTGCTTATTTCCAACTTATCCTGTATATAGCTTGTTTGTACTTAGTTGTTTATATATTATCTCCCCATTAGGCTGTGAGATCTTTAAGAAAAAGGATTTTCTTTTGCTTTGTTTGTATCCTCAGTGCTTAGCACAGTGTCTGGCACTTAGTGGGCACTTAATAAATGTTTATTGACTGAACATCTGATCACTAGATCATAAGTTCCTTCATTAGACTGTAAGCCCACCCCCACTTTAGATTATAAACTCCTTGAGGGCAGAGATTATCTTTTGCCACTGAGAATAATGCCTGGCACATAGCAGGCACTTAATGTGTATTTATTAATTGATAATATTGGGAGGTTTTTAAGTTATTATATTCCCCTTCTTTGTCTATAAACATGGTACTGTGTTCCTTCAATTACTTTAGCTTATTCTTTTTCACATGGACCTAATGGCTTTCTTTTCCTCACCCAGATCACCACCTCTTGTTTCCCCTTTGCATGAAAGGTTTACTTAATAGCTCCTTTTCCTTACTTGCTTTTTTCTGGTTTTTAAATTCTTTTCCCCTCTCAGTCAAATAGTTTCCCCCTTCCATTAGCAAAACAATCTTTTTCCTTCCCTCTTCCTCCTCTAAATCCTTCCCTCCTCTTCCTCACCCACTTCCCTGAAAGCACTTCTCTTGCACAGAACACAGTGGTCTCCTTCCCCTTTTTACTAACCCTCAAGTTGACCCACATGCATCACACTCCCTTCTATTGCCCTACTACACCCCCTTTCATTCACCACCCCATTTTGTAATGTAGTCCGACAAAAATCAGTGATTCACTTATACTGAGGGTCAGCATCTGTCCAAAATGCCCCAGGTTTGCTTCTCCAATGTGACTTCTACTGGTTTTACACCTTCACCCCTGTCTCTTCTTGTACATTTATAAGGAAGTTTTACTGGTCCCTCTGGTGTTACTCTGTTGCTGTCCTTGGCTGCCATGTTTATTCACCCTTCCTGCAGTTCCAGTGTCTAGTGGGTTTCAGACACATATCATTTCAGGCCTGGTTTTCTGTCCAAGTATGTTTTAAATATCTATTTCTTATTGAATAGCCATCTTTCACTTATAATTAAGCTAATATTTGCAGGGTAGGTCTCTCTGGGCTGCGTCCTGATCTCCCGTTAGTCTACAAAACATGATGTAGTCTTGTGTTATTCAAATATTTAATGTTCTTTCTCCTGACTGCTTATAGAACTTCTTGTTTCTCAATTGAATTCTTACATCAAACCAATAAGTGTCTTGGAGTCTACAGCATCGATTTGTGACTTAGTTTTTTTTTTTCTAGAAGTGATCTACACATTTTTTTTAAAGTGATATTATTTCATTTTCTATGTTTGGAAAGTCTGGACAGTTCTCTTGTATTTTTGGCTGCGTGTGAATGCTAAGGTTTTTGTCCTGTTGTGTTCTGAGAGAATTCTTATCCTTAAGTTGTCTGTATGCATCCTGTCTTCAAGATGTTTTTCTTGCATGGTGGGCATATTTTTATTTTGTATTATTAGTTTTTTTTTCTTTTCTTCTTTCAGATTGTCATTCACTTCTATGTATTTGCATTCCTAATCCATTATTCTCTTTTGTTTGGTGAGACTTGCCATTGCAGATTCAAGTGTATCAGTTCCACTCATTATTTTTGCTATGCCAGCCTTAAATTCTGCTCTCACAGTTCTCATGTGCAAATCAAAACAACCCTGAGGTTTTACCCCACACTTTGCTAATTGGAGAAAATGATACAAAAATGGCAACAGGCAATGCTGGAGGGCTTGTGGAAGGATTGGCACACTAATACATTGTTGGTGGGGCTGTGAAATGGTATTTAGAATTATAGAAATAAAGTGACTAAAAGGTCCATATGCTTGTAACCAGAGGCTCCATTATTGGGCTCACACCCCAAGGAAATGAATGATAAGAAGAAAGAACCCATCTATTCCGTAATATTTATAGCAAGGGCTTGTTGTGATAGTTACAAGTTTAAAAAAAATACATGTGTATGGCTAGCTCACAGGGAATGGCTAAACAAACTGTGGTACATGAATGTAATGGAATATTACTCTGCTGTAAAAAGTGATGTGCAAGATGAACACACAAGAGCATGGAAAGATCTGTATGAACGGATGCAGAGTGGTACAAACAGAGCCAAGATAACTATATGCACAATAGCCACAACAATGTAAATGTAAAGAAATCACCAAAGTCAAAAGAGAATGTAACAAAATTATACAGATCAAACATGGTTCAAATGAAGAGCACCCCAACCTACCTCTGTGGAGATGGGAGGTCCACAGTTATTACACATTGCACATATTTGCAGACTTTTTCAATGTATTTCTCAGTTGTATTGAATTATTTTCTCTTGCTAAAAAAGTACTACTGGACATATGGAAAGGCTGTCTGGCAGTGGGAAAGAAAGATATATACAGAAAATAACAATGAAAACTTTAAAAAAAAAAAAGAAAGAAATTTTATCTCTTATAGCTAAAACAACTGACCTGGGAAACAGATTGAAGATTGAAAATTTAAGAATCATTGGACAGCCTGTAAACTATGACCAAAAAGAGACCTTAAGTATTATATTTTAAGAAATCAAATAAGAAAAACCATCTAGACCTCTTAGAACCAGAAAAAAAAGAATAGAATCCATTGTTCATATTCTGAAAAAAAAAAAAAGAAAATTGCCAGGAACATTACAAAAATGGAATGGAACAAAGAACTTACAGGTCAAAGAAAAATATTGTAAGACGCATGAAAAAAAGGGTTATTCAGAGTCAGCTGGGTGGCACAGTGGATAAAGCACCAGCCCTGGAGTCAGGAGGACCTAAGTTCACATCCAGCCTCAGACACATTACACTTACTAGCTGTGTGACTCTGCGCAAGTCACTTTACCCAATTGCCTCCCTTAAAAAAAAAAGGATTATTCAAGAACCAAAGAGGCCAGAATACAAATGATTTTCACCCTAAAAGAGGTGAGATCTATAAATTCAATATTCCAAAAGGCAAACTATAGAGGCTTACAAGCCAGCCAAATAATAGAATCTCACATGGGAAAAAATAGACTTTTATTGAAATGGCCCTCCAAACATTCCTGATGAAAAGCCAAGAGCTGCATAGAAACCTCAAAGTGTAAACACAGTACTCAGGAATGATAGAAAAAGGTAAACATGAATGAAAAATCATAAAAGAAGAAACAAGGTTAAACTGCCTACATTCTGAACCCTAGCTGAGCCACGTAATCAGAGGTGATAGAGGGAGTCTACCTAGACATAATGCCTGAAGATTTTGTTTTACCTTAATGATCTTTTAAAAATAATAGAAAGGGAGAGAAAGAGAAATATTTACTGGGTGAAAGGTAGAGAAGGTGAGTGAAAATAGTCTGGGTGTACAAGTAGAAATCTATAAACAAAGAAGGGATGAAGAGAGTGACTGTTAGGAGTATTTTACTCTCACTGGAACTGGTTAAGGGAGGGAAACACACACACACACACACACACACACACACACACACACACCATAGTCACTGAAGCTGGGATATCAAGTAGTAATGGTTTAGTGCGCAGATGGAAGACGTACAGGGCAGAACCCACAGGCTCCTCCTGCTCCATAAGACTGTAGTATATTCTCTGGCCTGGTATGGTCATTTCTGCAGGCTGGTTGGGGACAGAGTGAGCTGTTGAATCACTAATTTCTGGAGAAACAAAGTGGCTTGACATTACAGGGATTCTGAAATACAGAACAGTGAAAGTTGTCCATAGGGCTGACCTTTCAGGTAGGCAGTGTAGGTGTGTGTCTGTGAAGCGTGATTCCAGGGTTACAGAAAGAACACTCTCTCACACCCCCAAATCTCTTTTCCCCATATCTGTAAATTCCCTTTCTGGCCCTACTCCTGAGTCTCTGGAGCTCAAAATCATGCCTCTCCTGCTGTTTCATCCTGGAAAATCTCTGAACACCTCTGGCCATTTTGCCCTCCAACATCCTAACAATCCTGAAGTCTGTTCAATATGCAATCTCCCTCCACAAGCCCATCCACTTCTCCCACTGGTGAGATCCTCATGGCCCCTCCATTTTGTGAAGGAGGGGGGACTGTCTTGCCTAGGGAAGAAAAGTGACACAGTTAATAGAGCATCCATCCTGGAGTCAGGAAGACTCATCATTCTGAGTTTAAATCCTGCCTTAGCTTCAAATCCACTTAGTAGCTGTGTGACCCTGGGCAAGTCACTTAACCCTGTTTGCCTCAGTTCCTCATCTGTAAAATGATCTAGAGAAAGAAATGGCAGATCACTCCAGTATCTTTGAAAGAGAATCTCAAATGGGTTTATAAAGAGTCAGGCACAGGTAAAACAACTGAAAAACAAAACCAATAAGAAATCATTGGTTCCTTGATCTCTTTCTCTTTAGTAATCATCTCCTGAGAATTCTAACCTCTCAAGTACTATTTTGTGTTCACATTGTGGTCAGAATACATGATAGAAAGGACCCCCTCAAGGTGTCTCTTAAGAACTTTGGGATTGATTTAGGAAGTTAGTAATGCAGTGTAATTCAGTGTAAATCTATCCATTCAGTCCAAATCATCACTATTAAAATTGCCTACTAAACCTGTAGTCATAGCAAAGATCATCTGATGTGGGAGAAGACTATATAGTAAATGTTAACTAAGAAAAGTATTAATGTCATACACCCTCAAGAGCAAAACTTGAAGTAAATAAATCCGAGAAAATGGCTCAACTTGGCCTTTCTTTCATACAATATCTAGGAGGAAAACATTCTGTATTTGAGGGGACACCACTCTAGTTCTTTATAACTTGAAGGAAGAATCTGAAGAAGGGAGAAATGGCTGGCCACCATCTGGAACTGAATGTACTAAAGGCAACACCAAATGAACGTGTTCAAAAGAAAACATATGATTTGCCCCAGACCCCTGTTGATCTTCTGAACTTGCTTTTTACTGTTAATGATGCAGTCATCCTTCCAGCCACCCAGGGTTGCAACCCCAAAGTCCTACTCTGATAGGCGAATTTGAGTTATATTTTGCCTAGAACTAAATCTCCATCTCACTTTCCAGTCACCAGCTCTAAACCATGTCCCTTTTAGTTATTCTCTTTCCTACTTGAATGTCATCACATTGAGGTCATAAATGGTCTTGTTTTTATTTTTTTTATCCTCAATATTTATCAATTATCTATCTATCTATCTATCTATCTATCTATCTATCTATCTATCTATCTATCTATCTATCTATCTATCTATCTTCTTTATCTGTCTGCCTGTATGCCTATCTACTCTATGAACTTCCTCTTCATTCTGCCCACAGATTCAATCAGTTGACAAGTTTTGTCATTATTATCTCCACAATATAGCTTGTATCCATTATCACTTGGACTACCTAAATCCAGTGGCTTACAATACCTCTTGCATCAGATAGAGGCTTTTTGGAGGAGCTCCCTGGCTACTTACTCTTTCAAGCTTATTTTTAAGAACATACCATTGCCTTTCCCACTCTACTGTCCAGCCAATTGGTCTTCTCGCTTTTCTTTACAAATGACACTTCATTTTTCATCTGCATACCTTTGCAAAGGCTGTGTGCCATGATTGGTACAAAACACATGCTCAATAAACGATTGTTGATCACTGAGGAAAATACCACAGTCTTTTGGTGACATCTTGCAGCCAACAATGATATTTCAGCTTACTGAAAGGTTAAGAGTAGGCAAGAAGGAAAGGGAGAACCAGAGAGGAGGGAAACAACATTTTATGGTCAACACTTTGTATGCTGGTTGTAGTCCATCTCCTACTATGACCTTCTAGACATTCTAAACCCTGCTTTTATTTGCTATTAGCCAATGTCACAGTTCAGTACTAGTTAAGGGGGGGGGGCAAAAGTGCCGAATCAAGTTTATTTTTTGTAGTTAGAAATTGATTCATTCAGTGTAAGTATAGCCATTCAGACCAAATTATCACTCTTAAAAATGCCTACCAAATGCTCAATCATACCAAATATCATCCACTACAACATAAAAGTAAATAGCAGTGGAGATCACAATTACTCTAAAATTTGAAGGTTAATTAGTAAAGGGTTAATATTATCCTCTGATAAGAACAAACCTTGGAGTTTTTTATATGTATCCCTGACCTTACCCATGAAGTTTTAACATCAGAAATTATTTAGCATGGACATCTCCTCCTCTTTTTTCTGCCTCCCCAAACACCCCCATTATGATAGATGTTATGGCTTAGCCATGTAAATAAGGGTAGGTACTAGTAGACAGAAGGAAGTAGAAGAAATTTTGCAAGGTAATGCCAAGTTTGTTGGTTTAGAGTTAGTTGATAGCTGAAAAAAATTCCTGCAGGGTGAGAGAGATCCTAAAGAGGAAATGGAGATTCCAGTAATAGAGAACACTGAAAGGGCAGGAGGTAAGGATCTGACTAGAGCGCAATGTTCAACTCTCCAGGGGTTTGTGAATTCAGCAGCAATGGGGTAGCACCTCTTCAGTAGGACAAAAAGAAGTTAGGATTCCTGGCTATTCTTGGCTTTTTAGACATATACCAACAACAGCTGAGGTAGAGAGCCCCAAGTGTAACTTGAAATACTAGTTGAAAATGGAGGTTTTTGCAGCTAAATCTTGGAGGTATACAATTGTGTCCAGGAGAGTGGCAGTGTGGGTACCAGGGACTGTCTCTTTCTATAGAGCTATTCCTAAACCTATTAAAAGTCAAGTCTGTTCATGAAGAGTAGAGCAGGTTGGTCTCCAGTTTCTGCTTCTCAAAACTGGCAGTTCTCCATGGAATGAATCTAGAGGGATTCCTGATACCTTGGGGTAGGAGGGAGCATGGGGAATGGACAACAAGAACTCATGGTGAGAGCCAAATGATGGAGGATTTGCTTTTGTTTGCATTCTAATCTGAAAAGCTATGAATGGGGTCATGTAACTTTCTGTGAAATTCCCTTTCAAATTATATGATTAAAAACGAAGGTATCCAAGCTCATGATTCTGTTGTAGGTGAATGTTTTGACATTTGTGAAAAAAATAAACAGAGAGAGAGAGAGAGAGAGAGAGAGAGAGAGAGAGAGAGAGAGAGAGACAGGGAGAGAGAAGGAGCAAGTGAGAAGAAAGGAAGTACAGGCACCAAATGTAGATGGCCTTCTTAAGGACTTTAGACACAAAAAGGAGAGATATGGGACAATAGCTAGTTTGGGAAGGAAGAAAGGAAGGAAGGAAGGAAGGAAGGAAGGAAGGAAGGAAGGAAGGGGAAGGAAGGAAAAGAAAGGAAAGGGAAGGGAAGAAGAGAAATACAATAAAATGGCTAGTCTTAGCTTTGAAATAAGTTTGTTAAATATCAGAAGTTTGGTTAAGACTTTACCACTGTTAAATCATGTGTGCATGCAAATAATTGCTTAGGTGCCTGGTGCTAGTGAGGAAAAATTAAGCCTGAAGTACACCAAATCTGAAAATAAGTCAAAAGGAATAGCTTTGGTCTTTGTAGTAATTGGTACAATTGGGATTCATACCTGCTCTCTCTAAGTCCAAATGTAGTGTCCTTGCCAATGTACCACATCCTCTCATTCTGAACAAGGACTCTCTCTTCTAAGTCACTGCCCACTTTCTCAAATGTGTGCTTTCTGCCTACACCCTCAGTTCACTTTTCATGCTGCCATTCCTTTAGTGGGGCCACAGGATTGTAATCATAGACTTAGTGCTCAGAGGAACCTGAGAGGCCTTGTATTCTAACCCTCTCATTTTATAGTAGAAAAAACTGACATCCAAAGAGGCAAGGTGAGTTGTCTGAGATCACACAGTTAGTAAGTATTTGAGGTAGGATTCAAACCCAGGTCTTCCTTTCTCAAAATTCAGCACCATATACACTCTCCTATATTCTCACCTGACTAGGCTATTCTCATCTCTCAGGAGGTGTAAGGGACTTGAAAATGTTAAAGGAAATATAGCTCCTTCCAAATTAAAATTCCGTCTAGTGAACTTTCAGTAGATATGTATTGGCCTCAGTTGAAGACTTTGGTTTCCTGTCTATATAATACTACACCTTGAATGTGCGAGTTTGTTCACCCAGTTTTGCCTTTTATTGAAATGAGAGTTTTTAAAGGATTTATATAACTGTTCTGTTTATGAGACATCACTAGATAGAAAAATCATCACTTCAGCACCAAAACAAGGGAAAGCTCCTGTCTGTGGCCTATCACGTGGCAACTTAATCCAATATTACTCTCATAGGCATGAGGGGGAGGCTATGGTAATATGGTGGCATCACCCCCCTGTGCTTTATGGGAAAGTGTAATTGTGTGATCTCCTCACCCAGCGCTACAAGTCTACTGATTGCCACAGAGCACAGTGTGCCCTGTATCACCATGAAAGAGTCAAGGACAGATGCTTTAAAGTAGTGGATCGCGACCCCATATGGGGTTCCGAAAAATTTGGCAATAGTAAATGGTTTGTGAACCAAGGATCAAAAATTAATTAAAAAACCAAAACCAAAACCAAAAAAAAAACCAAAACGCGAAAGAAACCGGAAGTGATTCTGACAGCGCTTGCGCGGGTTGCATCAGGCAACTTCACTGCAGCCTTGATTTTGAAAACAAAGATGCACACTTTGCACTGCGCATACCCTCAGGCCGGGCAATGCCAACAAGGCTGAGGAAATGCCAGTGAGGGGGTTAGGAGTGGAAAAAGTTTAAGAAGCCCTGCTCTAAAGAACCTACACCCAGGGTGATCGTTTCCCAGAAAAACAAAACAAAACAAAACAAACAAACACACAAACCTCATTCTTCCTCAAGCCCCTTTACTCGGTAAACAGAATAAGGGACGTGTGGGACAAGATGCCTTTACTTGTTAGTTACTGGGTCTCCAACCCTGTAAAAACATTGACAGTTACCCTGCAATACGGATAAAAGCGTTTATGGGAATTTCACCAAAGTATTCAGTTCTAATATCATTTCCAAGATCTGGCACAAGACAGATGCTCAGAGACTTATGATTGACTCTCTCTGCTCTAAGGAAACCTCACACTGGCTACAGAGGTGGCAGGGCCAAACATTTGTATGTATGTAAGGGTTAGGAAGAAAAATGATTTTTTACAAAATTGTATGTATAACTGGAGCTACATGGGCATTCCCTGATCATTTAATGTGGAGGCTCTATATATCCCCTAAGATATGAATGGAGGTAGCCTTCTTTCACTGGCTGCCTAACTGGAACTGGCTGCCTCATTAAAATGTCCAGACTGAGACAGTCTACTCTTGGGGGCTCATGTTCTTTTCTGCTCAGTCTTGAAGTTCACTCATGGGCACTACAAGCTGAACTGGGAAGAGGTATTTCCTCCACTAGGTGGGCTTAGTAGTGTTTGTTTCCATTCTGTTTCATCTGTCTTTCTCAGATTGAGGTGCCAGTGATCCTCAGGCCAGGAACTTAGAGCCATGGGAACACTGGAGTCATGATTCCAGGTGGGAGGTTGAAGTCAGCTAGCCAGGCAGAGAAGCCAAGGGAAGCCAGGCTGCCTGGGACTTATGCCTGATAGGCATTTTGGACTTGGAATTTAGATTGTGCTTTGAAGGAAGTGAGAGAAGCTGTGAACCTAATCCCCTTCCACTCCCCACCAAATGAGGCGATATGGGGTGAGGGGGGTGGATTAGGCTAAACATCTTGGGGAGTAAATTCCTATATTTTAGATTATACTTTCTGAATTAAATATTCCTTTGTAAAAGCTAATCTGAGTGTTAGTAGCTAAATGGAACTGGCATGCACAAGACTACACCTATACTTGGGAGAATACCATGAGTTGGGGCTGAGGCCAATGACGAGGAACCCAGAAACCTCCAGCCCCCTTAAGGGTAGCAGAGAACCCTGGAGGAGGTGTGGAATGTAAACTATCGGGCCTTGGGGCAGTGGGGATCAGGGCAGTCTGTGTTACATGTGCATGGAGGAGTTCAGACAAAGGAGAAAGATGTTCTTATGAGGAAGTGCTGAACAGATAAATAAATATTTTTTTTAAATAAAATAAAATCAGGAACATTTTAATTGGACATTACTCACTTATTAAATTTTAGGTCAATTCCTGTTAGAACAGCACTATTGTGAGTACCCATAATATGTTCAGCATAATGCTCTGCAGAGGAGGGAGAGGGGGAATGAAAAGGAAGAAGAGTGGAGAGTAAGGGGAACTACACTCTTTAGGAAGTGTTCATTGGAGTAGATTCCCAGAATATCTCATTCTGCTCTTGCTGTCAGTAGGTCAATAAACACTTATTCAGTGCCTACTATGTTAATGCTTTCTTCTTCTCCTCATTAATTTTGCATATATTCTATGTAGCTTTATATATATATATATGTATATATATATATACACAAATATACATGTGTGTACATGTGTATATAAACATGCACACACACAAGTTGTCTACCCCATTAGAACATAATCTCCTTCAGGGCAGGACTGGTTCACTTTTATGTTTGCATCTCAGCCCTTTGCACATTTTCTGGCACAGAGTTGGTGTTTAATGTGATTGATTGCTGACTGTCAAAAGGGAGGATCAAAAGCTTTCTGATGGACATGCTTATGGAATTTCCCCTGGCAATTATACACATGAATGGAAAGGAAGAAAAGGAATAAATATTTATTAAGTGCCAATTATATACCAGGAACTGTGTGGAGGAAACCCTTTACAAATATTATTTCATTAGAACCTTACAACAATGCTTTGGGGTAGGTAAATGCTATTATTATCCCCATTTTTAGATGAAGAAACAGAGGCAGGAAGGGGTTAAGTGACTTATCTAGGGTCACACAGCTGCACTGAAGATAACAGGCATGGTATCTGGGGGCAGGATTTGAACTCAGGTCTTCCTGATTGCAAGCCCCATCTTCTAGTCACTGTGCCCAAATAGAAACTCAGATGCTATAGAGGAAAAGAACCTAATTCACAAAAAGCATAACACTGGGGACAGATTCTCCATTATTAATTAATATAGCTACCTATAAGTTGTGTATTTGTTCATGTGTGCTTCAGCAAGTGATATTCCTCCATTTGCTTTCCTCAGAGGAAGGATAGCAATTGCAGTTACAAGATTCTTAAACACAACAGAGACTAATACATGGCCTAAGAAAGATCACAAATCACAAATCAGACACTGACATGAATCACCACAGTCACAGTCAAACATGCTCTCTAACACCACAGGCAAGTGACAGCTTGTCTGGGCCTCAGTTTCCTAGTCTGTAAAATGAGAAAGTTGGTCTAGATAAGATTCCTTAGCATGGCATCCATGGACCCCTCAAAAGCGTAGGATAGTTTTCAAGAGGTCTATGAACTTGGATGGGAAAAAATCATATCTTTATTTAAATAGAATTATTTTCTTTTCGGCTCCAATGGATTTTATGTTAGCTATTTAAAAATATTCTTCTGAGGAAAGGTCTACAGGCTTAACCAGGTTGCCAAAGGGATCCATCACAGAAAAGACAAAGACTCCCTGGTCTAAGTGAAAGCTCTCATAATCTATAATTCTTTACTCAGTCCCTATGGCCTTAAAACCAAGGAGTAATACTGTTATATGGATAGAAGGTCTGGTGTCATGAGACATCTTTGGCTTCTGGCCTCCTCAGTAAATTCAAGGTTTCGCAGGAAGAAAGCAGGAACTGTTTGGGGGAGAACAGATCAAGTGTGACAAAGAAGGCTTGGGGCCAGGATGCTCACCAATATATTCTCTCTGTCCTGGAACAAGGAGGGATTATGGCTTGGCTTGACAGAGGCCTAATATATCTACAGCCATCAGCCACTTGGCTGTGGACAGAGGAGGCACTGCCTGTCCCTGGCTCTATCTCAGTCCCTAGATCCCACCTTGCTATGCACTCACATCACTGAAGCTTTACCCAGGCAGGCAACCCACGATGGGACAAGAACTCAATGAACCGTTATATCCAATAGGAAAACAGGGATTGGCAGAAACATATAACCTCCTTATCCAGGCCAATGAAGTTTGTGCTCCCAGGTCTCTGTGTGTGTGTGTGTGTGTGTGTGTCTGTGTGCGCGTGCATGCAACAGAGAGACAGAGAGAGACAGAGAACAAGAGAGAGGTGAGATGAGGTTAAAGAAGAATACACATACATGTTAACATACATAGGGGTGTGTATGTGTATGCACACACATTCTCTCATATATATATATACATATATATATACATATATATATATATACATATTTTTATATATATATATATATATACACACACACATATATATATATATGTATGTACAGCCAATTCTAACCCTATTTTGTTTTGCTTGATGATGCATATTTGTAATCAAGAATTTATTTTCCCTTTCTCTCTTGTTTATTTTTAACAACGTAGGGGGAGTGGGGGGTGAGAGGGAGAGAAAACAGATGTTTCTTCCTTAAAAAAGCAATTTAAAAAGAGTGATTAGGAGTGCTATGGTTGTGGAATGTTCCATGCACTTTCAGATAAAACCATCTTACTGGTAGTTTTACCTAATTGCTTTATTTTGTTAAAGGAATGCTTTCACAAAGTAAGGGTAATCTGTAACTGTAATATGAAAAAAGACACCAATAAAACTTAAAAAATGAATATGTGAGTGTGAAATTGAGTGAGAGATTTCAGAAGGGTGAGCAATGTGGATTATTATTTCTCATTTATTAAAACTGTTTGAAGCTCAGTTGATGTAAACTCAGAATATCACCCTGACCTCGTTAACTCTGGGAAAGCCAGAGATGGCTACAAAGGATTTGGGGTTCCCCCAGGTCCTGGATCAACCCAAAACATTTTTTGTTTGAAGGTCTCTTCACTCAGGTCTTGCTTGGGGTCCACCCAAACTTTTGTTTTGGCTTTGCCCATATCTTACTGAATGCTCACATTTAATGATCTCTGTCTAATTCTACTTGCCCTCTCAGCAAAATTGTTTAACTGCGTATGTGGTTTGTGTGTGGGTACTCTTGTTTAAATCCAGTTCCAGTACAATTATTTATTGCCTTATCAAGTCTATCCTGAGGACTCCATTTGTAATATGAACATGTGTCATCTGTTCACTTTGGACAGATATTGACCTTCTAATGGATAATTCCAGCCACTAGTTCATGTCTTGCTAAGTATTCCTTAAGTACTAATGTTTTTCAACCTACAGTGAAGTGCTGCTCAGTTTCCACCATTTCCTTACATAGTCTGTGCTGATAACTAAATCTGGGCTCCTTAAGCACAATCTTTCTATAAATTTCTGGTGACAATGACCTGAGGTGAAATTGCCATCAGGGAAACCCCCTCCATTTCTATAAACAAACTCCCATGACTAGTCTTTATTCAGGGCTTCTCTCTATTCACATTGTTGGTTGGATTCACATGGAATGTCACTCATGGATTGAATTTTGACTTCACTCTTGGATCTTCTGTATTGTGCCCAATGCTTTAACCATATTGAGATGTTTTTGGATCCTGACTCATTCATCCAGTTTTGGGCCATCCACAAATTTGATAAGGATGTCATCTATGCCCTTTATCCAAGGCATTAATAAAAATTTTAAGGAATCAAGGGCCAAGGACAGATCTCTGGGGCACTCCACTAGAGACCACCTTCCCAGTTGACATGGAACCCTTTTATTCTAATCATTCAGCCAATTCCAAGTCTAATTTTACTGTCATCTGGCCCACATCACCACACCAGTTCCACAAAATGAGAATTAAACAATTTATCAAATATTTTGCTGAAATCTAGATAAATTATAGCTATTGCATTCTCCTGATTGACCACTTTAACAATCCTGTCAAAAATGGAAGTGAAGTTAGTCTGGCTTGACCTATTCTTGATCAAATCATGCTAACATTTTCTGATCCCTATTTCCTTTCTAGATGTTTCTTAGCCCTCTCTTTAACACCACATAGCATCTGTGGCCACTCTTCTCATACTTAGTATTTCCATAATAGCTACACACATTCAAGACATTCTGCATGTCCATAAGCACATAAAGTGAGAGCTTAGGAACAATTATTTTTCTCTAGTCAACCAAGGACACAAATTGTTCAAAGCAAAGGCATTTAAGGAACTAGGAGATTAAGATTTACAATAGAACATTCTCCCATAAGCATAGAACACACTCTCCCACAAATATGCCCTAATCAGTGAGGTAAGGGTGGGGAATGAGTATTCATAGTACTCACACAAGAAGAGCCCACATAGGAAACAATGTTATGGAGGGTCAATTCATACCTCCAATGATGCTTTTGGTGATGCCATCAAACTGCTCTTACTAGGCCTGATACTTGGCAAAGAGCTTCAGTGGACTCACCACACAGCTTCTTCTGGGATTGGTTATATTGCTCTTTGCTCTGCATTAATAACTTCATAGCCAGCTGAGCCATCTGAGCTACAGCCTACTAGGGTGTGGTGGCTAGTTTGTAGGAGGGGGTGCATAAAACTCCCTCTTATGCAAATTGGTTCAAAGAAGGGGATACACACACACACACACATATATATATATATATTATATATATACATAAATACATATACTCAAATGTGTGTAGAAATCTGTCTTCCTCAACACAGAAGTAGGAGGTGGAGGTGATAACAGAAAGTGGGTTACACAGAGGGGGACAGATAAAGGCAGTATTCAGAAGAAAAAGAGACTTTAGAAGAGGGACAAAATAAAAAGAGAGAAGGATAAAGAGAAGAAAATAGGATAGATGAAAATACACAATTATTAATCATAACTGCAAGTGTGAATGGAATAAATTCACACATAAAACAGAAGCACGACACATAATGGAATAGAAAGGTCAACAACATGTTGTTTAGAAGAAAGATATTTGAAACAGAGAGAAACACACAGTTAAAATAAGGGGCTGAGGCAGAATTATTATACTTCAACTAAAGTATAAAAAGCAGGGGTAGCAATCACAATCTCAGAAAAACCAAAAGTAAAAACAGACCTAATTAAAAGAGATAAGTAGGGAAAGTACATCTTCCTAAAAGGTACCATAGGCAGTGAAGCAATATCAGTGCTGAACAAATATGCAGCAAATAGCACAACATTCAATTCTTAAAGCTATAGTTAAATGTGTTTCAGAAGGAAAGAGACAGTAAAACTGTAGTAGTGGGAGACTTCAACGTCCTCTTTCCCAACCTAGATAAATCTATGCATAAAATAAGTACGAAAGAAGTTAAGGAGATAAATAATATTTTAAAAAATTTCAATATGATACACCTCTGGAAAAAAATTAATGGAAATAGAAACGAGCATCCCTTTTTTTCCAGCTACACATGGCACCTTAATAAAAATTGACTGTGTATTAGGGCATAAAAACCTCATAAGCAAATGCAGAAAACATAAATATTAAATGGACCCTTTACAGAACATAAGGCAATATAAATTACATTCAGTAAAAGGCTGTGGAAGCATAGATAAAAATGAATCAGAAACTTATTACTATAATCCAATGAAATGACAATGGAATTTGTCAAAGAACAAATCATAGAAACCATAAATAATTTCATTAAAGGGAATGACAGCAATGATACAATGTATCAATTTCTGGGACGCAAACAGCAGTACTTTGCAGAAATTTTCTCTATGAATAAAACAGAGAAAGAGGAGATTAATTAATGGAGTGTGCAATGAAAAGAACAAATTAAAAAATCTCTAATTATACATCAAAATAGAAATCCTGAAAATCAAAAAAGAGATTAATAAAATTGAAAATATTAAAACCATCCAATTCATAAATGAAACTAAGAGCTGGTTTTATGAACAAAAATAATAAAATAGATAAACCACTGGTTACTTTGATTTTTGTTTAAAGTAACAGGAAAACAAAATGACCAGTCTCGAAAATGAAAAAGGTGAATGCATAACCAATGAAGATAACATTAAAGTGATTTTAAGGAGTTCATTTACGCAATTATATGCCAGTAAAAGTGACAATCTAAGTGAAATGGATGAATATTTACAAAAATATACAGTGCCCATATTAACAGAAGTGGAAATAGAATATTTAAATAACTCTACCTTGGGGGGGGGAATATAAGAAGCCATAACTGAGCTCCCTAAGGAAAAAAAAACATAAACTGATGCATTTACAAGTGAATTCTATAAAACATTTAAAGAATATTAACCTCCATACTCTTCAATCTATTTGAAAAAACTGGCAAGGAGGCAGTCCTACCAAATTCCTTTTATGGTACAAATTAAATATTTATACCTAAATAAAATAGAACAAAAACAGAGAAAGACAAGTATAGACCAATTTCCCTGATGAATTTTGATGCAAAAATGTGAAATAAAATACTAGCAAAGGGATTATAGCAATATGTATCACAAATATCATACATTGTGACCAGGAGGGATTTATAGCAAGAATGTGGGGCTGGTTCAATATTAGGAATACCATAAGTGTATTTGACTATATCAACAACAAAAACAACAAAAATCATAAGTTTATATGAATAGATGAAGGAAAAAAGAAGCTTTTAATAAATTACAACACACATTCCTATTGAAACACAAGACAACATAAGAATCAATACAGCCTTTCTTAAAATGATAAGTAGTATCTATATAACACCAAAAGAAAGCATTATCTGTAATTGAGATGCATTTGAAGCCTTCCCAATAACAGCAAGGGTGAATCAAGGATGTCCATTAACATCACGATTATTCAATATTGGATAAGAAATGGATGCTATAGCAATTCCCTTTCCTTTTTCCAATGGCAAATAAAGAATAACTGATTTGCCCAATGTCACAAGGGTTAGAATTTTCTGAGGCTGAATTTGAACCTCATTGCTCTTAATTTTTTAAAATAGATTGGTAAAAGGGGAATGTCATAAAATTTCTCCATTTTAACACAACATTTGACAAAAATCTCTGATATCTCATTGAGCAAGTTAAAGGAATGTGGGCTAGATAATAGCATGGTTAGGTAGTTTCAAAACTGATGGAATGGCCAAACTGAAAGAGTAAACATTAATGAAGCCAGGTAAACTAGAAGGAGAAGGTCTCTAGTGGAGTGCCCAAGGATTTTTCTTGTCTAATGCTTTTTGAAAATTTTAGTATATAATAGAATGAAGGTATAGATCACAACTTTAACAAATTTGCCATGGGAGACAATGTTGCATGGTAGAATACAACACTGAACTCAAAGTCAGCAACATTTGAGTTGAAATTGTACCTTAGACGTTTACAAGCTGTGTGACCTTGGGGCAGGTCATTAGTACTCTCTCAAATGCAGTTTGCTCATCAGTAAAATGGGGATGAGAAGAACAGATTATATCCCAGGATTTTGCAGAGAATCAAAGATTGGTGGTTTAAAGCATTTCTTAAAATCTAGAGTGCTCTATAAATGTAAATCAGGACAATGATGATGATGATGATGATGATGATGATGATGATGATGATGATGACATAATGATGATAACATGAAACTGGCAGGGATCATAAACACATTGAATAGCAGAACATGGGATCAAATGTAGTAAGATGTAATTTAATAGCTTTGTGTGTAGAGTGTGTTATTTTTGTTTAAAAACATCAATAAAGCCCAACAAGAAGAGATCAAAAGAGAAATTCTATTTAAAATTACTGTAGACACTAAAAAATATTTGAGAGTCTACCTGCAAAAACAAAACCAGGAACTATATGAACACAATTACAAAAAGTTTTTCCATACAAATAAAGTCAGATCTAAATAATTGGAAAAATTTTAGTTGCTTATGGGTAGGCCAAGCTAATATAATAAAAATGACAATTCTCAGCACCACACCAATCAAACTACCAAAAAAATTTTTTTGTAGAGCTAGAAAAAACAACAACAAAATTCATCTGGAAGATCAAAAATCCCAGAATATCAAAGGAACTAATGGAAAGAAAGGCAAGCAAAAATGGACTAACTGTACCTATTCTTAAATTGTATTATAAAGCAGCATTCATGAAAACTACAAGGTACTGGCTAAGAAATAGAGTGATGGATCAATGGAACAGGTTAGGTATGTAAGACATAATAATCAATCACTATAGTAATCTAGCATTTGATAAATTCAAAGACTCCAACTTCTGGGATAAGAAATCACTATTTAGCAAAAACTGCTGGGAAAACTGGAAAAATGTATGGCAGAAAATGGGCATAGACCAACATCTTACACCCCATACCAAGATAAAGTCAAAATGGGTACAGGATTGAGATATAAAGACTGATACTATAAGCAAAGTGGGAGAGCAAGGAATAGTTTACCTGTCAGATTTATGGAGAATAGAAGAATTTATGACCAAACAAGAGATAGAAAACATTATGAAATACAAAATGGATAATTCTGATTGCATTCAGTTGAAAAGTGTTTACACAAATAAAGACTATGCATCCAAGATTAGGAGGGAAACAGAAAACTGGAAAATAATTTTTACAACCAGTTTGTCTGATAAAGGCATCACTTCTAAAATATATAGAGAACTGA
The DNA here is from genome assembly GCF_003287225.1 of Phascolarctos cinereus. Lineage (NCBI taxonomy): Eukaryota > Metazoa > Chordata > Mammalia > Diprotodontia > Phascolarctidae > Phascolarctos > Phascolarctos cinereus. The sequence goes on along the minus strand of NW_027556069.1, from coordinate 1,378,840 downwards.
GTCAAATTTATAAGAATATAACTCATTCCTCAATTGATAAATGGACAAAAGATTTGAGCAGACAATTCTCAGAGGAAGGAACTAAAGCTATCTATCAGCATATGAAAAAAAATGCTCTAAATCACTATGGATTAGAGAAATGCAAATCAAAACAACCCTGAGGTACCACATCATCCCTATCAGATTGGCTAACATGACAAAAAAGGACAATGACAAATGTTGAAGAAGATGTGGGAAAATTGGAACACTAATGCATTGTTGGTGGAGTTGAGAAATGATCCAACCATTTTGAAGAGCAATTTGGAACTATGCCCAATGGGTATAAAGTTGTGCATACCCTTTGATCCAGCAATACCACTTCTAGGTCTATATCCCAAAGAGATCATAATAAAGTAGATAAGTCCCACATTTATAAAAATATTTATAGCAGTTCTTTTTGTGGTAGCCAAGAATTGGAAATTGAGAGGATGCTCATCAATTGGAGAATGGCTTAACAAGTTGTGGTATACGAATATAATGGAATGCTATTGTGCTATAAGAAATGTTGAACAGGCCAACTTCAAAAAAAATTTGTAAATAAATACAGGAAATGAGGTATAGAAATCTGTGTTGCCCTACAGGAAAATAGAAGAGGAGGAGAGATAGAAGGGAGGGTATATTAGGGGAAGGGGTATTCAGAATGAATGCTGTTTTGGGTTGGGGGAGGGATGAGATGGGGAGAAAAATTTGGAACTCAAAGTCTCGTGGAAGTGAATGTTGAAAACTAAAAAACTAAAAATAAATAAATTTAAAAAAAAACAACTTGGATCATTTAAAATGATTTCAAGCCCACTGGTGCACTCTTGAGAAATGTTTCAAAAGCATGCCTGGCCTTTCCCAGATGATTCATACATTCACGACATGCTTCACTCCAGAAGACGACTTACCAGACAAACCAAACATTCTCAGTAGCAATGTAGAGACAGCGTCCACTTCCCTAATGGGAAAAAACATGTAAACATTAAGATGGAGCAGTTTAGAAAGACCTCCTAATCTTTCACAGGAGTGATTCAGAACCCTTATGTCATGGTAATTATGGCAATGAGTATTTTGAACTCCTGGAAAGAAAAGGAACAATTAAAAAGTTTCCAAAGTTCGGTTCATAAAGCTTCATCTTAAAGAGATGGGGAGAAGACATGTATCCACAGGTACATTTTTTTTTGGACTAAATAACAGAAAGAGTTCTCAAATTAAGCATAGAAAAAGTAGGTCTTGGGGCAGCTAGGTGACATTTACTAGCTGTGTGGCCCTAGGCAATTCACTTAACCCCAATTGCCTCACCAAAAAAAAAAAAGAAGGTCTGAATCTCACTTCTGGCATTTACTATGTGTCCAGGGTCAAGTCACATAACCCCTCTAAGCTTCAGTTTCTTTATCTGTAAAATGAGGATGATAACTAGTTATCATAGAGTATTGTGAGGAGAGCACTCCACAGATATTTCATAGTATTACACTACAAAAGGAGACATTCCAAAAATGCTATTAGTATTTTATTAACCTGACCAAATAGCAATTAGGGTATCTGGACCTTAGGAATTCAGAAAATTTGTGGATCACCTACTCACAGCTACTGAAGGTGAAAACTGTGCATAGGCTATCCGAAAACTAAAGTTTGGCCACAGAATTAGAGAACCACAGCCTTTCTGAATTTAAAGGAACTTCAGAGGGCATCCAGCCATACCCAAGCAGGAACGACCGCTACAACACAACCAACATATGGTCATCCAGTCTTTGTTTGCAAACCTACAGTTGAGAGGAACTCCCTCCCTCCCAAAACAGCCAGTTCTTCTTTGGGCCAACTCTTTGTTTGAAAATTGTTTCCAATCTATTGTCAAAATCTTCCTCTGCACCTTCACATTGCTCTTGGTTCTACACTTTGGGATCAAACACAAATTCCATCCCTCTCCGACATGACAGACTTTCAAGTTCTTTCAAGCAGTTCTCCAACCTAGTTTAAAATTGCTCACCAACCTTCTTTAGGGGCTGATTCTGGTTGTTTTCCCAGAAAAAGGCAGCTGCAGTAACATCTTGGCTCTGAACCGTCGCCTGGTATTCATCGAGTTTTCTATCTAGAAGATCGCCTCAAATCATTTGATTGAGACTCCTTCATTTTATTGATGAAGAAACTGAGATCCAAGGAGGCAAAATGGCTTCCTAGAGCCACAGACACTAAAGAACAGAGTTGGATTTGGAATCTCTCTTCTGATTTCAAAACCAGGGCTTCTCCCAGTACACCACACTGCCTGACCTGCCCATCAGCAGGGAATGTGCCTGATTCTTTTTGTTACTCTAGTTCAACCAAACCATGCACATTGAATCCAACTCATGGCATGTAATGAATTTTCTAATTTAAGTTGCTGCCCAAGTTGTAAGTACCAAACCTCCATTTGGCTCAACCATTTAGACTATATGTGAGAAAATTCAGTAGACAATACTAAAATTACCAGACTAAAAACAGAAGACTTAAACCTCACTGTAGTTTTTCTATTTTAAATACTTTTTTAAAAAAAAATCTGTGTTTTATGCTTAGAGGAAGGACAAGAAAGAATTTACTTTTTCAAATGTGAGAGATTTGCTTTTTAAAAAACTGACAGGGAATGTCACACAGGATGGGAAGTAAAAGAATGATTCAAGGGTGACATTTGCTGGGAGAACTTGGAACACATTGTATTCACCTGTATCAAGCTGCTTGCCTTCTCAATGAGGGTGGGTGGGCAGGGAGGAAGGGAGAAAATTTGGAACCCAAATTTTTAAAAGCAAGTGCTAAAAATTGTTTTTGCATGCAATTTAGAAATAAGATTTACAGGCAATGGGGTATGGAAATCTATCTTACCCTACAGGAAAATAGGGGGGAAGGGGAGAAGAGAAGGGGGTGTGATAGAAAGGAGGGCAGATTGAGGGAAAGAGTGTTCAGAATGCATACCATCTTGTTGTAGGGGGAGGGGCAAGATGGGGAGAAAGTTTGTAACTCAAAATCTTGGGGAAGTGAATGTTGAAAACTAAAAATAAATTAATGAACAGAAAAAACAAAGAGAACAAAGGTTATGGGTTCTTGGGATGAGGGGGAAGGAATCCTGTTCTTCATGGAAGCCCCTACTAATGCCATACAAACTCTTTCCATAGTAGCAATCTAACTAGATATGAGGGGAAAACATAGGAGAAAAACGGCGTATAATTTTCTCTTCACAGACAGATTCTGTTCTTTTACTGACGCCTGCAAAAGTGGCCAGAGACAGTTTCCATAGTAACAGACACCAGCAGCTTCCTACAAGTGAGAGAAAACCTGCATATGCGATTACACAGAGGCCACCAGACGGGAGCGTCAGAGTCAATCTCTACAGTTCCTACAGGGTCTGCTGGAGAGCCAGGCTGCCCAGATGCATAATTGTTGAAGGGAGATTCATCACAGGATTCAGAGGTTTTCTCTGCTTGGCTCACCTAAGGCAACAATATTAACCGCTCGGTATTGCTCTTGAATTCATCATAGCTTGGAAAGAGACACCTACTGTTGAGGAAGGACCACATAACCCTTGATAGGCCTTCCAAAGTCAGGGGAGATTTTGACCTTTCCCCCAGTGTTCTTGGTGGTGCTGTTACTGTGGCATGTCCCCTGTTACTATATCCTACACACATATCCCTTCCCCTCTGTTGAGTCATCTGCCATCTCCTTAGTGATGGTGCAAGAAGGCCTTTCTCACCTCCAGAACACAAGGGTCAGTTTTCTTAACCAGAGAAAATATTCCAAGTGAAGGCCACTAAATCAGCACATTAGCTCAGAGGGATTTGCATCTGGAAGAAGAATATGAAAAAAATGCCATTTAGAGCCACCTCTTTCCTTGAAATTAGAGCTTTCAGTATTTTTATCAGTAGCTTGGATAAAGATATATATCTTGTGTTGTTCAAATATGCAAATGACACACAGTTGGAAGCAATAGCTAATACAGTGAATGACAGAATCAAGATTCAAAGAGGTCCTGATAGCCTGGGTCTGGACTGAAACTAACAATGGAACTTAATGGGAATGAAAGGAAATGGCATTTATTAAACACCTATTATGTGTCACACTCTGTAGTAAACACTTTACAAACATTTCCTTTGATCATCACAAGAACCCTGTGAGGTAGATGCCATTATCCTCATTTTCAGTTGAGAAAACTGAGGCAGACAGAGGTTAAGTGACTTGTCCAGGGTCACCCAGTCAGCAATTGTTTGAGGTAATATCTGAATTCAGTTCTTCCTGCCTCCAGGCTCAACACTCTATCCACTGTGCCACCCACCTAGCTGCCTCTAGGTATAGGTATAAAGTAGGGAACTTATATTTTTTTAAAAATCAACTACATAACCACACTCTTAGGGTTGGAAAGTACCTGAAAGGTCATTTAGGCCAATCCCATAAATAACACATGGATCCCTTCTACAAGATCCCTGACAAATGGCCAACATTTCTTTAGCATTTTCAAATGTTGCCAAACTCATGCTTACCAGGCAGTCCACCTCCCTCTTCAAAGGTGTCACCCAGAACAGACTTTCAAGAGGTGCTACCATGGGGCAAAGCAAGTCCTCGAGGAGGGAGTCTGGATCTGGGTTATTTAGAAGAGTGTTTGGGAGTGGAACAGTGAATGACCAGACTCCAGATCACAGTAGATATTGGCATGACAGTCCCAAAGAAAGTGCCCAGGACTTAGAATTAAGAAAGCAGTGTTTGGGCTCAGATTCCTAAAATCTAGCCACTGCTCAGATTTTCACAATCTAGCCAACAGCAGGAGGTAATTATCCAAACAGAGGGCAATGTTCAACTCTGCACGGGTTTGTGAATTCAGCAGCAATGGGGTAGCACCTCTTCAGTAGGACAAAAAGAAGTTAGGATTCCTGGCTATTCTTGGCTTTTTAGACATATACCAACAACAGCTGAGGTAGAGAGCCCCAAGTGTAACTTGAAATACTAGTTGAAAATGGAGGTTTTTGCAGCTAAATCTTGGAGGTATACAATTGTGTCCAGGAGAGTGGCAGTGTGGGTACCAGGGACTGTCTCTTTCTATAGAGCTATTCCTAAACCTATTAAAAGTCAAGCCTGTTCATGAAGAGTAGAGCAGGTTGGTCTCCAGTTTCTGCTTCTCAAAACTGGCAGTTCTCCATGGAATGAATCTAGAGGGATTCCTGATACCTTGGGGTAGGAGGGAGCATGGGGAATGGACAACAAGAACTCATGGTGAGAGCCAAATGATGGAGGATTTGCTTTTGTTTGCATTCTAATCTGAAAAACTATGAATGGGATCATGTAACTTTCTGTGAAATTCCTTTTCAAATTGTATGATTAAAAACGAAGGTATCCAAGCTCATGATTCTGTTGTAGGTGAATGTTTTGACACTTGCGAAAGAGGAAGAGAGAGAGAGAGAGAGAGAAAGAGAGAGAGAGAGAGAGAGAGAGAGAGAGAGAGAGAGAGAGAGAAATAAGAAGGGAGTGAGAAGAAAGGAAGTACAGGCACCAAATGTAGATGGCCTTCTTAAGGACTTTAGCCAAAAAAAGGAGAGATATGGGACAATAGCTAGTTCAGGAAGGAAGGAAGGAAAAGAAAGGAAAGGAAATGGAAAAACAAAAATACAATAAAATTGCTAGTCTTAGCTGTGAAATAAATTTGTTGAATATCAGAAGTTTGGTGAAGTCTTTACCACTTTACTACTTAACAGTGGTATGCATGGTGTGCATGCAAATAATTACTTAGCTGCCTGGTGCTAGTGAAGAAAAATTAAGCCTGGATTACATCAAATCTGAAAATATGTCATAAGGTATAGCTTTGGTATTTGTAGTAATTGGTACAACTGGGATTCATGCCTGCTATCTCTAAGTCCAAATGTAGTGTTCTTGCCAATGTAGCACATCCTCCCATTCTGAACAAGGCCTCTCTCCTCTAAGTCACTGCTACTTTCTCATATGTGTGCTTTCTATCTGTATCCTCAGTTCACTTTTCATGCTGCCATTCCTTTAGTGGGGCCAGAGGATTATAATCATAGACTTAGTGCTCAGAGGAACTTGAGAGGCCTTGTATTCTAACCCTCTCATTTTATAGTAGAAAAAACTGACATCCAAAGAGGCAAGGTGAGTTGTCTAAGATCACATAGTAAGTATTTGAGATAGGATTCAAACCCAGGTGTTCTTGTCTCAAAATTCAGCACCATATACACTCTCCTATATTCTCACCTGATTAGGCTATTCTCATCTCTCAGGAGGTGTAAGGGACTTGAAAATGTTAAAGGAAATATAGCTCCTTCCAAATTAAAATTCCATGTAGTGAGCTTTCAGTAGATATGTATTGGCCTCAGTTGAAGACTTTGGTTTCCTGTCTACATAATACTACACCTTGAATGTGCAAGTTTGTTCACCCAGTTTTGCCTTTTATTGAAATGAGAGTTTTTAAAGGATATACATAACTGTTCTGTTTATGAGACATCACTAGATAGAAAAATCATCACTTCAGCACCGAAGACAAGGGAAAGCTCCTGTCTGTGGCCTATCATGTGAGTAACTTAATCCAATACCACTCTCATAGGCATAAGGGGGAGGCTATGGTAATACGGTGGCATCACCCCCCTGTGCTTTATGGGAAAATGCAATTGTGTGAGCTCCTTCTCACTCACTGCTACACATCTATTGACTGCCAAAGAGCACAGTGTGTCCAGTGTCACCATGAAAGAGTCAAGGAAAGATGCTTTAAAGTAGTGGGTCACGACCCCATGTAGGGTCCTGAAAATTTGGCAATAGTAAAAGGTTTCTGAACGAAGGAACAAAAATTAATTGAAAACAAACAAACAAACAAATGTGAAATAAACCAGAAGTGATTCTGAAAGTGCTTGCATGGGTTCTATCAGGCAACTTCAATGCAGTCTTGATTCTGTTCTTTAGCAAGTGATATTCCACCATTTGCTTTCCCCAGAGGAAGGATAGCAATTGCAGTTACAAGATTCTGAAACACAACAGAGACTAATACATGGCCTAAGAAAGATAAAAAATCACAAATCAGACACTGAAATGAATCACCACAGTCACAGCTGAACATGCTCTCTAACACCAGAGACAAGCGGCAGCTTGTCTGGACCTCAGTTTCTTAGTCTGTAAAATGAGAAAGTTGCTCTAAATAAGATTTCTTAGCATGGCATCCGTGGACCCCCCAAAGGGTTAGGATAGATTTCAAGAGGTCTGTGAGCTTGGATGGGGAAAAATTACATCTTTATTTAAATGGAATTATTTTCTTTTCGGCTCCAATGGATTTTATGTTAGCTACTTAAAAATATTCTTCTGAGGAAAGGTCTACAGGCTTAACCAGGTTGCCAAAGGGATCCATCACAGAAAAGGTAAAGACTCCCTGATCTAAGTGAAAGCTCTCATATTCTATAATTCTTTACTCAGTCCCTATGGCCTTAAAACGAAGGAGTAATACTGTTATATGGATAGAAGGTCTGGTGTCATGAGACGTCTTTGGCTTCTGGCCTCCTCAGTAAATTCAAGGTTTCTCAGGAAGAAAGCAGGCACTGTTTGGGGGAGAACAGATCAAGTGTGACAAAAAAGGCTTGGGGCCAGGATGCTCACTAATGTATTCTCTCTGTCCTGGAACAAGGAGGGATGATGGCTTGGCTCAACAGACGCCTAATATGTCTGCAGCCACCAGCCACTTGGTTATGGACAGAGAAGGCACTGCTGGTCCCTGGCTGCATCCCAATCCCTAGATCCCACCTGGCTATGCATTCACATCACTGAAGCTTTACCCAGGTAGGCAACCCATGAGTGGAAATGAACTCAATGAACCATTACATCCAATAGGAAAACAAAGGGATTGGCAGAAACATATAATCTCCTTACTCAGGACAATGAAATTTATGCTCTCAGTTCCCTGTGTGTGTGTGTGTGTGTGTGTGTGTGTGTCACAGAGACAAAGAAAGAGACAGAGACAGAGAATAAGAAAGAAGTGAGATGAGGGGAAACAAGAATAAATGTACACTCCTAAATATTTTATAATGTCTATAGTAACTTTAAATGGAATTCTCTTTCTATCTCTTGCTGTTGGGCTTTGTTGATAATATAAAGAAATGCCAATGATTTATATAGGTTTATTTTATAGCCTGCAACTTTGCTAAAGGTGTTTATTATTTCAAGTAGTTTTTCACTTGTTTCTCTAGGATTCTCTATATACCATCATACCATCTGCAAAGAGTGACAGCTTTGTTTCTGCTTTGACTATTCTAACATCTTCAATTTCTTTTTCTTCTCTTATTGCTAAAGCTAAGGTTTCTAGTATGATATTGAACAACAGTGGCGATAATGGACATCCTTGTTTCACCTCTGATCGTATTGGAAATGTTTCTAGCTTGTCTTCATAACATATGATGCTTGCTGAAGATTTTAGGTAGATGCTACTTATCATTTTAAGGAAGACCTCATTTATTCCTATGCTCTCTAACGTTTTTATAGGAATGGCTGTTGTATTTTGTCAAAAGCTTTTTTGCATCTATTGAGATGATTATGTGGTTTCTATTAGTTTTGTTGTTGATATGATCAATTATACTGATAGTTTTCCTAATATTGAACCAGCCCTGCTTTCCTGGTATAAATCCTATCTGGTGATAGTGTATTATTCTTGTGACAAGTTGCTATAATCTATTTGCTAATATTTTATTTAAAATTTTTGCATCTGCATTCATTAGACAAATAGGTCTATAATTTTCTTTCTCCGTTTTGACTCTTCCCAGTTTGGGTATCAGCACTATATTTGTATCATAAAAAGAATTTGGTAAGACTCTTTCTTCACCTATTTTTCCAAATAGTCTATATAGTATTGAAATTAATTGTTCTTTAAATGTTTGATAGAATTCACTTGTAAATCCATCTGGCCCTGGATATTTTTTCCTAGGGAGTTCATCAATGGTTTCTTCAATTTCTTTTTCTGAGATGGGGTTATTTGAGGATTTTATTTCCTCTTCTGTTAATCTGTGCAATTTATAATTTTTGTAAATATTTATCCATTTCACTAAGATTGTCAAATTCATTGGAATACAGTTGGGCAAAATAGTTCGTAATTATTGTTTTAATTTCCTCTTCCTTGGTGGTGGATTCAACATTTTCATTTTTGACACTGGTAATTTGGTTTTCTTCTTTCTTTTTTAAAAAATTTAATTAACCAAAGATGTATCTATTTTGTTGTTTTTCCCCAAAAAAAAACCCAGCTCTTATTTTTATTTATTAGTTATATAGTTTTCTTAATTTGAATTTTATTAATTTTTCCTTTGGTTTTCAATATTTCTAATTTGGTGTTTAATTGAGGATTATTTATTCATTCTTTTTTCTAGTTTTTTTTTTAGTTGCATGCCCAATTCATTGATGTCTTCTTTTTCTATTTTATTCATGTATGTGTTAAAAGATATAAAACTTCCCCTAAGAACTGCTTTCTCTGCATCCCATAAGTTTTGGTATGTTGTCTCATTATTGTCATTCTCTTGAATGAAGTTACTGATTGTTTCCATGATTTGTTGTTTGACCCAATCATTTTTTAAGATTAGATCATTTAGTTTCCAATTATTTTTAGTCTGTCTTTCCATGGCCATTTATTACATATAATTTTTATTGTATCATGATCTAAAAAGGATGCATTTAATATTTCTGCCTTTCTGCATTGGACTGTGAGGTTTTTTGTCCTAGTACATGATCAGTTTTTGTGTATGTGCCATGTACCACCGAGAAAAAAGTATATTCATTTCTATCTCCATTCAATTTTCTCCAGAGGTCTACCATATCTAACTTTTCTAATATTCTATTCACCTCCTTAACTTCTTTCTTGTTTATTTTGTGATTAGATTTATCTAGTTCAGTGAGGGGGAGGTTGAGGTCCTCCACTAGTATAGTTTTGCTACCTATTTCTTCCTGTAACTCCCTGAACTTCTCCTCTAAGAATTTGGATGCTATACCATTTGGTGCAAATATGTTTAATAATGATATTAATTCATTGTCTATGGTGCCTTTTAGCAGGATGTAGTTTCCTTCCTTATCTCTTTTGATAAGATCTATTTTGGCTTTTGCTTTGTCTGAGATCAGGATTGCTACCCCTGCTTTTTTTACTTCAGCTGAAGCATAATATATTCTGCTCCAGCATTTTACCTTTATCCTGTATGTGTTGCCCTTTTCCAAATACGTTTCCTGTAAACAACATATTGTAGGATTATGGTTTTTAATCCATTCTGCTATCCATTTCTGTTTTATGGGAGAGTTCATCCCACTCACATTCACAGTTATGAGTACCATCTGTGTCTTTCTCTCCATCCTTTTTCCACCCTGTTTATGCTTTTCTTTCTCCTTTCTCCTTTTCCCTCCTCACTAGTGTTTTGCTTTTGACCACTGCCTCCCTCAGTCCCTCCTCCCTCCTAATAGCCACTTCTCTTTTCTTCACCTTTCCCTTTACTACTTCTTCCCTGCCTTATATCCCCCCCTTTTCTTTCTCTTTTTCCCTCCTACTGCCTATAGGGCAAGTTAAATTTCTATACCTAACTTATTATGTTATTCCTTTCTTGAGCCAAATCTAATGAGAGTAGGGTTGATACAATCCTCAGCTCCCTCCCTTCTTTCCCTCGGCTTGTAATAGGTTTTTGTGCCTTTTACTGTAATGTAATTTACCCTTGTCTGCCTCCTCCTTTCCTTTTCTCTCAGTACATTTTCTTAGATCAAATTAATCCATTTACTTGGATCCATTTAACCCGCTTGATTAGATTTTTTTTATCATTACATCAAAGTCAACTTATATCCACCCCCTTTGTGTATACACCTTTAACATGGTGTAATAATAATAATACAGATCTCAAGAGTTACAATTGTCATCTTCCCTTGTACAGATGTAAACAGTTTGCCCTTATTAACAACATATTTTATCCTTCTGTCCTGTTTACCTTTTTATTTCTCTCTTGAGTGTTGTACTTGGAGATCAAATTTTCTGTTGAGCTCTGGGTAGGCCGAGCTAATATAATAAAAATGGCAATTCTACCTAAGCCAATTTACTTATTCAGTGCCATACCAAACAAATTACCAAAAATTATTTTATAGAGTTAGAAAAAATAATAACAAGATTCATTTGTAATAACAAAAGTTCCAGAATATCAAGGGAACTAATGAAAAGAAAGCAGGGGAAGGTGGTCTATCCACTTCAGATCTTAAATTGCATTATAAAGCAGAAATCATCAAAACTGCTTGGTACTGGCTAAGAAAGAGTGGTGGATCAGTGGAATAGGTTAAGTATGCAAGACACAGTAGTCCATGACTATGGTAATCTATTATACAACAAACCTAAAGACCCCAGTTTCTGGGATAAGAACTCACTCTGATAAAAACTGCTGGGAAAACTGGAAAAGAGTGTGGAAGAAACTAGGCATAGATCAAAATCTCACACCATATACCAAAATATGGTCAAAATGTGTTCATTGTTTCGATATAAAGGCTGATACTGTAAGCAAGGAATAGTTTACCTACCAGATTCATGGAGAACAGAATTCATGATAAAACAAGAGATAGAGAACATTACAAAAAGCAAAATGGATAACTTTCATGATAAAACAAGAGATAGAGAACATTATAAAAAGCAAAATGGATAACTTTCATTACATTAAATTGAAAAGTTTTTGCACAAGCAAAGCCAATGCAACCAAGATTAGAAGGAAAGTAGAAAATTGGGAAAGAATTTTTACAGCCAGTCTCTCAGATGAGGGACTCATTTTAAAAATATATAGAGAATTAAGTGAAATTTGTAAGAATGCAAGGCATTCCCCAATTGATAAATGGTCAAAGGACATGAACAGGCAGTTATCAGATGAAGAAATTAAAGCCATCTATAGTCAAATGAAAAAATGCTCTAAGTCACTATTGATTAGAGAAATGCAAATCAAAACAGCTCTTAGGTACCACATCACCCCTATCAGATTGGCCAACATGACAAAACAGAAAAATGATAAATGTTGGAGAAGATGTGGGAAAATTGGAACACTAATGCATTGTTGGTGGAGTTATGAACTGATTCAAACATTTTGGAGAGCAATTTGGAACTATGCCCAAAGGGCTATAAAAATGTACATACCCTTGGACCCAGCAATAGGACTTCTAGGGCTATGTCCCAGAGAGATCATACAAATTTACATGATCATACAGATCATACAAATGGGAAAAAGATCCACAGGTACAAAAATCTTTATAGCAGCTCTTTTTGTGGTGGCTTTTGAGGGTATGCCCATCAGTTGGGGAATGGCTGAACAAGTTGTGGTATATGAATGTAATGAAATACTATTGTGCTATAAGAAGTGAAGAATAGGCTGACTTCAAAAAAACCCGGGAAAGACTTGTATGATCTGATGCTGAGTGAAGTGAGCAGAACCAGGAGAATGCAGTACACAATAAGGGCCATGTTATGAGATGACTGATAATGATAAACTTAACCCTTCTCAGCAATACAAGGATCTAAGACATCTCCAAAGGCCTCATGATGGAAAATGCTATCCACAAAGAAGAAAGAACTATGGAGTTTGAATTCAGATGGGAACATACTACTTGCTATTTTTATTTTCTTCTGTTTTGTTTTGTTTGCTCTTTCTGGTGGTTCCATCTATTGGTTCTAATTCTTCCCTACAACATCACTAATTTGAAAATATCTTTAATAGGAATCTATACGTACACCCTATATCAGATTGCACACCATTTTGGGGAGAAAGGTGGGGAGGGAGGGGTAGAAAAATGTAGAACTCAAAAACTTATAGAAGTGATTGTTGATAATTCAAAATAAATTATTTTAACATAATAACAAATAAAATAAAATATAAACAAAGAATGAATATACACACATGTAAACACACATAGGGGTGTGTCTATGTGTATACACACACACTCTCTCATATATGTATGTATGTACAGCCCATTCTATCCCTAGTTTGTTTTGCTTGATGATGCATGTTTGTAATCAAGAATTTATTTTCCCTTTTTCTCTTGTTTACTTTTAACAGGGTAGGTGGGATAGGGGAGGTGATGAGAGGGAGAGAAAATAGATGCCTCTTCATCAAAAAAGCAATTTAAAAAGAGCGATTGGGAGTGCTATGGATGTGGAATGTTCCATGCACTTTCAGGTAAAACCATCTTACTGGTAGTTTTACCTAATTGCTTTACTTTGTTAAAGGAATGCTTTTACAAAGTAGTGGCAACCTATAAGTGTAATGTAAAAAAAGACACCAATGAAAGTTAAAAAATGAATGTCTGAGTGTGAAATTCAGCGGGAGATTTAAGAAGGAAAGGTGAGCAATGTGGATTATTATTTCTCATTTATTAAAATTGCTTGAAGCTCAATTTATGTCACCAGAAATTGTTTGAACTCAGAATGTCACCTTGACCTCAATAATTCCAGGAAAGCCAAAAATAGCTACAAAGGATTTGGGGCTTCTCCAGGCCCTGGATCCACCCAAAACATTTTGTATTTTAAGGTCTCTTCACCCCGGTCTTGCTTGGGGTTCACCCAAGCTTTTGTTTTGGTTTTGCCCAAATCTTACTAAATGTTCACATTTAATAGTATCTATTTAATTCTACCTTGCCCTCTCAGCAAAATTACTTTACTGTATATGTGGTTTGTGTGTGGGTACTCTTGTTTAAATCCAGATCCAGTACAATTATTTATTGCCTTATCAGGGTTGTCTTGAGGTCTCCATTTGTAATATGAACATGTGTCATCTGTTCACTTTGGACAGATATTGAGCTTCTGATGGATAATTCCAGCCATAAGTTCACGTCTTGCTAAGTATTCCTTAAGTACTAATGTTTTTCAACCTATAGTTGTATTTCCTTACATAGCCTGTGCTGATAACTAAATCTGGGCTCCTTAAGCACAATCTTTCTATAAATTTCTGGTGACAATGACTTGAGGTGAAATTGCCATCAGGGAAACCCCCTCCATTTCTATAAACAAACTCCCATGACTAGTCTTTATTCAGTGCTTCTCTCTATTCACATTGTTGGTTGGATTCACATGGAATGTCAGCCATGGATTGTATTTTGACTCCAGTCTTGGATCTTCACTATTGTACCTAATGCTTTAACCTATTGATATGTTTTTGCATGCTGACTCATTCATCCAGTTTTGGGCCATCTGCAAATTTGATAAGGATGTCATCTATGCCCTTTATCCAAGGCATTAATAAAAATGATAAGAATAAAGGGCCAAGGACTGATCCCTGGGGCACTCAACTAGAGACCACCTTTCCAGTTGACATGGAACCCTTTTATTCTAATCATTCAGCCAATTCCAAGTCTAGTTTTACTGTCATCTGGACTACATCACCATACCAGTTCCACAAAATGAGAATTGAACAATTTATCAAATATCTTGCTTAGATCTAGGTAAATTACAGCTACTGCATTCTCCTGATTGACCACTTTAGTAACCCTGTAAAAATGGAAATAAAGTTATTCTGGCTTGACCTATTCTTGATCAATTCATGCTAACTTTTTCTGATCCCTATTTCCTTTCTAGATGTTTCTCAGCCCTCTCTTTAATACCACATAGCATCTGTGGTCACCACTCTTCTTGTATTTAGCACTCCATAATAGCCACCCCACATTTAAGATGCTCTGCATGTTCATAGACACAAAAATGAGAGCTCAGGAACCATTATTTTTTCTAGTCAACAGAAGGACACAAATTGTTCAAAGTAAAGACAATTAATGAACTAGGAGAATAAAATTTGCAATAGAACATTCCACCAGAAGCATAGAGCACACTTTCCTACAGATATACCCTAATCAGTGGGTGTAAAGGTGGGGAATGAGTATTCATAGTAATCACACAAGAAAAGCCAATATAGGAAACAATGTTGTGGAGGGGCAATTCATACCTCCAATAATGCTTTTGGTAATGTCATCAAACTGCTCCTACTAGGCCAGATTGTTGACACAGATCATCAAAGGACTAACCACAAAGCTTCTTCTGTGAGTGGTTCTATTGCTCTTTGCTCTGTATTAATATCCTCATAGCCAGCTAAGCCATCTCAACTATAGCCTACTAGGGTGTGTTGGCTAGTTTGAAGGATGGGGAGCTTAAACCTTACTCTCATCTAAATTGGTTCAAAGAAGTAGAAATTATATATATATATATATATATATATATATATATATATATACACACACACATATATATATATACATATATATATACATACATACTTATACATACACACACACACACACATATATATATATATATATATATATATATATATATATATATATATATAAATGAGGTATAGAAATCTGTCTTACTCAACACAGAAATAGGAGGTGGGGGTGATAACGGAAAGGAGGTTTCACACAGGAGACAGATAACAGCAGTAGTCAGAAGCAAAAAAAGTTTAGAAGAGGGACAAGATGAAAAGAGAGAAGGATAAAGAGAAGAAAATAGGATAGAAGGAAATACACAATTAGTAATCATAATGGCAAATGTGAATGGAATAAATTCACACATAAAACAGAAGCACAACACATAATGGAATAGAAAAGTCAACAATATGTTGTTTACAAGAAAAGCATTTGAAACAGAGAGAAACACACAATGAAAATAAGGGGCTGGAGCAGAATTTTTATACTTCAACTAAGGTATAAAAGGCAGGGTTAGCAATCATTATCTCAGACAAACCAAAAGTAAAAACCCACCTAATTAAAACAGATAAGTAGGGAAACTACATCTTGCCAAAAGGTACCATAGGCAGTGAAGCAATATCAATATTGAAAAAATATGCAGCAAATAGCATAACATTCAATTCTTAAAGTGTTAGGTAAATGTGTTTCAGGAGGAAAGAGACAGTAAATCTGTACTATTGGAGGACTTCATCTTTCTCCTTCCAAATCTAGATAAACATATGCATAAAATAAATATGGAAGAAGTTAAGAAGATAAGTAGTATCTTTAAAAATTTTCAATATGGTATGCCTCTGGAAAAAATTTAATGGAAAAAGAAAACAGCATTCTTTTTTTCAGCAATACATGGCACCTTAAGAAAAATTGACTGTGTATTAGGGCATAAAAACCTCATAACCAAATGCAGAAAACATAAACATTAAATGGACACTTTACAGAACACAATGCAATGTAAATTGCATTTAGTAAAAAGCTGTGGAAACATAGATAAAAATGAATTAGAAAGTAAATACTCTAATCCTGTGCAATGAGGGGGTCAAAGAACAAATCATTGAAACAAAAATTATTTCATTAAAGAGAATGACAGCAATGATACAATGTATCAAAATTTCTGGGACCAAAGCAGTACTGAGATCAAACCAATACTTAGGAGAAATTTTCTCTATCTAAATATATCAATAAAATAGAAAAAGAAGAGATCAATGAATTTTGTTTGCAATGAAAAGAATAAAACAAAAATCTACAATTATGCATCAAAATGGAAATTCAGAAAATCAAAAGAGAGATTAATAAGACTGAACATAACAAAAGTACCCTATTCATAAATAAAACTGAGAGCTGGTTTTATGAACAAAAATAATAAAATAGATAAACCACTGGTTACTTTGTTGTTGTTGTTGTTGTTGTTTTTTTAAAGAAACAGGAAAACAAAATGACCAGTCTTGAAAATAAAAAAGTCAATGCATAACCAATGAAGATGACATTAAAGCAATTAAAAGGCATTCATTTACCCAATTTTATGCCAGTGAAACTGACAATATAAGTGAAATGAATGAATATTTACAAAAATATACACTATCCATATTAACAGAAGTGCAAATAGAATATTTTAATAATTCTACCTTGGGGGGGAAATAGAACAAGCCACTGTTGAGCTAAGAAAAAAAAACATAACCTGATGCATTTACAAGTGAATTCTACCAAACATTTAAAGAAAATTAACCTCCATACTCTTCATTCTATTTGAAAAAAATAGGCAAAGAGGGAATCCTATCAAATTGTTTTTATGGCACAAATATAATATTAATACTTCAATCAGATAAAGCAAAAACTGAGAAAGAAAATTATAGACCAATTTCCCTAATGAATTTTGATGCAAAAATGTGAAATAAAATACTAGCAAAGAGATCATAGCCATGTATATATATATATATATATATATGTGTGTGTGTGTGTGTGTGTGTGTGTGTGTGTGTGTATGTATATATATCACAAATATGATACACTATAACCAAGAGGGATTTATAGCAAGAATGTGGGGCTGGTTCAATATTAGGAATACTGTAAGCATATTTGACTATATCAATAACAAAAACAACAAAAATCATAAGTTTATATGAATAGATGGAAAAAAGAAGCTTTTAACAAATTACAACACACATCCCTATTGAAACACTAGAAAACATAGGAATCAATAGAACCTTTCTTAAAATGATAAGTAGTATCTGTCTAACACCAAAAGAAAGCATTACCTGTAATTGAGAGGCATTTGGAGCCATCCCAATAACAGCAAGGGTGAAGCAAGGATGTCCATTAAAGTCACAATTATTAGATATTGTTTTAGAAATGCATGCTATAGCAATTCAATTTCCTTTTCCAGTGGCAAGTAGAGATTAACTGATTTGCCCAAAGTCACAAGGTCAGGAATTTTCTGAGGCTGCATTTGAACCTCACTGCTGTTTTTTTTAAAGTAGATTTGTAAAAAAGGAATGGTATAAAATTTCTTCATTTTAACATGAAATTTGACAAAAATCTCTCATATCCCATTGAGCAAGTTAAAGGAATGTGGGCTACATGATAGTACAGTTAGGTATATTCAAAACTGATTGAATGGCCAAATTGAAAGAGTAAACATTAATGGAGTCAGATAAACTAGAAGCAGGAGTTCTCTAGTGGAATACCCCAGGGATTTTTCTCATCTAATGTTTTTTTGAAATTTTTAGCATATAATTGGATGAAGGCATATATCACAATTTTAATAAATTTGCCCTGGGAGACAACATTGCATGGTAGAATAGAACACTGGACTCAGAGTCAGCAACACCTGAGTTGAAATTGTACCTTGGACATTTACAAGCTGTGTGACCTTGGGGCAAGTCATTAGCCCTCTCTCAACTGCAGTTTGCTCATCTGTAAAATGGGGATAAGAAGAGCAGATTATATCACAAGATTTTGCAGACAACCAAAAATCAAAGGTTTAAAGCATTTCTCAAAATCTAGAGTGCTCTATAAATGTAAGCTATAATGATGATGATGATGATGATGATGATGACATAATCATGATAACATGATACTGGCAGGGAGCCTAGACACATTGAGTGGCAGAACATGGGATCAAATGTAGTAAGATGAAATTTAATAGCTTTATGTGTAGAATGTGTTAATTTTGTTTAAAAACATCAATAAAGCACAACAACAAGAGATGGAAAAAGAAATTCCATCTAAAATTACTGTAGAAATAATAAAATATTTGGGAGTCTATTTGCGAAAACAAAACCAGGAACTATAGGAACACAATTTCAAAACCCTTTTCAACACAAATAAAGTCAGATCTAAATAATTAGAAAATTATCAATTGTTAATGGGTAGTCCAAGCTAATATAATAAAAATGACAATTCTAGCTAAATTAATTTACTCATTCAGTGCCATACCAATTAAACTACAAAATATTATTTTATAGACCTAGAAAAAAACAATAACAAAATTCATCTGGAAGAACAAAAATCCCAGAATATAAGAGGAACTAATGAAAAAAAGGCAAGTAAAGGTGGCTTGACTGTACTGAATCTTATATTGCATTATAAAGCAGCATTCATGAAAACTACTTGGTACTGGTTACGAAATAAAGTGGTGGATCAGTGGAACAGCTTATGTATGCAAGACACAATAGTCAATGACTATAGTAATTTACTATTTGATATATCCAAAGACTCCAGCTTCTGGAATAAGAAATCACTATTTAGAGAAAACTGCTGGGAAAATTGGAAAAATGTATGGCAGAAAATGGGCATAGGCCAACATGTTACACTGTACACCAAGATAAAGCCAAAATGGATACAGGATTTAGATATAAAGACTGATACTATAAGCAAACTGGGAGAGGAAGGAATAGTTTACCAGTCAGATTTATGGAGGATAGAAGAATTTATGAATAAACAAGAGATAGAGAACATTATTAAATGCAAAATGGATAATTTTGATTGTATTAAATTGAAAAGTTTTTACACAAATAAGGCCAATGCATCCAAGATTAGGAGGGAAATAGAAAAGTGGGAAAAAATTTTTACAACCAGTGTTTCTGATAAAGGCCTCATTTCTAAAATATATTGAGAACAGAGTCAAATTTATAAGAATACAAGTCATTCCCAGATTGATAAATGGTCAAAGGACATGAGCAGGCAATTTTCAGAGGAAGAAAATAAAGCTATACATATAGTCATATGAAAAAATGCTCTAAATCACTATTCGTTAGAGAACTGCAAACGAAAACAACCCTGAGTTACTACATCATCCCTATCAGATTGGCTAACATAACAAAACAGGACAATGAAAAATGTTGAAGAAAATGTGGGAAAATTCTAACACTAATGCATTGTTGGGGAGTTAAGAAATCATCCAACCATTTTGGAGAGCAATTTGGAACTAAGCCCACAGGTCTATACAATTGTGCATACACTTTAACCCAGCAATACCACTTCTAGGTCTATATCCCAAAGAGATCATAATAAAGGGGGAAACTCCCACATTTATTAAAAAAACATTTATAGCAGCTCTTTTTGTGGTGGCCAAGAATTGGAAATTGAGGGGATGCTCATTAATTGAGGAATGGCTGAACAAGTTGTGGTATGAAAATGTAATGGCATACTATTGGTGGTTCTTGTGGTTGTCTTGTGGTTCTTCCCATTGGTTCTAATTGTTCTTTACATCATGACTTAAGGGAAAATATGCTTAACATGAATGTATATGTAGAGCCTATATTGATTGTACACCATCGGGAGTGGGGGGAGTAGGAAGGGGAGAAAATGTAAATCTCAAAATCTTATGGAAGTTAACATTGAAAACTAAAAATAAATAAATTAAATTAATAAGTAAATAAAGTCACAGGTAGCAGGGTGGGAAGCAGAACCAAGAAGATGGAATTTGAGTTGAATCTTGAAGAAAGCCAGGGAAGCTAAGAGCTTAAAGATGAGGGGAAAAGCAATGCTGGCAGAAAGTAAAGCCAGTTCAACTAACATTTTTAGAATGTTAATGAGACACAGAACTCAGGGCTAGGCACTAAGGATACAAAGGTAAAACAAAAGAGTCCCTGCCCTCAATGAAATTACACGCAATGGCATGATCCAGTGAGTACTGAGAGAAGTAAATCTGGAACCCTGGTACAGCAACTTTAATCTATCTACTTTCTGCCTTATCTTGGGCAAATCACCCAACCTCAGTGGGTTCCAGTTTTCTCATCTGTAAAATGAAAAGGTTAAACCAAATGGCCATGAAGGCACTTACATCTCTAGATCTATGATCCTATGATTTTATCAGAGTTTAGTTCACTACATAACTTTAATCCAATGAAATCATGTGAAATAACATGCAAAATGCTTTTTAATCATCAAGTGCTATATCAAAGTGCACCACTCTTATTAAATAACATTTATATCATGAAAAGACTACTAGTGAAGAATTGAGTAGTAAGGAGTGGAAGAGATTCAATGGAAAGTGACACCAATATTTTTAGTGGCATCAATATTTTAAAGAACATCAACAAAAATTTTGGATGAAGTAAGAATCTCTCAGTTAAATTAGAGGCAGCAAGATACAGTGGATTGATATCCTGTCAGAGTCAGGAGGCCCTAGGTCAGGAGGACCTCAGACTCCTACTGGCTGTGTCAGCCTGGGCAATAATTCTCCAAGCTGAAAAATTGATGAACCACAGTGGTAAATGGAATTACATCATAGAGAGTTCCTTACACCTGGAGAAGCAGGTACACACCCAGACCTGTTACAAAGCTCCTTTCTGGACATCTACAGATCATGACAACCTATCTCACCTTTCCCTCACTCAACTTCTATCTTCAGTTCTGGAAACAGTAATCAACTGCACACCCCATTCCTGTAAAATAAGATTCAATCAGTTGCCCTCAGACTCTGGCCACCATTCCTGTCACTTCCCAGACCAAAACACCCCTTCCTGGCCACCACTTCCCTATATGTGTTACTTCCTGTATTAAAACACAAGCTCTTTGAGGGATATCAGAAAATATCGATACTTTCCTTCAGGGGATGCCAAGCAAATTCCTTGAAATCCATTCTTTTGTGAGATAATTCTTGTATTTGCATCCCTAACACTCAGCAGGGTGCCTACTACATAGTAAGCACTTTGTGAATATTATTTCATTCATTCAAAATAAGAGAAGGTTGGATTATCCCTAATGCTGAGGGCAAACAGCCATTCATCACATAGAGCTAATTCTATCAACAAATTCTACTGTGGAACAATCTGATAAAAGGCTTAATCTTTGTCGGGCATCTCTTGAAGGAAAATGATCATTCATTTCTGACAGCAATATCCCTCTATTTCTTCATCCAGAAGAACAAAAGACCTTAATTTCATGTTATTGTGTATTTTTTTCACAGAAATAGAACCTGCCATTATGTTCAAGTCCTATCCTTAGAACTCAGGATCCAGAAACTGAAGGAGATTTTCTCCATTTTTCTGCAAGTCTTCCATTGCTATATGCAGTATCTATTATTTGTCCCCAAAGCAGAGTCTAATATATTTAACAGGGTTGTAATTAGGAGATTGTCATCCTGATACTTCAAAGTTAGACATAATTTTAGTCCTTAAAAGCTGAGGGGACATCTACATATATTATAATTTCCACAAAGCTCTTCCTGTGTTAAAAATTAAGACAGAATCAGGCTTCCCACTCACCCTGCATTTGCTGAATGGATCAGTATGGAAGTCCTATACTAACATAGACTTGAGTGTGCCTAAATCGAAATCAAGAGATGTCCCAGCATTCTACATTATTGAACGGAGAAGACGACATCTGAAAACCTTTAAGAGTGGGAAGAGCCCTTCAAGATCATCTGGTCCATCTCTACCCAAATCACGACTCTAGTTTTTAACATCCCTAACAAATGCCCATACAGCCTCTGCCCAAAGACAGGAAAGTGTCTGTTTCCCAAAGGAACCTATTTCATTTTGGGACAGCTCTGATTACTGTGCTTTTTCTCAATAAACTGAGATGAAATCCACCTTTCTGCAACTTTAACTCATTGTTCCTGGTTCTGGCCAATGAACCAAGCAGAACAAATGTGAACATTCTTTGATGAAAACCCTTCAAATATTTAGATCCCCACATCTTCCCTACCCTTCTCCCCAGTTCTTTCAATCTGTTCTTCTTTGGCATGGCTTCATATCCACTCAAACTCCTGATCACACTGCTGTGGACACTGTCTTTGTCAGTGTCTCCTGCCTTTCCAAAGTCTTATCAAATATTTCCTTTGATTTCTGGTACTTTAAAAAGTAGACAAGATGGGTTTAGTCATAGTTTGATAATACATCAACAATAAGAGAAATGATTATAAACAACTAATGATTTGTGGAGATCCAGAATTCCACCCCCACCATTTTCTAAAGTCTTTATTTTAAAAGTTCAATCTCTTGAAGGACATTGATGATGAGATTGGACTAACTTTCTTGTTCAAACCCCACTCAGTAAGGGTAGTGATTATGTTCTGCTCAAGCTTGGGTGGAGCATAAATTGTTTGAACGATTGCACATGGCTGGGGCGGGGTGGAACTTAAGAACTGAAAAATACCATCAAAGTTCAGTTCTAGCCCCTCCTGCTAAAATTCATTCTTTAATTAATTGTTTGAAAGGGTTGATTCTTGATGGGGAACATCTCCTCTGGCATTTGTTATTGTTGTTAATAATATGGGTAATTTGAGCATAAGCTAATTATTTTTCTTGGTCTGTCTAGCCCCCTTGTAGTATTAGTTTATGGGAGATACTTTTAATTCAACCTTCTCCTTTAATACAATCTTGTCCTTGAGAAATTCCAGATATTTAAGAATAGATTTGATATTTATACATTGGAAGTAACTGGTCTCCCTTGCCCAATCCATAGACTCTTTCTTGACCTCTTCAACATTAGACACATCAGCTCAGGGCAATGTGACATAGTGGAAAGGCCATTGCACTTGGAGTCAGAAAGACCTTCATTTGAATCCCAGCTCTACCATTTACAAGCTGTGTGAGCTTGCTGGGCAAGTCACTTAATCTCTCTGTGCCTCCATTTCCTCACCTATACAATGAGGTGGTTGAAATTGATGACCTCAAAGGTCCTTTTCATCTCTAAGTCTATGATCCTATGATCTACTCCTTCCTTCTTGGTACTCTCTCTCTTTTAGCTTCTATGGCACATCTCCCTCTTGGCTCCCTTTTTAATTCTCTGGCTCCTTTGCAGACTCCTTGCTCAGCTTCAGTTCCCTCATGTGTAAAATGAGGATAATAATTGTGGCTACCTTCAAGCATTGTAGAGAGAATCAAATGAGAGAGTAGTTGTAAAGAATTTAGCACAGTGCTTTGAAATAGAAGTGCTATCAAATGTCAGCTATTATTGTTCATTATTTATGATTATTATTATTATTGCATCAGTTACGTCCCACTCCACATGTGCAAAATTAAACTTAGCCCTCTTAGACCCTGTCCTTCCTCCAAGCTTCTTCATTCATGTTCATGGCACTACCATCTGCTCACTCACCCAGCCTCTCAATCACTTCCCTTTCCCTTGTGGGAAGTTTATCAGATCAATTTCCTTTGGCTTTTCCACTTTCATCATGCAAAATGTAGCTTCCACTCCTTCTTGCATAGACTACAATCCATCCTTCACAAGCCTGTCAGAAAAAAATGCTCCTAATGCATGTGTCTGATCAAATACTCCCCTGATAAAAAACCTTCAAGGATCCCACACTGACTCCTTAATAAAGTATAAACTAATTAGCCTGGCATTCAAGGTCTTCCATCCCTCCATATTTCATAACATGGTGCCAGGACTCTCAAGTCTTATTTCAGATGACTTCTCTTTCCACAGTCCATTTTGCAGCCAAGCTATTTTTTATTTTCTCCCCCACACTCTTGTCTTTCCCTCTTTTGCCTCTACATTTGTGCATATGGTTCCCTAAACTTGGAATGTACCCACCCCCCCCGTCCCATTCTTTCCTTCAAGGCCAAGATTAGGTATTTCCTGCTTCATGAAGTCTGCCATGATTCTTTTAGAGAGTAATGCTCACTCCTTCCCTCCCCAAATTCCTCAGGCATGACTTCTCTTAATTACCTATTATTTTTTTTATCTTTTAACACAATTATTCTCAGATATTCTTAATCTCCTTACAATATTACATATTCCTTGATGCCTAGGACTATGCATTTTTTTAATCTTTTTATCTCTAGCACTTGTAACTTTTACATGAACAAATGTTTGTGAAATTATTAATTAAAGTAAGTTGACTTTTTAAAACAACGCTTGCATCCTGTCATTTCTCTTCTGAAAAAGCTCATGGGATCATCAGGTCACAAATTTAGACTTAGAAGGGACCTCTGGCAATTCTCCATTCCCTTACAGGGCAAAATCCAACTTCAGCAGCATAACATTGAAGATCTACTATGGGCTGACCAAATCTGACTTCCACAGCCCTCCAATGTTATTCTTTCATTCCAAAATCTATTTGTCATCCAATAAACATATCATACCAGAGTACCATCTATCCAATTCCATTTACTTCGCTTCAGTTCAATTCATTTGAATAAGTATTTAATCTGACACAATATCCCAGAGATGGGAAGGACCTCAGATGTCATCTCATCAAAACTGCACCTGGGTGAGTAGCCCCTCTACAACGTTTTGAAAAATGTGGCTTCTCCTTGAAGATTTCTAGTGGAGGAGAAGCAGCTCCCTTCTGAGGCATGAGGCATCCCATCACACTTTGGATGTGTGATTCACCCATTCCTCCTCATTGTGCTCTCTAGTGCAAAGAAGGTTAATTTCTCTTCCACATAATAACTCTTTGAACAAATGCATCAAGAAGCATTTATTAAGTACCTATTATATGCTACACATTACATTAAATGTTGGAGATAAAACACATGACACATCCATGCCTTCAGGAAGTTTGTATGCTAGCATGGAGACAATATGCATATTCATAAGAATACATAATATGCAAAAGAATGAATAGAAGGTAATGGGATGGGGAAACACCAGCTGGGAGATAAGCAAAGGCTTCATGCAGAGGGTAATGCTTGATCTGAATTTTGACCAAAAAAAAAGTGATTTTGGGAGGTAGAGGAAAGAGGGAATGTATTCCACATGGGAAGAGAAGAGAATCCAGTACAAAGGCACAAATAGGGAAAGAGGTGAGGAATAGAAAAAAGGCCAGTTCAGCTCAATCATAAATTATGTTGTTTTACAATGAGGCTGAAAAGATAGGTTGTGCTTAGATTGAATAGAAAGTTTATATTGTGATGAGCAGGCAGAATTCAGAAAAACCTGGAACAGCTTATATGAATTCATGCTAAGTGAAGCGAGCAGAAGCAGGAAAAGATTGTGCACAGTAACAGCAACACTGTGAGATGATAAACTATGAATGTCTTAGCTTTTCTCAACAATACTATGATCAAAAACAATTCCAAAAGACTTAAATGGAAAATGCTATATGCATCCAGAGAAAGAACTATGAAGTCTAAGTGCAGATGGAAGCATACTATTTTGCCTTTTTTTGTTTTGTTTTGTTTTGGTTTTTTGTGGTTTTTCCCTTTTGTTCTGTTCCTTCTTTCTCAATGTGACTATTGTGGAGATGTATTTAACATGATTGCACATGTATAACCTATATCAGATTGCTTGCTGTTTTGGGGAGGGTGGAAGGGAGAAAAATTTAGAACTCAAAATCTTATAAAAATGAATGTTGAAAGCAGTCCTTACATGTAATTGGAAAAAAAAACACTATCTTGAAAAAAGAAAATTTATTTTGTTCTCCTATTAGCTACAGGGAACCACTGGAGGTTATTGAGTGACATGGTCACATTTTCCCTTGAGCAAAATCCTTTTGGCCACATGTATAGTATAAAATTAAATGGTAAGAGATTCCAGACAGAGAGAGCAATTAGAAAGCTGTTGCAATAATCTAAGGCAAGAGATAATAAGGGCTTGAAATAAGGTTGTTCCTATGTGAGTGAAAAGAAGGGGATGCATATGAGAAATATTGTGAAGGTAAAAATAATAAAATTGGGCAGCTGATTGGATACCTGGAGTGAATGAGAGAGGGGACTTAAGGACAACATCAAGATTACCAACCTGGGTAACTGGGAGGATGATGATACCTTGGACAAGCATGGCAAAGTTTGGGAGAGGAGAAAGTTTAGGAAGAAAGATATTGAGTTCAGCTTTTACATCGTGAGGTTGATATTTGAAACGATATTTGAAATGTCCAAAAGGCAGCTAGTAATTCAAGACTGAAACTCAGTGGGGAGAATTGATTTCCATATATAGATTTTGTCTACCTGAAAGTTGGTTAAAGAGGCAACAAGCTAGGTGATAAGTAAATTCATATTGTTTATTCCCTTAAGTTACATGTACATGGAGCCAAAGTTTTAACATTGACTGACTCAAGCAATTTTATGAGGACATTTAAACCCCAACTCAGGATGCTTATGTTACTCAAAAAAAAAATGTCCTCCATATGTTTTTAACATATAGTATGAGGAAGGAAATTTCTTAGTTGAACAGGTTGTAAATACAATAAGACAAGAGAAGCAACAAGGTGTCAATTGAAATTATAGTCCTAGGCTATCTGTGTTTCCCCTACATAACATATGTCCATAGGATACCAAGATAAGAAAAGTCTCACTATTCAAGACAGTGACTGGTCCCAGGTATCCTGTCCCTAGTGATCACAAATAGGAAGAATGCTGGTCAGCTCAGCTGGTCTCACAGTTGCTGACACAAGAAGAGGCATTTCTAGTTCACTGAGAGAACAAAGAAAAGAATGTCTACTATGATGGAGTGCTTCTTCTGGTTGATTAGTTCAGGCTTTGGCTGTTATTGGTGTTCAAATGATCTTAAATGATTATCAACCTGTAATTCATCTGCACATAAATGATAGTTAAGCTTATAGGAGTTATTGAGGCTATCAAGAGAGAGACTAGAGAGGGAGAAGTGAAGAGGGCTTATGACAGAGTATTGGGGACACCAACATTAGACAGTATAATATTAATAATACAATATAATACAATATAATACAATATAATATAATATAATATAATATAATATAATATAATATAATATAATATAATATAATATAATATATATAATAATATAATATAATATAATATAATATAATATGATACGGTACGATACGATACGATACGATACGATACGATACGATACGATACGATACGATACGATACGATACGATACGATACGATACGATACAATACGGTACGGACGGTACGGTACGGTACGGTACGGTACAATACAACAATACAATACAATACAATACAATACAATACAATACAATATAATATAATATAATATAATATAATATAATATAATATAATATAATATAATATAATATAATATAATATAATATACCCCAAGAAGGAGCTGTCTAAAGGTAGGAGGAGAATCAAGGGAGATTGGTATTATGAAATTCCCAGGAAAAGAGAGTGCCTATGAGGATGTGATGGTCAGTGGTATCACAAGGAGGCCACAGGTCAGAAGGGTGAAGGCTAGAAAAATATATAACATTTGACAATTAAGAGATCATTGGTAGTTTTGGAAAGAGCAGTATCAGTTGACTGATGAGTTTGGAAGCCTAATTTCAAAATGTTGAAGATTGAGAGTGAAGAGAGGAAATAGCAGCACATAGCTTTGTCAAAGTTTTAGCTACATAGGGTGACAATTTGAATCAATGGGATGGCCTAATGAAGGTTTATTAAGTATGGGGGAGACTTGCTTAAAGACTGTACTAGGTAACATAGCATCAGACATAGAGAGGCTGAAAATTAACAAGGGTTGAGGGGCCAGAGACTGGAAGGACTGAAATTGCATTTGGCTGGAGAAGATAAAAAGACAGAAGCAGTTGGCAAAGCAGACTGCTTGGCAGGAGAAGGATGACCTCATTGTTACAGCCTGGGAGAAAGATGAACAGAGGATGGTGCCAAGAGAGTTTCAGAAATAGAGAAAAGGAGTTTTATGTCCTATCAAACTTAGGCCTGGGTGGACAATCCTTAGAGAGGCCTCAGGCACTTGAGAGATTGCAGTGTGTTTTGAGGTTTGCTTTTGGTGCCCAGAGACCTTTGATCTCTGCAGAAAACTAAATGACAATATGGTAATTTTTGAATAATCTCCCCATTATGCTTAGACTGCACCTCCTCCTCATCTTTGTCTCTTACTAACCCCTGATTCCTTCAGAGCTGAGCTCAAACGCCTCTCCTTTCCTTAGCAGGCCTTTCCTGCTCCCTCTACCTCTGCCTTTCCCCAACAAATTACCTTGCAGCTATTTTGCACATACTTATGTGTGTGCATGTTCTCTCTGCTTATAGAATATATTTCCTTAAAGAGGTGACTATTTCATTAATCTTGGGGTCCCCAGCACCTAACACCATGTGTAGCACATAGCAAGTACTTAAGAAATGCTTCTGGATTGCTTGACTTGCCCAGGCTCACCAAACTATTAAGTTTTTAAGGTAGGACTCAAACCAGGTTGAACTCCAAGGTCAGCATCCTACCCACTATGCAATCCTGCCTTTGTAGTCACAGACACTAAATCATAAGATTTCTGGCTCTTGTCAAATTCTAGACTGGCAATACGTTGGTTACAGAACCCCACGGGGGACTATTCACATTGTCCTCAACTGCTTTCACTACAGTTGCACCAAGGATACATAAAATCAGAGTAGGTTTGGTGAAGAACTGTTTTCCTCATACAATCTCCATTGGGAATGAATATTAAATCTTGGATTTCACATGATGGTATCTCTTTAATTCCCTTTTACTCAAGATTCAGAGTCTCTATTTAAATATGATATTTCCAGTTCAGGTTTCCTCAAGCTAACTCACCTTATTGGTTTGTTTTTATCTGTTGTCAACCTCCAGAGTTAGGTCTATGAAAGACAAACAGAATTAGGTTGTTTCCATGTTTTATTTCTCTCAAGCTGGCAGGCATGCAAGTGGAGTTGCAGTCAGAACTGAGCTCTCTTTGGGGTTAGGTGAGGGTGTTTGTAAAGCCATGAAGCAAGGAAGTGCCCCTGACTCAGGATGTCTGTCCTTTTGTTACCCAAGATTACAGTTTCCAATAAGCAAAGTAGTGCCCCTGACTGAAGGAGTCTGTGCAACCTTACTCTGGTCTTGTAATCGCTAATATAGCAGGAGGAATTTGGGTTCACTCAGAGAGACATCACAGATGATTATTGGTATATCAGTCCAGAAGGGCTCAAATCATCCTATCCAATTGGCCAGTCCAGGTTTTTGGCCTACTTTGGGTGATGAGGAGCTCAGGTGGGTCTCACACTATCAATATGGAAAGGGTAACAGCTGATCTAAGAAACATCCATATGGGTGATCAGATTTTTCAATAAGACCAAGGTCAAATGAATTGCTATCTTCCTTCTATATTTCAGCCTTTGCATTTAGGGATATTATTTCTTTTTCATTTTCTGGGGTGGTAACAGTTTGGCGAGAGACCACAGGCAAGATCACGAAACCAGACTTTCAATGGTTCTGTATGCTCAGCCTTACAGTATATATAGAAAAAATGATAGGAACCAACAATGGGGCAATAGATGCTGATCCTGTCATGGTCTTACACTTCCCTTGCTCTCACTTATGCCTGGGAATGTTCAGTCCACATAAGGTACTTGCAGCAAATGTGCCTGCACCAGAGCTGGCTTCCCTCCATTCTCTTTCTCATATTTAACTCCATGACCCTGATATGTGACTAGGCCTGATATGAGTCTATGTTTAACAAGTCAAGCAGCAAGGAAGCCCAACTAGGCTCCAGTTAGAAGTCTGTAGAGGCAGAAAAAGAAATCATCTTTAACTTATTTTTGCACTCAATAACAAGGACATGTGGGGAGGGAACAAAAGAATCATTCTTTATTATTTCTATCTGCATTGTTCCTCTCTCTGACTGACCCTGTCCCTGTCAATGACTACATATTCAGTAAAGCCCTATAGCTCCTGCCAGGGAAGAGGCGAACTCTCTCTTGACCTCCCTCAGTCATGGGCAGCTGTACCTCACACCAAATAAAATCAATCATTCCATATCTTTATGCTGGGTTTGGGTCACTGACTTTCAAGTAACCACATTTTGCAGTGATTACTTCTCTCTAAACAATTTTCCTCAGTGACAGACCAAAAGGGATGGTTGACATAAGACAGACAAGAAAAAGCTTTTATAGTGGAGGGAAAGTGGGGGAAGGTGAGAGGGAATGAGTGAAACTTATTCTCATTGGATTTGGCTTAAGGAGGGAATAACATACACACTCAATTGGGTATAGAAATCTATTTTACCCTACAGGAAAATGTGGGGGGGGGAGGGGATAAGTGAAGGGGGATGATAGAAGGCAGGGCAGATTGGGGGAGGAGGTAATCAGAAGTAAACATTTCTGAGGAGGTACAGGGTCAAAAGAGAGAATAGAATAAATGGGGGTGGGACAGGATGAAGGGAAATAGAGTTAGTTTTCCACAACATGACTACTATGGAAGTGTTTTGCATGATTATGCATGTATAACCTGTATTAAGTTGCTAGTCTTCTCAACGAGGGTGGCTGAGCAGGGAGGAAGGGAGAAAATTTGGAACCCAGATTTTTAAAAAAAATGTTAAAAACTGTTTTTACATGCAACTTGGGAATAAGATTTACAGGCAATGGTTTATAGAAATCCATCTTACCATACAGGAAAATAAAGGGGAAGGAAGGAAAAGAAGGGGGTGATAGAAGGGAGGGCAGAGTAGGGGAAGGGTATTCAGAATGCATGCTATCTTGGGTTAGGGGGAAGGCCGCGATGGGGAGAAAATTTGGAACTCAAAATCTTGTGGAAGTGAATGCTGAAAACTAAAAATAAATAAATTAATAAAGAGAAAAAACAAAGAGAACAAAGGTTATGGTTGCTTGGGATGAGGGGGAAGGAATCCTGTTCTTCATGGAAGCCCTTACTAATGCCACACAAACCCTTTCCATAGTAGCACTCTCACTAGATATGAGGGGAAAATACAGGAGGAAAACATGGCGTAGAATTTTCTCTTCATAGACAGATTCTGTTCTTTTACTGATGCCTGCAAAAGTGGCCAGAGACAGTTTCCATAGCAACAGACACCAGCAGCTTCCTACAAGTGAGAGAAAACCTGCATATGCGATTACACAGAGTCCACCACACGGGGGCAACAGCATCAATCACTATAGTTCCTATAGGGTCTGCTGGAGAGCCAGGCTGCCCAGATGCATAATTGTTGAAGGGAGATTCATCACAGGATTCAGAGGTTTTCTCTGCTTGGCTCACCTAAGACAACAATATTAACTTCTCAGTATTGCTCTTGAATTCATCATAGCTTGGAAAGAGACACCTACTGTTGAGGAAGGACCACATAGCCCTTGATAGGCCTCCCAAAGTCAGGGGAGATTTTGACCTTTCCCCCAGTGTTCTTGGTGGTGCTGTTACTGTGGCACGTCCTCTCTTACCATCTCCTACCCACATATCCCTTCCCCTCTGCTGAGTCATCTGCCACTTCCTTAGTGATGGCACAAGAATTCCTTTCTCACCTCCAGAACACAAGGGTCAGTTCTGTTAACCAGAGGAAATATTCTAAGCAAAGGCCACTAAATCAGCATGTTACCTCAAGGCGATTTACATCTGGAAGAAGAATCTGGAAAAAAAAATGCAATTTCCTTGAAATAAGAGCTTTCAATATTTTTATCAGTAGCTTGGGTGAAGATATATATCTTGTGTTGTTCAAATATGCGAATGACACACAATTGGAAGCAACAGCTAATACAGTGAATGACAGAATCAAGATTCAAAGAGATCCTGACACCCTGGGTCTGGACTGAAGCTAACAATGGAACTTAAGGGGAAGGAAGGAAACAGCATTTCTTAAACACCTACTATGTGTCACACTCTGTGCTAAGCACTTTACAAACATCTCATTTGATCCTGAAAAGAACCCTGTGAGGTAGATACTGTTATTATTCTTATTTTACAATTGAGGAAAGTGAGGCAGTGGTTAAGTGACTTGTCCAGGGTCACCAGTTAGCAATTGTCTGAGGTAATATCTGAACTCAGTTCTTCCTGCCTCCAGGCCCAACACTTTATCCACTGTGCCACCCACCTAGCTGCCGCTAGGTATAAGCGTAAAGTAGGGAATTTATACTTTTAAAAAATCAACTGCATAACCACACTCTTAGGGTTGGAAAGTACCTGAAAGGTCATTTAGGTCAACCCCATAAATAACACATGGATCCCTTCTACAAAATCCCTGACAAGTAGCCAACATTTCTGTAGCACTTTCAAATGCTACCAAGCTCATGCTTACTGGGCAGTCCACCTCCCTCTTCAAAGGTGTCACCCAGAACAGACTTCCAAGAGGTGCTACCATGGGGCAAAGCAAGTCCTTGAGGAGAGAGTATGGATCTGGGTTATTTAGAAGAGCGTTTGGGAGTGGAACAGTGAATGGCAAGACTCCAGATCACAGTAGATATTGGCATGACAGTCTGGAAAAAAGCTCTCAGGACTTGTAATTAAGAAAGAAGTGCTTGTAAGTCATGCCTTTGGAACTGGCTAGCTCTTTGACTTTGGACAAGTCACTTCACCTTAGTCACAGGACCTCAGTTTCCTCATGTAAAAATGGGATGATAATGACTATAGGACTTACTTCACAGGGTTATTGTTAAGGTCAAACAATGTATATGAAGCATTTTATAAACTTCAAAATGCTACATAAATGCCAAATCTAATTGTTATTATCATTCACAATCCAACTGGTCAATCAACACCCATTTTTTATTAAGCATCTACCATGTGCACAGGACTGTACTAAGTGCTGGGGATATGGAAGACAAAGATGAAATACTCTGTCCTCAAGGAGTTTACATTCTATCTAGGAGACACTCTAAGTATATTTAAGTAAGGAGACACACATAAGTAGAGATAAAATACAGACTTATGTGATATGAGTGGCTCTGTCTAGCCTTGAAGTTGAGTGGG
Source organism: Phascolarctos cinereus (assembly GCF_003287225.1). NCBI lineage: Eukaryota > Metazoa > Chordata > Mammalia > Diprotodontia > Phascolarctidae > Phascolarctos > Phascolarctos cinereus. The sequence continues at coordinate 1,345,570 of NW_027556069.1, read as the reverse complement.
AGGAAACTGAACCAATTGTCCCAAGGCCTTTGGAAAGAGTCCAGTGGGCCTCAGGGTTGGACTGAAGCAGATGCTTATGGGATCCCTTTCAGAAGGTTGAAGATGAGGGAGTGTCAGACACTAGGAAGGGAAAGGGAGAAAGTGACACTAGCAGTTGGAAAGGCCCAAAAAGGCCTCCTCTACCCAGACTTTCTCCTGGCTTCCCCTGGACAGATTGTGATGTTCTTTTTTTAAAAGAAAATAACTAGCCTGACAGAACTTCACAAACCTCAGAATCAATCAATCAGGAATTCATTAAGGGCCTACTCAGTGCTTGGCATTGTGCTAATGTTGGAAATCAAAAGACAAAAGTAAAATAATTCTTGCCCTCAAGCTTTCCATATAAAAGAAGAGAAAACATGCCCACAGGAGGGTGTACAGAACATGCCTATCCAAGCACTATAAGTTTCATCTTTTTGAGAAACCTCTATTCCTTTAGGAACTAGGAAAGGCCTCCTACAGAAAGTGGCACTTAAGATATGTTTGAAAGGAAACCAGGGATTCTAAGAGGCAGAGGTAAGAAAGGAGAGCATTTCAGGCATAAGTGACAGACAAGGAATGGACATAGGCAGCCAACAGAGCTAGAGGGAAGACATGTATGACAAGAATCTATAGGCATGGATGTTGAATTTCTATCAAACATGGTGGAATTCAGCCACTTTTTGTTCCTAGGTTGTAGGATTAAGAAATCCCAGTTGTTTTTGTCTTATACACCTTGTGTTTGTGAGGGTGGAGTTAGGAAGCAACACTGGGCATGGAGTCAATCCAGAAACAAAGTGCAAAAAGACCACATGCATGTCTAGAGACAGGTATCTCTGTATTATACATGCCTGTGTCCATCTATGTTTGATGGCAAAATGGAGAGACCACTGGACCTGGAGTCCAGAAGACCTGAGTTCAAATCCAGCCTCAGACACTTGCTAGCTGTGTGATGCTGGGCAGGTCATTTCACCTCTGTTTGCCTCAGTTTCTTCATCTGTAAAATAGGGATAATAATAGCATCTACCTCACAGCGTTCTTGTGAGGATCAAATAAGAGAATACTTGTAAAGTGCCTAGTACAGTGCTGGCATGTGGTTGGCACTATTCAGATGCTTATTCCTTCCCTGCCTTCCTATGTAGGAACCTGACTCTACCTAGACAGATCTTTACTTGGTCCCTGAGACAAGGAGAGGTTAAGTGACTTGCTCATTGTCATACAGCCAGGGCTCCCTAACTCTCTGGCCCTTGAAACTGAGCACAGATGACCACCAAGAATACTTCCCTGGCCTCCTTCTCTACCTTTGCCTCCTGTTTCTCACTCGCATCTCTGCCTTCATCATTTAACAATAGTGAGATCATTCTGTGAGAGGAATCCATGTCACTTGGAACACAAACATTTACAGAATTGGCTGCCACATTGTTGCTCACAAGAAATGACAGGATTGTGTGACTTTTATGGAAGGGATATTTTGGAAAGCTCTTTCCCCAGGATGAAATTGGGGAGCAAACAATATGTTCCTTTTTCACTAGGCTTTAAAGTTTTCTTTTTATTATCAACTTAGCAATCATCAACACAAACATTTCAGCATACAAAGAGCAAAAAAGGATGATTGTATAAATGTAAATCTACAAAGTAGTGACAAACCTGATCTATGTATCCCCTTCTCACTTTTTTTCTTCTGTGTATCTTAAGTCTTTTGTTAATGCTATTTTTTTTGCATCTCTATCACTACTCACTTGTTACACCTCTCCCTTTTCCCTCTTCCATTTCTATGCTTTATTCCCTAACAGATAAGTATAGTCAAGGAAAAAAACCCAACATGTTGGCTATGTCTGAAAATGTCTCACTATGTACCTCTAGCTGATCACCTTTTTTCCAATAAGAAGAAGGCAATGTTTAGGCCCTTCATTCTGTCTCTGCATCCCAAGGCTACTCATATTGGTCCTGGTTGGAAAAAACACTTAGGTTAGTGCCATAAAGTGGATAAAAGGCTGCTGAGAATGACACAGATGCCTGGTCACATGTGGCTTCTGCTTGGCAAAAGGATTGCTCCCTTTGACCCAGCAATAGCACTTTTAGGGCTGTGTCCCAAAGAGATCATACAAATGGGAAAAGAACCCACATGTACAAAAATATTCATAGCAGCTCTTTTTGTGGTGGCAAAGAATTGGAAATTGAGAGGATGGCCATCAGTTGGGGAATGGATGCACAAATTGTGGTATATGAATGTAATGAAATACCATTGTGTTATAAGAAATGATGAACAGGCTGACTTCAGGAAAACCTGGAAAGACTTGTATGGTTTGATGCTGAGTGAAGTGAGCAGAACCAGGAGAATATTGTATACAATAACAGCCATGTTGTGCGATGACTACTATTGATAAACTTAACCCTTTCCAGCAATACAAGCATCTAAGACATCTCCAAAGGCCTTGTGATGGAAAATGCTATCCACATCCAAAGAAAGAACTATGGAATTCAAATACAGATCAAAGCATATTATTTGCTGTTTTTTTTCCCTCTTCCATTGAGTTTTGTTTCCTCTTTCTGGTGGTTCCTCTTATTGGTTCTAATCCTTACTTACAACATCACTAATGTGAAAATATGTTTAATAGGGAATGTATATGTACAGCCTATATCAGATCATGTGCTGTCTTGGGGAGGGTGGTGGGGAGGAAGGGGGAGAAAAATTTTAAACTCAAAAGCATATGGAAATGATTGTTGATAAATAAAAATAAATTAATGAGAAAAAACAAAAAAAAAGAGGATTACTAATGAGATAGGCCTTTGGAAATTAAAAATCATAGTAGGGTTGTACCACAGAAAGAATTAAGTTGATACATCCACAGTCTGCAGCACATTGAAATGATCCCCACTATTTAGAAATAACTCTATCATTACCAATTTCTAGATGTTGGCAAGAAGGCTGAGCTCATACCTCGGAGTAGAAATGCTTGTTCCTGCCTCTTGAAGTGTAAGCCCTCAATGCATGAAAGGACTCCACCTTCTGCAATAAAGGATTCAGTTTGAATTAATGACACTGGCTGTCCACATTGAAGAGGAAGCATCTGTGGGGCTAACAAAAGAGTGGCAGGGGAAACTTTGGATTAGTATGAAAATGTTTGCTTTCCTAGTGTCACACCATTCTGTAGGTCTCCTTATCAAAGTATCCCAAGAGAATATGGAAGACCCCTGAAAGTGTAGGGTCCAAAGGATATGGCCCTCTTCCTCTTGCAAGGTTGGCACTGAGAAGCTCTATCACAATAATGGTTAAACACTGTAAGGGGAAAACACATGAGAAACACTTCTACTACAGACAGATATCCTCTTCTTGCTCTCTTACCAGGTTTTATTTTTTTAAGGAACTTCCTTTATTTAACAAAACCTTCAATTAATGTTTACAAATTTCTGACAAATTTATCTTTGGGATTAGGGATGGAGAAATTAGAATTCCTGAAAATTCTCAAATTTCAAGTTATTCTGTATTTTACACAGTATTTATTTGTATGTTATGAACACAATAAAAAGTGTCATTTTCTGTAATAGTTGATACTAAAACTTTTAGATATTTTCTATAAAATAATATGATCATGAGCACATGCTTTATTATTCTTATTATGAACCAATTTTGTATGACAATGATTTAAAACATATTTGGCAATAAGCTGATTGATTTTCTTTATCTTTCTTCCAACATTTCCAATATTCTTCTTACTCTTTACTTATTATTGTGGATATCTAAATTTAGTAGTATTACAAAAAACCATGAATGAAAATAAATATTTAAACATTAGAAATTGCCAGTTAATAGTATTAAGATATTAATAAAAAAAAAACACAACCTTCAGATCCCTTAGCAAAGTTAACAGCATCGAATAGAATCAGGTGATGAAATGGCCAACTAAGAAATTATTTTGTTTCTAAAACGTATTTCTTGGAACACCATTCATAGTATTTCTATACAATGGGGCTTCCCAGAAGTATTGACCTTAAGGTCATTGATTTTCATTCCTTATCAACATTTCCCACTTTGCCTTTGTCTTGACATCTTAAGATTGCTTCAAATCAGGATTTAAGTAAGTTTCCCCTCTTTTCCCAAAACATGGCAAAATAGTCACCAAGTGGTCATGGAAGTAGATATAAAGTCTTTTAAAAGAGAGTATGGAAGACCCCTGACAGTGTAGGGTGCAAAGGATATGGCCCTCTTTCTCTTGTAAGGTTGGCACTGAGAAGCTCTGTAAACACTGTGAGGGGAAAATACATGAGAAAGACTTCTACCACATACAGATATCCTCTCCCTGCTCTCTTACCAAGTTTTCAAAAGAAAGAAAGAAAGAAAGAAACAAAGAAAGAAAGGAAGGAAGAAATGAAGGAAGAAAGAAAGAAAGAAAGAATACCCATCATGCATACAGGAATGTAGGTGGAGCTGGGCACTGTCCATATATTTGAGAAACAGAAGAGTAGTCACTGGATGGGTCTGATAACAGAGAGTGAAGCCCCAGTGTAACAGTATGTCACTTTTGCTACTGCTAGCCAAGAAGTAAGAGATTTTCATGACGTTCTTTAGTCTTGATTCATAGGATAAGTATTTATGCCATACAGAACAATCCACAATCTATCATCAAGACTAATATAAAAGCTGAGATGCTTGTTCATAGTAATTAACTCTGTAGGCAACACCAATAAAGCCATCTCCAACAGAATGTGTAACATAGAAGTTTCTACTCTTGAATCTAGGAAGCTACTTTCCTGCCTTGCTCCTCTATCTCAATCACACCAACAATAGAGCTGTCCACAAATTCCAGTATGGAAACTTCAATTCTAGATCTTATCATTGGAGAAGAGAGGAGCTGGGCACTGTCATATTAAGGTTAGTCTTTCACATTATAGTTCCTGATTTTTTATCATTTCTGAGTAATTTTCAGTTCTGCAGGATGGGGCTTAGAGAGCTTGGCGGAGTTTGGTCTTGGCTGGACCTCCAACTTCATCCCTTCAGTGATAAAAGCTCTGGGAGTCCCTACTGTATCCTAGTTCAGTTTTTGGAGGCTTTCTGCTGCCCTGGGTGCTGGAAGCTTCACTCTTCATGCTTCTCTTGAGTCTTGTATTTGAAAGTCAAATTTTCTATTCAGCGCTGGTCTTTTCATCAAGAATGCTTGAAAATCCTCTATTTCACTGAATATCCATTTTTTCTGCTGAAGGAGTATACTCAGTTTTGTTGGGTAGGTGATTCTTGGCTGTAATCCTATCTTTTTTGGCCTCTAGAAAATTATATTCCAAACTCTGCAGTCTCTTAATGTAGAAGCTGCTAAATTCTGTGTTATCCTGATTGTGTTTCCACAATACTTGAATTGTTTCTTTCTGGCTGCTTACAATATTTTCTCCTTGACCTGAGAACTCTGGAATTTGGCTACAATATTCCTAGGAGTTTTCCTTTGAGGATCTCTTTTAGGAAGTGATTGGTGGATTCTTTCAATTTCTATTTTGCCCACTGGTTCTAGAATATCAGGGAAGTTTTCCTTGATAATTTCTTGAAATATGATGTCTAGACTCTTTTTTTTTATCCTGGCTTTCAGATAGTCCAATAATTTTTAAATGATCTCTCCTAGATCTATTTTCCAGGACAATTGTTTTTCCAATGAGATATTTCACACTTTTCATTTTTTTGGTTTTGTTTTACAGTGTCTTGATTTCTCATAAAGTCACTAGCTTCCAATTGCTCCATTATAATTTTTAAGGAAGTATTTTCTTCAGTGAGCTTTTGGACTTCTTTTCCATTTGGTCAATTCTGCTTTTGAAGGCATTCTCCTCACTGGATTTTTGGACCTCTTTTGCCATTTGGGTTTGGCTATTTTTTGAGATGTTATTTTCTTCAGTATTTTTTGGGTCTCCTTTAGCAAGCTGTTGACTTGTTTTTCATGATTTTCTTGCATACTCTCATTCCTCTTCCCAGTTTTTCCACTACTTCATTTATTTGCTTCTCAAAATCCCTTTCAAGCTCTTTCATGGTCTAGGACTGATTCATATTTTTCTTGGAGGCTTTGGATGTAGGAGCTTTGACTTTGTTGTCTTCTTCTGGTTGTATGTTTTGATCTTTGTCACCAAAGAAAAATTCTATGGTCTGACTATTTTTGTGCAGTTTGCTCATGTTCCCAGTAAATTACTTGAGTTTTAAACTCTCTATTCAGGTAGGTTTCTGCTTCCATTGTGGAGAATGTACTCTCCCAACCTTCAGGGGTTTTGTGCAGCTCTTTTCAGAGATACTTCTAGGGACCTATAAATTTTCAGTTCTTCCAAGGTGGTATGATCAAGAGCAAGATGTTTACTCCTTTTCTGGCCTGTGCTCTGATCTATGAGTAATCGTAAGCACTCTTTTCTGACTTGGAACATGAGGAGGATTCTCTCTACACTGCCACCACAAGCTCAAAGCACAGGCAAAGCAAGGGAATCTTGCCTCAGCTCCAGCAAAGAGATCCCTGTAATCCCCCTCTGATCAGTCACTCAATTCCCCCTCAGTCTGTGGGCTGGAAGTTCCAGAAGCAGCCGCCACCCAGGGACTCCAGCTGGGACTGGGGCTAGGACCAAGCTTCTCTCTCACTACCTTCTAAGTTGTCTTTGCTGTTTGTGGGTTGTGAAGTCTGGAAACTGACCCACCTGCCCAGGCTTCAGTCCTGCACACTCATGCTGAACTGCATTTCTTTCCCAGTCTGATGTGATAGACCCTTCTAATCAACCATCCAGGTTGTCTTGGGCTGGGAATTTGTTTTACTATGTCTTTTTGTGAGTTCTGTTGCTCTAGAATTTCTTCAGAGCCATTTTTTACAGGTATTTGGAGGGGTTTGGTGGACAGCTCAAGCAACTCACTGCTTTTGCTCCATCTTGGCTCTGCCCCTCCAATGTGTGCCTTTTAATGAGGACAGAAGTCACCAGCTCTTTACTCCCCTTGGCTTCTCAGCTTTGAGAACTGAAAGCAGGCTTCCCCAAAAAATACCCACTTAGAGGGTGCTCTGACCAGATGCCCCTGGGATAAGGAGGGTACTGCTTGCTTCTCAGCTATGGCACCTGGCTTAGTGTCAAATGAAGAAAAACCAGAAAATACTGGGGAGACTTTCCTGGCCAATGAACAACTAGCTCAGGGCCTCAGTTATCCCATCTGCAAAATGAGGAGGTTCTATTAGATGATCTCTAAAGTCTCTTCTAGTTCAAAATCTATGATCCTGTGACCTGAGTTCAAATCCTGACTACTATTTACTAGCAAAAGACATTCATCATTCCATGGCCTCAGTTGCCTCCTGTCTAAATGGAAGGCTTGGTTAGAAAGGATGGTCTCTATGGTCACTCCCATCTCCAGATCTTTTACTTAATAAATCAACAACCTCTTATTAAGGGCCTAAGTGCTAAGGACCCAAAGCCAAAAGTCCAACAGTCCCTGCCCTGGAAGAGTTTATAGTCTATTCAGGGTTTACAAGATGTGTATGTAAGTACAATAATGATAGGACTAGATATCTGCCCTCTCTTCTATAGGTCTTACCTTTCCCTTTTCTTTCCCCTTTCTCCTCCTACTTCCCTATAGGGTAAGGTAAATTTCCATTCACAACTGAGTGTGTATAATATTCCTTCTTTGAGCCTAATCTGATGAGAATAAGGTTCAAACAATGCCCAGCCCCTCCCTTCTTTCCCTGTACTGTAATAAGTTTTTTATGCCTCTTCATGTGATACAATTTCCCCTATTCTCCCTCTCCCTTTCCTCTTCTCCCAGTACAATCTTTTTTTTCACCGTTTAGTTTTTTGTCTCATCACATCGAAGCCAACTTATACCCATACCCTCTGTCTATGTATACTCCTTCTAACTGCCCAAACAGAGACATAGTATTCAAGAGTTACAAATATCATCTTCCTGTGTAGGGAAAACAGTTTAAAACTTATTGAATAATGTTTTTTTTCTTTCCTGTTTACCTTTTTATACCCCTCTTGATTCTTATATTTGAAGGTAAATTTTTCTTTTGAGGTCTGGTCTTTTCATCAGGAAGGTTTGGAAGTCCACTCTTTCATTGAATGTCCATCTCTTCCCCTGAAAGATTATGCTCATTTTTGCTGGGTAGTTTATCCTTGGTTTTAATCCAAGCTCCTTTGCCTTATGGAATATCACATTCTAAGCCTTCTGATCTTTTAATGTAGAGGCCCTGCTCTACATTTAATTTTTCTAGGTTCTGCATGCTCCTGACTGTGATTCTATAATATTTGAATTGTTTCTTTCTGGCTGCTTGCAGTATTTTCTCCTTCACCTGATAATTCTCGAATTTGGTTACAATATTCTTTAACATTTTCAATTTGGGATCTCTTTGAGGAGGTCATTGGTAGATTCTTTCAATGACTATTTATCCTCAGGTTTTAAATTTTTGGGGTAGTTTTACTTCATTGTTTCTTGAAAGATGATGTGCAGGCTATTTTTTTTTTACCATGGCTTTCAGGTAGACCAATAATTCGTAAATTATCTCTCCTGGATCAATTTTCCAGGTCAGTTGTTTTTCCAATGAGGTATTTTACATTTTCTTCTATTTTTTCTTTCTTTTGATTTTGTTTGCCTAATTCTTGATGTCTCCTAGAGTCACTAGCTTCCACTTGCCCAATTCTAATTTTTAATGAATTGCTTTTTCAGTTAGCTTTTATACCTCCTATTCCATTTGGCCAATTCTTTTTAAGGAATTATTTTCTTCAGTGTACTTTTTTTTTCATTTTGTCAATTGTATTTTTAAAGGAATTGTTCAATTTTTCTTCTGTATCTCTTATTTGACTTTTAAAATCCTTCTTGAGTTCTTTCAAGAAGGCTTTTGGCCTTGAGAGCAAAACATATTCCCCTTTGAGGTTTCAGATGTGGGTAAATTGACAATGTTGTCCTCTCCTGAATTTGTGTTTTGGTCTTCCCTGTCACTAAGACATTTCTCTATTGTCACTGTTTTTCTTTGTTGCTTGTTGCTCATGTTTTTTGCATCTTTTTGGATTTTAAAATTGATTTCTGCTTCTAGGGCCCAGGGAGCACTATCCCATGCTTCTTGTGCTAGACAGTAGAGCCTTGGCTGCTGGTTTTGTGTGTTGGAGCCTCAGGTGTTTGCAGGTGGAGGCTGTAGGCATCTGGGAGCTTATCTGGTGCTGATCTGGAGCTGGTGGTGGCAGCTGCTGTGTGTCTTGTGTTGGTGGTTGCCTGCTCCACCACCTTGGGGCTCAGGATCTCCTGCTGGTTTGTTAGGGTGGGGCTTGCCACTGGCTTGCTGGGATGCCTCCCATTCTGTACTGGTCCCCTTCAGCCACAGCAAGATTGACCTTTCCCATTAATCCCTCTAGTCTCCTCAGCTAAAAGACTTCTATACTTTGGATTTCTAATGCTTCCACCATTTCAGGTTATTTCCTGGCACAATAGTTTCCAGGTTTTTCAAGGTCCATAAGAGAAGGTGAGAGTAACTTACTGCTCACTCTGCCATCTTGGCTCCTGGAAGTTGAAATAAGTGACTTTTAAACATTCAGTCTGTGAACTGATAGCTCTAGGAGCAGCAGCCACTGCGGCTGCTGCTGGCATCACTGCTGTGCCAATTCAATCACTCCCAGGGCCTAATCCTGATTTGCTAGGGCTGAAGCTGTATTGCCTTCTCTCTCACCCACTTCCCACAGACCCCTTTTACTGACCTTTTAAGTTGTCTCTGGTATCTATGGGCTGAGAAATCTGGAAACCATCACTGTTGCCAGTGATTCTGTTCCCCCAAGGCCTGCTCCAGCTTTACTGGGGCTGGATCTATGCTCATGTGGCCTGCACTAGACTGTACTCTTCTATCAGCCCTGTGCAACAGACCCTTCCTGTTGACCTTCTGGGTTTTCTTGGGCTGGAAATATCTTTGTGGGTTCTGCCAATATAAAATTTGATCAGAGTAACTTTTTAAAGGTATATTTAGGGGTATGGTGGAGAGCTTAGGTGAGTCCCTGCCTTCCCTCTGCCATCTTGGCTTTACTAAAGGCCTCATTTCTCAAACATATAGAGAACTGAGTAAAATTTATAAAAATAAGAGCCATTCCTCAATTGATAAATGGTCAAAATGTATGATCAGTTTTCAGATGAAATAATCACAGCTATCTATAACCATATAAAAATACTCTAATTCATATTGATTGGAGATACACAAATTAAAACAATTCTGAGGTACTACCTCACACCTATTAGATTGGCTAATAGGAGAGAAAAGTTAAATGACAAATGTTGGAGGGGATGTGAGAAAAATGAGACATTAATGCACTGTTGGTGGAGTTATGAACTGATTCAACCACTGTGTAGAGCAATTTGGAATTATGCCCAAAGTGCTATGAAACCGTGCATACCTTTTGACCTAGCAATACCACTGCTAAGTCTGTATCCCAAAGGAGATTAAAAAAAAAGAAAAAAGGAAAAATTTATATGAACAAAAATATCTATAGCAAGCCTTTTCTGGGGGCAAAGAAATAGAAACTGAAGGGATGTCCATGAACTAGAGAATGGCTGAACAAGTTGTGGTTTGTGATTATGATGGAATACTAACATACTATAAGAAATGATGAGCAGAATGCTCTAGGAAAAATCTGGAAAGTCTTATATGGTTTGACACAAAGTGAAATGTACTGTGTACAAAGTAACAGCAATATTGTAAGATGAACAGCTGTGAATGACTTAGCTATTCTCAGCAATACAACAATCCAAGACAACTCTGAAGGACTTACGATGAAAAATGCTATCCATCCCCAGAGAAATAGCTAGTGGTGTCTGAATACAGACTGAAGCAAACTTTTAAAAAATTTTCTTGAATGTTTTTTGCCTGTTTTCTTTCACAACATGACTATCATAGATATGTTTTCCATGACTACACATGTACAACCTATATTGAACTGCTCGCCTTCTCAATGAATATGGTTGGGGAGAAAAGAAGGAAGAGAATTTGGAAATCAAAGTTTTAAAAATGAAAGTAGAAAATTATTTCTGCATGTAACTGCAGAAAAATTTAAAAAATTAAATACTAAAAAGAAAGAAAAAATAAAACATTGTTGCTTCAAAAAATAGGTGATAAATTGGTAAATGTGAATTAAAAAATAAAGAAGAAAGCCAAATTACCAATATCAAAAAGGAAAAGGGTGAATATACCACCAATGAAGTTAAAATTAAAGCAATTAAATGGTGGAGAGAAGGCAGAAAGTCGCCTAAGCTCTCCCCAGTTTCCCTGAGCAAAACATTAAATCAAACTTGTAAATGGATTCTGGAGCAACAGAACCTATAAAAAGACCAGGTGAAACAATACTCCAGCTTAAGATACCTTAGGAGTTCAGGAAAGGTCTGTTTCACTTGGGTAAAAGGGAAGCACAGCCCAGTATAGATGGTGTCCAGGAAAGACAGCGGAAGGCTCTTAGCCATAGCATAGATTAGCAACTGAGGCTCCTTGATCCTGACTCACTAGGCCAGCGGCACAGCAGGCCAGCTATGAGGCTTACAGCCACAGCACAGAAGGCAAATTGCCAGCCCTGGAAATCAGACAACAGCAGGTGCTACAAGACTGGGATATCCCAGTGCAGTGAGCAGGCCACCAGCACCTGAAGCCCTAACACACAAAGCTGGTGATCAGGAACCTGGCTTCCAGTACAAGAAACTTGGGACAGTGCCCCCTGTGCCCAAAAAGCAGAGTTCAACTTTAAAAGCCATGAAATAGGCAAAAAATATGAGCAAGAAGCAAGAAAGAACCTTGACCACAGAGAGCTTCTGTGGTGAGAGAGAAGATAAAACCACAAAATCAGAAGATGACAACAACATCATAACGACTACATGTGAAACCTCAAAGAAGAATATGAATTTGGTTTCCAGCCAAAAAAGCCTTCTTGGAAGAGCTCAAAAAGGCTTTTTTTCTTCTCTTTTTAATTATTTTTTACATTTATTTTATTTTTAATTTATGGAACAAAACAAGCATTTCCATGATAGAATATAACAAAAAAAGATGATTTCCATGAAACTGCAAATCCATTAAGTACAACTTGCTTTTCCTTTTAAATATATAAAAGCTATCATTTATTTTTTCTTTTTTGTCTTTCTCCCCCCCCAAAGATGGCTACCATCAGACACAGAGAGTTAATTATTCTATACATACTTCTATTTATCAGTTCTTTCTCTGGATGAAGATAGCTTCTTTCTTCATATGGCTTTTATTGTTAATTTGGATATTTATAACAATCAAAATGATTTATTCTCTCAAAGTCATTCTTAAAACAATATTGCTGTTACTATATACAATATTCTCTTGATTCTGATCATGTCATTCTTCATTATTTCATGCAAGTCTTTCCATGTTTTTCTATGATCATTGAGCTCATCATTTCTTATAGCACAGTAATTTCCCATCACAATCATTTATCACAACTTTTTATGCCATTTCCCAATAGATAGCCCTCCCCACAATTTCCAGTTTTTTACCACTACAAAGAGAGCTGCTATAAACATTTTAGAACATACAGGTTCTTTTACTTTTTCTCTAATCACCTTTGGAAATAGACCAGGTATTGGTAGACCAATATAGACATATGTAGACCAATATCTTACACTATTTACTAAGATATGATCAAAATGGATACATGACTTTGATATAAAGAGAGACATTAGAAGAAAATTAGAAGAACATGGAACGTGTTCAGACTTGTGGATACATGAATAATTTATGAATAAACAAGAGATAGAGAGCAAAGGTAAGTATAAAATGGATAATTTCAACCACACTAAATTAAAAAGGTTTTGTACAAATAAAACAAATGTTTCCAAGATCAGAAGGAAAGCAGAAAATTGGGGGAAATTTTGATAGGCAGTTTCTCAGAAAAAGATATCATATTTCAAATACATAAAGTACTTTGTCAAATTTATAAGACTATGACATTCCCCAATTGATAAATGGTTAAAGGACATGAACATGCAATTTTCCAATGAAGAAATCAAAACAATTTATAGTCACAAAAAATGCTCTAAATGATTATTGATTAGAGAATTGCAAATTAAAACAACCTTGATACACCATTTTACACCTACCAGATGGGCTAAAATGATTGAAGAAAAACTCACAGATGTTGGAGGGAATGTGGAAAAATCGGGACACATTCACTGCTGGTGGAACTGTGAACTGATGCAGCTATTTTGGAGAGCAATCAGGAATTATTGCTAAAGAGTTATTAAACTGCCTATACCCTTTGACCCAGCAATAAAACCAAAAGGATGTTCACAGTTCTCAAAAGAATTATCAACAATTAACCACTAGATGTAAGTGTTCCAAATCACTAATAATAATTTAAAAATAATAATTTTTGTTGTTGAATCATTTGTCAGTTATCTCCAGTTCTTCATGACCCCATCAAAAAGGATTTTAAAAGTCAAATAAGAGAAGTAAAAAAAAAAAACTAGGAAAAGAAATGGTGGTATACAAGAGAGATTCAACAGCTTAGAAAAGCAAAGACAAAAACTGAATCAATAAAACAAGTCCTTAAAAAATACATTTGGCCAAATGGGAAAAAAAAATCACTGATGAAAGGAACTCCTTAAAAAGTACAGTTGACAACACCATGGAGTATTGCAGCCAAATTCCAAAATTGCTAGGTGAAAGAGAAAATACTGCAAGCAGCTAGAGAGAAACAATTTAAATATCATGGAACCACAGTCAGGATCACATAGGACCTTGTAGCTTCTCTATTAAAAGGTCAGAGGGCATGGGATACAATATTCCATAAAGCAAAGGAGCTTGGATTACAACCAAGGATCAACTACCCACCAAAACTGAGCATAATCTTTCAGGAGAAGAGATGAAAATTCAGCAAAATAGAGGATTTCCAAATTTTCCTGATGAAGAGACGAGAGCTCAACAGAAAAGTTGACCTTCAAATACAAGAATAAAGAGAGGAATGAAAAGGTAAACAGGAAAGAAAAAAAAAACAACGTTATTAATAAGGGCAAACTCTTTACATCTTTACAAGGGAAGATGACACTTGTAACTCTTCAGAACTGTAATGTGATTATGACATTTAAAAGGGGTATACTTAGAGAGCATGGCTATAAGTTGATTTTTATATGATGGCAAAACATCTAAGTAGTGAAAGGGGATTGTACTGGGAGAAGAAAAAAGGAGGAGGCAGACAATGGTAAATTACATCACATGAAAAGGCACAAAGACCTAATGAGTTAGAGGGAAAGAGGGGAGAGAGATGAGCATTGTTTAAACCTTATTCTAATCAGATTTGGTTCAAAGAGGGAATAACATAATAAGTTAGGTATAGAAATCTAACTTACCCTATAGGAAGCAGGAGGGGAAAGGGAAAAGAAAAGGGAGTGGGTGAACAGAAGGGAGGGCAGACAGAGGGAGGTGGTAGTGGAAAGGAAATTTCTAATGAGGAGGGAAAGGGAGAAAGGAGAGAGAAAAGCATAAATGCAGGGAGGGGATTGGAGGGAGAGGAAAACACATATGGTAATCATAACTGTGAATATGAATGGGATGAACTCTCCATAAAATGTAAATGGATGGCAGAGTGGATTAAGAACCATAATCCTACAATGTGTTGTTTAAAAGAAACACATTCTAAGCAGAGAGATAGACACAGAGAAAAGGTAAAAGGCTGGAGCAGAATATATTGTGCTTCAGTTGAAGTAAAAAAAAAAAAGCAAGGGTAGCAATCCTGATCTCAGACAAAGCAAAAACCAAAATAGATCTAATTAAAAGAGACCTAATTAAGAAGAAAACTGCATCCTGTTAAAAGGTATCATAAAAAATGAAGTAATAGCATTACTAAAGATATATGCACCAAGTGGTATAGCTTCCACATTCTTGGAGGAGAAATTATGGGAGATTCAGGAAGAAATAGATAGCAAATCTATATTAGTGGGGGACCTCAACTTCCTCCTGTCTGAATTAGGTAAATCTAAACATGAAATTAGCAAGAAAGAAGTTAAGGAGATGAATGGAATTTTAGAAAATTTAGGTAAGGTAGACCTCTGGAGAAAATTGAATGGGCATAGGAAGGAATATACTTTTTTCTCTGGGGGTACATGGCACATATACAAAAATTGACCATGTAGTAGAGCATAAAAACCTCACAATCAATGCAGAAAGGTAGAAATATTAAATGTATCCTTTTCAGATCATGAAGCGTTAAAAAATATATGTAATAAAGGTCCATGGAAAGATAGACTAAAAAATAATTGGAAACTGTATAATCGAATCCTAAAGAATGAATGAGTCAAACAACAAATTGTAGAAACAAGCAATAACTTCATTCAAGAGAATGACAATAATGAGACAACATACCAAAACTTATGAGATGCAGCAAAATCAGTTCTTAGGGGAAATTTTATATCACTAAATGCTTACCTGATTAAAATAGAGAAAGAGGACATCAAAGAATTGGGCAAGAAACTAAAAAAAAAAACTAGAAAAAGAACAAATTCAAAATTCCCAATTAACTACCAAATTAAAAATACTGAAAACCAAAGGAGAGACTAATAAAATTGAAATTAAGAAAACTATTCAAATAATAAATACAACTAAGAGCTGGTGTTATGAAAAACCAATAAATAGATAAACCTTTGGTTAATTCAATTAAAAAAAAGAAAGAAGAAAATTAAATTACCTGTATCAAAAAGGAAAAGGGTGAATCCACTACCAAGGAAGAGGAAATCAGAACAATAATTAAGAGCTATTTTGCCCAACTGTATGCAAATAAATTTGACAATCTTAGTCGAATGGATGAATATTTACAAAAATATAATTTGCCCAGAATTACAAAAGAGGAAATAAAATACATAACCCCATCTCAGAAAAGAAATTGAACAAGCCATTGATGAACTCCCTAGGAAAAAGTCTCCAGAGCCACATGAATTTACAAGTGAATTCTATCAAACATTTAAAGAACAATTAATTCCAATACTATATAGACTATTTGGGAAAATAGGTGAAGAAGGAGTCTTACCAAATTCTTTTTATGATACAAATATGGTGTTGATACCTAAACTGGGAAGAACGAAAACAGTGAAAGACAATTATAGACCAATTTCCCTAATGAATATAGGTGCAAAAATCTTAAATAAAATATTAGTAAATAGATTACAGCAACTTATCATGAGAATAATACACTATGACCAGGTAGGATTTATACCAGGAATGCAGGGCTGGTTCAATATTAGGAAAACTATCAGCATAATGGATTATATCAATAAGAAAACTAACAGAAACCACATCATCTTCTCACTAGATGTAGAAAAGGCTTTTGACAAAATACAACACCCATTCCTATCTAAAACACTGGAGAGCATAGAAATAAATGGAGGCTTTCTTAAAATAATAAGTATCATCTACCTAAAACCTTCAGCAAGAATCACTTGTAATGGGGATGAGCTAGAATCATTTCCAATAAGATCAGGGATGAAATAAGGATGTCCATTATCACCACTTGTATTTAGTATTGTGCTTGAAATGTTAGCTGTAGCAATCAGAGAAGAAAAAGAAATTGAAGGCATTAGAATAGGCAAAGAAGAAACAAAGCTATCACTCTTTGCAGATGATATGATGATATACTTAGAGAATCCTAGAGAAAAAAGTAGAAAACTACTTGAAATAATAATCAAATTTAGCAAATTTTCAGGATATAAAACAAACTCACACTAACTATAGGTATTTCTATATATTACTAACAAAGTCCAATAGCAAGAGATAGAAAGAGAAATTCTATTTAAAAGTACTGTAGACATTATAAAATATTTGAGAGTCTATCTGTCAAACAAAAACCAGGAACTATATGAACACAATTATGAAACATATTTCACACAAATAAAGTCAGATCTAAATGATTAGAAAAATATCAGTTGCTTATGGGTAGCCTGAGTTAATGTAATAAAAATGACAATTCTAACTAAATTAACTTACTTATTCAGCACCATACCAAGTATACTACTAAAAAATTATTTTATAAAGTTAGAAAGAACAATAACAAAATTTTATGAAGTTAGAAAGAACAATAACAAAATTCATCTGGAAGAATAAAAAGGGAATATCAAGGGAACTAATGAAAAGAAATGCAAGGGACAGTGGCCTAGCCGTTCCAGATCTTAAATGGCATTATAAAGCAGCATTCAAGAAAACTTCTTGGTATTGGCTAAGAAATAGAGTGGTAGATTAGTGGAATAGTTTAGATATGCAAAATACAACAGTCAATGACTGTAGTAATCTACTATTTGATAAATCCAAAGTCCCCAGCTTCTGGAATAAGAAATCACTATTTAACAAAAACTGCTGAGAAAACTGGAAAAATAGTATGGCAGAAACCAGGCATAGAACAAAATCTCACACCATATACCAAAATAAAGTCAAAATGGGTTCATGATTTAGTTATAAAGGCTGATACTATGAGTAAAGTGGGACAGCAAGGAATAGTTTCCTTGTCAGATTTGTGGAGAACAGAAGAATTCATGACCAAACAGGAGATAAAGAACATTATGAAATGCAAAATGGATAGTTTTGATTCCATTAAATTGAAAAGTTTCTGCACAAATAAAGCCAATGCATCCAAGATTAAGAGGGAAACAAAACTGGGAAAGAATTTTTACAACCAGTGTCTCTGATAAAGGCCTCATTTCTAAAATATATGGAGAACTGAGTCAAATTTATAAGAATACAAGTCATTCCCCCATTGATATATGGTCAAAGGATATGAATAGGCAATTCTCAGAGGAAGAAACTAAAGCTATCTATAGGCATATGAAAAAGTGCTCTAAATCATTATTGATTAGAGAAATGCAAGTCAAAACAACTTCAAAAAAACTTGGAAAGACTTACATAAATTGATGCAGAGTGAAATAAGCTGAACCAGGAGAACATTGTACACAGTAACAGCCACTTTATGAGATGACTGATTTTGATAGACTTGGCTCCTCACAGCACAGCGAGATTCTAAAACAACTGGCACAGCTAGGTAACACAGTAGGTAGAGCACTGGACCTGGAGTTAGGAGAACCTGAGTTCAAATCTGACCTCAGAAGCTTACGAGTTCTGTGACTCTGGGCAAGTCACTTAACCCCAATTGCCTGGAAAGAAAAAAAAAAGAGAATCTAAGACAACTCCAAGATTCATGAGGAAAATTGCTATCCACACCCAGAGAAAGAAACATAGAGTCTGAATGCAGATGGAAGCATGCTATTTGCTCTCCTTTTCCTTTGTTGTTTTGTTTTATTGCTTCATTCTCCTGGCTACTCCCATTAGTTTTAATTGTTCTTTGCATCATGACTAACGGGAAAATATGCTTAACATGAATGTATACGTAGAGCCTATATTGATTGTATGCTGTTGGGGTGGGGGAGAAGTGGGAAAGGGAGAAAATTTAAAACTCTAAATCTTATGGAAGTGAATGTTGAAAACTAAAAATAAATTAACTAAATAAATAAAATCAAGGGTAGGAGCAAAGGAAGCAGAACCAAGGAGACGGAATTTGAGACATATAATTTTAGTCCCTAAAAGCTGAGGTCACATCTATGCATATTATAGTTTCCGTAAAGCTCTCCCTGAGCTAAAAATTAGGACTGAACCAGACTTCCCACTCTGATCCTGCATTCGCTGAATGAATCAGTATGAAAGTCCAATGCTGTCATAGACTTGAGTGTGCCTAAGTCAAAATCAAGGGATGTCCCAGGATTCTACACTATTGCATGGAGAAGGTGACATCTGAAAACCTTAAAGAGTGGGAAGAGCCCTTCGAGATCATCTGGTCCGTCTCTACCCAAATCATGACTCTAGTTTTTAACATCCCTAACAAATGCCCGTACAGCCTCTTCCCAAAGACCTCCA
Organism: Phascolarctos cinereus; assembly: GCF_003287225.1. Taxonomy (NCBI): domain Eukaryota; kingdom Metazoa; phylum Chordata; class Mammalia; order Diprotodontia; family Phascolarctidae; genus Phascolarctos; species Phascolarctos cinereus. The sequence goes on along the minus strand of NW_027556069.1, from coordinate 1,326,689 downwards.
GTGACAGGAAAATGGCTGTTTCCCAATGGAACCTATTTCACTTTGGGACAGCTCTGATTATTGTGCTTTTTCTCAATAAACTGAGACAAAATCTACCTTTCTGCAACTTTAACTCATTGTTCCTGGTTCTGCCCAATGAAGCCAAGGAGAAAAAAATGTGAACATTCTTCAGTGAAAACTCTTCAAATATTTAGATCCCCACATCTTCCCTACCCTTCTCCCCAGTTCTTTCAATCTGTTCTTCTTTGGCATGGCTTCATATCCACTCAATCTCCTGATCACACTGCTGTGGACATTGTCTTTGTCAGTGTCTCTTGCCTTTCCAAATGCTATCAAATATTTTCTTTGATTTCTGGTACTTCAAAAAGTAGACAAGATGGGTTTAGTCACAGTTTAATAATGCATCAACAATGAGAGAAATGATTATTAATAACCAATGATTGTGGAGATCTAGAATTCTACCCTCTCCCATTTTCCAAATTCCTGATTTTAAAAGTTCAGTCACTTGAAGGACGTTGATGATAATGACATTGGAATAACTTCCTTGTTCAAACCCCACTCACACAGAGTAGTGATTCTGTTCTGCTCAGGCTTGGATGGGGCATAATTTTTTTGAACAGATTGTCCATGGCTGGTGGGTAGGGGGTTGGAACTTAAGAACTAAAGAACATAATAAAAGTTCTGTTCCAGCCCCTCCTCGTAATATTCATTCTCTCATTAATTGTTAATCAAGGTTGATTCCTGAACATCTCCTCAGGTATTTTTCATTGTTGTTTCACTGTTGTTGTTAATTATATGGGTAATTTGAGCATAAGCTGATTACTTTTCCTGTTCTGTCTAGCCTCCTTGTAGTATTAGTTTATGAGACATACTTTTAATTCAATAGGATGACAGTAAACCCTTTCATACAACCTTGTCCTTGAGAAATACAAGATATTTAAGAACAGATTTTATATTGATACACTAGAAGTAACCGAACTACCTTGCCTAATCCATAGACTCTTTCTTGACCTCTTCAACAATAGACATGTCAGCTCAGGGCAATGTGACATAGTGGAAAGGACATTTCACTTGGAGTCAGAAAGACCTTCATTTGAATCCCAGCTCAACCATTTAAAAGCTGTGTGATCCTGCTGGGCAAGTCCTTAATCTCTCTGTGCCTCCAATTTCTCACCTATACAATGAGGTGGTTGAAATTGATGACCTCGAAGGTCCTTTTCATCTTTAAGTCTATGATTCAATGATCTGCTCTACTCCTTCCTTCTTGGTACTCTCTCATCTTTAGCTTCTGTGTCACATCTCCCTCTTGGCTGCCTTTTTAATTCTCTGGCTCCTTTGGGGATTCCTTGCTCAGCCTCAGTTCTCTCACATATAAAATGGGGATAATAATAGTGTCTTCCTTCCAGGGTTGTAGGGAGGATCAAATGAGATAGTAGTTGTAAAGAATTTAGCACAGTGCTTGGCAATGGAAGTGCTATGAAATGTCAGCTATTATTTTTCATTATTATCATTATTATCATTATTATTACATTAGTTACCTCCCACTCCACATCTCCAAAATTAAACAGCCCTCTTAGACCCTGTCCTTCCTCCAAGCTTCCTTGTGTTCATGGCAATACCATCCTCCCACTCACCCAGCCTCTCAACCACTACCCTTTCCCTTGTGGGAAATTTGTAAGATCAGTTTCCTTTGGCTTTTCCACTTTCCTTATGCAAAATGTAGCTTCCATTCCCTCTTGCATAGACTACAATGCCCCCTTCACAAGTCTGTCAGAAAAAAATTGTTCCTAATGCACCTGTCTGATCACATTTCTCTCCCGATGAAAACCCTTCAAGGATCCCACACTGACCTCCTGATAAAGGATAAACTAATTAGCCAGGCATTCAAGGCCCTTCATGCCTCCATATTTCATAAAGTGGCTCCAAGACTCTCAAGTGTTATTTCAGATAGCTTCCCTTTCCACACTCTATTTTGCAGCCAAGCTATTTCTTATTTTTTCCCCACACACTTCCTCTCTTTTGCCTCTGCTTTTGTGCATGCTGTTCTCTAAACCTGGCATGTACTCCCCCCATTCCCATTCTTTTCTTCAAGGTCAAGATTAGGTATTCCTGGGGACACCTAAGTGGCAAAGTGGATACAGCATAAACCCTGGATTCAGGAGGACCTGAGTTCAAATCCAGCCTCAGACACATGAGATTTACTAGCTGTGTGGTCTTGGGCAAGTCAGTTAACCCCATTGCCTAGCAAAAAAAAAAAAGATTAGATATTCCCTGCTTCATGAAGTCTACCAGGATTATTTTAGGTAGTAATGCTCACCCCTTCCCTCCACAAATTCCTCAGGCATCACTTCTCTTAAGTGCCTATTATTTTTTTTTATCTTTTAACACATTTATTCTCAGATACTCTTTATCTCCTTAAAATATTATACATTCCTTGATGCCTAGGACTATGCATTTTTTAAATCTTTTTATCTCTAGCACTTATAACTTTTACATGAATAAAGGTTTATGAAATTGTTAGTTAAAGTGAATTGACTTTCTAAAACAACACTTGCATCATGTTGCTGGGGTATAGGCCAATCATTCAGTTTCAGAAGCTAAGACCTTTGCCCCTTTGGCCAAAAAGAATTTGGCTCCCATTTGTCTATGAGTCCCAGAAAACCCTTAAACTTTTCCTTGTCTACTCCCCTTATCTCCCTTTGAAAGTCCTAGCCCCACCTTTTGATCTCATACAGATGTCTTTCAAACTTCTTCCTTCCAGTTCCCTTCATTATCTATTCCCATTGTCTGCTCAATCTCTCAGGACTTCCAATTGGAATTCTCACCTAAATAGTTTCCCCAGCCCCCTCCTCTGGCCACCCAAAGTTACTTTAGTGTATATAAGATATACCCTGGCCCCCATTCAAAGGCTGAGACTCTCTCCTGCCCAAAAGGTTGAGACTTTCCCATGCCCATGCCAGCTCATCCCTATGGGCATTACTAATGTTCAGATTCCTTAAGAGTCTGGCCTGTATGGTTTATCTCTAATAAACTTTTTTCTAGCTGAAAGAAGTTTTGGGTTGAATTCATTCAGGCAGGGCTGATGTTGAAATCTTGGGGTTACAGCACCCCTAAACCTCTAGACTTTATCAATGTCACTCCCCTTCTGAAAAAACTCATAGGACTATCAGATCACATATTTAAACTTAGAAGAGATCTCTGGCAACTATCCATTCCCTAAGAGGGTAAAATCCAACTTCAGCAGCATGACATTGAAGATCTGCTACGGGCTGACCCAATCTAAATTCCACAGCCCTCCAATGTTATTCTTTCATTCCAAAATCTATTTGTCATCCAATAAACATATCATACCAGAGTACCATCTATCCAATTCCATTTACTTCGCTTCAGTTCAATTCATTTGAATAAGTATTTAATCTGACACAATATCCCAGAGATGGGAAGGACCTCAGATGTCATCTCATCAAACCTGCACCTGGGTGAGTAGCCCCTCTACAACGTTTTGAAAAATGTGGCTTCTCCTTGAAGATTTCTAGTGGAGGAGAAGCAGCTCCCTTCTGAGGCATGAGGCATCCCATCACACTTTGGATGTGTGATTCACCCATTCCTCCTCATTGTGCTCTCTAGTGCAAAGAAGGTTAATTTCTCTTCCACATAATAACTCTTTGAACAAACGCATCAACAAGCATTTATTAAGTACCTATTAACATTGTATTATATGTTGGAGATTAAAAAAAAACATGACACAATTCAATGCCTTCAGGAAGTTTGTATTCTGGCAGGGAGACAATATGCATATTCATAAGAATACATGATATGCAAAAGAATGAATAGAAGGCAATGGGATAGGAAAGTACCAACTGGGGGATCAGCAAAGGCTTCCTGCAGAAGGGATTTCTTGATCTGAATTTTGACAGAAAAAAGGTATTTTAGGAGGTAGAGGAAGTGTATTCCAGATAGGAGGAGAGGAGGAGCCAGTATAAAGGCACAGATAGGGAAAGAGGTGAGGAACAACAAAAGGCCAGTTCAGCTCAATCATAAAATGCTTTGCTGTACAATGAGGCTGGGAAAATAGGTTGTGCTTAGATTGAATAGAAAGTTTATATGGTGATGAGCAGGCAGATTTGAGAAAAACCTGGAAAGACTTACATGAACTGATGCTAAGTGATGTGAGCAGAAGCAGGAAAAGATTGTACACAGTAACAGCAACATTGTGGAATGATCAACTATGAATGTCTTAGCTTTTCTCAGCAATACAATGATCCAAGACAATTCCAAAAGACTTAAATGGAAAATGCTGTCTGCATTCAGAGAAAGAACTATGGAGTCTGAATGCAGATTGAAGGATACTATTTTGACATTTTGTTTTGTTTTGTTTTGTTTTTTGTGGTTTTTCCCTTTTATTCTGTTCCTTCTTTCTCAATGTGACTAATGTGGAGATATGTTTAACATGATTGCATATGTATAACCTATATCAGATTGTTTGCTCCTTTGGGGAGAGAGGAAGGAAGAAAAAATTAGAACTCAAAATCTTATAACAATAAATGTTGAAAGCAATCTTTACATGTAATCAGAAAAAAATAAAATGCTGTCTTGAAAAAAGAACATTTATATTCTTTTCCTAGAGGCTACAGGGAACCACTGGAGGTTATTGAGTGACATGGTCAGATTTCCATGTGAACAAAATATTTTGGCCACATGTATAGGAAAAAATTAAATGGTAAGAGACTCTAGACAGAGAGAGCAATTAGAAAGCTGTCGCAATAATCTAAGGCAAGAGATAATGAGGGTCTGAAATAAGGTTGTTGCTATGTGAGTGTAAAGAAGGGAATACATATGAGAAATATTTTGAAGGTAAAAATAACAAAATTGGGCAGCTGATTGGATATCTGGAGTGAATGAGAGAAAGGACTTAAGGACAACACCAAGATTACCAACCTAGGTAACTGGGAGGATGATGACACCTGGGACAAGCATGAGGAAGTTTGGGAGTGGAGACAGTTTAGGAGGAAAGATATTGAGTTCAGCTTTGGACATGGTGAGGTTGATATTTGAAATGTCCAAAAGGCAACTAGTAATGCAAGACTAAAACTCAGTGGGGAGAATAGGGTTCCATATATAGAAATCATAGACCTGAAAGTTGGTTAAAGAGGCAACAAGCTAGGTGATAAGTAAATTCATATCATTTATTCCCTTAAGTTAGCAATATGTACATGGAGCCAGAGCTTTAGCTCTGACTGACTCAAGCAATTTTAAGAGGACATATAAACTTCAACTCAGGATGCCCATGTTACTCAAAAAAAAATATAGCCTCCATATTTTTTTAACATATAGCATGAGAAAGGAAGTTTCTTAGTTGAACAGATTATAAATACAATGAGACAACGGAAGTAACAACATGCCAATTGAAATTATAGTCCCAGGCTATCTGTGCTTCCCCTAAGTAACATATGTCCATAGGATACCAAGATAAGAAAAGTCTCACTATTCAAGAAAGTGTCTCCTCCCAGGCATCCTGTCCTTAGCTATCACAAATAGGAAGAATGCTGGTCAGCTCCAGTTGGTGCTGTAGTTGCTAACACAGGAAGGGGCATTTCTAGTTCACTGAGAGAACAAAGAAAAGAATGTTTATTATGTTGGGGTGCTTCTTCTAGTTGATTAGTTCAGGCTTTGGCCCTTACTGGAATTTAAATGTTCTTAAATGATTAACAACCTCCAATTCATCTACACGGAGAAGATAATTAAGGTTATAGGAGTTGATGAGGCTATCAAGAGAGAGACTATAGAGGGAGAAGTGAAGAGGGCTTATGACAGAGTACTGGGGACACCAACTGTTAGACATTATAATATGAATAATATAATATCAAATCAAAGACCCCAAGAAGAAGCTGTCTAAAGATAGGAGAATCAGCAGAGATTGGTATTATGAAATTCTCAGGAGAAGAGAATGCCTATGAAGATGTGATGATCAGTGGTGTCAAAAGAAGGTCATAGGTCAAGATGAGTGAAGGCTAAGAAAAGAATATGATATTCTATGTGCTCTTGCTGCAAAGCAGCTATTACCAGTACCTAGAGGGAGATTTGGGGAATGCACAAGCTTCCCCTTGCCCATTTTGTGGCCCACCGTCAGATTGCAGGTCTTCCTCTCTTAGGCCTCAGAACAAATTCTGTGGACAGCTCCAAACAGCATGTCAGAACAAGGGTATGAACACCCGAATGATTTTCATCTAAAATGATTTCAAGTCCACTGATATGCTCTGCAGAAATGTTTCAAAAAAAAGCCTGGCCTTTGCCTGGTGGTTCATATAAATTCATAATATGCTTCACTCCAGAACATGACTTTCCAGACAAACCAAACATTCTCAGTAGCAATGTAGAGAAAGCATCGATTTCCCTAGTGGGAAAAATATGTAAACATTAAGATGGTGTGGTTTAGAAACACCTCTTGTTCTTTCACAGGAGTGATTCAGAACCCTTATGGGATGGTAATTATGGCAATGAATATTAGGAAATCCTGGAAAGAAAAGGAACAATAACAAGTTTCCAAAGTTCTATTCATGAAGCTTCATTTTAAAGAAGTGGGGAGAAGACATGTACCCACAGATCCATTTTTTTGGACTAAATAACAGAAAGAATTCTCAAATTAAACATAGAAAAAGTAGGTCTGAATCTCACTTACATTTACTGTGTGACCATGGGCAAGTCACATAACCCTTCTCAGTTTCAGTTTCCTCATGTATAAAATGGGGATAATAACGAGCTACCATACAGTATTGTGAGGAGAGTACTCTGCAGATATCTCATAGAATTACACTACTAAAGGAGACACTACAAAGACGCTATTAGTATTCTAATAACATGACCAAATACCAGTTAGGGTATCTGGACCTCATGAATTCAGAAAATTTGTGGATCACCTACTCAGAGCTACAGAAGGTGAAAACTGTGCATAGGCTGCCTCCAAACCGAAGTTTGAGCACAGAATTAGAGAACCACAGCCTTTTTCAGTTTAAAGGAACTTCAGAGGGCATCGAGCCATACACAAGCAGGAATCACCGCTACAACACAACCCAAATATGATCATCCAGTCTTTGTTTGCAAACCTATGGTTGAGAGAAACTCCCTCCCTCCCTCTTCTTTGGGCTAACTCTTCATTTGAAAATTGCTTCTTATCTCTTGTCAAAATCTTCCTCTGCACCTTTACATTGCTCCTGGTTCTCAACTTTGGGATCAAACACAAATTCCATCTCTCTCCAACAAGACAGACTTTCAAGTTCTTTAAAGCAGCTCTCCAATCTAGTTTAAATTGCTCATCAGCCTTCTTTAGGGGCTGATTCTGGTCCTTTTCCTAGAAAAAGAAAGCTTCAGTAACATCTTGGCTCTGAACCTTCACCTAATATTCATTGAGCTTTCTATCTAGAACATTCCCTCAAATCATTTAATTTAAACACCTTCATTTTGTGGATAAGGAAACCAAGACCCAAGGAGGCAAAATGGCTTACCTAGAGCCACAAATACTAACCAACAGAGCTGATTTGGAATTTATGTCTTCTGATTTCAAAACCAGGGCTTCGCCCAGTACACCACACTTCCTGACCTGCCCATCAGTGGGGAATTTGCCTGATTCTTTATGTTGTTCTAGTTCAACCAAACCATGTACATTGAATCCAACTCATGGCATGTAATGAATTTTCTAATTTAAGTTGCTGCCCAAATTGTATGTACAAAATCTACATTTGGCTCAACCATTTCAACTACATGTGAGAAAATGCAGTAGAAAATACTAAAACTAGCAGACTGAAAACAAAAGATTTAAACCTCACTGTAGTTCTTCAATTTTAAATAGCTTTTTAAAAAAATTCTATGTTTTATGCTTAGAGGAAGGACAAGAAAGAATTTATTTTTTAAAATGTGAGAGATTCGCTTTTTCAAAAACTGACACAGAGGAAAGAGTACGGCAGAAACTAGGCGTAGACCCAAATCTCACACCATATACCAAAATAAAGTCAAAATGGGTTCATGACTTAGATATAAAGGCTGATACTATAAGCAAACTGGGAGTTACAAGGAATTGTTTACCTATCAGATCTAAGGAGAACAGAAGATTTCATGACCAAGCAGGAGATAGAGAACATTATGAAAAGCAAAATGGATAATTTTGATTACATCAAATTGAAAAGGTTTTGCACAGACAAAGTCAATGAAACTAAGACTAGAAGGAAGGTAGAAAATTGGGAAAGAATTTTTACCACTAGTCTCTCTGATAAGGGCCTCATTTCTAAAACATATAGAGAATTAAGACAAATTTATGAGAATACAAGCCATTCCCCAATTGATAAATGGTCAAAAGATGAACAGACAGTTCTCAGATGAAGAAATTAAAGTCATTTATAGTCACATGAAAAAATGCTGTAAATCATTACTGATCAGAGAAATGCGAATCAAAACAACTCTGAGGTACCACATCACAGCTATCAGATTGGCCAATATGACAAAACAGGAAAATGATAAATGTTGGAAAAGATGTGGGAAAATTGGAACACTAATGCATTGTTGGTAGAGTTGTGAAATGATCCAACCATTTTGGAGAACAATTTGGAACTATGCCCAAAGGGCTTTTAAAATGTGCATACCCTTTGATCCATCAATAGCACTTCTAGGGCTATATCCCAAAGAGATCATATAAATGGGTAAAGGACCAACATGTACAAAAATATTCATAGCAGCTCTTTTTGTGGTGGCAAAGAATTGGCAATTGAGAGCATGCCCATCAATTGAGGAATGGCTGAGAAAGTTGTGGTATATGAATATAATGGAATACTATTGTGCTGTAGGAAATGATGAACAGGTTGACTTCAGAAACACCTGGAAAGACTTGTATGGTCTGATGCTGAGTGAAGTGAACAGAACCAAGAGAACTTTGTACACAATAATAGCCATGTTGTGTGATGACTAATATTGATAAACTTAACCCTTCTCAGCATTACAAGAATCTAAGGAATTTCCAGAGTCCTCGTGATGGAAAATGCTATCCACATCCAAAGAAAGAACTATGGAAGTTGAATCACTATCATTCTTTTTTCTCTTCTGTTGAGTTTTGTTTCCTCTTTCTGATGGTTCCTCCTATTGGTTTTAATTTTTACTTACAACTTCACTAATGTGAAAATATGTTTAACAGGAATGTAAACGTATAGCCTATATCAGATTGTGCACTGTCTTGGGGAGGATGGTGGGGAGGAAGGGGGAGAAAAATTTTAAACTCAAAAGCATGTGGAAGTAACTGTTGATAAATCAAAGTAAATTAATAAAATTAAAAAAACTGACACAGAGAATGTCACAGAGGGTGGGGAGTAAAAGAAAATCAGAATGATTCAAGGGTGACATTTTCTGGGAGAACTTGGAACATATTGTATTTACCTTTTCTCTGGAGCTTTATCTACCAACGTTACAGTTGAAGGGCAATGGGCCTGGAATCAGAAGACTCTGGTTCAAATCCTGGCTCTGCTACATCTAGTGTGACCTTGGGCAAGTCACTTAAGTTTGTGGGCTTCAGCTGCTTGTCTATAAAGTGGAGGAGTTGGACTAGATGATCTCTAAAATTCTTTTCAGCACTAAAACTATGCTCCTATAACTTCAGTCATTTGATCAGCAGGGACCGAACCTATGGTTTCGTTGGTAAAGGGAATTCTCAGATAGGAAAATTCTCTATCACTGCAAGTTGGTACCTTATCCACAACTTATAAGAAAGAGGCCTGAGGCACTCAGAATTAGACTAAGGATAATGGAACCAAAGTCACATCTTTAACTACTATACCACACTGCCTCCTATTTGATCAATATGGAGTGTACATTTTGTGCCAAGGGTCATACTAGATATCATGAGAGTAACATGACAATGCATCAAATCATATTTATGGCTTTGTAATCTATCAGGGGACATCAACATTAATAATTTCTTTTTTTTTAAACAGAAACATAATTTATTTGTATAAAATTAGCAAAAACCAGCTGGGTTGTATATTACTTATTTTCCTGAATGGAGATCTGGGCAATAGCCTTCTGTGAATCATTTGCAGTCAGGGGAGGCTGGTGGATACAATCTGATGATACATTAAACTGGTTTTTTCCTCTAATTCTACATGGTTGCTCCTGAAAACTTGCACCTCTGCTTTTTCTGGCTTTTTGCTATCATTCTCTTGATTGAATAGATCTATTTAAATCTGTGCTCTCAAAAGTGTCTCTATTGCTTGAATCCTCGATCCTTTCATCCCTATAAGGGCCCCCATGAGCTGAGCCTCGACCAGGAATTGCAGACAGCTTTTTTCTTGGGGCTCGGGGCTCGGTCAAGGACAGGACTGGTTATAGTCTTCTTGAACAAGCTGCTTGCTCATGGTTTCCTCACTACGCATGTGAAGAAGGCCAAGAGTGGCAGAAAGAACAACACCAATAATTTCAACACAGGTTAATATATCCCATAAAAGTGGCATAAACAGTGTAAGAGGAGTACAGAGGAATGCATCTGGCTGGAGAAATCAAGGAACGCTTCATGGAAGTGATGGTGTTTGAACTCAGTCAAGAAGTACAAGCAGGATACCAGGGGTGATATCAAGGAGCACTACAGATGGAAGAGATAGTGAAAATAGAGGCACCAATGCTGAAACAATAGAACTGTGGTGAGGGAATGGGAAAAAAGTTCGGTTTCACTATAAAACAGGGTATGAGAAGGAATAGTGAGGGATAAGGTAGCTTGGGACAAGATGAGAGTGGGTCTCCAATGCTATCTCTGAGAATATCCCTGTTATCTCCCTCATAAGAATCTGAGCTCTTTGAAGGCAGTGGTTGTCTATGTCCTTTTGTGTTTACTAGCAGCCAACAGCCAGTACATGCTCAGTAAATATCTGTTCAACTGAATTTATTGGTGAGGACAAGTTAACCAGAACCTAATAGAATAATACCTAGAAATACTCAGGTAAATTTAATTTGTAAGCAAAAAGCATTGGTTACTTTACCTATTCAGTACCATACCAATAAAACTACCAAAGAAATATTTTACAGAGCTTGGAAAAAATGTAACAAAATTCATCTGGAAGAACAAAAGGTCCAGAATATCAAGAGAATCACTTAAAATTGTGAAGTAAAGAAGCTTAGTAACTCCAGATTTCAAACTATATTCTAAAGGCATAATCATAAAAATATTCTGGTACTGGCTAAAAAATAGAGTGGTGGATCAGTGGAATAGATTAGGTACACAAGACATAGCAATAAATGACCACAATAAACTAGTGTTTGATAACTCCGAAGATCCAAGTTTTTAGAGTAAGAACTTAACATTCAACAAAAATTGCTGAGAGAACTAGAAAGCAGTTAGGCAGAAACAAGGCACAGAACAACATCTCACACCATATGTATCAAAATAAGGTCAAAATGGATAAATGATTTAGACATAAGGTGTGATATCAAAAGTAAATTAGGGAAGCCAGGAAAAATATACCTATCAGATCCATGGATAAGGGAAGAATTAATGACCAAAGAAGAGAAAAAGAAGATTGCAGGATTTAGAATGGATAATATTGATTACATAAAATTAAAAAGCTTTCACACATATAAATTTTTTGGGGGGTAGAAGGCAGCTTTTATTTTGTTGCATAGATAATGCAATAGTGGCAAGGCACTTACAGGTGTCCACAAAAGAAAAGGCAAAAAAACATATAAAGCAGTTGGAATAGTTTCCCTTGGGAAGAACTGAACTCAAGTTTACAAGTGGGATAACAAACTGATATTTTAACCCTAACCCTCTGCTTGTCACCATGATCTGAAGCTTTGAATGCTGAAGAGAATCACAGAATTTTGAAACTAGAAGCTGCACTCAGCACTTAGGAAATAAAGGCTCTTAGCTCTAGAAAAATACTGAGAAATCATCTTTTAAAAACATGTTTTTTACAGAGAAGAGAAAGTGAGGCCTGGGAAGTGAAATCACTTACTCTTGGTCATACATCTGTGAGCATTCTCAGAACTGGGGATGATAAAATCTCCAAACGAGGTCCTTTTTTTGGAGGAAAGGTCTACATTTGTAATTCAATTTATATGCGAGACTCCTCACATGAAACAAATTGATGACTCTTCCGTAACTAATGGTTTTATTTACCTGATACATTAAGAAGCTAAGTGACATTCCAGCAGCGACCTACCATGTGTTTGTGTGTGTGTGTGTGTGTGTGTGTGTGTGTGTGACAGAGAGAGAGAGTCACGGTTTGAACTTTGGCCTTCCTAACTCCAAGGTGAGCTTCCTATACACCAGATCACATAAAAATAACAATACTTCACATTTGTACAGTATTGGATAACATTCAAAGTTCACTTAACAACCCTTTTTTTCCATCTCATCCTCAGAGAAACACCTCCAAGTGAATAGGACACGTCTGATAATAATGCCACACTGTGTAACACTTTGAAGGTAACATAGCTCCTTCCTCAGAACAACCTCATGAAACATGAGTACTATTTTACCCATTTGGCAGATAAGAAAGTTGACTCAGAGAGCTTTTCACTTCCCTAGTTTAACCCAGTTAGTAAATGGTGTATAGATGTAAGCCTGATGCCCAAGATTTGTGGCTCCAAGTTCATAGCTCTTTTGAGTCTTCCACATCTTCGGACATGACTTGTAGGTCTTTTAAATCTCATTTATTGGTAGAAATACTTCCCTAAGCCAGGACATTTTCAACAAATGTTCTGTGCCAAGCACAGATCTTTATCTCCTCTTCCCAAGCCTTCTGTCACCAGGATTTCTCCATAATCTAGTCCTTTCTTCATCCCTGGAGAGACCCCACCACTGGATTGCCCTCAGACATGTAATAAGATGACCTGGCCTTGACTGAAGCATAAATTTAGCACTGACCTGCACCCCTTCTCCCCTTCCCACCCAGCCCAGGCTTCCTTCAGCCTAGGCATTGGCCAAGACTTGGAAACACTGGAAACAGCTTGGATTGTTGAAAGCAATATGGAAAGGTTAGCCAGTCATCTAAAAAGCATCCATATGGGTGATCAGATTTTCTAGTATGACCAAGGTCAAACGATTTGCTATCTTCTTTCTATTTTTGAGGCTTTGCATTTAGGGATATGCTTTCTTTTTACTTTTTGGGAGAATGACAGATTGGCAAGAGACCACAGGCAAGATCATGAAATCAGAGTTTCAATGCTTCTATGTGCTCAGCCTTACGGTATATATGGCATAATGGATAGGAATCAATAACGGGGTAATAGATGCCAATCCTGTCATGGTCTTACACTTCCCTTGCTCTCACTTATTCTTGGGAATGTTCAGTTCACATAGGGTACTTGCAGCAAATGTGCCAGCACCAGAGCTGGCTTCCCTCCATTCCCTTCCTCCTATTTAACTCCCATGACCCTGACATATGACTAGACCTGATATGAGTCTGGGTTTAACTAGTCAAGGAGCAAGGAAGACCCAACTAAGCTCCAGTTAGAGGTCTCTAGGGGCAGCCAAAGAAATCATGTCTAACTTATTTTTGCACCCAGTAACAAGGACATGGTGGGAAGGGAACAGAAGAATCATGTTTTGCCATTTCCATCTGTATCGTTCCTCTCTGTGACTGACCCTGTCCCTGTTAATGACAACATATTCAGTACAGCCCTATAGCACCTGCCAGGGAAGAGGTGAACTCTCCCCTGGCCTCCCTCAGTCATGGGCAGCTGTGCCTCACACCAAACAAAATCAGTCACTCCATATCTTTATGCTGGGTTTAGGTTACTGACTTTTAAGTAATCACGTTTTGTAGTGATACCTTCTCTCTAAATAATTTTCATTAGTGACAGCCAAAGGGGATGGTTGACATAAAATAGACAAGAAAAAGCTTTTACAATGGAGGGGAAGTGGGGGAAGGTGAGAGGGAATGAGTGAATCTTATACTCATCGGATTTGGCATAAGGAGGGAATAACATACATACTCAACTGAGTATGGAAATCTATCTTACCCTAAGGAAAATGAGGGGGGGAGGGGATAAGTGAAGAGTGATGGTGGAAGGGAGGGAAGATTGGGGGAGGAGGTAATCCAAAGTAAACAATTCTGAGGATATACAGTCTCAAAGTAAAAAAGAGAATAAAAGTGGGGTGGGATAGGATGAAGGGAAATAGAGTTAGTTTTTCACAATATGACTACTATGGAAGTGTATTGCATGACTACACATGTATTACCTGTATCAAGTTGCTTGCCTTCTCAACGAGGGTGGGTGGGGAGGGAGAAAGGGAGAGAACATGAAACCCAAATTTTTAAAAACAAATGTTAAAAATTGTTTTTACACGGAACTTGGAAATAAGATTTACAGGCAATGGGTTTCAGAAATCTATCTTACCCTACATGAAAATAGGGGGGAAGGGGAGAAGAGAAGGGGGTGATAGAAGGGATAGCAGAGCAGGGGAAGGGGTATTCAGAATGCATGCCATCTTGGGTTAGGGGGAGGGGAGAGATGAGGAGAAAATTTGGAACTCAAAATCTTGTGGAAGTGAATGCTGAAAATTAAAAATAAATAAATTAATAAAAAGAAAAAACAAAGAGAACAAAGTTTATGGGTGCTTGGGATGAGGGGGAAGGAATCTTGTTCTTCATGGAACACACTACTAATTGCATATAAACCCTTTCCATAGTAGCAATCTGACTAGTTATGAGGGGAAAACATAAGAGGAAAACATGGCGTAGAATTTTCTCTTCACAAACAGATTCTGTTCTTTTACTGATGCCTGCAAAAGTGGCCAGAGACAGTTTCCATAGTAACAGACACCAGCAGCTTCCTACAAGTGAGAGAAAACCTGCATATGCGATTACACAGAGTCCACCACACGGGGGCAACAGCATCAATCACTATAGTTCCTATAGGGTCTGCTGGAGAGCCAGGCTGCCCAGATGAATAATTGTTGAAGTGAGATTTGTCACAAGATCCAGAGGTTTTCTCTGCTTGGCTCACCCTAGGCAATAATGTTAAATGCTCAGTATTGCTCTTGAATTCATCATAGCTTAGAAAGAGACAGCTACTGTTGAGGAAGGACCACATAGCCCTTGATAGGCCTCCCAAAGTCAGGGGAGATTCCAACCTTTCCCCCAGGGTTCTTGGTGGTGCTGTTACTGTGGCACGTCCCCTCTTACCATCTCGTACACACATATCCCTTCCCCTCTGTTGAGTCATCTGCCACCTCCTTAGTGATGGCACAAGAAGGTCTTTCTCACCTCCAGAACACAAGGGATAGTTTTGTTAACCAGAGGAAATATTCTAAGTGAAGACCACTAAATCAGCACATTAGCTCAGAGGGATTTGCATCTGGAAGAAGAATGTGAAAAAAATGCCATTTAGAGCCACCTCTTTCCTTGAAATAAGAGCTTTAAGTATTTTTATCAGTAGCTTGGGTGAAGATATATATCTTGTGTTGTTCAAATATGCAAATGACACACACTTGGAAGCAACAGCTAATACAGTGAATGGCAGAATCAAGATTCAAAGAGATCCTGACAGCCTGGGTCTGGACTGAAACTAAAAATGGAACTTACAGGGAAGGAAGGGAACAGCATTTATTAAATACCTACTATGTGTCACACACTGTGCTAAGCACTTTAGAAACATTTCATTTAATTGTCACAAGAACCCTGTGAGGCAGATGCTGTTATTATCCTCATTTTACAATTGAGGAAACTAAGGCAGACAGAAATTAAGTGACTTGTCCAGGGTCACCCAGTTAGCAATTGTCTGAGGTAATATCTGAACTCAGTTCTTCCTGCCTCCAGGCCCAACACTTTATCCACTGTGCTACCCACCTAGCTGCCTCTAGGTATAAGTGTAAAGTAAGGAATTTATATTTTTAAAAAATCAACTACATAACCACACTCTTAGGGTTGGAAAGTACCTGAAAGGTCATTTAGACCAACCCCATAAAAACACATGGATCCCTTCTACAAGATCCCTGACAAATAGCCAACATTTCTTTAGCACTTTAGCTCATGCTTACCAGGCAGTCCACCACCCTTTTCAAAGATGGCACCCAGAACAGACTTTCAAGAGGTGCTACCATGGGGCAAAGCAAGTCCTTGAAGAGGGAGACTGGATCTGGGTTATTTAGAAGAAGGTTTGGGAGTGGAACAGTGAATGACCAGACTCCAGATTACAGTAGATATTGGCATGACCACCCCAAAGAAAGTGCCCAGGACTTGGAATTAAGAAAGAGGAACTTGTAAATCAATCTGAAATTGACTAGATCTTTGACTTTGAGCAAGTCACTTCACCTTAGTCACAGGGCCTCAGTTTCCTCATATAAAAAATGGGATATTGGCAGCTAGGTGGCACAGTGGATAGAGCTCTGGCCTTGGAGTCAGGAGGACCTGAGTTTAAATCTGGCTTCAGACCCTTGACACTAGCTGTGTGACCCTGGGAAAGTCACTTAACCCAATTGCCTTACCAAAAAGCAAAAAACAAACCAAAAAAATGTGATAGTAATGAGTATAGGACTTACTTCACAGGGTTACTGTTAAGGTCAAACAACATATACAAAGCATTTTATAAACTTCCAAATGCTATATAAATGCAAACTCTAATTTTTATTATCGTTCACAATCCAACTGGTCAATCAACAAATGTTTATTAAGCACCTACCATGTGCAGAAGACTGTTCTCAGTGCTGGGGATATTGAAGACAAAGATGAAATAATCCCTGTCCTCAAGGAGTTTCCATTCCATCTAGGAGACACTCTAAGTATGTTTAAGTAAGGAGATGCATATAAATAGAGATAAAATACAGACTTATGTGATATGAGTGGCTCTGTCTAGCCTTGAAATTGAGAGGGAGGGAACTGAACCAATTGTCCCAAGGCCTTTGGAAAGAGTCCAGTGGGCCTCAGGGTTGGACTGGAGCAGATACTTATGGGATCTCTCTCAGCAGGGTGAAGACCCTAGGAGGGGAAAGGTGGAAAGTGGTATCGGAGGATAACCACTAGCAGTCAGGAAAGCCCAAAAAGCCCTCCTCTACCTAGACTTCCTCTCAGCTTCCCTCAGACAGACTGTGACGTTATTTTTTTTGTTTAGCATTAAATAAAATTCACATTTTATTTAGAATGAAATAAAGTATACAAAAATTGTTTTCCCTCACCAAAAATAACTAATATTTTCCTCTTTACTCACTCCTAGATAAATTACAAAATCCTAATCAGCAAATTCTCCAGGCTAGGTTTACAAGTCAAGATGAGGCATCAAAAAAGGGAGAATAAACACAAACAAGATCAGTTTGGTTCTTTTTTAATATTTGTGAGATTGGCTTCCAGTTCATAGAACAGAATATTTCATGTATACCTGTGAAAAGTTCATAAAACAGTTATTGTAGAACCCCGACAGTGGAATGTAAATCACAACAATCACTCATTTATGAGGAACAACATTGGCTCTGTCATTTAAATTTTAAGTGAACTCATTCATTTACTTTCACTTGATGAAGTCAGAGTTGACATGAAAACGTGTATGAGGTCATGGTTTGGGATAAACTCTTCTCCAATATATTTTTTACTGTCAATGGTACAACATTTAAAAATATATATAGGAGTCAGTGGGCCATAGAAAGGCAGACTAAAAAAATAATTGGAAACTAAATAATCTAATCCTAAAAAAATGATTGGGTCTAACAACAAATCATAGAAACAATCAATAACTTCATTCGAGAGAATGGCAATAATGAGAAAACTTACCAAAACTTATGGAATGCAGTGAAAGCAATTCTTAGGGGAAGTTTTATATCTCTAAATGCTTGAATAAATAAAATAGAAAAAGAGCAAATTAATAATCTTCAGTTTAACAGCAAATTAAAAATTTTGAAAACCAAAGGAAAAATTAATAAAATTGAAATTAAGAAAACTATTGAACTAATAAATAATACTAGGAGCTGGTTTTAGGAAAAAACCAATAAAACAGATAAATCTTTGGTTAATTTGATTAAAAAAAGAGAAGAAAACCAAATTACAAGTATCAAGAATGAAAATGGTGAAGCTACCACCAAGGAAGAGGAAATTAAAACAATAATTAGGAACTGTTTTGCCCAACTGTATGCCAATAAATTTGACAGTCTTAAAGAAATGGATACATATTTACAAAAATATAAATTGCCCAGATTAACAGAAGAGTAAATAAAACACTTAAATAACCCCATCTCAGAAAAAGAAATTGAACAAGACACTGATGAACTTCCTAGGAAAAAATCTCCAGGGCCAGATGGATTTACATGCGAATTCTATCAAACATTTAAAGAACAATTAATTCCAATACCAAATTCTTTTTATGATACAAATATGGTGCTGATACCTAAACCAGGAAGAGTCAAAACAGAGAAAGAAAATTATAGACCAATTTCTCTAATGAACATAGATGCAAAAATTTTAAACAAAATATTAGCAAATAGATTACAGGAACTTATCACAATAATAATACACTATGAACAGGTAGGATTTATACCAGGAATGCAGGGCTGGTTCGATATTAGGAAAACTATCAGCATAATGGATCATATCAGACCAAAACTAACAGAAACCACATGATCCTCTCAGTAGATGCAGAAAAAGCTTTTGACAAAATACAACATCTATTCCTACTAAAAACACTAGAGAGCACAGGAATAAATGAAGTGTTCCTTAAAATAATAAATAGCATCTATATAAAACCTTCAGCAAGCATCATATGCAATGGGGACAAACTAGAAGCATTTCAAATAAGATTGAGGGTAAAACAAGGATATCCATTATCACCACGTTGTACACAGTAACAGCCACATTGAGTGATTTCTGACTTTTATAGACTTAACCCCTATCAACAATACAAGGATTTAAGACATCTCCAAAAGCCTCATGATGGAAAATACTATCCACATCCAGACAAAGAACTATGGAGTTTAAATGCAGATCAAAGCATACTATTTGCTATTTTATTTTCCTTCTGTTGTGTTTTGTTTCTTCTTTCTGGTGGTTCCTCCTATTCATTCTAATTCTTACTTACAACATCACTAATGTGAAAATATGTTTAATAAAAATGTATATGTGTAGCCTATATTAGATTGGGCCCCATCTTGGGGAGGGAGGTAGGGAGGAGGAGGGAGAAAAATTAAAACCTCAAAATTTTATGGAAGTGAGTGTTGATAATTCAAAATAAATTAATAAAATATTTTAAAAAGGATTAGATTATTTAGTTTCCAATTATTTTTAGTTTATCTTTCCATGGCCCTTTATTACACATAATTTTTATTGCATCATGATCTGAAAAGGATGCATTTAATATTTCTGCCTTTCTGCATTGGATTGTGAGGTTTTTATGCCCTAGTACACGGTCAGTTTTTGTGTATGTGCCATATACCACCAAGAAAAAAGCATATTCCTTTCTATCCCCATTCAGTTTTCTCCAGAGGTCTATCATACCTAACTTTTCTAATGTTCTATTCATCTCCTTAACTTCTTTTTTGTTTATTTTGTGGTTAGATTTGTGTAGTTCAGAGAGGGGGAGGTTGAGGTCCCCCACTAGGATAGTTTTGCTGCCTATTCCTTCCTGTAACTCCCTGAACTTCTCCTCTAAGAATTTGCATGCTATACCATTTGGTGCATATATGGTTAGTAATGATATTACTTCATTGTCTAGGGTGCCTTTTAGCAGGGTGTAGTTTCCTTCCTTATCTATTTTGATAAGATCTATTTTGGCTTTTGCTTTGTCTGAGATCAGGATTGTTACCCTTGCTTTATTTTACTTCAGCTGAAGCATAATATATTCTGCTCCAGCCTTTTACCTTTACCCTGTGTGTGTCACTGTTTTTCAAATGTGTTTCCTGTAAAGAACATCTTGTAGCATTATGGTTTTTAATCTGTTCTGCTATCCACTTCTGTTTTATGGGAAAGTTCATCCCACTCACATTCACAGTTATGAGTACCATCTGTGTCTTTCTCTCCATCCTTTTCTCCCTCATTCATGCTTTTCTTTCTCCTTTCTCCTTTTCCCTCCTCACTAGTGTTTTGCTTTTGACCACCACCTCCCTCAGTACCTCCTCCCTTCTATTAGCCCTTTCCATTTTCTTCCCCTTTACCCCTTAATTCTTCTTCCTTCTATCCTCCCCCACTTTTCTTTCCCCTTTTCCCTCCTACTGCCTATAGGGTAAGACAGATTTTTATATGTAACTGATTATGTTATTCCCTTCTTGAGCCAAATCTGATGAGAGTAAGGTTCTCATAATGTTGATCTCCCTCCCTTCTTTCCCTCTGCTGTGGGTGATATTTTCAGGGCTTTCAGAGGTTGATACGGGAGGGTGAGAGTGACTACCTTTTTTTTCCACCATCTTGGCTCCTGGAAGCAGAAGTTGTGTTCCATTCTTAAATGAAGTGATGGAAAGTACTGACATTTATCTTGAATTTTGGTCTGAGGAAGCCACAAATTGGTGACTAAGCTAGATATAGAAATTAAACTTCCTGGAAAATTTTGCAGGTCTCAGCAAGCTTACCTGGAACCTGAAATGATGTCTGAAAGCTACTACAAAGAGGTACTTAGTGTCCCAACTATGGAGCACATCATTCAGGAGCTGAAGGATATCTTCTCTGAACGGCACCTCAAAGTGCTGAAATGTCTGTCTTTAGTGCCCTCTGTCATGGGACTGTTGACATTTAATATGTCAGAGGAACACCATGCTGATATGTACAAAAGTGACATTCCTAATCCAGACACTCTTTCTGAAGAACTCCATTGTTGGAGAATCAAATGGAAACACAGAGGAAAAGATATTAAGCTTCCAGCAACAATTTACAAAGCCCTGCATCTGTCAGATATTAATTTTTTTCCTAATGTTTATGCATTGCTAAAAGTCCTCTGCATATTCCCAGTGATGACGTTGAGAATGAGAGGTATGAAAATGGTTGAAAACATCTTAAGACATACCTGAGGGATACTTTGACAGCTTCCTGGTCAAGTAAGTTGGCTTTGTTTAACATAAACTTTGACATAAAGCATAACTTAGATTTAATGGTGAATACTTACATGAAACTCTACACGAGTAAATTGGGTCTCTAAGAAGAAGTTCTTCCCATAAGTAATTCAGAGATAATGGAACATATTTAAGGAAATTGACCAAAATAGGTTTTCTCCCTGAATTTACATATTGGAGACTGGGAGCGAAGTTCTGAGATATTGATAGGCCACTTAAGCATTGAAAATAAGTTTGCCTTTGCGTCTCCATTTGGATGCATTAGCCACTGTTAATCTCTATGTTAAACTGCTCTTCTATGAACTGAAATTCTTTGAAAAATGACCTTGCAAAATGTAGAAATACAACATTTCATTTCTTTGTGATTTCTGCTGGTAGCTACTGCTCTGTAGATATTTTAGTTAACTTCATTCTGGACATATAATTTGTGATTACCAGGGATCTATCAGGTTTGGATTTCTTAGTTATTGTGATGTTATTTTTTTAAAGGAAAATAACTAGCCTGATACAACTTCACAAACCCCATAAACAATCAATCAGGAATTCATTAAGAGCTTATCTAGTGCTAGGCACTGTGCTAAGTGTTGGAAACCCAAAGACGAAAGAAAAACAATTCCTGCCCTCAAGCTTTCAGCCTAAAAGGAGAGAAAACATGTCCACATGAGGCTGTACAGAACATGCCACCCAAGCACTACGAGATTCATCTCTTTGAGAAACCTCTATTACTTGGGAAACCAGGAAAGGCCTCCTATAGAAAGAGGCACTTGAGATATGTTTGAAAGGAAACCAGGGATTCTAAGAGGCAGAAGAAAGGAGAGCATTTCAGGCATAAATGACAGCCAAGGAATGGACATAGGCAGTCAACAGAGGTAAAGGGAAGACACATATGACAAGATTCTAGAGGCATGTGCCTATGGAACATGGTGGAATTCAGCCACTTTTGTTCCTAGATTGTAGGTTTCAGAAATCCCAGTTGTTTTTGTTTAATACACCTTGTGTTCATGAGGGTGCAGTTAGGAAGGAACACTGGGCATGGAGTCAATCCAGAAACAAAGTGCAGAAAGACCACATGCATGTCTAGAGACAGGTATCTCTGTAATATACATGTCTATGTCCATCTATGTTTGATGGCAAAATGGAGAGACCACTGGACCTGGAGTCCAGAAGACCTGAGTTCAAATCCAGCCTCAGACACTTGCTAGCTGTGTGATGCTGGGCAGGTCATTTCACCTCTGTTTGCCTCAGTTTCCTCATCTGTAAAATAGGGATAATAATAGCATCTACCTCACAGGGTTCTTGTGAGGATCAAATAAGAGAATATTTGTAAAGTGCCTAGTACAGTGCTGGCACATGGTTGGCACTATTCAGATGCTTATTCCTTCCCTGCCTTCCTATGCAGGAACCTGACTCTACCAAGGCAGATCTTTACTTGGTCCCTGAGACAAGGAGAGGTTAAGTGACTTGCTCATTGTCATACAGCCAGGGCTCTCTAACTCTCTGGCCCTTGATACTGAGTGCAGATGACCACCAAGAACACTTCCCTGGCCTCCCTCTCTCCCTTTGTCTTCTGTTTCTCACTCGCATCTCTGCCTTCATCATTTAACAATAGTGAGATCATTCTGTGAGAGGAATCCATGTCACTTGGAACACAAACATTTACAGAATTGGCTGCCACATTGTTGCTCACAAGAAATGACAGGATTGTGTGACTTTTATGGAAGGGATATTTTGGTAAGCTCTTTCCCCAGGATGAAAGAGGGGAGCAAACAATATAACCCTTTTAGTGAGGACAGAAGTCACCAGCTCTTTGCTCACCTTGGGTTCTCAGCTTTGAGAGCTAAAAGCAGGCTTCCCAAAAAAATATCCACTTAGAGTGTACTCTGACCAGATGCCCCTTTTCAGCTTTTCAGCTATGGCAACTGGCTAAGTGTCAAATGAAGAAAAACTAGAAAATACTGGGGAGACTTTCCTGGCCAATGAAGAACTAGCTCAGGGCCTCAGTTTTCCCATCTACAAAATGAGGAGGTTCTACTAGATGATCTCTAAAGTCTCTTCTAGTTCAAAATCTATGATTCTGTGACCTGGATTCAAATCCTGACTACTACTTATTAGCAAAAGACATTCATCATTCCATGGTCTCAGTTGCCTCCTGTCTAAATGGAAGGCTTGGTCAGACAGGATGGTTTTTATGGTCACTTCCACCTCCAGATCTTTTACTTAATAAATCAACAACCTCTTATTAAGGGCCTAAGTGCTCGGTGCTAAGGACCCAAAGCCAAAAGTCCAACAGCTCCTGCCCTGGAAGAGTTTCTAGTCTATTCAGGTTTTACAAGATGTGTATGTAAGTATAATAATAATAGGAATAGACATCTGTCCTCCCTATCAGTCTCACCTTTCCATTTTCTTTCCCCTTTCTCCTCCTACTTCCCTATAGGGTAAGGTAAATTTCCAATCACAACTGCATGTGTATGTTATTCCTTCTTTGAGCCTAATCTGATGAGAGTAAGGTTGAAACAATGCCGAGTCCTTCCCTTCTTTCTCTTTACTATAAAAGGTTTTTTGTGCCTCTTCATGTGATACAATTTCCCCTATTCTCCCTCTCCCTTTCCTCTTCTCCCAGTACAATCCTTCTTTTCACCCTTCAGTTTTTTATCTCATCACATCAAAGTTAACTCATATCCATGCCCTCTGTCTATGTATACTCCTTCTAACTTCCCAAATAGATATATGGTACTCAAGAGTTACAAATATCATCTTCCTGTGTAGGGACAACAGTTTAAAACTTACTGAATAAAAGTTGAGGTTTTTTTTTTCTTTACTGTTTACCTTTTTAACACCTCTCTTGATTCTTGTATATGAAAGTCACATTTTCTGTTGAGGTCTGGTCTTTTCATCAGGAAGGTTTGGAAGTCCCCTATTTTGTTGAATATCCATCTCCTCCCCTAAAAGATTATGCTCAGTTTTTCTGGGAGTCGATCCTTGTGTGTAATCCAAGCTCCTTTGCCTCATGAAATATCATATTCCAAGTCTTCTGGTCTTTTAATGTCCTGCTCTACAGTTAATACTGCTAGGTCCTGCATAGTCCTAACTGTGGTTCCATGATATTTGAATTGTTTCTTTCTGGCTGCTTGCAGTATTTTCTCCTTGAACTGATAATTCTGGAATTTAGCTGCAATATTCCTTGGCATTTTTAATTTTGGATCTCTTTGAGGAAGTCATTGGTGGATTCTTTCAATGACTATTTTATTCTCTGGTTTTAGGTCCTCCAGGTAGTTTTCCTTAATTATTTCTTGAAAGATGCTGCCCAGGCTTGTTTTTTCATCATGGCTTTCAGGTGGACCAATAATTCTTAAATTATCTCTCCGGGACCTATTTTCCAGGTCAGTTGTTTTTGCAATGAAGTATTACAAATTTTCTTCTATTTTTACATTCTTTTGATTTGGATTGACTGATTCTTGAAATTTCATAAAGCCATTAGGTTCCTCTTGCCCAATTCTAATTTTTTTAAAGATTCATTAATTCATTTATTTTTAGTTTTCAACACTCACTACCAAAATATTTTGAGCTCCAAATTTTCTCCCCATCTTGTCCCTCCCCCACCCCAAGACAGCATGCATTCTGAATAAACTTTCCCCTAATCTGCCCTCCCTTCTATAGCCCCCCTTCTCTTATCCCCTTCCCCTCTATTTTCCTGTAGGGCAGGCTAGATTTCTATACTCCATTGTCTGTACATCTTATTTCCAAATTGCATGTAAAAATAATTTTTAACAATTGTTTTAAAAAATTTGGATTCTAAATTCTCCCCTCCCTCCCTCCCCACCGACCCACATTGAAAAGGCAAGCAACTCAACACAGTTTATACATGTATAGTTAGGGAAAATACTCCCATAGCGGTCATGTTGTGAAAAACTATATCTATTTTCCTTCATCCTATCCCACTCCCCCATTTATTATCTTCTTTCCTTCCACCCTGTCCCTCCTCAGAAGTGTTTACTTCTGATTACCCCCTCCCCCAATCTACCCTCCCTTCCATCATCCCCATGCTCTCTTATCCCCTTTCCCCCTATTTTCTTGCAGGGTGAGACAGACTTCTACATCCAGTTGAGTGTGTATGCTATTCCCTCCTTAAGTCAAATCCTATAAGAATAAGATTCACTCATTCCATCTCAACTTCCCCCGCCTCCCCTTCACTGTAAAGGCCTTTTCTTATCTGTTTTATGTGAGATAATTTACCCATTCTACCTCTCCCTTTCTCCTTCTCCAAGTGTAATCCTCTCTCACCTGTTAATCTCATTCTCCAGATATCACCCATTCATCTTCAACTCAATCTGCGCCCTCTATTTATCAGTCTATTTATACATATAATTTTTTCCCTCCAACTACCCTAATACTGACAAAGGTCTCATGAATTACAATCATCTTTCCATGTAGGAAAGTAAACAGTTCAACCTTAATAAGTCCCTTATGATTTCTCTTTCCTGTTTACCTCTAAATGTTTCTCTTGAGTCTCATATTTGAAAGTCGAATTTTCTATTCATCTCTGGTCTTTTCATTAAGAATGTTTGAAAGTCCTCTATTTCACTGACTGTCCAATTTTCTCCTGAAGGATTATACTCAGTTTTGCTGGGTAAGTGATTCTTGGCTGTAATCCTATCTTTTTTGCCTTTCCAGGTCAATTGTTTTTCCACTGAGATATTTCACACTGTCTTCTGTTTTAATTCTTTCGATTTTGTTTTACAATGTCATTATTTCTTATAAATTTGCTAGCTCCCAATTACTCCATTCTAATTTTTAAGGAAGTATTTTCTTCTGTAGGCTTTTGGACTTGCTTCTCCATTCCGCCGGTTCTGTGTTTGAAGGCATTCTTCTCCTCATTGGATTTTTGGACCTCTTTTACCCTACAGGTTAATCTATTTTAAGGTGTTATATTCTTCAGTATTTTTTTGTCGTCTCCTTTAGCAAGCTGCTGACTAGTTTTTCATGATTTTTCTTGCATCACTCTCATTTCTCTTCCCAGTTTTTTCTCTACTTCTCTTACTTGCTTCTCAAAATCCTTTCTGAGCTCTTTCATGGCCTGGGACTAATTCATATTTTTCTTGGAGGCTTTGGATGTAGGAACTTTGACTTTGTTGTCTTCTTCTGGTTGTATGTTTTGATCTTCTTTGTCATCAAAGAAAGATTCTATGGTCTGACTATTTTTGCACAGTTTGCTCATGTTCCCAGTCAACTACTTGAGTTTTAAACTCTTTGTTAAGGTAGGGGTATACTTCCAGTGTGGAGAATGTAGTATTCCAAGCTTTGGGGGTTTTGTGCAGTTGTTTTCAGAGATACTTGTAGGGACCTGAAAGTTCTCAGTTCTTCCAAGGTGATATGATCAAGAGCAAGGTGTTTACTCCTTTCCTGCCTTGTGCTCTGGTCTTTGAGTGACCACAAGCACTTTTTTTTTTAAGGTTGGAGCTTTTTTTTTCTCCATTGATTTCTTTTTTTCCTTTTAATTTTACTAATTTATTTTTATTTATTAATAATGACTTCCATATGCTTTTGAGTTTAAAATTTTTCTCTCCTTTCCTCCCCACCACCCTCCCCAAGATGGCACACAATCTGATATAGGCTATACATTTACATTCCTATTAAACATATTTTCATATTAGTGGTGTTGTACATAAAAATTAAAACTAATAGGAAGAACCATCAGAAAGAGGAAACAAAATTCAACAGAAGAGAAAAAAAATAGTAATTCAACTTTCATAGCTCTTTCTTTGGATGTGGATAGCATTTTTCATCACGAGGCCTCTGGAAAGGTCTTAGGTCCTTGTAATGCTGAGAAGGGTTAAGTTTATCAATATTAGTCATTGCACAACGTGGCTGTTATTGTGTACAACCTTCTCTTGGTTCTGCTCATTTCACTCAGCAGCAGACTATACAAGTCTCCAGGTTTTTCTGAAGTCAGCCTACTCATCATTTCCTATAGCACAATGGTATTCCATTACATTCATATACCACAACTTGCTCAGCCACTCCCCAGTTGATGGGCATCCTCTAAATTTCCAATTCTTTGCCACCACAAAAAGAGCTGCTATGAATATTTTTGTACATGTGGGTCCTTTTCTCATTTGTATGATCTCTTTGGGATATAGCCCTAGAAGCACAAGCACTCTTTTCTGCCTTGGAACTGTGATGAGGATTCCCTCTACATCTCCACCACAAGCTCTACCATGCTAGCTCTCCTCCTCACTCTAGGACCACCACTCACAACTGTGACCCAGATACAGGTGCAAGCAAAGAAAGAGAATCCTGCCTCAACACCAGCAAAGAGATCCCTGTAATCCTCCTCTGGTTGGCCTCTCAATTTCCCCTCAGTCTGGGGGCCAGAAGCTCTGGAAGCAGCTGTTGCCACACCAGAACTGGGGCTGGGACTGAGCATCTCTCACCACAATCACAGATTTTTCCTACTGACCTTCTAAGTTGTCTTTGGTGTTTGCGGGTTGAGAAGTCTTGAAACCACCACAGCTACCCATGATTCAGTTACCTGAGTCCTGCTCCAGGTTCACTGAGGCCTGTTTTCCCTGCACACCCACACTGAACTGTGTTTATCTCCCAGCCTGGTGTGACAAATATTTCTGACCAACCATTCAGGTTGTCATGGGCTGGAAATTTGTATCATTCTGTCTTTTTGTGGGTTCTGCTGCTCTAGAATTTGTTTAAAGAGATTTTTTCACAGGTGTTTGAAGGGGTTTGGGGGGAGAGCTCAAGCAAGTCACTGCTTTTACTCTGACATCTTGGCTCCACCCTGCTCAATTCTAATTTTTAATGAATTATTTTCAATTAGCTTCTGTACCTCCTTTTCCATTTTGCCAATTCTAGTTCTTAAGGAGTTCTTTTCTTCAGTGCACTTTTCCCCCACTTTGTCAACTGTATTTTTTTTTAGGCAATTGGGGTTAAGTGACTCGCCCAGGGTCACACAGCTAGTAAGTGTCAAGTGTTTGGGCTGATTCCAGATTTGAACTCAGGTCCTTCTGACTTCAGGGTCAATGATCTATCCAAAAGACCATTCTTTTTTTTTTTTTGGTTGGGCAATGGGGGT
The DNA here is from genome assembly GCF_003287225.1 of Phascolarctos cinereus. NCBI lineage: Eukaryota > Metazoa > Chordata > Mammalia > Diprotodontia > Phascolarctidae > Phascolarctos > Phascolarctos cinereus. The sequence goes on along the minus strand of NW_027556069.1, from coordinate 1,298,613 downwards.
TCAGTGACTTGCCCAGGGTCACACAGCTAGTAAGTGTTATGTGTCTCAGGCCAGATTTGAACTCAGGTCCCCTTGAATCCAGGGCTGGTGCTCTATTCACTGTACCACCTAGCTGACCCCTGTCAATTGTATTTTTAAAGGAATTGTTCAACTTTTCTTCTACCTCTCTTCTTTGACTTTTAAAATCTTTCTTGAGCTCTTCCAAGAAGGTTTTTTTCATATTCCGCTTTGAGGTTTCAGGTGTGAGTAAATTGACAATGTTGTCTTCTCCTGAATGTGTGTTTTGGTCTTCCCTGTCACCAAGATATTTCTCTATGGTCATTGTTTTTCTATGTTGCTTCTTGCTCATGTTTTGTTTTGTTTTGTTTGGTTTGGTTGTTTGGGTTTTTTTTCTTTTAAAATCGATCTCTGCTTCTTGAGCACAATGAGCACTATCCCAGGCTTCTTGTGCTGGGGGCTAGAGGCTTAGTTGCTGGTTTTGTGTGCAGGAGCCTCAGGTTTTGGCAGCTGGAGGGTGTAGGCATCTGGCAATTTAGCTGGTGCTGAGCTGGAGCTGGTGGAGGTGGCTGCTGTGTGTTTGGTGTTAGTGCTGGTCTGCTCCACCACCCTGGGGCTCAGTATCTCCTGGTGGTTTGCTAAGGTGGGGTTTGCCACTGGCTTGCTAGAATGCCTCCCATCCTGTACTGGTCCCCTTCAGCCACAACAAAATTGACCTTTCCTATGAATCCCCCTAGCCTCCTGAGCTAAAAGACTGCTGCACCTCATCTTTCTGCTGGTTACACTATTTCAGGATTATTCCTGGGGCAATAGTTTCCAAGTTTTTCAAGGTCAATAAGGGAGGGTAAGAGCAACTTACTGCTCACTCTGCTGCCTTGTCTCCTGGAAGTTGAAATAAGTGACTTTTAAACATTCAGGCTTTGGGGCTGATAGCTCCAGGAGCAGCCACTGCTGCTGCCGCCGCCCCCACTGCTACTGCCAATTCAATCATTCCAGTGGCCTAATCCTGATTTGCTAGAGCTGTGGCTGTGTTGGCTTCTCTTTCACCCAGTTCCCACAGACCCCTCCTGCTGACCTTCTAAGTTGTCTCTGGCATCTTTGGGCTGAGAAATCTGGAAACAATCATTGCTGCCACTGATTCAGTCCCATCCAAGGCTTGTTCCAGCTTTGCAGGGCCTGGGTCTATGCTCACGTGGCCTGTGCTAGACTGTACTCCTCTATCAGCCCTGTGCAACAGACCCTTCATGCTGACCTTCTGGGTGGTTTTGGAATGGAAATCTGCAACAGAACCTATAAAAAAGACCAGGAGAAACTATGTTCAAGCTTAAGACAACACAGAAGGACTTCAGGAAAGGTCTGTCTCACTTGGGCGAAAGGGGAACACAGCCCAGTATAGATGATGTCTAGGAAAGCCAGCGGGAGGCTTTTAGCCACAGCATGCATTAGCAACTGAGGCCCCTTTGTCCTGGCTCACAAGGCCAGTGGCACAGCAGGCCAGCTATGAGGCTTCCAGCTCCAGCACAGAAGACAAATTGCCAGCCTTGAAAACCAGACAACAATAAGAGCTACAAGACTGGGACACTCCAGTGTAGTGAGCAAACCATTAGCACCTGAAGCCCTAGCACACAAAGCCAGGGACCAGGAACTTGGCCGCCATCACAAGAAACTTGGGACAGTGTCCCCTGTGCCCAGGAAGCAGAGCTCAACTTTAAAAGCCAAGAAATAGGCAAAAAATATGAGCAAGAAGCAGAAAAAGAACCTTGACCATAGAGAGCTTCTATAGTGACAAAGAAGATCAAAACCAACCTCAGAAGATGGCAACAATGTCATAATGACTACATGTGAAACCTCAAAGGGGAATATGAGTTGGTTTCCAGCCTAAAAACCCTTCTTGGAAGAGCTCAAAAAGGATTTTAAAAGTCAAAATAAGAGAGGTAGAAAGAAAACTAGGAAAAGAAATGAAAGGTATGCAAAGAGAGATTCAACAGCTTAGAAAAGGAAAGACAAAAGCTGAATCAATAAAACAATTCCTTAAAAAATACATTTGGCCAAATGGAAAAAGAAAATCCACTGAAGAAAGGAACTGCTTAAAAAGTAGAATTGGCAATGCCATGGAATATTGTAGCCAAATTCCAAAATTACCAGATCAAAGAGAAAATGCTGCAAGCAGCCAGAAAGAAACAAATTAAATATCATGGAACCATAGTTATGATTACACCTGACCTTGCAGTTTCTCTATTAAAAATCATCAGGTGTGGAATACAATATTCCATAAGGCAAAGGAGCTTGTCTTACAACCAAGGATCAACTACCCAGCAAAACTGAGCATAATCTTCAGGGCAGGAGATGGACATTCAACAAACTAGGGGACTTCCAAACCTTCCTGATGAGAAGACAAGAGCTCAACAGAAAATTTGACCTTAAAGGACAAGAATCAATGGAGGCATAAAAAGGTAAACAGGAAAGCAAAAACACCAACATGTTATTAATAAGAACAAATTGTTTACATCCCCACAAGGGAAGATGACACTTGCAACTCTTGAGAACTGTAAAGTTATTATGACATTTAAAAGGGGTATACTTAAGCAGCTGCTTGGTGGTGCAGTGTATACAGCACCAGCCCAGGAGTCAGGAGGACCTGATTTCAAATCCGGCCTCAGACACATAACACTTACTAACTGTGTGACCGTGGGTAAGTCACTTAATCCCATTGCCTAACAAAAACAAACAAAAAAACAGGAGGTTTTACTTAGACAGAGGGCATGGGTGTCAGTTGACTTTGATGTGATGGTAAAAAATCTAAAGAAGTGGTTAAAAGATATTGTACTTTGAGAAAAGGAAAGGAAGAGGCAGACATGGGTAAATCGTATCACATGAAAAATAACAAAAATGAAAAGCAGTACAAGGAAAGAAGGGAGAGAGATGAGCATTTTTTGAACTTTTTCTAATCAGATTTGGTTCAGACAGAGAATAACATAGTTTGTTAGGTATAGGAATCCAACTTACCCTATAGGAAGTAGGAGGGGAAAGGGAAAAGAAAAGGGAGAAGGTGAATAGAAGGGAGGGCAGACTGCAGAAGATGGTGGTCAAAAGCAAAATTCTAATTGGGAGGGAAAGAGAAAAAGGAGAGAGAAAAGCATAAAAAGGCGGGAGGTAGGATATGTGGGAGAGGAAGATACAGATAGTAATCATAATTGTGAATGTGAATGGGATGAACTCTCTCATAAAATGGAAATGGACAGCAAAGTGGATTAAGAACCACAATCCTACAATGTGTTGTTTACAAGAAATGCATTTGAAGCAGTGAGATAGACATAGAGTAAAGGTAAAATGCTGGAGCAGAATATATTGTGCTTCGGCTAAATTTAAAAAAAAAAAGGAGGGGTAGCAATACTGATCTCAGACAAAGCAAAAGCAAAAAATAGATCTAATTAAAAGAGATCTAATTAAGAGGAAAGTACATTGAGGTACTTCAGCTTCCCAGAGCCAAGATGGTGGAGTAAAAAGGTAGTCACTCTCACCCTCCCCTTTCAACCTCTGAAAACTCAGAAAATATCACTGCAGAAAAAAAACCCTGGAACAGCTGAACTAGAAGCAAGACGGGGAACAGCAGTGCAGCAGCCCAGCAAATGGGTCTCCCAGTGCCTCAGCAAAAATAAGGGAAGCAGGACTACAAAGGGGCCTACGTGGATAAGCACCCTGCAGCATTCATCTGAAGGGAGCTGAAGAAAGCAACCTTGAGTCTTCCTAAATTTCCAGCCTTGCTGGTTGCAAGCCAACACAAGGTAATCTGTCAGACCCCTACAGCTTCCAACTGTCAACCAGAAGGAGATCCTGAAGCCCAGGTGGTACAGCAGGCAAACACCAACACCTGGACCTCCAAGTGCCTCAGTGAGGGTGGGGGAACTGGTGGAAACCAGCTCAGAAAACCATCAGGTGCCTCAGCACTCTACCTCAAAGGAATCTCCCAGTACATTAGCAGAAACAAGGGGAGCAGCATTGCAAGGGGCCCCAGGCAGAAAAATACCCTGCAGCACCCATTTAAAGGAGCTGAAGAAAGCTAAAGCAAAGGAAAAGCAGGCAACATAGAATTGCCTGAAAGTTCCAGCCTTGCTGATCCCAGCCCAAGACAAGGTAAGCGGCCAAAACCCTACAGCCTCCAATTGCCAACATAACAGTCCTCAGCACACAAAGCCAATGACCAAGACCTAGGTTGCCAACACAAGAAGCTTGGGTCAGTGCCTTCTGTTCCCCAGCAGGAGAGTTCAATCTCTTTAAAGGGCAGGGAATAAAGAAACACCATGAGTAAAAAGAAAGATACCATAGATTCATATTATGAGAAGAGTGAAGATCAAGACAGAAATTCTGAAGAGGACAACATTGTCAACATACTCACATCTGCAATATCAAAAGGGAATATGAACCGGTCTGAAGCTCAAAAAGCCTTCTTAGAAGATCTCAAGAAGGATTTTAAAAGTCTAATGAGAGAGGTAGAAGAGTCCTTAAAAAAATAATTGGCAATTGGAAAAAAAAGTACACTGAAGAAAACAAGTCCCATAAAAACTTGACACAACTTGTGACTGGAAAACAATTGTCTAGAAAAAAAAAATCCCTTAAAAATACAATTGACCAATTGAAGAAGGAAGTACAAAAACTAACAGAAGAAAACAATCTGTTAAAAACTAGAAGTGGACAAATGGAAATTAATGACTCTATGAGAGAGCAAGAATCAATCAAAGAAACAAAAAAATGAAAAAAATGATGAAAACATAAAATACCTCATCAGTAAAACAACCGACCTAGAAAATCGATACAGGAGAGACAATTCAAAAATCATTGGACTACTTGAAAATCATGATGAATAAAAGAGCCTGGACAGTATCTTTCTTGAAATCATAAAGGAAAACTGCCCTGAAGTCCTAGAACCAGAAGGTAAAATAACCATAGAAAGAATACACTGCTCACCACCAAACTGACAATGCCAAGGAATATAATAGCAAAATTCCAAAATTACCAGATGAAAGAGAAGGTGCTGCAAGCAGCCAGAAAGAAACAATTCAAATGTCATGGAACCACAGTCAGGATTACAGGACCTTGTAGCTTCTACATTAAAAGGCCACAGGGCATGGAACATGATATTCCATAAGGCAAAGGAGCTTGGACTGCAGCCAAGGATCAACTACCCTGCAAAAATGAGCATGATTTTTCAAGGGAGGACATGAATATTCAACGAAATAGGGTACTTCTAAACCTTCCTGATAAAAAGACCAGAGCTCAACAAAGAATTTTATCTTCAAGTACAAGATTCAAGAAAGACATAAAAAGGTAAATGGGACAGAAAGATACAAAATGATTGTTAATAAGGGCAGACTGTTTACATCCCTACAAGGGAAGATGACACTTGCAACTCTTGAGAACTGTATTGTTATTACACCATGTTAAAGGAGTATACATAAAGGGGTGGATATGTTGACTTTGATGTAATGATAAAAAAAAATCTAATCAAGTGGGTTAAATGTATCCAAGTAAGTGGATTGGTGTGACCTTAGAAAATGTACTGAGAAAGGAGGAGGCAGACAAGGGTAAATTACATTACAGGAAAAGACACAAAATCCTATTACAGCAGAGGGAAAGAAGGGAGGGGATGAGCATTGTTTGAACCTTACTCTCATCAGATTTGGCTCAAGAAGGGAATAACATAATCAGTTAGGTATAGAAATCTAACTTGCCCTATAGGCAGTAGGAGGGAAAAGGGGAAAGAAAAGGGAGGGGGATAGAAGGGAGGGAAGAAGCAGTAAGGGCAAAGGAGAAGAAAAGGGAAAGGGATAATAGAAGGGAGGAGAGACTGAAGAAGGTGGTTGTCAAAAGCAAAACACTAATGAGGGGGGGAAAGGAGAAAGAAAAGCATAAATGGGGGGGAAAGGATGGAGAAAAAGACACAGATGGTAATCATAACTGTGAAAGTTGAATCGCTATCTTTTTTTTTCTCTTCTGTTGAGTTTTGTTTCCTCTTTCTGATGGTTCCTCCTATTGCTTTTAATTTTTACTTAGAACTTCACTAATGTGAAAATATGTTTAATAGGAATGTAAATGTATAGCCTATATCAGATTGTGCACCATCTTGGGAATGGTGGTGGGGAGGAAGGGGGAGAGAAATTTTAAACTCAAAAGCATATGGAAGTGATTGTTGATAAATCAAAATAAATTAATAAAATAAATTTTAAAAAATAGAAAAAAAAGAAGAAACTACATCCTGCTAAAAGGTCCCATAAACAATGAAGTGGTAGCATTACTAAAGATATATGCACCAAGTGGTATAGAATTAAAATTCTTTTTTTATTTGAAATTGTCAATTTCATTATTTATTTGGCATGATAACATTTGTGATATTCATCTACTGTTGCTTGTTTGCATATTCCTACTCTGATAGAGTCAAGTAGTCAAGTGAGCAGTAGTTTAACAATTAATACAATGATAAAAAATAGAGTACGAAACAACTTTGAAAGACTTTATATCTCTGGTCAACTCAGTTATAAACCTGAAGTCCAGAAAGATTAAGATGAAACAAGCCATTCACCTACTGACAGAGAGGTGATGAATTTAAAATGTAGAAAGACACATTCATTCTTGGACCTGGTTAATATGAGCATTTGTTTTGCTGGACTATGAAGATAGATAAGGAGGAATTTTTTTAAATATAAATTTTAGGGAAAGGGTAGTAGGAAGAACAAGTTAATAAAAATGCTTGTTGTCAAAAATACAAATAATAACCTAAAACTCTATTATGTGTAGCTTACTTTTCGCCTTAGCATATAACAAATTCAATATATAACATAACATGTATATTGATTGATGAACTTCTTATTCAGTTTTCATTTTTTTTCCACTTCCTGACAATAATGAAGTAATGAGCTCATTTTACTCCAGTGCTCCATAACTTAATGCTTCCTACCCTGATTGCTTAGTGATTACAACTTGTGTTCATGGGCAAACTGTTTGTTTTGAATAAATCTTTTTTTTCTTTTTTTAAAAAATTATTTAGATTTATCAACAATCTCTTCCATAAGCTTTTGAGTTTTAAAATTTTCTCCCCCTCTTGCTATTCCCTAAACCTGGAATGTATCCCTCCATTCCCATTCCATTCTTCAAGGCCAAGATGAGATATTCCCTGCTTCATGAAGTCTGCCATGACTCTTTTAGAGAGTATTGCTCAGACTTTCCCTCCGCCAATTCTTTAGGTATGACTTCTCTTAAGTTCCTATTATTTTTCTATCTTTTAAAACAATTATTCTCAGATACTCTTTATCTCCTTACTATATTATATATTCCTTGATGCTGAGGACTATGCATTTTTTAATCTTTTTATCTCTACATTTATAACTTTTACATGAATAAATGTTTGTCAAATTGTTAAAGTGAATTGACTTTCTAAAACAATACTTGTTTCATGTCACTTCCCTTCTGCAAAAACACATGGACCATCAGATCACAGATTTAGACTTAAAACAGACCTCTAGCAATTCCCCATTCCCCAACAGGGTAAAATCCAACTTAAGCAGCCTAACAATGAAGATCTGCTACAGGCTAACACAATCTAACTTCCACAGCCCTCCAATGTTATTCTTTCATTCCAGAGAGATTGATTTATTTGTCATTCAGTAAATGCATCATACCAATCTACCATCTAATCAATTCCATTCATTTCACTTTAAGACATAAGATCCTCAGCTGGGAGGGAATGGAGGCTTGGGAGATCACAGCAAAGCAAAGATCCTACCAATGCCCCATCCATTGCCATTGTTTGGGAGGGGAAAGTCCACTGTAAGGAACTTTAGTATCTGACCTGTGAGGGAACACACATCCATTCTATATGCTCCTGCTGCAAAGCAGCTATTACCAGCACCTAGAGGGAGATTTGGGGAATGCACAAGCTTCCCCTTGCCCATTTTGTGGCCTACCCTCAGATTGCAGGTCTTCCTCTCCTAGACCTCAGAACAAACTCTATGGACAGCTCCAAACAGCATGTCAGAACAAGTGTATGAACACCCGAATGATTTTCATCTAAAATGATTTCAAGTCCACTGATATGCTCTGCAGAAATGTTTCAAAACCATGCTTAGGCTTTCCCAGTTGATTCATAAAAATTCATAACATGCTTCACTTCAGAAGATGACTTCCCAGACAAACCAAACACTTTCAGTAGCAATGTAGAGAAAGCGTCCTTTTCCCTAGTGGGAAAAAATGTAAACATTAAGATGGTGTGGTTTAGAAACACCTCTTGATCTTTCACAGGAGTGATTCAGAACCCTTATGGGATGGTAATTATGGCAATGAATATTAGGAAATCCTGGAAAGAAAAGGAACAATAAAAAGTTTTCAAAGTTCTATTCATAAAGCTTCATTTCAAAGGGGTGGGGAGAAGACGTACTCATAGCTCCATTTTTTTGGACTAAATAAAAGAGAGAGTTCTTGAATTAAATGTAGAAACAAATAGGTCTGAATCTCACTTCTGACATTTACTGTGTGACCATGGACAAGTCACATAACCCCTCTGAGCTTCAGTTTCCCCATCTATAAAATGGGCATAATAACTAGCTACCATAGAGTATTGTGAGGAGAGTACTCTGCAGATATCTCACAGTATTATACTACAAAAGGAGACACTACAAATACACTATTAGTATGTTATTAAACTTGACCATATGCTAATTAGGGTATCTGGATCTTATGAATTCAGAAAATTTGAAGATCACCAACTCAGAGCTACTGAAGGTGAAAACTATGCATAGGCTATCACCAAATCAAAGTTTGATCACCAAATGAGAGAACCACAGGCTTTCTGAGTTTAAAGGAACTTCAGAGAGCATCCAGCCATACCCAAGCAGGAATCACCGGCACAACACAACCAACATATGATCATCCAGTCTTTGTTTGCAAGCCTATGGACAAGAGGAATTCCCTCTGTCCCAAAGCAGCCAGTTCTTTTTGGGCTAACTCTTCATTTGAAAATTGTTCCCTGTCTATTGTCAGAATCTTCCTCTGTACATTCACTTTGTTCCCAGTTCTACACTTTGGGATCAAACAAAATTCCATCCCTCTACAACATGACAGACTTTCAAGTTCTTTAAAGCAGCTCTCTAACTTAGTTTAAAATTGCTCATCAGCCTTCTTTAGGGGCTAATAATTCTAGTCCATTTCCCAGAAAAAGCAGCTACAGTAACATCTCGGCTCTGAAACTTCACCTGGTATTCATTGAGCTTTCTATCTAGAAGATCCCCTGAAATCATTTAATTCAAACCCCTTCATTTTATGGATGGGAATAGCAAGACCCAAAGAGGCAAAATGGCTTTCCTAGAGCCACAAATAGTAAGCAACAGGCTTGGATTTGGAATTTATGTCTTCTGATTTCAAAACCAGGGCTTCTCCCAGTGCACCACATTGCCTGCCCTGTCCATCAGCGGGGAATATGCCTGATTATTTTTGTTACTCTGGTTCAACCAAACTATGCACATTGAATCCAACTCTTGGCATGTAATGAATTTTCTAATTTAAGTTTCTGCCTAAGTTGTAACTACAAAATCTACGTTTCGCTCAACCATTTCAACCACATGCGAGAAAATACAGTAGAAAATACTAAAAACACCAGACTAAAAACAGAAGACTGAAACCTCACTGTAGTTTTTCCATTTTAAAGAGCTTTTTTTTAAAATTCTGTGTTTTATTCTTAGAAGAAGGACAACAAAGAATTTATTTTCTGAATGTGAGAGATTTGTTTTTTACAAACTGACAGAGGGAATGTCACAGAGGGTAGGAAGTAAAAGAAAATCAGAATGATTCAAGGGTGACATTTTCTGGGAGAACTTGGAACATATTGTATTTACCTTTTCTCTGGAGCTTTATCTACCAACGTTACAGTTGAAGGACAATGGGTCTGGAATCAGAGGACTCTGGTTCAAATCCTGGCTCTGCTACATCTAGTGTGACCTCGGTCAAGTCACTTAAACTTGTGGGCTTCAGCTGATTGTCTATAAAATGGGGGAATTGGACTAGATGATCTCTAAAATTCCTTTTAACTCTAAAACTATGGTCCTATTACTTCAGTCATTTGATTAGTAGGGACTGAACCTATGGTTTCATTGGTAAAGGGAATTCTCAGATAAGAAAATTCTCTATCAATGCAAGTTGGTACCTTATCCACAACTTATAAGAAAGAGGCCTGAGGCACTTAGATTTGGACTAGAAGCAATGTAACCAAAGTCAACTCTTTATCCACTATATCACACTGCCCCCTATTTGATCAATATGGAGTGCACATGAGATATCATGAGAGTAACATAACAATGCATCAAATCACATTTCATGGCTTCAATCTATCAGGGGACATCAACACCAATAATTTCAACACGGTTAATATATACCATAAGAGTGGTATAAGGAGAGTGTGAGAAGATCACAGGGGAAGGCATCTGGCTGGAGAGATCAAGGAAGGCTTCATGGAAGAGACGGCATTTGAACTTGGTCAAGAAGTACAAGCAGGATGCCAGGGGTGAGGTCAAGGATCACTACAGGTGGAGGAGAGGGTGTGATTAAAGGCCAATGCTGAAACAATAGAGGTGTGGTGAGGGAATGGGAAAAAGTTCAGTTTCACTATAAAACAGGGTATGAGAAGGAATACTGAGGGAGAAGGTTTGAAAGGTAGCTTCGGACACAAGATGAGTATGTGTCTTCAATGTTGTCTCCGGGAATATCCCTATTATCTCCCTCACAAAAATCTGAGCTCTTTGAGGGCAGTGATTGTCTATTTCCTCTGTCCTTACTAGAAACTAATAACCAGTACAAGCTCAGTAAATATTTGTTCAACTGAATTTATTGGTGAGGACAAGTTAACATGAACCTAATAGAATAACACCTTGAAATTGTCAGGTTAATTTAATTTGCAAGCAAAAAGCATTGATTACTTTACCTATTCAGAGCCATACCAATCAAACTACCAAAGAAATATTTTATAGAGCTAGGAAAAATGTAACAAAATTCATCTGGAAGAACAAAAGGTCCAGAATATCAAAAGAATCAATTAATAATGTGAAGGAAAGAAGCTAGTAATTCCAGATTTCAAACTATATTCTAAAGGGGTAATCAGCAAAATATTCTGGTACTGGCTAAGAAATAGAGTGGTGGATCAGTGGAATAGATTAGGTACACAAGACACAGCAGTAAATGACCACAGTAAACTAGTGTTTGATAACCCCAAAGATCCAAGTTTTTAGAGTAAGAACTCAACATTCGACAAAAATTGCTTAGAAAACTAAAAAGCAGTTAGGCAGAAACAGGGCACAGAGCATCATCTCACACAGTACATATCAAAATAAGGTCAAAATGGATAAATGATTTACACAGAAGGTGTGATATGATAAGTAAATTATGGGAGCAAGGAAAAATATACCTATCAGATCTGGGGATAAGGGAAGAGTTAATGACCAAACAAGAGATAAAGAGGATCACAAAATGTAGAATGGATAATTTTCATTACATAAAATTAAAAAGCTTTTGCACAAATAAAATTTTTGGGGGGGGGTAGAAGAAAACTTTTATTTTGTCACATAAATAATGCAATAGTGGCAAGGCACTTACAGGTGTCCACAAAAGACAAGAAAACACATAAAGCAGTTGAAATATTTTCCCTTGGGAAGAACTGAACTCAAGTTTACAAGTGGGATAACAGTCTGATATTTTAACCCTAAACCTCTGGTTGTCACCATGATCTGAAGCTTTGAATGCTGAAGAGAATCACAGAATTTTGTAACTAGAAGCTACACTCAGCATTTGGGAAATAAAGGCTCTTAGCACTAGAAAAATACTGAGAAATCATTTTTTAAATTTTTTTTCTTTTTTTTTTTTTTTTACCCAGAGGAGAAAGTGAGGACTGGGAAGTGAAATCATTTCCTCTTGGTCACACATCTGTGAGCATTCTCAAAAGTAGGGATCATAAAATCCTCAAATGAGGTCTTTTTCTTTTGTTTGTTTGTTTTGAGGAGAGTTCTACATCTGTAATTCTATTTTTATGTGGGAATCCTCACATGAAATGAATCAATGACTCCTCTGTAACTAATGGTCTTATTTACCTCATACATTAAGAAGCTAAGTGACATTCCAATGGTGACCAGCTCTGTGTGTGTGTATGTATGTGTGTGTGTGAGACAGGGTGAGAGAGAGACAGAGAGAGACAGAGAGAGGCAGGGTTTGAAACTTGCCCTTCCTGACTCCAAGGTGAGTTTCCTATACACCAGATCACATAAGTATAATACTACTTCTCATTTGTAGAGCACTGGATAATATTCAAAGTTCACTTACATCTCTTTCCTTTTCATCTAATCCTCACAGAAACACCTCAACGTGAATAGGATAGGTCTGATAATAATGTCACATTGCGTAACACTTTGAAGGTAATATAGCTCCTTCCTCACAACAACCCCATGAAATATGAATACTATTTTCCCCATTTGGCAAATGAGAAAACTGACTCAGGGAAATTCTTACTTGCCTAGTTCAACCCAGTTAGTAAACGGTGTATAAAGCTAAGCTTGAGACCCAAGTTTTCTGGATCCTAGTCCACAGCTCTCTTGATTCCTCCACATCTTCTAGACATGACTTGTAGGTCTTTTAAATCTCATTTATTGGTAGAAATAGTTCCCTCAGCCTGGGCATTTTCAGCAAATGTTCTGTGTCAACAGCAGATCTTTATCTCATCTTCCCAAGGCTTCTATCACCAGGATTGCTCCATAATATATTCTTTTCCTCATTCCTAGAAAGAACCCACCTCAGCCATGTTAAAATAAGATGACCTGGCCTTGACTGAAGCAGAGGCCCAGCACTGACCTGTACCCCTTTTCCCCTTCCCACCCAGTCCAGGCTTCCTTCAGCCTAGGCATTGGCCAAAACTTGGAAACACTGGAAATAGCTTGGATTCTTGAAGGTTTTGCCTATCAAAGCTGGGCCTGGGTCAAGAATCCTTAGAGAGGCCCCAGGCACTTGAGAGATCACATTTTGTTTTGAGGTTTACTCTTGGTGCCAGGAGACTTTTGATCTTTCCAGAAAACAAAATGACAATCTTGTAATCTTTGAACAGTCTTCCCATCATTCCTAGAGCACCTACTCCTCATCTCTGTCTCTTACTAACTCCAGATTCCTTCAAAGCTGAGCTCAAACACCTCTCTTTTCATGGGGCCTTTCCTGCTCCCTACCCCTACTAATGCCTTTCCCCAACAAATTACCTTGCATCTGTTTTGCATATGCTTATGTATGTGCATATGCTTTCTGCTTATAGAATATATTTCCTTAAGGGAGCAATTACTTCATTACTCTTGTGGTCCCCAGCACCTAATACCTTGTTAGGCACATAGCAAGTACTTAAGAGATGCTTTTGGATTGCTTGACTTGCCCAGGCTCACCTAACAATTAAATTTCTAAGGTAGGACTCAAAACAGGTTTAACTCCAAGGTCAGCCCTCTACCCATTATGCCATTCTACCTCTGTGGTCACAGATGCTAAATCATGGGATTTCTGGCTCTTGTCAAATTCTAGACTGGTAATATGTTGGTTACAGAACCCCACAGGGGACTATTCAATTTGCCCTCAACTGCTTTCAGTAGAGTTCCACCAAGGGTAACATACAATGAGAGTAGGTTTGGTGAAGAACTCTTTTCCCCTACCCTCTCCATTGGGAGTGAGTATTAAAGCTTGGACTTCATATGCTGGTAACTCCTTTATTCCATTTTCCCCAGGATTCAGTATCTTTTCTTTTTTTAGGCAATTGGGGTTAAGTGACTTGCCCAGGGCCACACAGCTAGTAAGTGTCAAGTGTTTGGTCTGAGGCTGGAGTTGAACTCAGGTCCTCCTGACTTCAGGGCCAGTTCTCTATCCACTGCATCACCTAGCTGCCCCTCAGAGTCTCTATTTGAATATGATATTTCCAGTTCAGGTTTCCTCAAGCTAACTCAGCTTATTGGTTTGTTTTTCTCTGTTTTCAACTTCCAGAGTTAGGTCTAATAAAGACAAACAGAATTAGGCTGTTTGCATGTTTTATTTCTGTCAAGCTGGCAGGCATGCATGTGGAGCTGCAGTCAGAACTGAGATCACTTTAGGCTTAGGTGAGCAGTGATTATCAAGCCAAGAACTAGGAAATTGCCCCTGACTCAAGATGTCTGTCCTTTTGTTACCCAAGGTTACAGTTTCCAATAAACAAGGTAGTGCCCTTGACTCAGGGAGTCTGTGCAACCTTAATCTGGTCTTGTGATTGCTGACACAGCAGGAGGAATTTGGGTTCACTCAGAGAGCATCACAGAGGGTTGTTGGTATATCAGTCCAGAAGGGCTCATATCATCCTTTCCAATTGGCTAGTACAGGTTTTTGGCCTTCTTTGAGTGATGAGGGGCTCAGGTGGGTCTCACAGTGTGAACATAGAAAAGTTAGCCACTGATCTAAGGAGCATCCATATGGGTGATCAGATTTTCTAGTATGACCAAGGTCAAAGGAATTGCTATCTTCCTTGCATTTTTGAGACTTTGCATTTAGGGATATGCTTTCTTTTTTAATTTTTTAGGGGGATGACAGATTGGCAAGAGACCACAGGCAACATCATGAAATCAGACTTTCATTGCTTATGTTTGCTCAGCCTTACAGTGTATATGGAATAATGGATAAGAATCAATAATGAGGCTATAGACGCCGATCCTGTCTTGGTCTTATGCATCCCTTGCTCTCACTTATTCCTGGGAATGTTCAATTCACATAGGGTACTTGCAGCAAATACACCAGCAGTGGAGCTGGCTTCTCTCCATTCCCTTTCTCATATTTAACTCCATGACCCTGATATGTGACTAGACCTGATATGAGTCTATGTTTAGTGAGTCAAGCAGCAAGGAAGACCCAACTAGGCTCCAGTTAGAGGTCTTTAGGGGCAGCCAAATAAATCATCTCTAATTTATTTTTGCACCCAGTAACAAGGACATGTGGGGAGGGAACAGAAGAATCATGTTTTGCCATCTCTATCTGTATTGTTCCTCTCTGTGAGCAACTCTGTCCCTGTCAATGACAACATATTCAGTACAACTCTATAGCATCTGCCAGAGAAAGGTGAACTCTCCCCTGGCCTCCCTCAGTCATGGGCAGCTGTGCCTTACACCAAATAAAATCAATCACTCCATATCTTCATGCTGGGTTTAGATTAGTGACTTTTAATTAATCATGTTTTGCAGTGATTTTGCAGATTTGATTACAAGGTAATGGCTGAGATTTCCCTTTCTCACACTCTTTTCTTATAAAAAAAAATTCAGATTACATTGTTTTTACTAGCAATTTTGAGGTCTCATACTAATCAATTGGATTTTCATAAGCTGAAATACTGAATTTTCCAAGTGGCCCTTTACTGCGTACAGTATCCTCATACAGCTTGGTTCAGGCGATCTCTTTCAAGTACATGGATCTACTTGACATAATGTTCCTGCATGAGACTGAAAGTCAGTAAGCTGCAGATAAACACTAAAAACAAACAGAAGATATCAACTTACCCAGTAAAAAAGTCTAATTACTGGTAAAAGGGAAAGTCGGATCACAGTCAGAGTCCTAACAAAGAATTCTCCTTGTAAAGAACTTGTTCATATGAGCCCAAAATATAGGAGAATTTTAAAATTAAGAATCCAAGGTGCAAGGCTCTGGTCCCTTCATGGTCATCACATGTTTACACTTAAAAAGTCTGAAAGACATAGTTTCTGGGTAATTAATCACTTTATTAATAATGCTAGCATATTACCGATAAAATAGTTCTGTGATACTCTCGAATGCCAAAGAGGACTCACAGCGGTGGGCTCGCACTTCATATGTCATTGGAAAAGTGGTCCTAATTCAATAATTTATTCTTAATATGTGGGAGAAATAATCATTTCTCTCACATTGTGTATTGAGATAAGGTCAAAATGGGCACAGAATTTAGACATAAAGGGTGATATCATAAGCACATTAGGGGAGCATGGAAAAATGTACCTGTCAGACTGATGGATAAGGGGAAAATTTGTGACCAAACAGGAGATAGAGAGGATCATGGGAAGTGAAATGAATAATTTTGATTACATGAAATTTAAAAAAGGATTTGCACAGACAAAACAAATGCAGCCAAAATCACAAGGAAAATAGCAAAGTAAGAAAAAAATGAACAGCACATTTTTTTCTGAAAAAGGCCTCATTTGTTAAATATATGCAGAACTGAACCAAATTTATAAAGCCATAAGCCATTCCTCAATTGGTAAATGGTCAAAGAATAGGAAGAGGCAGTTTTCAGAAGAAGAAATCAAAGCTATCAAGAATCACATGAAAAACTGCACTAAATCACTATTAAGTAGAAAAATACAGTTTAAAACAACTCTGAGATACCACCTCAAATATATCAGATTTGCTAACATGACAGAAAATGAAAATGACAAATGCTGGTGGAGATGTGGAAAAATCAGGACATTAATGCTCTGTTGGTGGAGTTATGAACTATTCCAACCTATTCTGAAGAATAATTTGGAACTATACTCAAAGGAGTATAAAACTATGTATACCTTTTGACCCACTACTAGGTCTGTATCCCATAGAGATAAAATGAAAAGGAAAAGGACCTATGTGTACAAAAATATTCTGAACCACACTCCATGGTATGGTGTAAATTGCTGTGTAATCTTCTCATAAAAGATCATACTAATAAAATAATCAGAAGAGAAAAAAATCATATACCTCTTATAGCTATAACTAAGAAATGTATTCTTAACCAAACAAGCTTATAGAGACAATTACAAAAGATAAAATTGATAAATTTCATTTCTCAAAACTGAAATGCTTCTGTCTAAACAACATTAATGCAAGTAGGATAAGATGAGAAGTGGTTGGATGGGAAAAAAAAAACATTTTTGTATGAGATTCCTCTGATAAGGTTTCATGTTCAAGATATATAAACAACATTCCTCTGTTGATAAATGGTAAAGGATATACACAAATAATTCTCAAAAGGACAACTTCAAAGTATTCATAACCACATGAAAACATGCTCCAAATCACCAGTAATAAGAGAAGTACAAAACAAAACAACCATGAGCTTTCACCTCACATTTCAAGAATTGGCAAAACAGCAACAGCCAAACTTGGATGGGAAGATAAGTACACTAATGTACAGTTGGTATATTAGACATATAATACTTACTAGCTGTGTGACTCTGGGCAAGTCACTTGACCTGAATTGCCTCATCAAGAAAAAAAAAGGATTATTCAAGTATCAAAGAGGCCGGAAGACAAATGATTTTCAGCCTAAAAGGGCTGAGAGCTAGAATACAATATTCCAAAAGGCAAAGTACAGAGGCTTACAACCTAGACAAATTAGTAGAATCTCACATGGGGAAAATGGACTTTTATTGAAATGGACCTCCAAACATTCCTGATGAAAAGCCAAGAGCTTCATAGAAACCTCAAAGCGTAACACAGTACTCAAGAGTGATAGAAAAAGGTAAACATGAATGAAAAATCCTAAAAGAAGAAACAAAGTTAAACTGCCTACATTCTGAACCCTAGCTGAGTCACCTAATTAGGGGAGATAGAGGGAGTCTACCTAGACATAATGCCTGGAGATTTTGTTTTACCTTAATAATCTTTTAAAAATAATAGAAAGAGAGAAAGAGAAACATGCACTGGGTGAAAAGTAGAGGAGGTGAGTGAAAATAATCTGGGTTAACAAGTAGAAATCTATAAACAAAGAGGAAGGGCTGAGGACAGTGACTGTTATAAGTACTTTACTCTCACTGTAACTGGTCAAGAGAGTGAAACACAAACATACACACACACACACACACACACACACACATGCGTACACCATAGTTGCTGAGGCTGGGATATCAAGTAGTAATGGTTCAGTGCTCAGATGGAAGACATACAAGACAGAACCCACAGGCTCCTCCTGCCCCATAAGGCTCTAGTATATTCTCTGGCCTAGTATGGTCATTCCTGCTGGCTGGTTGGGGACAGAGTGAGCTACTGAACCACTCATTTTTGCAGAAACAAACGGCCTTGACACTACAGGGATCCTGAAATAGGGAAGAGTGAAAGTTGTCCATAGGGCTGAACTTTCAGGAAGGCTGCATAGGTGTGTGTCTGTGAAGCGCGATTGCAGGGTCACAGAAAGAACCCTCCCTCACATCCCCAAATCTCTCTTCCCCAGATCTGCAAATTCCCCTCCTGGCCCTACTCCTGACTTTCTGGAGCTCAAAATCATGCCTTTCATGCTGTTTCATCCTAGAAGATATCTGAACGCCTGGGTCCACTTTGCCCTCCAACGTCTTAACAATCTTGAGGTCTGTTCAATATGCAATCTCCCTCCACAAGCCCATCCACTTCTGCCATTGGTGGGATGCTCTTGGCCCTTCCATTTTGTGAAGGAGTGAGGCCAGCCTTGCCTAGGGCAGCTAAGCGGTACAGTTGATAGCACATCCATCCTGGAATCGGGAAGACCCATCTTTCTAAGTTCAAATCCTGCCTTACTCATCCTCAAATCCACTTAGTAGCTGTGTGACCCTGGGCAAGTCACTTAACCTCGTTTGCCTCAGTTCCTCATCTGTAAAATGAGCTAGAGAAAGAAATGGAAAATCACTCCAGTATCTTTGCCAAGAAAATCTCAAATGGGTTTATAAAGAGTCAGACACAGGTAAAACAACTGAAAAACAAAAACAATAACAAATCATTGGTTCCTTGCTCACTTTCTCTTTAGAAATCATCTCCTGTGAATTCTTACCCTTCAAGTACTATTCTGTGTTCACATGGTGGTCAGAATACATGATACAAAGGACCCTCTCAAGGTCTCTCTTAGGAACTTTGGGATTGATTGTGTGACATTGGAGACACTGGCGCAGTACCACTCAGCATGTTGTGCCCTTATCAGAGAAGGAGCTGTGCTCTGTGAGCAAAGCAGAATTGAAGCAGCTCAAAAGAAACACAAGATGTGCAAATTTAAAGAATCCACCCCAAATGTTCACATGGACGATTTATGCCCAACCTGTGGTACAACATTTTGTGCACATATTTGTCTGATCAGCCACAGTAGACACACTGTGATTTGACTCTAGCATAGTGATGTCATCTTAGTGCTCTTTGAGAATAAAGGAAAACCAGCCAACCAGCCTTCTGTGAAGAAACTGCTCCTTTCTAGATGATCTGGCTTTGCTGACATGTGCAGGGCGATGGTTCTACCTCTCAATTTTATTTTAAAACTCAATTAGATTTATTAGATTTCAGGATATATGCATATATGTGTGCATATATGCATGTATATGTGTGTATACTTGTATATGTATATATGTGTATACTTATATATGTATATACACACAAAAATATAGATATGTCTATCTTATATGTCTATCTTATAAATTATAGACTATCATTGTCTTGAAAAGCCAGGTAAGAGCTCAAATATTCTTTCTGTAATTTTACATCCCAGACAGTCAATAAGCCTTTTCCTGAATGCCTTCAGTGGGAGAGAACCCACTACCACCCTAGGCAACTCATTCTAAATTTGATAGTTCTGAGGATTAGCATGATTTTCCTGACCTTCAGTCCAAATCTGCCTCTCTACAACTCTCTGGATCCTCCCTGCTCCCTTCAGTCGCTGTTTTTACAGCATGTATCTCATGTACTAGGACTCTCTACTCTTCTCTCAGTGTTTCTGGTTCTGAGTGACTGTCTGTCTTTCCCTCATCTTTTTGGTGTCTAAATATTCAATTCTCATCCACCACTGAAGCTAAAACTCTCAAAACTACATATAGAAACTATCTTCTTTTTTCCTGAGCTCCAGTCGTATATCTCCAAATGCCTACTTGGCATTTCCTATGGAAGTCCCTAAACTCAACCTCCTAATTTCCCTAATTCTGTTGAGGTCACTAAAGCACCAAGAAGTGATTCATCACCTATTATGTGTTTTAGGTATTGTACCATCCTTTTTTCAGCTCCCAGTTTCAAAACCCTGCACTCATCCTAGACTGATGATGCTCACTGCACCCCCACCTCCAATACACTAAGTGACCGTGCTGTCATTACTTCATTTCTCCACATTTCTCATGTACATCCCCTCCCCCTACTCATACCATAAGCTTCCTAGTTCAAGGCTGGACAATAGCAATGTCTTCTAATCAGGGTGAAGGTGAGGGGTTTTATGTGCATTGTACGTTCATCCTTGAAAGCTCAGTGATGTACTGGATAGAGCACTGGGCCTGGATTCGGGAAGACCTGAGTTCATTTAGCTCAGGGTCTGACACTGATGGTCTGACTCAGACCCTTAACACTTCTGTGACCTGGGGCAAGTCACTTAGCCTCTGGCTGCTTCAGAGTCCTCCACTGTAAAATGGGGGTAATAATAGCAGCTCCCTCCTAGGAAGATTGTGAGAATCAAATGAGATAAGAGTTATAAAGAACACAGCACTTGGCAAATACTTGGACTTCAATGAATGCTGGTTCCTTCCCTACCCCCTTCATCTAGCCACTCCCCTCAAGAACCCATCCTCACAGAGCTTCCACATTGGTATGCCTAAATCACACTAATTCCTAAATCTGACCATGTCATTCCCTTTATCAGGAAGCTACAGTGGTAACTAGTACCTCAAGAAAGAATACTAACTCTTCTGCTTGTCTTTTAAAGTCCTTCACAATCTTGGTCCACCCTTCCCTTTCAGGCTAATGAATTCTCCACTTCATGAATGCAAGCCCTCAGCCAGACTGTCCTGTTTGCTATACTCCACAAGGGACACGACATCCCTGTCATTGTGCCTTCACAAAGCTGTCCCCCATGTCTGGTATGCTCTTCCTCCTCACCTTTAAGAACCCTTATCTTTCCTTGGCTCAGTTCCAGGGCCACCTTCTTCCAAGAGAATCTCCTGATTTCCTCAGATATCAATTCTATCTTCCTCCTCATCTCCAATCTGAATGTACTTAACTCTGAACATGTAGTTCTTCAGTACAATGTAAACTTCTTGAGGATGATGTTGTTCCCTTTTCATCATTATATTCCTCACTGACCTTATCAGAGGATTAAAAGGTGGAAAGGTCAGAGGATATTATCAAATGAGAAGTGCTCAGAAGAGGAACAGCAAGAGCAGAGGGGGTAGGGATCTGCCCCAAAATAAAGAGATAGGAAGTAGCAGAGCCTGGATTTGAAGTCACATTCTTTGGTCTCAATATTTAAAAACCTCACAAAACCCTTTGGGGTTATGATTCATGAATGAGAAGTTAAAACAACTCAATGTGAAGTCTGTGCTTCAATCTAAAAGCTGCCAGAGGAACTGACTCTCCTGCCTTGGAGAAAGAAGTTTTGGATATGATCAGTAGATACCTCAATTGCCAGGGATGTTACTTGTGTAAATAAGGGTGTACAGACTGCATCCCTGAAGTAATGAGACATGTCAGAGGCCAAGGGTGAGTCTTGTTCCCTACTCATGACTCCTTCTATGATGTGGGGAAAATTAAGGTTAGAATTTCAATGATATTTTTGTGGCTAACCAAACTCTCCCAAATATGTAACTGCTAAATCCCAGACTTCCTAAATAGGAGAGAATTCCCCTTAAAATGTGGATAAGCCTCTCCCTGGACACTAGCATAAATGCAAGTTTTCTATCCTGGCAAGGACCTCATGCAACCCTGTGTCTCTGGGTTATCACAGACGGTCTCACACTCATCCCTAACAAGGATACCTCCCTTGTTATAGAGGTCAGGCTATTTACTATCCACAAGAACCCACTGAAAAGCATATACATTAACTTACACAGTGTTTTCAGGGACAATGTTAAAAAGGGGGTGCTTGAGAAACCAGGTTCAGTGGAACTATTAGGATTCTCCTACTGCGAATAAGGTCATATGAGGTGGAATGCATTATGAGCTTTCATAGCCTTCATAACCAATGAAACCAATAAGGCCATACATGCTCAGGAAAGAAATCTTCACTTCCTGGTACTGATGGTTTTAGACCACCATATTGCCTAGGCTACCTCCTAGCCAGTGAAGGAGGCATCTGTGCCACAGCCAATACATCTTGTTGCTTTGTGGTGAAGAGTGGCAGCATCCATGGAGACAATTGGGGAACAACTGAACTGGTTCCCCAAGTTCAAGCAAAAAGAGAAAAGGGATTTGACCTCTTGCTCCAGGTCAGCACCTTGGGGAGGGTGACCCTGAGGCCCTCTTCAATCTATTTCCCCAATCCTCATTTTATTTGTCATAGAATACTTTGGACATCCAATGTGTCCTGAGAGGTACGCAATGGAAAGATGTATCCTCATCTGTTTTATGTCCTCTTGGTTGAGGTGAATCTCCTCTCTCGGGGGGTGTATTGAGTATTTAAAGCTGCTGATGGCCCCACTCTTCCAGATGTGGCTTCTATTAACGCTGACCTACAATCACTTCTAATTAGAACTGGCCAATGAAACTCTTCCATAAGGTGCTGATTTGGCACAGTTATCATTCCATCTTCCCTTTCCTGAATAGGCTTTCCTGGTCAATCTTTAGAGATGCTCCCTTTGCTACTGGTCCATGCTCTCTGAACTCATCACCTCACCAACCACATGATAATTGCCATGTCAGGCCCTTTGTATGAAAAATCTATTGAAACCTAGGTCCATGGTGGCTCTGTGCTTTCAATCAGATCCCTCACCCCATTGATCATCTGGGCTACTACCCTGCATTCTGCCCCATGGCATGTTTAGGGAGTGGAATTTGACATGACACTGTATCCCTGACTAAATTACTGTTCATCTGTCCATACTCTCCTAAGTGCTTGGTTGTATCAATAAATCATTCTGACCCATCCTACTGTTGCTCTGTGCCATTCACCTGAATCAGTTGTGATCTCCACAATAGATCTTGCATCTATCTCCTTCTCATCACTTCTTATTTGGAATATTTCAATAGCCTTCTCAATAGTCGCCATGACTCAAATAATTTCCTTCTGTAATCCATCCTCCACTCACTGTCAGAAGGATATTCCAAAATTGTAAATCTAGTGATATCAGTCCCTTATTTTATAGATTCCAGTAGCTGTCTGGTATGTCTAGGATCAAATACAAACTCCTCTGTTTCCCATTTAATTGCCCTCCATAACCTGGCTACCTCCTATCTTTGAAGCTTTGTGATGTGATTTCATTACCTTTCTGATCGACACAGATGAATTTGTTTTCTTACTATTCTTCACATGTGGTATTTTATTCCCTAAGTTTATAAGTTGCCATTTTTAGTTGCCATTGAGCAAAATACCAGTCTTTTGGCACCAGCTGGGCTTTGAAAATGATATTAGAATTTGCTGAAAAATTAAGACCAGACAAAGAGGAAGAACAGAAGCATAGACAAAGGGACCAACATTTCATGGTCAACACTTTGAGTATGCTGGCTCCTGTCCAACTCCTAAAATGACACTTTGAAACTTTCAAAATCCTCTTTTTATTGGATATTAGCCCATAAGACACTTCAGTCCCAGTTAAGGAGGGTGAAACAGAGCCACATTAAGTCCTGAATTTATGGAGTCAGTAATGGATTCCTTCAGTGTAAATCTATCCATTCAGTCCAAATCATCACCATTAAAAATGCCTACTAAACCCTTAGTCATAGCAAAGGTCATCTGATGAGGGAGAAGACTGAATAGTATATGTCAACTAAGGAAAGTATTAATATTACACATCCACGAGAGCAAAATTTGGAGTAAATAAATCCTGGAAAATGGCTCAACTTGGCCTTCCTTTCATACAATGTCTAGGAGGAAATCATAAGTTTTGCTGAAACAGTAAAATTTTATACTTAAGGGGATACCACTCTAGTTCTTTATAACTTGAAAGGAAGAATCTGAGGAAGGGAGAAATGGCTGGCTACCATTTGGAACTAGATGTACTAAAGGCAACTCCAAATGAACTTGTTCAAAAGAAAACACACTATGTCACCCAGACCTCTGTTGATTTTCTGAGCTTGCTTTTTACTGTTAAAGATGTAATCATCCTTCCATCCACCCAGGGTTGCAACACCAAAGTCCTACTCTGATAGGTGAATTTGGGCTTTATTTTGCCTAGAGCTAAGCCTCCATCTCACTTTCCAGTCATCAGCTCTAAACCATGTTCTTTTAGGTATTCTCCTTCTGCAGTCAAATGTCATCACACTGTGGTCATAAATTGTCTTGTTTTTATTTTTTATCCTCAGTATCTATCTATCTATCTATCTATCTATCTATCTATCTATCTATCTATCTATCTTCTTTATCTGTCTGCCTGTATGCCTGTCTACCCTATGATTCTCCCCTTCTTCTGTCCACAGATTCAATCAGTTGCCAAGTTTTGTCATTATTATCTCCACAATATAGCTTGTATCCATTATAACCTGGACTACTGAAATAATGTACCCTTGGGATTACCTATGCCAAGTTTCCCCCCTCTCCAGTCTATAATCTACTCAACTGCTAAAGGAATATTCCAAAAATGCTCATCAAAAAAGATATTTAGGTAACTCCAGTGACTTACAGTACCTCTTGCATCAAACAGAGGCTTTTTGAAGGAGCTCCCCGGCTACATCCTCTTTCAAGCTTATTTTCAAGATTATACCATTCCCTTTCTCACTCTACTGTCCAGCCAACTGGTCTTCTTGCTTTTCTCTACAAATGACACTTCATTTTTCATCTGCATACCTTTACAAAGGCTGTGTGCCACCACTGGTGCAAAACACATGCTCAATAAAAGCTTGTTGATCATTGAGGAAAATGCCACAGTCTTTTGGTGACATCTTGCAGCCAACAATGATATTTCAGCTTACTGAAAGGTTAAGAGTACACAAGGAGGCAGGGGAGAACCAGAGAGGAGGGGAGCAACATTTTATGGTCAACACTTTGTATTCTGGTTGCAGTCCATCTCCTACTATGACCTTCTAAACATTGTAAGCCCTGCTTTTATTTGTTATTAGCCAATGTCACAGTTCAGTCCTAGTGAAGGGGGGCAAAAGTGCCAAATCAAGTTTAAATTTTGTAGTTAGGAATTGATTCCCTCAGTGTAAATATAGCCATTCAGACCAAATGATCACTCTTAAAAATGCCTACCAAGGTGTCAGCTAGGTGACGCAGTGGATAGAGCATCGGCCCTGAAGTCAGGAGGACCCAAGTTCAAATCTGACCTCAGACCAAACACTTGACACTAACTAGCTGTGTGACCCTGGGCAAGTCACTTAACCCCAATTGCCTTAAAAAAATGCCTACCAAAAGCTCAATCATACCAAATGTCATCCATTACAACATAAAAGTAAATAGCAGTGGAGACCACAATTAGTTGGTTTTACCCTAAAATTTGAAGATTAATTAGTAAAGGGTTAATATTACCCTCTGATAAGAACAAACCTTGGAGTTTTTTAATGTATCCCTGACCTTAGCCATGAGGTTTTAACATCAGAAATTATTTGGCATGGACATCTCCTCCTCTTTTTTCTGCCTCCCCAAACACCTCCAATATGATAGATGTTATGGCTCAGTCATGTAAATAAGGATAGGTTCTAGTAGACAGAAGGAAGTAGAAGAAATTTTGCAAGGTAATGCCAAGTTTGTTGATTTAGAGTTAACTGATAGCTGAAAAAAATTCCTGCAGGGTGAGAGAGATCCTGAAGAGGAAATGGAGATTCCAGTAATAGAGAACACTGAAAGGGCAATAGGTAAGGATCCAACTAGAGGGCACTCTCCAGGGGCTTGTGAATTCAGCAGCAATGGGGTAGCACCGCTTCAGTAGGATAAAAAGCAGTTAGGATCCCTGGCTATTCTTGGCTTTTTAGACATATACCAACAACAGCTGAGGTAGAGAGCCCCAAGTGTAACTTGAAATACTAGTTGAAAATGGAGGTTTTTGCAGCTAAATCTTGGAGGTATACAACTGTGCTCCTGAGAGTGGCAGTGTGGGTGCTGGGGACTGTCCCTTTCTATAGAGCTATTCCTAAACCTATTAAAAGTCAAGCCTGTTCATGAAGAGTAGAGCAGGTTGGTCTCCAGTTTCTGCTTCTCAATCCTGACAGTTCCCCATGGAATGATTCTAGAAAGATTCCTGATACCTTAGGGTAGGAGGGGGAATGGGGAATGGACAACAAGGACTCATGGTGACAGCCAAATGATGGAGGATTTGCTTTTGTTTGCATGCTAATCTGAAAAGCTATGAATGGGAACATGTAACTTTCTGTGAAATTCCCTTTCAAATTGTACAATTAAAAACTGAATTATCCAAGCTCATGACTCTGTTGTAGGTAATGTTTTGACACTTGTGAAAAAAAAATAAACAGAGAGACAGAGACAGAGACAGAGAGAGAGAGATAAGAAGGGATTGAGAAGAAAGGAAGTAGAGGCACCAAATGTAGATAACCTTCTTAAGGACTTCAGCCACAAAAAAGGAGAGATATAGGACAATACCTACTTTGGGAAGGAAGAAAGAAAGAAAGGATGGAAGGAAGGAAGGAGAAAGGAAGGAAGGAAGGAAGGAAAGAAGGAAGGAAGGAAGGAAGGAAAGAAGGAAAAGAAAGGAAAGGCAAGAAGAGAAATACAATAAAATGGCTAGTCTTAGCTATGAAATAAATTTGTTAAGTATCAGAAGTTTGGTGAAGACCTTACCACTGTTAACTCAGGCATGCATGTAAATAATTACTTAGGTGCCTGGTGCTAGTGAGGAAAAATTAAGCCTAGAGTACACCAAACCCAAAAATAACTCAAAAGGAATAGCTTTGGTCTTTGTAGTAACTGGTATAACTGGGATTCACATCTGCTTTAAGCTCAAATGCAGTGTTCTTGCCATTGTCCCACAAACTCCCATTCTGAAGGCCTCTCTCCTCTAAGTCACTGCCCACTTTCCCAAATGTGTGCTTTCTATCTGCTGCCTCAGTTCACTCTTCATGCTGACATTCCTTTAAGCAACATAACTGAGGCCACAGGATTATAGTCATAGATTTAGTGCTTAGAGGAACCTCACAGGCCTTCTATTCTAACCCTCTCATTTTATAGAAGAAAACAAAAACTGATATCCAAAGAGGCAAGATGAGTTGTCTTAGATTACACAGTTAGTAAGTATTTGAGGCAGGACTCAAACCCAGGTCTTTCTGTTTCAAAATTCAGTACCATATCCACTCTCCTATATTCTCACCTGACTAGGCTATTCTCATCTCTCTGGACGTGTAAGGGACTTGAAAATGTTAAAGGAAATGTAATTCCTTCTAAATGAAAGTTCCATCTAGTGAGCTTTCAGTAGATATGTATTGGCCTGAATTGAAGACTTTGGTTTCCTGTCTACATAATACTGCACCTTGAATGTGCGAGTTTGTTCACCAAGTTTTGCCTTTTATTGAAATGAGAGTTTTTAAAGGATTTATATAACTTCTGTTTATGAGAGACATCACTGGATAGAAAAATCATCACTTCAGCACCAAAGACAAGGGAAAGCTCCTGTCTGTGGCCTATTACGTGAGCAACTTAATACAACACTACTCTCATAGGCATTAAGGGGAGGCTATGTCAATATGGTGGCAGCACCCCCCTGTGCTTTATGGGAAAGTGTAATTGTGTGAGCTCCTCACCCAGCGTTACACATCTATTGATTGCCACAGAGCAAAATGTGCCCTGTATCACCATGAAAGAGTCAAGGTTTCTGAACCAAGGACCAACAATTAAAAAAAAAAATAGGAAAGAAACTGGAAGTGATTCTGACAGCGCTTGCGCGGGTTGCATCAGACAACTTCACTGCAGTCTTGATTCTGAAAACAAAGATGCACACTTTGCACTGCGCATGCCTTCAGACCAGGCAACGCAGACAAGGCTGAGGAAATGCCAGAAAAGGGTCAGGAGTGGAAAAAGTTTAAGAAGCCCTGCTCTGAAGAACCTACAACCAGGGTGATCGTTTCCCAGAAAAAAACTCATTCTTCCTGAAGCTCCTTTACTCGGTAAACAGAATAAGGGATGTGTGGGACAAGATGCCTTTACTTGTCAGTTTCTGGGTCTAAAACCCTGTAAAAACATTGACTGTTACCCTGCAATACTGACAAAAGTGCTGATGGGAATTTCACCAAAGTATTCAGTTCTTTTTTTTTTTTTTAAGGCAGTTAATTTATTATTTTAGTATTGTTTGGGTAAAGTACATTTTCAAAATCATTGTGTTTGGCATATTAAATATATATGACAATAGAGTTAAACGTAATACATGTTTCTTCTTTTTAAGTTGTTCAATTTGTTTGCTTTATTATTTAAAATAATGCTGTTAGACATGCTTCACTTGATAGTTGTAGAAGCTTTCTTTAAATAGATTAAACTCTGTTTTGTTTGGCTAATTATCTTTTTAGCAGATCTGGGAAAAATTCTCTGGAAAGAGTATTAAATTACGTTGTTTTTTTTTCTTTGAAGTGCTCTTAGTAACTTAATCTTAGATTTGGGAGAGACAAAGAACATAATTGTGTGTGATTTTCTTAATCTTTGGGGAAACTGGCCTTTGGGATATCAAAATCTTGACATGCACATCTAGTTTATAACGAATATCGCTTATTATTTCTCACAAATGAAAAGAAAGAGCAAACCACTATCTTGTGCACTAGTTAAATAGAAGATGGTTGACTGAGCAAGTTAACTGATTTAAATATAGCATTTATTTCATATGTTTGATTTTTCCTTTTTTGTGATTAAATTGGAAAAGGAATTAAAACACTTGTCATAATGTTAGAATATTTCCGGCCTGTTTTTCATTAGTTTGGAGACAGTTATTCTGGAAGTGCCTTTAGTACTACAATGTTTGTTTTGCATTATCATGCTTTGACTATCAAAAAGAAAATGCATGGCACATTTGCATATCAAATGTTTTGCATTCTTTTCTTAAACTTAAATAAATTGCTTAGATTTTTTTTCAATGAATTCAGGTCTTATGGTATAAATCAGGCCTGTACAACTTGCAGCCTGTGATTGCTTAGGCCTCTTTTTTCCTCTACATACAAAAGATGTTTTCCCCTACATTTTTCAGGGCTGCCCAACATCCTTGGCTGCCATAAGTACTCTGTAGGCCGCAGGTTGTGCAAGCTGGGTGTAAATTACAGTAAAGCTCCATTAATCTGACCTATTCAAAATAGTACATAATTTGAAGGACGCAAATTTTTTCTCAGTTGACTAAATACACTATTGCTTTACGAATGAGAACAATAATACTAGCTAACGTATATATAGTGCTTTAGGATTTGTAAATCACTTTAAAAGTATTATTTCATTTTATGCTCACAATAATAATGGGAGGCAGGTGCTATTATTATTTATTTTTAATTAGACAAGTCTTTTTTTAAAATTCATTTTATTAATTTATTTTGATTTATCAACAATCACTTCCACATGCTGTTGAGTTTAAAATTTTTCTCCCCCTTCCTCCCCACCACCCTCCTCAAGACAGCACAAATCTGATATAGGCTACACATTTACATTCCTATTAAACATATTTTCACATTAGTGAAGTTCTCAGTAAAAATTAAAACCAAAAGGAGGAACCATCAGAAAGAGGAAACAAAACTCAGCAGAAGAGAAAAAGAAAAAAAACGATAGCGATTCGACTTCCATAGTTCTTTCTTTGGATGTGGATAGCATGTTCCATCATGAGGCCTCTGGAGATGACCTAGATCCTTGTATTACTGAGAAGGATTAAGTTTATCAATATTAGTCATTGAACAATGTGGCTGTTATTGCTTACAACATTCTCTTTGTTCTCCTCCCTTCACTCAGCATCAGACCATACAAGTCTTTCCAGGTCTTTCTGAAGTCAACCTGTTCATCATTTCTTATAGCACAATAATATTCCATTACATTCATATACCACAACTTGCTCAGCCATTCCCCAATTGATGGGCATCCTCTCAATTTCCAATTCTTTGCCACCACAAAAAGAACTGCTATGAATATTTTTGTACATGTGGGTCCTTTTCCCATTTGTTTGATCTCTTTGGGATATAGCCCTAGAAGTGCTATTGCTGGATCAAAGGGTGTGCACATTTTTATAGCCCTTTGGGCATAGTTCCAAATTGTTCTCCAAAATGGTTGGATCATTTCACAACTCCACCAACAATGCATTAGTGTTCCAATTTTCCCACATCTTCTCCAACATTTATCATTTTCCTGTTTTGTCATGTTGGCCAATCTGATAGGTGTGATGTGGTACCTCAGAGTTGTTTTGATTTGCATTTCTCTAATCAATAATGATTTAGAGCATTTTTTCATGTGACTATAGATGGCTTTAATTTCTTCATCTGAGAACTGTTCATATCCTTTGACCATTTATCAATTGGGGAATGGCTTGTGTTCTTATAAATTTGTCTTAATTCTCTAGGCCTTTATCAGAGAGACTGGTTGTAAAAATTCTTTGCCAATTTTCTACCTTCCTTCTAATCTTAGTTGCATTGGCTTTGTTTGTGCAAAAACTTTTCAATTTAATGTAATCAAAATTATCCATTTTGCTTTTCATAATGTTCTCTATCTCCTGTTTGGTCATGAATTCTTCTGTTCTCCATAGATCTGATAGGTAAACTATTCCTTGTTCTCCCAGTTTACTTATGTATCAGCCTTTATATCTAAGTCATGAACCCATTTTGACTTTATTTTGGTATATGGTGTGAGATTTGGGTCTATGCCTAGTTTCTGCCATACTCTTTTCCAGTTTTCCCAGCAGTTTTTTTCAAAGAGTGGGTTCTTATCCCAGAAGCTGGGGTCTTTGGGTTTATCAAATAATAGATTACTATAGTCATTGACTACTGTGTCTTGCATATTTAACCTATTCCACTGATCCACCTCCCTATTTCTTAGCCAGTACCAAGCAGTTTTGATGATTGCTGCTTTATAATACAATTTAAGATCTGGAATTGCTAGGCCACCTTCCCCTGCATTTCTTTTCATTAGTTCCTTTGATATTCTGGACCTTTTGTTTTCCAAATGAATCTTGTTATTATTTTTTCTAACTCTATAAAATAATTTTTGGTAGTTTGATTGGTATGGCACTGAATAAGTAAATTAGCTTAGGTAGGATTGTCATTTTTATTATTTAGCTCGGCCTACCCATGAGCAACTGATGTTTTTCCAATTATTTAGATCTGATTTTATTTGTGTGAAAAGTGTTTTGTAATTGTGTTCATAGAGTTCCTGGGTTTGTTTCGGAGGTAGACTCCTAAATATTTTATAATGTCTACAGTAAGTTTAAATGGGATTTCTCTTTCTATCTCTTGCTGTTGGGCTTTGTTGGTAATATATAGAAATGCTGATGATTTATGTGGGTTTATTTTATAGCCTGCAACTTTGCTAAAGTTGTTTATTATTTCAAGTAGTTTTTTACTTGATTCTCTAGGATTCTCTAAGTATATCATCATGTCATCTGCAAAGAGTGATAGCTTTGTTTCTTCTTTGCCTATTCTAATGCCTTCAATTTCTTTTTCTTCTCTTATTGCTAAAGCTAAGGTTTTCCAGTACAATATTGAATAACAGTGGTGATAATGGACATCCTTGTTTCACCCCGATCTTATTGGAAATGCTTCTAGCCTGTCCCCATTACATATAATGCTTGCTGAAGGTTTTAGATAATGCTATTTATTATTTTAAGGAAGACTCCATTTATACCTATGCTTTCTAGTGTTTTTAATAGGAATGGGTGTTGTATTTTATCAAAAGCTTTTTCTGCATCTATTGAGATGATCATGGTTTCTGTTGGTTTTGTGTTGATATGCTCAATGATGCTGATAGTTTTCCTAATATTGAACCAACCCTGCATTCCTGGTATAAATCCTACCTGGTCATAGTGTATTATTCTTGTGATAAGTTGCTGCAATCTTGCTAGTATTTTGTTTAAAATTTTTGCATCTATATTCATTAGAGAAATTGGTCTATAATTTTCTTTCTCTTTTGACTCTTCCTGGTTTAGGTATCAACACCATATTCGTATCATAAAAAGAATTTGGTAAGACTCCTTCTTCACCTATTTTCCCAAATAATCTATATAGTATTGGAATTAATTGTTCTTTAAATGTTTGATAGAATTCACATGTAAATCCATCTGGCCCTGGAGATTTTTTCCTAGGGATTTTATCAGTGGCTTGTTCAATTTTTTTTTTCTGAGATGGGGTTATTTAAGTATTTTACTTCCTCTTCTGTTAATCTGGGCAATTTATATTTTTGTAAATATGTATCCATTTCACTAAGATTGTCAAATTTGTTGGCATATAGTTGGGCAAAATAATTCCTAATTATTGTTTTAATTTCCTCTTCCTTGGTGGTAGCTTCACCCTTTTCATTCTTGATACTAGTAATTTGGTTTTTTTCTTTCTTTTTTAATTAAATTAACCAAAGGTTTATCTATTTTATTGTTTTTTCATAAAACCAGCTCTTAGTTTTATTTATTAGTTCAATAGTTTTCTTAATTTCAATTTTATTAATTTTTCCTTTGGTTTTCAATATTTCTAATTTGGTGTTTAGTTGAGGATTTTTAATTTGTTCTTTTTCTAGTTTTTTTAGTTGTATGCCCAATTCATTAATCTCCTCTTTTTCTATTTTATTTATGTAAGCATTTAGAAATATAAAACTTCCCCTAAGAACTGCTTTCTGCATCCCATAGTTTTGGTATGTTGTCTCATTATTGTCATTCTCTTGAATGAAATTATTGATTGTTTCTATGATTTGTTGTTTGACCCAATCATTTTTTAGGATTAGATTATTTAGTTTCCAATTATTTTTTAGTCTATCTTTCCATGGCCCTTTATTACATATAATTTTTATTGCATCATGATCTGAAAAGGATGCATTTAATATTTCTGCCTTTCTGCATTGGATTGTGAGGTTTTTATGCCCTAGTACATGGTCAATTTTTGTGTATGTGCCATGTACCGAGAAAAAAATATTCCTTTCTATCCCCATTCAGTTTTCTCCAGAGGTCTATCATACCTAACTTTTCTAATGTTCTATTCACCTCCTTAACTTCTTTCTTGTTTATTTTGTGGTTAGATTTATCTAGTGCAGAGAGGGGAGGTTCAGGTCCCCACTAGTATAGTTTTGCTGTCTATTTCTTCCTGTAACTCCCTGAACTCTCTAAGAATTTGGATGCTATACCATTTGGTGCATATATGTTTAGTAATGATATTACTTCATTGTCTATGGTGCCTTTTAGCAGGATGTAGTTTCCTTCCTTATCTCTTTTGATTGGATCTATTTTTGCTTTTGCTTTGCCTGAGATCAGGATTGCTACCCCTGATTTTTTTACTTCAGCTGAAGCATAATATATTCTGCTCCAGCCTTTTACCTTTACCCTGTATGTGTCACTCTTTTTCAAATGTGTTTCCTGTAAACAACATATTGTAGGATTATGGTTTTTAATCCATTCTGCAATCATTTCCATTTTGGGAGAGTTCATCCCATTCACATTCACAGTTATGATTACTATCTGTGTCTTTTTCTCCATCCTTTCCCCCATTTATGCTTTTCTTTCTCCTTTTCCTTTCCCCCTTCACTAGTGTTTTGCTTTTGACCACCTCCTCCTTCAGTCCCTCCTCCCTTTTATTATCCCTTTCCCTTTTCTTCCCTTTACCTTACTGCTTCTTCCCTCCCTTCTTCCCCCTCCCTTTTCTTTCCCCTTTTCCCTCCTACTGCCTATAGGGCAAGTTAGATTTCTATACCTAACTGATTATGTTATCCCTTCTTGAGCCAAATCTGATGAGAGTAAGGTTCAAACAATGCTCCCCCCTCCCTTCTTTCCCTCTGCTGTAATAGGATTTTGTGTCTTTTCCTGTAATGTAATTTACCCTTGTCTGCCTCCTCCTTTCTCAGTACATTTTCTAAGACAGAATCCACTTATTTGGATCCATTTAACCCACTTGATTAGATTTTTTTTTATCATTACATCAAAGTCAACTAATATCCACCCTCTTTATGTATACTCCTTTAACATGGTGTAATAACAATACAGTTCTCAAGGTTGCAAGTGTCATATTCCCTTGTAGGGTTTAAACAGCCCCCTTATTAACAACATATTGTATCTTTCTGTCCCATTTACCTTTTTATCCTTCTTGAGTCCTGTACTTGAAGATCAAATTTTTTGTTGAGCTCTGGTCTTTTTATCAGGAAAGTTTGGAAGTCCCTATTTGTTGAATATCCATCTCCTCCCTTGAAAAATGATGCTCATTTTTGCTGGGTAATTGATCCTTGGCTGCATTCCAAGCTCCTTTGCCTTACAGAATATCATGTTCCATGCCCTGCGTCTTTTAATGTAGAAGCTGCAAGGTCCTGTGTAATCCTGACTGTGGTTCCATGATATTTAAATTGTTTCTTTCTGGCTGCTTGCAGCACCTTCTCTTTCATCTGGTAATTTTGGAATTTTGCTATTATATTCCTTTTTGTCAATTTGGGATCTCTTTCAGGTGGTGATCTGTATTCTTTCTATGGTTATTTTCCCTTCTGGTTCTAGGACTTCAGGGCAGTTTTCCTTTATGATTTCCTGAAAGATACTGTCCAGGCTCTTTTTTTCATCATGATTTTCAGGTAGTCCAATAATTTTTAAATTGTCTCTCCTGTCGATTTTCCAGGTGGTTGTTTTACTGATGAGGTATTTTACGTTTTCATTATTTTTTTCATTTTTTTGTTTCTGTTTGACTGATTCTTGCTCTCTCATAGAGACATTAGTTTCCATTTGTCCAATTCTAGTTTTTAACAGATTGTTTTCTTCTGTTAGTTTTTGTACTTCCTTCTTCAATTGGCCAATTGTGTTTTTAGGGACTTGTTTTCTTCAGTGTATTTTTTTCCAATTGGCCAATTGTATTTTTGAAGGACTCTTCTACCTCTCTCATTTGACTTTAAAATCCTTCTTGAGCTCTTCTAAGAAGGCTTTTTGGGCTTCAGACCAGTTCATATTCCCTTTTGTTGTTGCAGATGTGGGTTTGTTGACAATGTTGTCCTCTTCAGAATTTCTGTCTTGATCTTCACTCTTCTCATAATATGAATCTATGGTATTTTTTTACTCATGGTGTTTCTTTATTCCCTGGCCTTTAAAGAGATTGAGCTCTCCTGCTGGGAACAGAGGGCACTGACCCAAGCTTCTTGTGTTGGGAGCCTAGGTCTTGGTCACTGGCTTTGTGTGCTGGGGCCTCTTATGTTGGCAATTGGAGGCTAGGGTTTCTGGCAGCTTACCTCATGTTGGGCTGGAATCAGCAAGGCTGGAACTTTCAGGCAATTCTAGGTTGCCTGCTTTTCCTTTCCTTTAGCTTTCTTCAGCTCCTTTTAGATGGTGCTGCAGGGTGTTTATCTGCCTGGGGCCCCTTGCAGTGTTGTCCCCTGTTTCTGCTAATGCACTGGGAGATTCCTTTGGGTAGAGTGCTGAGGCACCTGGTGGTTTTCTGAGCTGGTTTCCACCAGTTCCCCCACCCTCACTGAGGCACTGGAGGTCCAGGTGTTGGTGTTTGCCTGCTCTACCACCTGGGCTTCAGGATCTTTCTTGACATTGGAGCTGCAGGGTCTGACAGCTACCTGGTGTTGGGCTTGGAACCAGCAAGGCTGGTTTAGGAAGACTTTAGGTTGCTTTCTTCAGCTCCTTTCAGATGAATGCTGCAGGGTACTTATCCCTGGCCCCTTGTAGTTCTGCTCCCTTATTTTTGCTGAGGCACTGGGAGACCCATTTGCTGGGCTGCTGCACTGCTGTTCCCCGTCTTTCTTCTAGTTCAGCTGTTCCAGGGTTTTTTTTTCTGGTGATATTTTCTGAGTTTTCAGAGGTTGATAGGGGAGGGTGAGAGTGACTACCTTTTTACTCCACCATCTTGGCTCCCGGAAGCAGAACTCCTGGATAAGTCTTTTTACTGAGGTTTTCTAGAGGACCCAAGAAGTAAACTTTGGGTAAGACAGAGATAGCCCTTCTGGCATCGAGGAAAACAGTCCCACAGGGGCAGATGATCCCGAGATTAATATGAACTAAGAATGGAATGACTTGTCATTCTATTATGAAGATTTCAATTCTATTTTCTATAGCTCTTGTCATACAGGTAGAAAACCTACAGTTTCAATTCTTTAGACTGTTGTGTTAAATTCTTATATATATATATATATATATATATATATATATATATATATACATATATATATATATGTATATATATATATGTATATATATATATACACTTTTATTTTTTTTAACATGTGTCTTTCCCTAGCCATCCCTTTAATATCACGTAGCATCTGTGGCCCCTCTTCTCATACTTTGCATCCTCATAATAGCCACTCCACGTTTAAGATACTCTGTATGTCCATAGATACACAAAATGAGAGCTCAGGAACCATTATTTTTCTTTAGTCAACCAAAGGACACAAATTGTTCAAAGTAAAGGCATTCAATGAACTAGAAGAGTAAGATTTGCAATAGAACATTCCACCAGAAGCATAGAGCACATTCTCCCACAAATATACCCTAATCAATGAGGTAAGGGTGGGGAATGAGTATTTATAGTAATCATACAAGAAACATAGGAAACAATGTTGTGGAGGGGCAATTCATATCTCCAATGATGCTTTTGGTGATGTCATCAAACTGTTCTCATTAGGCCTGATAGTTGGCACTGAGCTTCAGTGGACTAACCACACAACTTCTTCTGGGAGTGGTTCTGTTGCTCTTTGCTCTGTATTAATATCTTCAAAGCCAGCTAAGCCATCTGAGCTACAGCCTACAAGGGTGTGGTGGCTAATTTGAAGGAGGGGGTGCTTAAACATCACCCTCATCTAAATTGGTTCAAAGAAGGGGAGATATATACATACATACATATATATATATATATATATATATATATATATACATATACATATATACATACTCAAATGGGGTATAGAAATCTGTCTTACTCAACACAGAAATAGGAGGTGGGGGAGGTAACAGGAAGAGGGTTACACACAAGGGGACATATAAAGGGAGTAGTCAGAAGCAAAAGACGCTTTAGAAGAAAGACAAGATAAAAACAGATAGAGAAGGATAAAGAGAAGAAAATAGGATAGAGGAAAATGTAAAATTAGTAATGATAACTGCAAATGTGAATGGAATAAATTCACACATAAATCAGAAGCACAACACATAATGGAATAGAAAAGTCAACAATATGTTGTTTACAAGAAAGACATTTGAACAGAGAGATATACACAGTTAAAATAAGGGGCTGGAGCAGAATTACTATACTTCAACTAAAGTATAAAAGGCAAGGGTAGCAATCATTATCTCAGATAAACCAAAAGTAAAAGCAGACCTAATTAAAAGAGATAAGTAGGGAACCTACATCTTTGTAAAAGGTACCACAGACAGTGAAGCAATATCAGTACAGAACAAATATCCAATGAATAGCATAACATTCAAAAAAAATTTTTTTAGGCAATTGGGGTTAAGTGACTTGCCCAGGGTCACACATTTAGTAAGTGTCAAGTGTTTGGTCTGAGGTCAGATTTGAACTCAGGTCCTCCTGACTTCAGGGTGTTTCTATCCACTGAACCACCTAGCTGCCCCTAACATTCAGATTCTTAAAGCAATAGTTAAATGTGTTTCAGGAGGAAAGAGAGAGTAAAACTTGGAGGATTTCAACTTTCTCCCTCCGAACCTAGATAAACCTATGCATAAAATAAATAAGAAAGAAGTTAAGGAGATAAATAGTATCTTTAAAAAGTTCAATATGATATACCTCAGGAGAAAATTTAATAGAAATAGAAAGGAGCATCCTTTTTCTCAGTTGTACATGGCACCTTTATAAAAATTGACTGTGTATTAGGGCATAAAACCTCATAACCAAATGCAGAAAAACATAAATATTAAATGGACCCTTTACAGAACATAATGCAATGTAAATTACATTCAGTAAAAGGCCATGGAAGCATAGATAACAATGAATTGGAAGCTAAATACTCTAATCCTATGGAATGAGTGGGTCAAAGAAAAAATCACAGAAACAATAAATAATTTCATTAAAGACAATGACAGCAATGATGCAACATATCAAAATTTCTGGGACCAAAGCAGTACTGCAACCAAAGCAATACTTAGGAGAAATTTTCTCTGTATAAATATATCGATAAAATAGAGAAAGAGGAGATCAGTGCATTGGGTGTGCAGTGAAAAAGCAAACTAAAAATCTCCAATTATGCATCCAAATGGAAATCTTGAAAATCAAAAGAGTTTAATAAAATTGAAAATAATAAAACCATCCAATTCATAAAGAAAATGAAGAACTGGTTCTATGAACTAAAACGATAAAATAGATAAACCACTGGTTACTTAAAAAAGAAAGAAAGAAAGAAAAAAGAAACAGGAAAACAAAATGACCAGTCTCAAAAATGAAAAAGGTCAATGCATAACCAATGAAGATGACATCAAAGCAATTATTAGGAGTTCATTTACCCAATTATATGCCAGTAAAACTGACAATCTAAGTGAAATGGATGAATATTTACAAAAATATAAACTGCCCATATTAACAGAAGTGTAAATGGAATATTTTAATAACTCTACCTTGGGGGGGAAATAGAACCACCATAGTTGAGCTTCCTAATGAAAAAAAACCCCATAACTTGATGCATTTATAAGTGAATTCTATCAAACATTTGAAGAAAATTAACCTTAATACTATCATTATTTATTATGAGTAAGAACTTTTCTGAGGATGCGTTTTGTAGCAAAGTGGAGGTAGTGGTAATGATGTAATAAAAGAGAAGTGTAGAAAGAAAAGACTATCAGCAAAACAGGTAAAAAATACACAGAAGAGAAAGAACAAAAGAAATTTCAGGAGTGAAAAAAGGCAAAAGATGTAGCATAATTTTGAATTGGTGTACATTTTATAAAAATATATAAAAAATAAGAACATATTAAAAAAAAGAAAAAGGGTCAGGGACAACTAGAAAAGAGCACAGGTCCTGAAGTCAGGGGTACCTGAATTCAAATCCGGCCTCACACACTTACTAGCTGTGTGACTCTGAGGAAGTAACTTCACCCCAACTGTCCCCCCCAAAAAGAAAAAAAAACAATTAAAAATGCTTAATAAATGCTTTTTTTCCTTCTTTCCTTCCATCTCTTCTCCCTAAATGGTTGGAAAGATCTCCTTGTTTCTAAAACTATGATAGGAAGGCTCAGGTCAGCCCATGTAAAAATCCTAGGGTTTGGAGTAGCACCCTGGTCCCTATAGGAAATAGACATTGCCTCCTAAGTGGTGAAAAGAAGTAGGGAGGCCTGATCCCTTGGTCGCATTAAGCTGATCATTGTCCTAGAACCCTGGGAACTTGAAAACTGAAGCATTACCAGCATCCCAGAGATGGGACCCTTTTTATATAAAAAGGGATAGCTCAGGAGCTACTTTGAAATTGACTGAAGTTATTTCTCCCTGCTCCACCACTAAAAAGAAAAAAAAAGTCACAGTTGGAAATATTCATGATGGTGATGGCTATTAAGATCATGATAAAACAATTATACATGAAATTTTTAAAAGTATGTGAGAAAGAATAATAGCAATGAGACAACATGTCAGGATATGCTTAAAATAATCCACAGAGGGGAGAAAAATTTGTACCTCTGAAAACATGTGTTAACAAGATAGGAAAATGGGATTTTAGATTGAGTATACTACTTTTTAAAATATCATTTCAATGATATAGCATTTGGCATCTTTTCGTAATGGCATTACATGTATTTTTCCTGGTCATTTATAATTCACTGTATATCAGTTTTATAAGTCTTCATAAGTTTCTCAATGTTATTCTGAAATATAATTTAATTTACTTTGAATCAAAGTAACTCCATCTCTGTTTTAAGAAATCAGGGGAATACTATATGTCATACAAATTTGAATCAGAGTTCTGGTGAATGGCATGAAGCAACATTAGGATGGGACAGCCAAGCACAGCAGAGAAGGGGAAGGACAGATGGACAGCAATTCATTCAAGGATTGAGTTTCATTGCGCCCCAGTCATCTGCTCCACAAGGCAGGCTAGTGGTCCAGATGAGCAATGTATTATGTTCTGTGGTTGAAGGAAAACAACTGCTAGTAAGTTGGACTCACATAGGGTTTTCATACAAAGGGCCTGCATGGTAGCTGTAATATCACAGGTGAAGCAATGGGGTCAGGGAACATGAAATAACAAAATGGGGTGTAGGGGAGGGAGTAGGTTTCAAAAGATTACATAGGAAGGCCTACTCAAAATAAAGAAGATAAAATTATGCTTGTATAAGAGCTGAAGGATTTCAGCAGTTCTACTCTAAGCAGAACTGAGTGCAGTTAAGCCTTAAGTGTACTATCACCGTATAATAAGAGCTAGGCCTTCCAGAGTGGAAGCATAGAATTCTCTAGCTATTGATTGTAGTTTGCTGAAATGCAAAATGCATGACAATGCTTATCTACAAGAAACCAAAACCCCAAACTCCCTATATTCTGTGTCCAGTTTGTATAGAACTTTCTTTCTATAGTTACCAGCTTGTATTATATGTTATTGATGTACTGTTCTAATTGTCTATATCATATATCACTTATTACTTGTCGGTATCATATAATGCCCAGAATTTTTAAAAATATATATTTCTTAACCAAAAATTGAAAAAAAAAAGAAAATTAACCCCAATACTCTTCAATTTATTTGAAAAAAATAGGCAAAGAGGGAGTCCTACCAAATTCCTTTTATGGCACAAATGTAATATCTATATCAGATAGAGCAAAAACAGAGAAATAAAATTATAGACCAGTATCGTTAATGAATTTTGATGCAAAAAATGTGAAATAAAATACTAGC
The DNA here is from genome assembly GCF_003287225.1 of Phascolarctos cinereus. Classification (NCBI taxonomy): domain Eukaryota; kingdom Metazoa; phylum Chordata; class Mammalia; order Diprotodontia; family Phascolarctidae; genus Phascolarctos; species Phascolarctos cinereus. The sequence continues at coordinate 1,257,791 of NW_027556069.1, read as the reverse complement.
AAAGAGATTATAGCAATATATATCACAAATATCATACACTATGACCAGGAGGGATTTATACCAAGAATGTGGAACTGGTTCAATATTAGGAAAACTATAAACTTATTTGACCATATCAATAACAAAAACAACAAAAATCATATGTTTATATCAATAGATGAAGAAAAAAATTTTTTAACAAATTACAACACTCATTCCTGTTAAAAAACATTAGAAAACATAGGAATCATTAGAGCCTTTCCTGAAATGAAAAGTAGTATCTCTAACATCAAAAGAAAGCATTATCAGTAAATGAGATGAATTTGAAGCCTTCCCAATAACATCAAGGGTGAAGCAAAGATGTCCATTAACATCACGATTATTCAATATTGTATTAGAAATGCATGCTATCACAATTCAATTTCCTTTTCCAATGGCAAATACAGATTAACCAATTTGCCCAAGGTCACAAGGTTAGGAATATTCTGAGGCTAGATTTGAACCTCATTGCTTTTTTTTTTAATAGATTGGTAAAAAGGGAATGGCATAAAATTTCTTCATTTTAACATGACATTTGACAAAAACGTCTTATATCCCATTGAGCAAGTTAAAGGAATGTGGGCTAGATGATGGTATAGTTAGGTAGATTCAAAACTGATGTAATGGCTAAAACGAAAGAGTAAACATTAATGGAGCCAGCTAAACTAGAAGGAGGAGGTCTTTAGTGGAATACCCCAGGGATTTTTCTCATCTAATGTTTTTTTGAAATTTTTAGCATATAATTGGATGAAGGCATATATCACAATTTTAATAAATTTGCCCTGGGAGACAACATTGCATGGTAGAATAGAACACTGGACTCAGAGTCAGCAACACCTGAGTTGAAATTATGTCTTAGACATTTACTTGCTGTGTGACCTTGGGGCAAGTCATTAGCCCTCTCTCTACTGCAGTTTGCTTATCTGTAAAATGGTGAAAAGAAGAGCAGATTACATCACAGGATTTTGCAGAGAATCAAAGATTGGAGGTTTAAAGCATTTCTTAAAATCTAGAGTGCTCTATAAATGCAAGCTATGGTGATGATGATGATGATGATGATGACATAATAATGATGACATAACACTGGTAGGAAGCATAGACACATTGAATGGCAGAACATGGGATCAAATACAGTAAGATGTAATTTAATAGCTTTATAGTGTGCTACTTTTCTTTAAAAACACCAATAAAGCCCAACAAGAAACAGAAAAAGAAATTGCATTTAAAATTACTATAGACACTATGAAATATTTGAGAGTCTATCTGCAAAAACAAAACCAGGAACTATGTGAACACAATTACAAAACACTTTTCACACAAATAAAGTCATATCTAAATAACTGGAAAAATATCAGTTGCTAATGGGTAGTCCAAGCTAATATAATAAAAATGACAATTCTAGCTAATTAGATTAATTAATTTACTTATTCATTTCATACCAATCAAACTACCAAAAAATTATTTGTAGACCTATACAAAACCACAAAAAAATTCTTCTGGAAGAAAAAAAATCCCAGAATATCAAAGGAACTAATGAAAAGAAAGGTAAGTGAAAGTGGACGAGCTGTACCTAATCTTAAATTGTATTGTAAAGCAGCATTGATCAAAACTACTTGGTACTGGCTAAGAAATAGAGTGGTGGATCAGTGGAGTAGGTTAGGTATGCAAGAAACAATAGTCAATGACTATAATAATCTACTATTTGATAAATCCAAAAACTCCAGCTTCTGGGATAAGAAATCACTATTTAGCAAAAACGGTTGGGGAAACTGGAAAAATGTATGGCAGAAAATGGGCATAGACCAACATCGTACACCCTATACCAAGATAAAGTCAAAATGGATACAGGATTTAGATATAAAGACTGATACTATAAGCAAACTGGGAGAGCAAGGAATAGTTTACCTGTCAGATTTATGGAGAACAGAAGAATTCATGACCAAACAGGAGATAGAGAACATCATGAAATGCAAAATGGATAATTCTGATTACATTAAATTGAAAAGTTTTTGCACAAATAAAGCCAATGTATCCAAGATTAGTAGGGAAACAGAAACCTGGGAAAGAATTTTTAGAACCAGTGTCTCTAATAAAGGATTCATTTCTCTAATATATAGAGAATTGACTCAAATTTATAAGAATCCAAGTTATTCTTCATTTGATAAATGGCCTATGAACAGGCAATTCTCAGAGGAAGAAACTAAAGCTATACATAGTCATATGGAAAAATGCTCTAAATCACTATTGATTAGAGAAATTCAAATCAAAATAACTCTGAGGTACCACATCATCCCTATCAGATTGGCTAAGATGACAAAACAGGACAATGAAAAATGTTGAAGAAGGTGCGGGAAAATTGGAACACCAATGCATTGTTGGTGGAGTTGAGAAATAATCCAACCATTTTGGAGAGCAATTTGGAACTATGCCTGAAGGGCTATAAAATTGTGCATACCCTTTGACCCAGCAATACCACTTCTAGGTCTGTATCCCAAAGACATCATAATAAAGGGGGAAACTCCCACATTTATAAAAATATTTATAGTAGGTCTTTTTGTGGTGGCCAAGAATTGGAAATTGAGGAAATGCTCATCAATTGAGGAATGGCTGAACAAGTTGTAATATAAGAATGTAATGGAATACTATTGGTGGTTCTTCTTGTGGTTTTCTTGTGGTTCTTTCCATTAGTTCTAATTTTTCTTTATGTCATGACTTATGGGAAAATATCCTTAATATGCATGTATATGTAGATCCTATACTGATTGTATGCCGTCTGCAGGGTGTGAGGAAGAAGTGGGAGGGGGAGGAAATTTAAAACTCAGAATTTTGTGGGAGTTAATGTTGAAAACTAAAAATAAATAAATTACATTAACAAATAAATAAAATCAAGGGTAGGAGAGAGGGAAGCAGAACCAAGAAGATGCAATTTGAGTTGAATCTTGAAGGAAGCCAGGGAAGCTAAGAGGCTAAGGATGAATGAAAAAACAATCCTGGCAGAAAGTAATGCCAGTTCAACTAACATTTTTAGAATGTTAATGAGACATATAACACTGTGCCAGGCACTAAGAATACAAAGGTAAAACAAAAGAGTCCCTGCTCTCAATGAAATTACATGCAGTAGCATGATCAAGTGAGTGGTAAAGGAAGCAAATCTGGAACCCTGGTATAACAACTTCAATCCACCTACTCTCTGCTTTATCTTGGGCAAATCTCCCAACCTCAGTGGGTTCCAGTTTTCTCATATGTAAAATGAAAAGGTTAAACTTGATGGCCATGAAGTCCTTTACATCTCTAGATCTATGATCCTATGATTTTACCAGAGTCAAGTTCACTACATAACTAATCCAATAAAATCATGTGAAATAACATGCAAAATGCTTTTTAATCATCAAGTGCTATATCCAAGTGAGCCATTCTTATTAAATAACATTTATATCATGAAAATACTACTAGTAAAAAATTGGGTAGTAAGGAGTGGAAGAGATTCAATGGAAAGTGTCATTAATGTTTATGGTGACATCAACATTTTAAGGAATATCAACAAAACTTTTTGATGAAGTAAGAGTCTCTCAGTCAAATTAGAGGGAGCAAGATAGAGTGGATTGAGAACCTGTCTTACAGTCAGGAGGCCCTAGGTCAGAAGGACCTCCTACTCCTAATGGCTGTATGAGCCTGAGCAATAACTTTTCAAGCAGAAAAATTAATGAACCACAGTGGTAAATGAAACTGCCTCATAGAGAGTTCCTTACACCAGTGGAGATGCAGGTACACACCCAGACCTGTTACAAAGCTCCTCTCTGGACATCTACAGATCATGACAATCTATCTTACCTCTCCCTCACTCAACTTCTATCTTCAGTTCTGGAAACAGTAATCAACTGCACACCCCATTCCTGTAAAATAAGATTCAATCAGTTGCCCTCAGACTCTGGCCACCATTCCTGTCACTTCCCAGACCAAAACACCCCTTCCTGGCCACCACTTCCCTATATGTGTTATCTTCCTGTATTAAAACACAAGCTCTTTGAGGGATATCAGAAAATATTGATACTTTCCTTCAGGGGATGTCAAGCAAATTCCTTGAAATCCATTCTTTTGTGAGATAATCCTTGTATTTGTATCCCTAACACTCAGCATGGTGCCTACTACATAGTAAGCACTTTGTGAATATTATTTCATTCATTCAAAATAAGAGAAGGTTGAATTATCCCTAATGCTGAGGGCAAACAGCCATTCATCACATAGAACTAATTCTATCAACAAATTCTACTGTGGAACAATCTGATAAAAAGCTTAAGGTCTTTGTCGGGTATCTCCTGAAAGAAAATGATCATTCATTTCTGACAGCAATATCCCTCTATTTCTTCATCCAGAAGGGCAAAAAGCCTCTTATTTCATGTTGTTGTGTATTTTTTGCCACAGAAATAGAACCGTTCATTATGTTCAAGTCCTATCCTTAGAATTCAGGGTCCAGAAACAGAAGGAGCTCTTCCCCATTTTTCTGCAAGTCTTCCATTGCTGTATGCAATATCTATTACTTGTCTCTAAAAAAGAGACTAATAAATTTAGCAGGATTGGAATCAGGAGACTGTCATCCTGATACTTCAAAGGTAGATATATAATTTTAGTCCCTAAAAACTGAGGTCACATCTGAATATATTATAATTTCCATAAAGCTCTTCCTGTGTTAAAAATCAAGACTGAACCAGGCTTCTCACTCTAACCCTGCATTTACTTAATGGATCAGTATCGAAGTCCAATACTATCTTCGACTTGAGTATGCCTAAGCCAAAATAAAAAAAATGTCCCAGGATTCTTCACTATTGCATGGAAAAGATGACATCTGAGAACTTTTAAGAGTGGGAAGAGCCCTTTGAGATTATCTGGTCCATCTCTACCCAAAAAATGACTCTAGTTTTTAACATCCCTAACAAATACCCATACAGCCTCTGCCCAGAGACCTGCAGTGACAGGAAAATCGCTGTTTCCCAATGGAACCAATTTCACTTCAGGACAGCTCCAGTTATTGTGCTTTTTTTCTTGGCAAACTGAGACAAAATTTACCTTTCTGTAACTTTAACTCATTGTTCCTGGTTCTGCCAATGAACCAAGCAAAACAAATATGAATATTCTTCGATAAGAACCCTTGAAATATTTAGATCCCCATGCCTTCCCTAGCCTTCTCCTCAGTTCTTTTGATCAGCCTTTCTTTGGCATGGCTTCATGTCCACTCATCCTCCTCATTACCCTCCTGTGGACATTATCTTTTTCAGTGTCTCCTGCTTTTGAAAAATTCTATCAAATATTTCCTTTGATTTCTGCTACTTTAAAAAGTAGACAAGATGGGTTTACTCATAGTTTAAAAATACATCAACAATGACAGAAATGATTATAAACAACCAACGATTTGTGGAGATCCAGAATTCTACCCCGCCCCCTCCATTTTCTAAAGTCTTGATTTTAAAAGTTCAATCTCTTGAAGGACATTGATGATAATGAGATTGGACTAACTTTCTTATTCAAACCCCACCCAGGTAGCGTAGTGATGATGTTCTGCTCAGGCTTGGGTGGGGCATAAATTATTTGGATGGATTGCCAATGGTTGGAGGGAAGGGAACTTAATAACTGAAGAACATAATCAAAGTTCACTTCCAGCCCCTTCTTGTAACATGGGTAATTTGAGCATAAGCTAATTATTTTTCCTAGTCTGTCTAGCCTCCTTGTAGTATTAGTTTATGGGAGATACTTTTAATTCAGTAGGATGACAGTAAACCCTTTCATACAACCTTGTCCTCGAGAAATTCAAGATATTTAAGAATGGATTTGATATTTATACTCTGGAAGTAACCACTCTCTCTTGCCCAATCCATAGACTCTTTCTTGACCTCTTCAACATTAGACATGTCAGCTCAGGGCAATGTGACATAGTGGAAAGGACATTGCACTTGGAATCAGAAAGACCTTCATTTGAATCCCAGTTGTATCACTTGTAAGCTGTGGACCCTGGGCAAGTCATTTAATCTCTCTGTGCCTCCATTTCCTCACCTACACAATGAGGTAGTTGAAATTGATGACCTCAAAGGTCCCTTTCATCTCTATGATCTACTCCTTCCTTCTTGATACTCTCTCACCTTTAGCTTCCATGGCACATCTCCCTCTTGGCTGCCTTTTTAATTCTCTGGCTCCTTTGTGGATTCCTTGTCCAGCCTCAGTTTTCTCATGTAAAATAAGGATAATAATAGTGCCTACCTTCCAGGGTTGTAGGGAGAATCAAATGACAGAGTAGTTGTAAAGAATTTAGCACAGTGCTAGGCAATGGAAGTGCTATCAAACGTCAGCTATTATTGTTCATTATTATTATTGTTATTATTATCACATCAGTTACCTCCCACTCCACATATACAAAATTAAACTTAGCCTTCTTAGAATCTGTCCTTCCTCCAAGCTTCCTCATTTATGTTCAGAGCACTACCATTCTTCCACTCACCCAGCCTCCCAACCACTTCCCTTTCACTTGTGGGAAATGTGTCAGATCAATTTCCTTTGGCTTTTCCACTTTCCTCATGCAAAATGTAGCTTCCATTCCCCCTTGCATAGACTACATTACTCCCTTGATAAAAAACCTTCAGTGATGCCACACTGACTCTCTAAGAAAGTATAAACTAATTAGCCTGGCATTCAAGGCCCTCCATGCCTCCATATTTCATAATGTGGCTGCAGGACTCTCAAGTATTATTTCAGATGACTTCCCTTTCCACACTCTATTTTGCAGCCAACTTATTTCTTATTTTCTTCCCACTTTTGCCTCTGCATTTGTGCATGTGGTTCCCTAAACCTGGAATGTACCCCTCCCATCCCATTCCTTCCTTCAAGGCCAAGATTAGATATTCCCTGCTTCATGAAGTCTGCCATGATTCTTTTAGAGAGTAATGCTTACACCTTCCCTCTGCAAATTCCTCAGGTATGACTTCTCTTAATTGCCTATTATTTTTCTATCTTTTAATACAATTATTCTCAGATACTCTTTATCTCCTTACTATATTATACCTTCCTTGATGCCCAGGACTATGCAGTTTTTAATCTTTTTATCTCTAGCATTTATAACTTTTACATGAATGAATGTTTGTTAAATTGTTACTTAAAGTGAATTGACTTTTGAAAACAGAACTTGTATCATGTTACTCATCTTCTGAAAAAATTCATAGGACCCTCAGATCACAGAGATGGACTTAAAAGGGACCTCTGGCAATTATCCATTCCCTAACAGGGTAAAATCCAACTTCAGCAGTCTGATATTGAAGATCTGCTACAGGCTGACCCAATCTAACTTCCAGAGCCCTCCAATGTTATGCATTCATTCCAGAAATATTGATCTATTTGTCATTCAGTAAACACATCATAGCAATCTACCAGGTGATGAGTAAATTCATATTGTTTATTCCCTTAAGTTGGCAACGTGTACATGGAGCCATAGCTTTAACTCTGAGTGACTCAAGCAATTTTAGAGGACAGTTAAAGCCCAACTCAGGATGTCTGTGTTACTCAAAAAGAAATATATATATATATACATATATATATACATATATATATGTATATATATGTATATATATGTATATATATGTATATATGTATATATATGTATATATATATGCGCACACACATACACGTATATATATATATATATATATATATATATATATATATATATAATATCCTCCATGTGTTTTTAATATATAGCATGAGAAAGGAAGTTTCTTAGTTGAATAGGTTGTAAATGCAATAAGAGAATACAAGAGAAGTAACAAGGTGTCAATTGAAATTATAGTCCCATGTTATCTATGTTTCCCCTACATAACATATGTCCATAGCATACCAAGATAAGAAAAGGCTCACTATTGAAGACAGTATCTGGCCCCAGGCATCTTGTCCTTACTGATCACAAATAGGAATAATGCTGTTCAGCTCTAGCTGGTCCCACAATTGCTGACACAAGAAGGGGCATTTCTAGTTCACTTGGAGAACAAAGAAAAGAATGTCTACTATGTTGGGATGCTTCTTCTAGTTGATTAGTTTAGGCTTTGGCCCTTATTGTGGTTCAAATGATCTTAAATGATTATTAACCTGTAATTCATCTGCACAGAAATGATAGTTAAGCTCATAGGAGTTGATGAGGCTATCAAGAGAATGACTATAGAGGGAGAAGTGAAAAGAGCTTATGACATAGTATTGCGGACACCAAGAGTTAGACAATATAATATGAATAGTATAAAATAATATCAAATAAAAGACCCCAAGAAGGAGCTGTCTAAGGGTAGGAGGAGAATCAGTGGAAAATGGTATTATAAAATTCCCAAAGGAAGAGAATACCTATGAGGATGTGATGATCAGTGCTGTCACAAGGAGGCCATAGGTTAAGAAGGGTGAAGGCCAAAATAAATACAAAATTTGGCAGTTAAGAGATCACTGGTAATTTTGGAAAGAGCAGTATCAGTTGACTGGTGAGTTTGGAAGCCTAATTTTAAAGGGCTGAAGATTGAGGGTGAAGAGAGGAAATAGAAGCATGTAGCTTTTTCAAAGTTTTAGCTACATATGGTGACAACTTGAATTAATGGGATGGCCTAATGAAGATTTATTAAGTATGGGGGAGACTTGCTTAAAGACTGTAGTAGGTAACAAAACATCAGACATAGAGAGGCTGAAAATTAGCAAGGGTTGAGGGGCCAGAGACTGGGAGGACTGAAATTGTGCTTGGCTGGAGAAGATAAAAAGGCAGAAGCAGTTGGTAAAGTAGACTGCTTAGCAAGAGAAGGATGACCTCATTGTTACAGCCTGGGAGAAACAGAGGATGGTGCCAAGAGAGTTTCAGAAAAAGAGAAAAGGAGCTCTATGTTCTATCAAACTTAGGCCTGAGTCAAGAATCCTTAGAGAGGCCTCAGGTACTTGAGAGATTACAGTGTGTTTTGAGGTTTACTCTTGGTGCCAGGAGACCTTTGATCTTTCCAGAAAACAAAATGACAATTTTGTAATTTTTGAACACTTTCCCCATCTTTCCTAGACTGCAACTACTCCTCATCTCTGTCTCTTACTAACCCCCAATTCCTTCAAAGTTGAACTCAAACACCACTCCTTCCATGGGGCCTTTCCTGCTCCCTCCACCTACTAATGCCTTTCCCCAATAAATTACCTTGCATCTATTTTGCATATGCTTATGTGCGTGCATATTCTCTCTGCTTATAAAATATAATTTCTCAAGGGGAGCCACTATTTCATTAATCTTGGGGTCCCCAGCACCTAACACCTTGTTTGGCACATAGCAGGTACTTAAGAAATGCTTTTGGATTGCTTGATGTGCCCAGACTCAACCAGCTATGAAGTATCTATAGTAGGACTCAGACCAGGTTTATCTGCAAAGTCAGTACTCTACCCACTATACCATTCCACCTCTGTGGTCACAGACACTAAATCATAGGATTTCTGGCTTTTGTCAAGTTCTAGACTAATAATATGTTGGTTACAGTAATGCACGATTCGCCTTGCCCTTAACTGCTTTCAGTAGATTTCCACCAAGGGTACATACAATCAGAGTAGGTTTGGTGAAGAACCGTTTTCCTCACCCACTCTCCATTGGGAGTCAGTATTAAATCTTGGACTTCATATGATGGTATCTCTTTAATCCCCTTTAACTCAGAATTCAGAATCTCTATTTAAATATGATATTTCCAGTTCAGGTTTCCTCAAGTTAACTTACCTTACTGGCTTGTTTTCATCTGTTATCAACCTCCAGAGTTAGGTCTATGAAAGACAAACAGAATTAGGTTGTTTCCATGTTTTATTTCTCTCAAGCTGGTGGGTGTGAATGTGGAGTTGCATTCAGAACTGAGCTGTCTTTGGGGTTAGGTGAGGAGGATAGTAAAGCCACAAAGCAAGAAAGTGCCCCTGACTCAGGATGTCTGTCCTTGTGTTATGCAATATTACAGTTTCCAATAAGTGAGGTAGTACCCCTGAATCTGGGAGTCTGCGCAACCTTAATCTGATCTCGTGATTGATGACACAGCATGAGGAATTTGGGTTCACTCAGAGAGCATCACAGAGGGTTGTTGGCATATCGGTTCAGAAGGGCCCAAATTGTCCTATCCAATTGGCCAGTCCAGGTTTTTAGCCTTCTTTGAGTGATGAGGGGCTCAGGTGGGTCTCACAGTGTCAATATGGAAAGGGTAGCCACTGATCTAAGAAGCATCCATATGGGTGATCAGATTTTCTAGTATGACCAAGGTCAAATGAAATAGCTATCTTCCTTGCATTTTTGAGACTTTGCATTTAGGGCATATGCTTTCTTTTTTATTTTTTGGGGTGATGACAGATTGGCAAGAGACCACAGGCAAGATCATACAATCAGATTTTCACTGCTTCTATGTGCTTAGCCTTACAGTATATATGGAATAAAGGATAGGAATAAGTAATGGGGCAATAGATACTGATCCTATCTTGGTCTTATGTGTCCCTTGCTCTCACTTATTCCTGGGAATTTTCCATTCTCATAGGGTACTTGCAGCAAATATGCTAGCAGTGGAGCTGGCTTCCCTCCATTCCTTTTCTCATATTTCACACTATGACCCTGATATGTGACTAGAACTGGTATGAGTCTATGTTTAATGAGTCAAGCAGCAAGGAAGACCAAACTAGGCTCCATTAGAGGTCTGTAGGGCAGCCAAAGAAATCATCTCTGACTTATTTTTGCACCCAGTAATAGGGTCATGGGGGGAGAGAACAGAAGAATCATGTTTTGCCATTTCTATCTGTATTGTTCCTGTCTGTGACTGACCCTGTCCCTGTCAAAGAAAATATATTCAGTAAAGACCCATAGCACCTGCCAGGGAAGAGGTGAATTCTCTGCTGGCCTCTCTCAGTCATGGGCAGCTGTGCCTCACACCAAATAAAATCAATCACTCCATTTCTTTATGCTGGGTTTAGTTTACCGACTTTTTTTTCTTTTTTCTTTTCTTTTCTTTTTCTTGTCTTTTTTTTTTAGTGAGCAATTGGGGTTAAGTGACTTGCCCAAAGTCACACAGCTAGTCAGGGTTATGTGTGTGATGTCAGATTTGAACTCAGCTCCTCCTGACTCCAAGACTGGAGCTCTATCCACTGTACCACCTAGCTGCCCCTAGGTTACTGACTTTTAACTAATCACGTTTTGCAGTGATTATTTCCTCAAAACAATTTTCATCAGTGACAGGCCAAAGGGGATGGTTGACATCAAACACACAAGAAAAAGCTTTTACAATGGAGGGAAAATGGGGTAATATGAGAGTGAATCTTATTCTCATCAGATTTGGCTTAAGGAGAGAATATCATACACACTCAATTGGGTATAGAAATCTATCCTACCCTATAGGAAAATAGGGAGGAAGGGGATAAGAGACAGTGGGGATGATAGAAGGGAGGGCACATTGGGGGAGGAGGTAATGAGAAGTAAACACTTCTGAAGAGGGACAGGGTCAAAGGAAATAAGAGAATAAATGGGGGGTAAGATAGGATGAAGGGAAATGGAGTTAGTTTTCCACAAAATGACTATGATGGAAGTGTATTGCATGACTACACATGTATAACCTGCATCAAGTTGCTTGCCTTTTAATGAGAGTGGTGGGCAGGGAGGAAAGGAGAGAATTTGGAACTCAAATTTTAAAAACAAATGATAAAAATTGTTTTTACATGCAACTTGGAAATAAGATTTACAGGCAACAGATTATAGAAATCTATCCTGCCCTACAGGAGAATAGGGGGGAAGGGGAGAAGAGAAGGGGTGACAGAAGGGAGGGCAGATTAGGGGAAGGGGTATTCAGAATGCATGCCATCTTGTTGTAGGGGGAGGGGTAAGATGGGGAGAAAATTTGGAACTCAAAATCTTGCGGAAGTGAATGTTTAAAACTAAAAATAAATAAATTAATAATAATTAAAAAAAAGACAACAAAGGTTATGGGTGCTTGGGACGAGGGGGAAGGAATCCTGTTCTTCATGGAAGCCCCTACTAATGCCTTACAAACACTTTCCATAGTAGCAATCTGACTAGATATGAGGGGAAAATATAGGAGGAGAATATGGCACAGAATTTTCTCTTCATAGACAGATTCTGTTCTTTTACTGATGCCTGCAAAAGTGGCCAGAGACAGTTTCCATAGCAACAGACACCAGCAGCTTCCTATAACATGGTGGAACCTGCTTATGGGATTACACAGGGCCCACCAGATGGGGGCATCAGCGTCAATCACTACGGTAACTACAGTATCTGTTGGAGAGCCAGGCTGCCCAGATGCATAGTTGTTGAAGGGAGATTCATCACAGGATTCAGAGATTTTCTCTGCTTGGCTCACCTAAGACAACAATATTAAACGCTCAGTATTGCTCTTGAATTCATCATAGCTTGGAAAGAGACAGCTACTGTTGAGGAAGGACCACATAGCCCTTGATAGGCCTCTCAAAGTCAGGGAAGATCTTGACCTTTCCCCCAGGGTTCTTGGTGGTGCTGTTACTGTGGCACGTCCCCTCTTACCATCTCCTACACACATATCCCTTCCACTCTGCTGAGTCATCTGCCACCTCCTTAGTGATGGCACAAGAAGGCCTTTCTCACCCCCAGAACACAAGGGTCAGTTGTGTTAACCAGAGGAAATATTCCAAGCGAAGGCCACTAAATCAGCCCATTAGCTCACAGGGATTTGCATCCGGAAGACGAATCTCAAAAAAATGCAATTTAGAACCACCTCTTTCCTTAAAATAAGAGCTTTCAATATTTTTATCAGTAGCTCGGGTGAAGAGTATTGGGGACACTAACTGTTAGACAGTATAATATGAATAATATAATATAACATCAAATAAAAGACCCAAGAAGGAGCTGTCTAAAGGTGGGAGGAGAATCAGAGGAGATAGGTATTATGAAATTCCCAGGAGAAGAGAATGCCTATCAGGATGTGATAGTAAATGGTGTCACAAGAAGGCCATAGATTAGGAAGTGTGAAGGCTGAAAAAAGGATTTAAAATTTGGCAATTAAGAGATCATTGGTAATTTTGGAAAGAGTAGTATCAGTGACTGATGAGTTTCAAAGCCTAATTTCAAAGGGATGAGACTGAGTGTGAAGAAAGGAAATAGAAGCATGTAGCCTTCTCAGAGATTTTAGTCAGAAAGGGGAGGATTGGGTGACAATTTGAATCAATTGGGAGGTCTAATAAAGGTTTATTGAGTATGGGGGAGACTTACTTAAAGACTGTAGTAAGTAACAAAGCATCAGAAAGAGAAAGGCTAAAAATTAGCAAGGGTTGAGGGGCCAGAGACTGGGAGGACTGAAACTGCATTAGGCTGGAGAAGATAAAAAGATAGAAGGAGGTGCTAAGTTAGACTGCTTAGCCAGAGAAGGATGACCTCATTGTTACAGCCTGGGAGAAAGAAGAACAGAGAATGGTGCCAAGAGAGTTTCAGAAAAAGAGAAAAGGAGCTCTTAGTAAATGATGTCATTTTTCTCAGTAATCTAAGACATGAGATTCTCAGCTGGGAGAGAAAGGAGTTTTGGGAGACCATAACCACACAAAGATCCTACCAATGCCCCATCCATTGCCATCGTTTGGGAGGGGAAAGTCCACTGTAAGGAACTTTAGTCTCTGACCTGCGAGGGAACACACATCCATTCTATGTGCTCCTACTGCAAACCAGCTATTACCAGTACCTAGAGGGAGATTTGGGGAATGCAAGGGAACGCTTCCCCTTGCCCATTTTGTGGCCCATCCTCAGATTGCAGGTCTTCCTCTCCTGGGCCTCAGAACAAACTCTGTGGACAGCTCCAAACAGCATGTCAGATCAAGGGTATGAACACCCGAAAGATTTTCAGCTAAAATGATTTCAAGCCCACTGATACACTCTGCAGATATGTTTCAACCATACCTGGGCTTTCCCAGGTGATTCATACACATTCATAACATGCTTCACTCCAGAAGATGACTTCCCAGACAAACCAAACACTCTCAGAAGCAATGTAGAGAAAGTATCCACTTCCCTAGTGGGAAAACTTTGTAAACGTTAAGATGGTGTGGTGAGAAAGACCTCTTGACCTTTCATAGCAGTGATTCAGAACCCTTATGGGATGGTAATTATGGCAGTGAATATTAGGAAATCCTGGAAAGAAAAGGAACAATAATAAATTTTCAAAGTTCTATTCGTGAAGCTTCATTTTAAAGGAGTGGGGAGAAGCCATGTACCCACAGCTCCATTTTTTTGGACTAAAAAACAGAAAGAGTTCTTGAATTAAACATAGAAAAAGTAGGTCTGAATTTCACTTCTGACATTTACTGTGTGACCTTAAACAAGTCATATAACCCCTCTAAGCTTCAGTTTCCTCATCATGGGAAAATAACTAGCTACCATAGAGTATTGTGAGGAGAGTACTCTGCAGATATCTCACGGTATTACACTACAAATGGAGACATTACAAAGACACTATTAGTGTTCTATTAACTTGATCAAATATCAATTAGGGTATCTAGATCTTATGAATTCAGAAAATTTGTGGATCACCTACTCAGAGCTACTGAAGGTGAAAGCTATGGATAGGCTACCTTCAAACCAAAGTTTGAGCACAGAACTGGAGAACCACAGGCTTTCTGGGTTTAAAGGAACTTCAAAGGGCATCCAGTCATACCCAAGCAGGAATCACCTCTACAACATAACCAACTTTGTTTGCAAATCCAGGTCGAGAGGAACTCCCTCCCTCCCTCCCTCCCAAAGCATCCAGTTCTTCTTTGGGCTGACTTTTCATTTGAAAATTGTTTCCTAGGGGGGCAGCTACGTGGTGCAGTGGATAGAACACCGGCCCTGACGTCAGGAGGACCTGAGTTCAAATCCGGCCTCAGACCAAACACTTGACACTTACTAGCTGTGTGACTCTGGGCAAGTCACTTAACCCCATTGCCTAAAAAAAAAAGTTTCCTATCTATTGTTAAAATCTTCCTCTGCACCTTCACATTGCTCTTGGTTCTACACTTTGGGTTCAAACACAAATTCCATCCCTCTCCAACGTGACAGACTTTCATGTTCTTTAAAGCAGTTCTTCAATTTAGTTTAAAATTGCTCATCAGTCTTCTTTAGGGGCTAATTCTGGTCCTTTTCCAAGAAAAAGGCAGCTGCAGTAACATCTTGGCTCTGAACCTTCTCCTGGTATTCACTGAGTTTTCTATCTACAAGATCCCCTCAAACCATGTAATTTAAACCCCTTCATTTTATGGATGAAAAAACAAGATCCAAGGAGGCAAAATGGCTTGCCTAGAGCCACAAATAGTAAGCAACAGAGTTCGATTTGGATTTCAAAACCTTCTGATTTGAAAACCAGGGCTTCTCCCAGTACACCACACTTCAGCGCGGAATGTGCCTGATTCTTTTTGTCGGTCTAGTTAACCAAACAATGTACATTGAATCCAACTCATGGCATGTAATGAATTTTCTAATTTAAGTTGCTGCTTAAGTTGTAAGTACCAAATCTCCATTTGACTCAACCATTTCAACTACATGCAAGAAAATACAGTAGAAAATACTATAACTACCAAACTGAAAACAAAAGACTTAAACTTCACTGTAGTTTTTCAATTTAAAATATTTTTTAATTCTGTGTTTTATGCTTAGAAGGACAAGAAAAAATTTATTTTTTTAAAATGTGAGAGATTCACTTCTTAAAAAAACTGACAGAAGGAATGTCACAGAGGGTGGGAAGTAAAAGAAAATCAGAATGATTTGAAGGTGATGTTTGCTGGGAGAACTTGGAACATATTGTATTCACCTTCTCTCTGGAGCTTTATCTACCAATGGTACAGATGAAGGACAATGGGCCTGGAATCAGAGGACCTTGGTTGAAATCCTGGCTCTGCTACATCTAGTGTGACCTTGGGCAAGTCACTTAAACTTGTGGGCTTCAGCTGTTTGTCTATAAAATGGAGGAGCTGGACTAGATGATCTCTAAAAATATATATTTTTTGAGGCAATTGGGGTTTAAGTGACTTGCCCAGGGTCGCACAGCTAGTAAGTGCCAAGTGTTTGCTCTGAAGCCAGATTTGAACTCATGTCCTCCTAACTTCAGGGCCAGTGCTCTATCCACTGTGCCACCTAGCTGTATCACTAAAATTATTTTTAGCATTAAAACTATGGTCCTATAACTTCAGTCATCTGATCAGTAGGGACTGAAAATATGGTTTCATTGGTATAGAGAATC
The DNA here is from genome assembly GCF_003287225.1 of Phascolarctos cinereus. Lineage (NCBI taxonomy): Eukaryota > Metazoa > Chordata > Mammalia > Diprotodontia > Phascolarctidae > Phascolarctos > Phascolarctos cinereus. Next base: position 1,241,529 of record NW_027556069.1, on the reverse strand, counting down.
CTCAAATAAGAAAATTCTCTATCAATGCAAGTTGGTATCTTATCCACAACTTATAAGAAAGAGGCTTGAGGCACTTAGATTTTGACAAGAAACAATGTAACCAAAGTCAACTCTTTATCCACTATACCACAGTGCCCCCTATTTGATCAATCTGGAGTGCACACTTTGTGCCAAGGGCCATAGTAGATATCATGAGAGTAACATAACAGTGCATCAAATCACATTTCATGGCTTCAATGTGTCAGGGGACATCAGCACCAATAATTTCAACACGGTTAATATATACCATAAGAGTGGTATAAAGAGAGTGTGAGAAGATCACAGGGGAAGGCATCTGGCTGGAGAGATCAAGGAAGGCTTCGACAAAGATTGCTGAGAAAACCAGAAAGCAGTTAGGTAGAAACAAGGCACAGAGCAACATCTCACACAGTAAATATCAAAATAAGGTCAAAATGGATAAATGATTTAGACAAAAGGTGTGATATCATAAGTAAGTTAGGGGAGCAAGGAAAAATATATGTTTCAGATCTGTGGATAAGAGAAGAGTTAATGACCAAACAAGAGATAAAGAGGATCACAGGACATAGAATGGGTAATTTTGATTACATAAAACTAAAAACCTTTTGCACAAATAAATTTCTAGGGCATAGAATTCAACTTTTATTTTGTAGCACAGAAAATGCAATACTGGAAGGCATCTACTGGTGTCCAGAAAAGAAAAGACAAGAAAACACATAAAGCAGTTGAAATATTTTCCCTTGGGAAGAACTGAACTCAAGTTTACAAATGGGATAACAGTCTGATATTTTAACCCTAACCCTCTGATTGTCACCATCATCTGAAGCTTTGAATGCTGAAGAGAATCCCAGAATTTTGAAACTAGAAGCTTCACTTCAGCACTTTGGAAATAAAGGCTCTTGGCACTAGAAAAATACTGAGAAGTCTTTTTTTTTTTTAATGCAGAGAGGAGAACGTGAGGCCTGGGAGGTGAAATCACTTATCCTTGGCCATACACCTGTGAGCATTCTCAGAAATAGGTATCATAAAATCCTCAAATGAAGTTTTTTGTTTTTTGTTTGTTTGTTTTGAGGAGAGTTCTACATCTGTAATTCTATTTGTATGTGAGATTCCCTCACATGAAACAAATTGATGAATCCTCTGAAAATAATGGTCTTATTTACCTGATACATTAAGAAGACAAGTGACCTTCCAATGGTGACCTACTCTGTGTGTGTGTGTGTGTGTGTGTGTGTGTCACAGGCAGGGTTGTGAACCTCGGCCTTCCTGACTCCAAGGTGAGCCTCCTATACATTAGATCACATGAGAATAATAATACTTCACATTTGTATAGAGCTGGATAATATTCAAAGTTCACTTACATCCTTTTTTTTTTTTTATCCCATCCTCAGAGAAACACCTCACAGTGAATAGGACAGGTCTGACAATAATGCCGCATTGTGTAACACTTTAAAGGTAACATAGCTCCTTCTTCACAATAACCCCATGAAACATGAGTACTATTTTCCCCATTTGGCAGATAAGAAAACTGATTCAGAGAACTTCTCACTTGCCTAGTTTAAACCAGTTAGTAAATGGTGTATAGATCTAAGCCTGATGTCCAAGCTTTCTGGCTCCTAGCTCACATCTTTTATGAGTCCTCCACATCTTTTGGACATGACTTTTAAGCTTTTAAATCTCATTTATTGGTAGAAATAGTTCCCTCAGCCTGGGCATTTTCAGCAAATGTTCTGTGCCAAGAACAGATCTTTATCTCCTCTTCCCAAGCCTTCTGTCACCAGGATTGCTCCATAACCTGTTCTTTTCCTCAGACCTGGAGAGAGCCCACCACTCGATTGCCCTCAGAAGTGTAATAAGATGACCTGGCCTTGACTGAAGCAGAAGTTTAGCTCTGACCGATACCCCTTCTCCCCTTCCCAGCCAGCCAAGGCTTCCTTCAGCGTAGGCATTGGCCAAGACTTGGAAACACTGGAAACAGCTTGGATTGTTGAAAGCAATATGGAAAGGTTAGCCAGTCATCTAAAAATCATCCATATGGGTGATCAGATTTTCTAGTAAGACCAAAGTCAAATGAATTGCTATCTTCCTTGCATTTTTGAGACTTTGCACTTCGGGCATATACTTTCTTTTTTATATTTTTGGATAACAGATTGGCAAGAGACCACAGGCAAGATCATGAAATCAGACTTTCACTGCTTCTATATGCTCAGCCTTACAGTATATATGCAATAAAGGATAGGAATCAATAATTGGGCAATAGATGCCAATCCTGTCATGATCTTATACTTCCCTTGCTCTCACTTATTCCTGGGAATGTTCAGTTCACATAGGGTACTTGCAGCAAATGTACCAACAGCGGAGCTGGCTCCCCTCTATTCCCTTTCTCATATTTAACTCCATGACCCTGATATGTGATGAGATCTAATATGAGTCTATGTTCAATGAGTCAAGCAGCAAGGAAGACCCAAGTAGGCTCCAGTTAGAGGTCTCTAGGGGAAGTAAAAGAAATCATCTCTAACTTATTTTTGCACCCAGTAACAAGGACATGGGGAGAGAGAACAGAAGAATCATGTTTTGTCATTTCTATCTGTATTGTTCCTATCTGTGACTGACTCTGTCCCTGTCAATGACTACATATTCAGTACAGACCGATAGCACCTGCCAGGAAAGAGGTGAACTCTCTGTTGGCCTCCCTCAGTCATGAGCAGCTGTGCCTCACACCAAATAAAATCAATCACTCCACATGTTTATGATAGGTTTAGTTTACTGACTTTTAAGTAATCACATTTCGCAGTGATTCTTTCCTCAAAATAATTTTCCTCAGTGACAGCCAAAGGGTATGTTTGACATAATACATACAAGAAAAAGCTTTTATAGGAGGGAAAGTGGGGTAAGGTGAGAGGGGATGAGTGAATCTTATTCTCATCGGATTTGGCTTAAGGAGGGAATAACATACACACTCAATTGGGTATAGAAATCTATCTTACCCTACAGGAAAATGGGGGGGGGATAAGTGAAGGGAGATGATAGAAGGGAGGGCAGATTGGGAAAGTGGATAATCAGAAGTAAACACCTCTGAGGAGGAACAGGGTCAAAGGAAAGAAGAGAATAAATGGGAGGATGGATAGGATTAAGGGAAATAGAGTTAGTTTTCCACAAAATGACTATGATGGAAGTGTTTTGCATGACTACAACACACACACACACACACACACATGTGCGTGTGTGTATACATGCATATACATATATATACATATATACATATATACACACATATATATATATACATATATATACATATACACATATACATATACATATATACATATATATATACACACACACATGCATAACCTGTAGCAAGTTGTTTGCCTTCTCAATGAGCATGGGTGGGGAGGGATTAAGGGAGAAAATTTGGAACCCAGATTTTAAAAACAAATGTTAAAAATTGTTTTTACATGCAACTGGGAAATAAGATTTACAGGCAATGGGTTATAGAAATCTATCTTGCCCTACAGGAAAATAGGGTGAAGGGGAGAAGAGAAGGGGGTGATAGAAGGGAGGGCAGATTAGGGGAAAGGGTATTCAGAATGCATGCCATCTTGTTGTAGGGGGAGGGGTAAGATGGGGAGAAAATTTGAACTCAAAATCTTGTGGAAGTTAATGTTGAAAACTAAAAATAAATAAATTAATAAAAAGAAAAAACAGAGACAACAAAGGTTATGGGTGCTTGGGATGAGGGGGAAGGAATCTTGTTCTTCATGGAACACACTACTAATGGCATACAAACCCTTCCCATAGTAGCAATCTGACCAGATATGAGGGAAAAATACAGGAGGAAAATATGGCGTAGAATTTTCTCTTCATAGACAGATTCTGTTCTTTTACTGATGCCTGCAAAAGTGGCCAGAGACAGTTTCCATAGCAACAGACACCAGTGGCTTCCTCCTTGTAAGCTCACTTGTAAGTGAGAGAGAACCTGCATATGGGATTACAAAGAGTCCACCAGTCGGGGGCATCAGCATCAATCACTATAGTAACTACAGAGTCTGCTGGAGAGCCAGGCTGCCCAGATGCATAATTGTTGAAGGGAGATTCATCACAGGATTCAGAGGTTTTCTCTGCTTGGCTCACCTAAGACAACAATATTAAATGCTCAGTATTGCTCTTGAATTCATCATAGCTTGGAAAGAGACAGCTACTGTTGAGGAAGGACCACACAGCCCTTGATAGGCCTCCCAAAGTCAGGGGAGATTTTGACGTTTCCCCCAGGGTTCTTGGTGGTGCTATTACTGTGGCACGTCCCCTCTTACCATCTCCTACACACATATCCCTTCCACTCTGCTGAGTCATCTGCCATCTCCTTAGTGATGGCACAAGAAGGCCTTTCTCACCCCCAGAACACAAGGGTCAGTTTTGTTAGCCAGAGAAAATATTCCAAGTGAAGGCCACTAAATCAGCACATTAGCAAAGAGGGATTTGCATCTGGAAAAAGAATCTGAAAAAAATGCAATTTAGAAATACCTCTTTCATTGAAATAAGAGCTTTCAATATTTTTATCAGTAGCTTGGGTGAAGATATATATCTTGTGTTGTTTAAATATGTAAATGACACAGTTGGAAGCAACAGCTAATACAGTGAATGACAGAATCAAGATTCAAAGAGGTCCTGACAGCCTGGGTCTGGACTGAAACTAATAATGGAACTTACTGGGAAGGAAGGAAACAGCATTTCTTAAACACCTACTGTGTGTCACACACTGTGCTAAGCACTTTACAATTATCTCATTTGATCCTCACAAGAACCCTGTGGGGTAGATGCCATTATCCTCATTTTACAATTGAGGAAACTGAGGCAGAGGTTAAGTGACTTGTCCAGGGTCACCCAGCTAGCATTTGTCTGAGGTCATATCTGAACTCAGTTTTTCTTGCCTCCAGGCCCAACACTCTATCCACTGTGCCACCCACCTAGCTGCCTCTAGGGATAAGTGTAAAGTGGGGAATTTACATTTTTAAAAAATCAACTGCATAACCACACTCTTAGGGTTGGAAAGTACCTGAAAGGTCATTTAGGCCAACCCCATGAATTATACATGGATCCCTTCTATAATATCTCTGACAAGTAGCCAACATTTCTTTAGCACTTTCATAGGCTACCAAGCTCATGCATACCAGGCAGTCCACCTCCCTTTTCAAAGATGGCACCCAGAACAGACTTCCAAGAGGTGCTACCATGGGGCAAAGCAATTCTTTGAGGAAGGAGTCTTGATTTGGGTCATTTAGAAGAGGGTTTGGGAGTGGAACAGTTTATGACTGACTCCGGATAACAGTAGATATTGGAATGACAATCCCAAAGAAAGTGCCCAGGACTTGGAATTAGGAAAGAAGTGTTTGTAAATCATGCCTCTGAAATTGACTAGCTCTTTGACTTTGGGCAAGTCACTTCACCTTAGTCACAGGTCATCAGTTTCCTTATATAAAAATGGATGATAATGATTATAGGACTTACTTCACAGGGTAATTGTTAAGGTCAAACAATATACACGAGGCATTCTATAAACTTCAAACTGCTAACTCTGTTATTATCATTCACAATCCAACTGGTCAATCAACACCTGTTTATTAAGCACCTGTCATGTACAGAGGACTGTCCTAAGTGCTGGGGATATTGAAGACAAAGATGAAATAATCCCTGTCCTCCAGGAGTTTACATTCTATCTAGGAGACAATATGTATGTTTAAGTAAGGAGACACACATAAGTAGAGAAAAAAATACAGACTTAAGTGATATGAGTGGCTCTGTCTATCCTCAAAGTTGACAAGGGAGTGAACTTAATGAAGTGGCACAAGGCCTTGGGAAAGTGTCAAGTGGGCCTCAGGGTTGGACTGGAGCAGATGCTTATGGGATCTCTCTCAGGAGGGTGAAGATGAGGGAGTGTCAGACCCTACAAGGGGAAAGGGGGAAAGTGGTATTGGAGGACAGCCAGTAGCAGTCAGGAAAGCCCAAAAAGGCCTCCTCTACCCAGACTTCCTCCCAGCTTCCCCCAGACAGACTGTGATGTTATTTTTTAAAGGAAAATAACTAGCCTGACAAAACTTCACAAACCCCATAATCAATCAATCAGGAATTCATTAAGGGCCAACTCAGTGCTAGGCACTGTGCTAAGTGTTGGAAATCCAAAGATAAAAGGAAAACAATTCTTGCCCCCCAAGTTTTCAGCCTAAAAGGAAAGAAAGCATATCCACATGAGGTGTACAGAACATGCCTACCCAAGCACTAAAATGTTCATCTCTTTGAGAAACCTCTATTACTTTGGGAACCAGGAAAGGCCTCTATAGAAAGTGGCACTTGAGATATGTTTGAAAGGAAACCAGGGATTCTGAGAGGCAGAGGTAAGGAAGGAGAGCATTTCAGGCATAAATGGCAGACAAGGAATGGACATAGGCAGTCAACTGAGGTAGAAGGAAGACGTGTATGACAAGAATCTATAGGCATGGATGTTGAATTTCTATCAAACATGGTGGAATTCAGCCACTTTTTGTTCCTAGGTTGTAGGATTAAGAAATCCCAGTTGTTTTTGTCTTATACACCTTGTGTTTGTGAGGGTGGAGTTAGGAAGCAACACTGGGCATGGAGTCAATCCAGAAACAAAGTGCAAAAAGACCACATGCATGTCTAGAGACAGGTATCTCTGTATTATACATGCCTGTGTCCATCTATGTTTGATGGCAAAATGGAGAGACCACTGGACCTGGAGTCCCGAAGACCTGAGTTCAAATCCAGCCTCAGACACTTGCTAGCTGTGTGATGCTGGGCAGGTCATTTCACCTCTGTTTGCCTCAGTTTCTTCATTTGTAAAATAGGGATAATAATAGCACCTACTTTGCAGAGTTCTTGTGAGGATCAAATAAAAGAATATTTATAAAATGTCTAGCATAGTTCCTGGAACATAGTTGGCACTATGCAGTTGCTTATTCCTTTCTTGCCTTCCTATGTAGGAACCTGCCTCTATCAAGGCAGATCTTTACTTGGTCCCTGAGACAAGGAGAGGTTAAGTGACTTGCTCATTGTCATACAGCCAGGGCTCCCTCTCTGGCCCTTGATACTGAGCGCAGATGACCACCTTGAAAACTTCCCTGGCCTCCCTCTCACCCTTTGCCTCCTGTTTCTCACTCGCATCTCTGCCTTCATTTAACAATAGTGAGGTCATTCCACAAGAGGAATCCATGTCACTTGGAACACAAACATTTACAGAATTGGCTGCCACATTGTTGCACACAGGAAATGACAGGATTGTGTGATTTTCATGGAAGGGATATTTTAGAAAGCTCTTTCCCCAGGATGAAATAGGGGAGCAAAAAATATGTTCATTTTAGTGAGGACAGAAGGCACCAGCTCTTTGCTCACCTTGGATTCTCAGCTTTGAGAGCTGAAAGCAGGCTTCCCCCAAAAATATCCACTTAGAGTGTACTCTGACCAGATGCCCCTGGGATAGGGAGAGTACCACTTGCTTCTCAGCTATGGCAACTGGCTAAGTGTCAATGAAGAAAAACTAGAAAATACTGGGGAGACTTTCCTGGCCAATAAAGAACTAGCTCAGGGCCTCAGTTTCCCCATCTACAAAATGAGGAGGTTCTATTAGATGATCTCTAAAGTCTCTTCTAGTTCAAAATCTATGATCCTGTGACCTGAGTTCAAATCCTGACTACTACTTACTAGCAAAAGACATTCATCATTCCATGGCCTCAGTTGTCTCCTGTCTAAATGAAAGGCTTGGTCAGACAGGATGGTTTCTGTGGTCACACCTCCAGAGCTTTTACTTAATAAATCAACAAACACTTACTAAGGGCCCAAGTGCTAGGTGCTAAGAACCCAAAGTCAAAAGTCCAGCAGTCTCTGCCCTGGAATATAGTCAATTTAGGCTTTACAAGATTTGCATGTAAGTATAATAATAATAGGAGTAGACACCTGCCCTTCCTTCTATCACTCCCACCTTTCCATTTTCTTTCCCCTTTCTCCTCCTACTTCCATATAGGGAAAGGTAAATTTCTATTCCCAATACATGAGCCTAATCTGATGAGATTGATGAGGTTGAAACAATGCCCAGACCTTCTCTTCTTTCTCTCTACTGTAATAGGTTTATTGTGCCTCTTCATGTGATGCAATTCCATGTGATGAAAATTGTGATCAGTTTTCAGATGAAGTAATCACACCTACCTCTAACCACGTAAAAATACTCTAACTTACTATTGATTGGAGAAACGCAAATTAAAACAATTCTGAGGTACTACCTCATACCTATTAGATTGGATAATAGGACAGAAAAGTTAAATGACAAATTTTGGAGGGAATGTGGGAAAAATGAGATATTAATGCATTGTTGGTGGAGTTGTGAACTGATTCAACCATTCTGTAGAGTAATTAGGAGTTATGCCCAAAGTGTTATGAAACCATGCGTACCTTTTGACCTAGCAATGCCACTACTAGGTCTGGATCCCAAAAGAGATCATAAAAAGGAAAAAGGAAAAAGATCTATATGAACAAAAAGTATTTATAGTAACTTTTGTCTGGGGACAAAGAAATAGAAATTGAAGGGATGTCCATCAACTGGAGAATGGCTGAACAAGTTGTGATATGTGATTATCATGGAATAATATTGTAGTAAAAGAAATGATGAGCAAGATCCTCTCAGAAAAACCTGGAAAGCCTTTCATGGTTTGATGTAAAGTGAAATGTACTGTGCACAAAGTAACAGCAATATTATAAGATGAACAGCTGTGAATGACTTAGCTATTCTCAGCAATACAACAATCTAAAACAAATCTGAAGCACTTAGGATGAAAAATGCTATCCATCCCCAGAGAAAGTACTAGTGGTGTCTGAATACAGATTGAAGAAAACTTTTTAAAAAATGTCTTTATTTTTCTTGAATATTTTTGCCTGTTTTCTTTCACAAGATGACTATCATGGATATATTTTCCATGACTACACATGCACAACCTATATAGAACTGCTTGCCTTCTCAATGAATGTGGTTGGGGAGGGAAGAAGGAAGAAAATTTGGAATTCAAAGTTTTGAAAATGAAAGTTGAAAATTGTTTTTATATGTAACTGTGGAAAAATAAAAAAGAAAATACTAAAAAGAAAGAAAAAAATAAAACACTATTGCTTCAAAAAATAGGTGACAAATTGGTAAATGTGAATTAAAAAATAAAGAAGAAAACCAAATTACCAATATCAAAGAGGAAAAGGGTGAATATACCAACAATGAAGTTAAAATTAAAGCAATTAGATGGTGGAGAGAAGGTAGAAAGTTGCCTGAGCTCTTCCCAGTTTCCCTCAGCAAAACATTAAATCAAGCCTCTAAATGGATTCTGTAGCAACAGAACCTATAAAAAGACCAGGTGAAACAATTTTCCAGCTTAAGATAACATAGGAGTCCAGGAAAGGTCTGTGTAACTTGGGTAGAAGGGGAGCACAGCCCAGTATAGATGGTGTCCAGAAAAGACAGCAGGAGGCTCTTAGCCACAGCCAAATCAGCAAGTGAGGTCCCTTGTTCCTGGCTCACCAGGCCAGTGGCACAGCAGGCCAGCTATGAGGCTTACAGCCCCCTCATAGAACGCAAATTGCCAGCCCTGGAAATCAGACAACAATAGGAGCTACAAGACTGGGGCACCCTAGTGCAATGAGCAGGCCACCAGCACCTGAGGCCCTAGCTCCCAGCACAAGAAACTTGGGACATTACCCCCTGTGCCCAAGAAGCAGAGCTCAACTTTTAAAAGCCATGAAATAGGCAAAAATTATGAGCAAGAAGCAAAAAGGAATCTTGACCATGGAGAGTTTCTATGATGAGAGGGAAGGTAAAAACACAAACTCAGATGACAACAATGTCATAATGCCTAGATGTGAAACCTCAAAGGAGAACATGAATTGGTTTCCAGGCAAAAAAAGTCTTTTTGGAACAGCTCAAAAAGGATTTTTTCTTCTCTTTTTAATTATTTTTAATATTTATTTTATTTTTAATTTATGAAATAAAACAAGCATTTCCAAGACAGAGTATAATAGAAAAGATAATTTTCCATGAAACTTCAAGTTTTTTTAAGAACAACTTGCTTTTCCTTTTAAATATATAAAAGTTATCATGTTTTTTTACTTTTTTTTTCTTTTTCCTTTCCCCCTCACCCTACAAATGGCTACCATTAGAGGCAAAGAGGTAATTATTCTACACATACTTCTATTTACCAGTTCTTTCTCTGGATGCAAATAGCATCTTTCTTCATATGTCTTTTATTGTTAATTTGGGTATTTATAACAATCAAAATGATTTATTCTCTCAAAGTCATTCTTAAAACAATATTGCTGTTATTATACACAATGTTCTCTTGGTTCTGATCATGTCATTATTCATTATTTCATGTAAGTCTTTCCATGTTTTTCTATGATCATTGAGCTCATCATTTCTTATAGCACAGTAGCATCCCATCACAATCATTTATCACAACTTTTTCAGTCATTCCCCAATGGATTGGTATCCCTGCAATTTCCAGTTCTTTGCCACTACAAAGAGAGCTGCTATAAACATTTTAGAACATATAGATTCTTTTTCTTTTTCTCTAATCACTTTTGGAAATAGACCAGGTATTGGTAGACCAATATAGACATATGTAGACCAACATCTTACACCATTTACCAAGATATGGTCAAAATGGATACATGACCTATATATAAAGAGAGATACTGCAAGAAAATTAGAAGAATATGAAACATGTTCAGACTTGTGGACAGGAGAACAATTTATGAATAAACAAGAGACAGAGAGCAAAGGTAGGTGTAAAATGGATAATTTCAATCACATTAAATTAAAAAGGTTTTGTATAAATAAATCAAATGCTGCCAAGATCAGAAGAAAAGCAGAAAATTGGGGAGAAATTTTTGTAGGCAGTTTCTCAGAAAAAGGTATCATATGTCAAATATATAAAGTACTTTTTCAAATTCATAAGACTATGACTTAATCCCCAAATGATAAATGGTCAAAGGAAATGAACAGGCAATTTTCCAAAGTAGAAATCAAAGCTATTTATAGTCACATAAAAATGCTCTAAATCGTTATTGATTAGAGAATTGCAAATTAAAACAACCTTCATATATCATTTTACATCTATCAGATTGACTAAAATGATTGAAGGGAAACTCACAGATGTTGGAGGGGATGTGGACAAATTGGGACACATTCACAGTTGGAGGAACTGTGAACTGATACAGCTATTTTGGAGAGCAATCTGGAATTATGTCTAAAGAGATATTAAACTGCCTATACCCTTTGACCCAGCAATAAAAACAAAAGGATATTCACAGTTCTCAGAAGAATTGTCAACAATTAACCACTAGATGTAACAGTGTTCCAAATCACTAATAACAATTTAAAAATAATATTTTTTGTTGTTCAATCATTTGTCAGTTATCTCCAGCTTTTCATGACCCCATCAAAAAGGATTTTAAAAGTCAAATAAGAGAGAAGAAGAAAAACTAGGAAAAGAAATGAGAGGTATGCAAGAGAGATTCAACAGCTTAGAAAATGAAAGACAAAAACTGAATCAATAAAACAATTCCTTAAAAAATACATTTGGCCAAATGGAAAAAAAAAATCCACTAAAGAAAGGAATTCCTTAAAAAGGAGAATTGGCAATGCCACAGAATATTGTAGTCAAATTCCAAAATTACCAGATCAAAGAGGAAATACTGCAAGCAGCCAGAAAGAAACAATTTAAATATCATGGAACCTCAGTCAGGATTACACAGGACCTTGCAGCTTCTTTATTAAAAGATCAGAGGCATGGAATACAATATTCCATAAAACAAATGAGCCTTGGATTACAGCAAAGGATCAACTACCCAGCAAAACTGAATGCAATCTTTCAGGGGAGGAGATGGATATTCAACAAAATAGGGTATTTCCAAACCTTCCTGATCGAAAGATGAGAGCTCAACAGGAAATTTGACCTTCAAATACAAGAATTTAGAGGCATAAAAATGTAAATAGGAAAGAAAAAAACCCAACTTATTAATAGGGGCAAACCCTTTACATCCTTACAAGGGAAGATGACACTTGCAACTCTTGAGAACTTCAATGTGATTATGACATTTAAATGGAGTATATTTACACAAAGGGCATGGGTATAAGTTGATTTTATGATGGTACAAAATCTAGGTGGTGAAAAAGGATTGTACTGGGAGAAGAGGAAAAGAAAAGGCAGACAAGGAGAAATTACATCACATGAAAAGGCACAAAAAAGTAATACAGTAGAGGGAAAGAAGGGAGGGAGATGAGCATTGTTTGAACTTTATTCTACTCAGATTTAGTTCAAAGAGGGAATAACATAATAAAGTTAGTATAGAAATCTAACTTACCCTGTAGGAAGTAGAAGGGAAAGGGAAAAGAAAAGAGAATGGGTGAATAGAAGGGAGGGCAGACAGAGGGAAGTGGTAGTCAAAAGGAAAATTCTAATTAGAAGAGAAAGGGAAAAATGAAAGAGAAAATCATAAACCCAGAGAGGTGGATAGGAGGGAGAGGAAGACACAGATAGTAATCATAACTGTGAATATGAATGGGATGAATTCTCCCATAAAATGGAAATGGATAGCAGAGTGGATTAAGAGCCATAATCTTGCAATGGATATACAAGTGAGTTCTACAAAACATTTAAATAACAAATAATTCCAATACTACATAGACTATTTAGGAATACAGGTGAGGAAGGAGTCTTACCAAATTCTTTTTATGATACAAATATGGTGCTGATACCTTAACCAGGAAAAGTCAAAACAGAGAAAGAAAATGATAGACCAATTTCCCTAATGAATATAGATGCAAAAATTTTAAATAAAATATTAGTAAATAGATTACAAGTGAGTTCTATCAAATAGTTAAAGAACAGTTAATTCCAATACTATATAATGTATCTGGGAAAATAGGTGAAGAAGCAGTTTTACCACATACTTTTTATGATACAAATATGGTGTTGATACCTAAACTGGGAAGAACCAAAACAGAGAAAGACAATTATAGACCAATTTCCCTAATGAGTATAGGTCAAAAAATTTAAATAAAATACTAGTAAATGGATTACAGCAACTTATCATAAGAATAATACACTATGACCAGGTAGGATTTATACCAGTAATTCAGGGCTGGTTCAGTATTAGGAAAATTATCAGCATAATGGATCATATCAACAAGAAAACTAACAGAAACCACATGATCATCTCACTAGATGTAGAAAAAGCTTTGACAAAATACAATACCCATTCCTAGCAAACACACTAGAGAGCATAGAAACAAATAGAGTCTTCCTTAAAATGATAAGTAGCATCTACCTAAAACCATCAGCAAGCATTATATGTAATAAGGGTAAATTAGAAGCATTTCCAATAAGATCAGAGGTGAAACACGGATGTCCATTATCACTACTTGTATTCAATATTGTCCTTCAAATGTTAGCTGTAGCAACCAGAGAAGAAAAAGAACTTAAGGTACTAGAATAGGCAAAGAAGAAACAAAGCTATCATTCTTTGCAGATGACATGAGGGTACACTTAGAGAATCCTAGAGAATGAAGTAAAAAACTACTTGAAATAATAAACAACTTTAGCAAAGTTGCAGGCTATAAAATAAACTCACAGAAACTATGGACATTTGTACATATTACTAACAAAGCCCAACAGCAAGAGATAGAAAGACAAATTCCATTTAAAAGTACTGTAGACATTATAAAATATTCGAGAGTCTACCTGTCAAAACAATACCAGGAACTATATGAACACAATTTCAAGACACTTTTCACACAGATAGAGTCAGATCTAAGTAATTGGAAAAATATCAGTTGCTCATGGGTAGCCTGAGTTAATATAATAAAAATGACAATTCTAACTGAATTAATTTAGTTATTCTGTGCCATACCAATCAAACTACCAAAAAATTATTTTATAGATCTAGAAAAAACAATTAAAAAGTTCATCTGGAAGAACAAAAAGTCCAGAATATCAAGGGAACTAATGAAAAAAAAATTCAAGGATCAATGGCCTAGGCATACCAAATCTTAAATTGTATTATAAAGCAGCAATCATCAAAACTACTTGGTATTGGCTAAGAAATAGAGCAGTGAATTATGGGAATAGGTTAGGTATGCAAGACACAACAGTCAACAGCTATAGTAATCTACTATTTGCTAAATCCAAAGTCTCCAGCTTCTGGGATAAGAAATCACTATTTAATAAAAAGTGCTGGGAAAACTGGAAAAGAGTATGGCAGAAACTAGGCATAGACCAAAATCTCACACCATATACCAAAATAAACTCAAAATGGGTTCATGATTTAGTTATAAAGGCTGATACTATAAGCAAACTGGGAGAGCAAGGAATAGTTTACCTGTCAGATTTATGGAGACAGAAGAATTCATGACCAAACAGGAGATAAAGAACATTATGAAATGCAAAACGGATGATTTTGATTACATTAAATTGAAAAGTTTTTGCACAAATAAAGCTGATGCATCCAAGATTGGAGGGAAACAGAAAACTGGGAAATAAATAATTTTTACAACCAGTGTCTGTGATAAAGGCCCCATTTTTCAAATATATAGAGAATTGAGTCAAATTTACAAGAAGACATACAAGTCATTCTTCAATTGATAAATGGTCAAAAGATATGAGCAGGCAGTTCTCAGAGGAAGAAACCAAAGCTATCTGTAGGCATATGAAAAAATGTTCTAAATCACTATTGATTAGAGAAATGCAAATCAAAACAACTCTGAGATACCACATCACACCTATCAGATTGACTAACACGACAAAACAGGACAATGACAAATGTTGGATAGGATATGGGGAAATTGGAACACTAATACATTGTTGGTGTAGTTGTAAAATGATTCAAACATTTTGAAGAGCAATTTGGAACTATGCCCACAGGTCTATAAAATTGTACATGCCCTTTGACCCAGCAATACCACTTCTAGGTCTGTATCCCATAGAGATCACTGAAATTGGAAAAGGACCCACATGTACGAAAATATTTATAGCAGCTCTTTTTGTTTTGGACAGAAGTGGAAATTGAGGGGATGTCTATCACTTGGGGAATGGTTGAACAAGTTGTGGCATATGAATGTAATGGAATACTATTGTGCTCCATGAAATAATGAGCAGCAGACTTCCAAAAAGCCTAGAAAGACTTACATGAATTGATGCAGAGTGAAATGAGCAGAACCAGGAGAACATTGTACACAGTAACAGCCATATTATGAGATAACTGACTTTGATAGACTTGGCTCTTCACAGCAAAGCAAGAATCTAAAACAACTGGGGCAGCTAGTTAGCACAATGGATAGAGCATCGGCCCTGGAGTCAGGAGAACCTGAGTTCAAATCTGGCCTCAGACACTTACTAGTTCTGTGACTTTGGGCAAGTCACTTACCCCCAATCACCTGGAAAAAAACAAAAACAAAACCAAAAACAAAAAGAATCTAAGATAACTCCAAAAGATTCATGATGGAAATTGCTATCCACACCCAAAGAAAGAAATATAGAGTCTGAATGCAGATGGAAGCATGCTATTTGCTCTCCTTTTCCTTTCTTGTTTTGTTTTATTGCTTCATTCTACTGGTTACTCCCATTAGTTCTAATTGTTCTTTGCATCATGACTAATGAGAAAATGTGCTTAACATGAATGTATATGTAGAGCCCATATCAATTGTATGATGTTAGGGTGGGGTAGAAGAGGGAAGGGGAGAAAATCGAAAACTCAAAATCTTATGGAAGTGAATGTTGAAAACTCTAAATAAACTAAATG
This sequence comes from Phascolarctos cinereus, assembly GCF_003287225.1. NCBI lineage: Eukaryota > Metazoa > Chordata > Mammalia > Diprotodontia > Phascolarctidae > Phascolarctos > Phascolarctos cinereus. Next base: position 1,225,668 of record NW_027556069.1, on the reverse strand, counting down.
AATAAAATCAAGGGTAGGAGAGAGGGAAGCAGAACCAAGAAGATGGGATTTGAGTTGAATCTTGAAGGAAGCCAGGGAAGCTAAGAGGCTAAGGATGAATGAAAAAACAATCCTGGCAGAAAGTGATGCCAGTTCAGCTGACATTTTTAGAATGTTAATGAGACACAGAGTACCGTGCTAGGGACTAAGGATACAAAGGTAAAACAAAAGAGTCCCTGCCCTCAATGAAATTACATGCAGTAGCATGATCAAGTGAGTGGTAAAGGAAGCAAATCTGGAACCCTGGTATAACAACTTCAATCCACCTATTCTGTGCCTTATCTTGGGCAAATCACCCAACCTCAGTGGGTTCCAGTTTTCTCTTAGGCAAAATGAAAAGTTTAAACTAGATGGCCATGAAGTCCCTTATATATCTAGATCTGATCCTATGATTTTACCAGAGTCAAGCTCACTACATAACTTTAATCCAATAAAATCATGTGAAATAACATGTAAAGTGCTTTTTAATCATCAAGTGCTATATCAAAGTGAGCCATTCTTATTAAATGACATTTATATCATGAAAAGACTACTAGTGAAAAATTGGGTAGTAAGGAGTAGAAGAGATTCAACGGAAAGTGTCATCAATATTTATAGTGACATCAACATTTTAAAGAATATCAACAAAACTTTTTGATGAAGTAAGTCTCTCAGTCAAATTAGGGGCAGCAAGATAGAGTGGATTGAGAACCTGTTTTAGAGTCAGGAGGCCCTAGGTCAAGAGGACCTCTGCCTCTTACTGGCTATATGAGCCTGGGCAATAAGTTTCCAACAGAAAAATTAATGAACCACAGTGATAAAAGGAGCTGTCTCATAGAGAGTTCCTTACAACAGCGAAGATGTAGGTACAGAACCAGACCCATTACAAAGCTGCTCTCTGTACATCTACAGATCATGACAATCTATCTCACCTTTCCCTCATTCAACTTCTATCTTCAGTTCTGGAAACAGTAATCAACTGCACACCCCATTCCTATAAATAAGACTCAATCAGTTGCCCTTGGACTCTGGCCACCATTCCTGTCACTTCCCAGACCAAAACACTTCTTCCTAGCCACCACTTCCCTATATGTGCTACTTTCCTGTATTAAAACACAAGCTCTTTGAGGAATGTCAGAAAATATTGATAATTTCCTTCAGGGGATCCCAAGCAAATTCCTTGAAATGAATGCTTTCGAGAGATAAATCTTGTATTTGTATTCCTAACACTTAGCATAATGCCTAATACATAGTAAGCCCTTTGTGAATACTATTTCATTCATTCAAAATAAGAGAAGGTTGAATTATCCCTAATGCTGAGGGCAAACATCCATTCATCACACAGAACTAATTCTATCAACAAATCCTACTGTGGAACAATCTGATAAAAGGCTTAAGGTCTTTGTCAGGCATCTCCTGAAGGAAAATGATCATTCATTTCAGACAGCAATATCCCTCTATTTCTTCATCCAAAAGGGCAAAAACACCCTAATTTTATGTTATTGTGTATTGTTTGTCACAGAAATAGAACCAGTCATTATGTTCAAGTCCTATCCTTAGAACTCAGGGTCCAGAAACTGAAGGGGCTTTTCTCCATTTGTCTGCAAGTCTTCTATTGCTATATGCAATAACTATTACTTGTCTCCAAAGCAGAATCTAATATATTTAGTAGGGTTGTAATTAGGAGACTGTCATTCTGATACTTCAAAGTTAGACATATAATTTTAGTCCCTACAAGCTGAGGTCACATCTTACTATATTATAGTTTCCATAAAGCTCTTCCTGCGTTAAAAATTAAGAACAAACCAGGCTTCCCACTCTGACCCTGCATTCACTGAATGGATCAGTCCAAAACTAACATAGACTTGAGTGTGCGTAAGCCAAAATCAAGTGATGTCCCAGGATTCTACACTATTGCATGGAGAAGATGACATCTGAGAACTTTTAAGAGTGGGAAGAGCCCTTCAAGATCATCTGGTCTGGTGGGGTGGAGCCAAGATGGCAGAGTGAAAGCAGTGACTTGCTTGAACTCTCCCCCAAACCCCTCCAAATATCTATAAAAATTGGCTCTAAACAAATTCTAAAGCAGCAGAACCCACAAAAAGACAGAGTGAACCAAATTTCCAGCCCAAGACAACTTGGATTGCTGATCAGAAAGGTATGTCCCACCGGGCGGTGAGAGGAGCACAGTGCAGCATGGGCACGCAGGCCACAGCAAACCTGGAGCATGCCTCAGAGGACTGAATCACAGGCAGCTGTGCTGGTTTCCAGACTTCCCAACACACAAACTCCAAAGACAACTTAGAAGGTCAGTGGGAAAAGTCTGTTTCTGTGGTGCTGAGAGAGAAGTAAGGTGGTCTCAGTTCCATTCCCTGAGTGGCCTGGGGCAGTGGCTGCCTCCTGAGCTTCTGGCCCACAGACTGAGGGGGAATCAGACTGGCTGATCAGAGAAGGATTGCAGAGATCTCTTTGTCAGTGCTGAGGCAGGAATCTCTTGCTTTGCCCATGCTTGGATCTGGGTCACAGTTCTGGGTGGCGGTCCTGGGGCAAGGAGGAGTGCTGGCATGGTGGAGCTTACAGTGGCTATGGAGAGGAAACCCTCCTCACAGTGTTGGGACAGAAAGGAGTGCTTGTGGTCACTAACAGACCAGAGCACAAGCCAGGAAAGGAGTACACACCTCGCCCCTTATCATAACACCTTGCAAAAACTGAAAATTTACAGGACCTTGCAAGTATCTCTGAAAACAGCTGTACAAACCCCTGAAGCTTGGGACAGTACATTGTCCACATTGGAAGCAGATTTGTACCTTAACAAAGAGTTTAAATCTCAAGCAATTGGCCGGGATCATGAGCAAGCAGTGCAAAAAGAGTCAGACTATATTATCTTACTTTGGTGAAAAAGAACATCAAAATATACAACCAAAAGAAGACAACAAAGTCAAAGCTCCCACATCCAAAGCCTCCAAGAAAAATATGAATCAGTCCCAGGCCTTGGAAGAGCTCAAAAGGGATTTTGAGAAGCAAGTAAGAGAAGTAAAGGAAAAACTGGGAAGATAAATGAGAGTGACACAAGAAAATCATGAAAAACAAGTCAACAGCTTACTAAAAGAGACCAAAAAAAAAATACTGAAGAAAATAACTCCTTAAAAAATAGCCTAACCCAAATAGCAAAAGAGGTCCAAAAAGCCAATGAGGAGAAGAATGACCTAAAAAACAAAATTGGCCAAATGGAAAAGGAAGTCCAAAAGATTACTGAAGAAAATGCTTCCTTAAAAATTAGAATAGAGCAATTGGAAGCTAGTGACTTTATGAGAAATCAAGACACTGTAAAACAAATCCAAAAGAATGAAAAAATAGAAGACAATGTCAAATACCTCACTGGAAAAACAACTGACCTGGAAAATAGATCCAGGAGAGAGAATTTTAAAATTATTGGACTACCTGAAAGCCGTGATCAAAAAAAGAGCCTAGACATCATCTTTCAAGAAATCCTCAAGGAAAACTGCCCTGATATTTTAGAATCAGAGGCAAAATAGAAATTGAAAGAATCTACCGATCTCCTCCTGAAAGAGATCTCCAAAGGAAAAATCCTAGGAATATTATAGCCAAATTCCAGAGTTCCCCGGTTGAGGAGAAAATATCACAAGCTGCTAGAAAGAAACAATTCAAGTGTTGTGGAAACACAATCAGGATAACACAAGATTTACCAGCTTCTACATTAAGGGACCAGAGGGCATGGAATATAATATTCTGGAGGGCAAAGGAGATAGGATTACAACCAAGAATCACCTACCCAGCAAAACTAAATGTAACCCTTCAGGGGAAAAAATGGTCATTCAGTGAAATGGAGGACTTTCAAGCATTCTTGATGAAAAGACCAGAACTGAATAGAAAATTTGACTTTGAAATACAAGACTCAAGTGGAACATGAAGAGGTAAAAAGGAAATGGAAATCGTAAGATACTTATTAAGGTTGAACTGTTTACATTCCTGCATGGAAAGATGATATTTGTAACTCATGAGACCTTTGTCAGTATTAGGGTAGTTGGAGGGAAAAAAATTATATATATGTATGTATGTATGTATAGATAGATAGATAGATAGATAGATAGAGGACACAGAGTGAGTTGAAGATGAAGGGGTGATATCTGGAGAATAAAATTAAGGGGTGGGAGAAGATTATACTGGGGGAAGGAGAAAAGAAAAGGTAGAATGGGGTAAATTATCTCACAAAAAAAACAGAAAAGAAAAGTCTCTTACAGTGGAGGGGAAACAGGAGAAGATGAGAGGGAATAAGTGAATCTTATTCTCATAGGGTTTGGCTTGACGAGGGAATAACATACACACTCAACTGGGTATGGAAATCTGTCTTACTCTGCAGGAAAATAGAGGGAGAAGGGGACAAGAGAGTAGGGGATGATGGAGAGGAGGGCAGATTGGGAAAGTGGGTAATCAGAAGCAAATACTTCTGAGGAGGGACAGGGTCAAAAGAAAGAATAGAATAAATGGGGGGAAAAGGATTAAGGGAAATAGAGTTAGTTTTTCACATGACTACTACGGAAGTGTTTTGCATAACTGTACACGTATGATCTATATTGAGTTGCTTGCCTTTTTAATGAGGGTGAGTGGGGAGGTAGGAAGGGAGAAAATTTTGAAACCAAAGTTTTAAAAATACATATTTAAAAAAATATTTTCACATGCAACTGGGAAATAAGAAATATAGGAAATGGGGTACAGAAATCTATCCAGCCCTACAGGGAAATAGAAGGGGAAGGGGATAAGAGAAGTGGGGGGAGAGATAGAAGGGAGGGCAGACTAGGGAAAGGGATATTCAGAATGCATGCCATCTTGGGGTAGGGGGAGGGGCAAGATGGGCTGAAAATTTGGAACTCAAAATCTTGTGCAAATAAATGTTGAAAACTAAAAATAAATAAATTTTAAAATAAAATAAAAAAGTAGACAAGATGGGTTTAGTCATAGTTTAATAATACATCAACAATGAGAGAAATGATTATTAATAACCAATGATTTGTGGATATCCAGAATTCTACCCCCCATTTTCTAAAGTCTTGACTTCAAATGTTTAGTCTCTTCAAGAAGACATCAAGGACATTGATGATAAAGACATTGGACTAACTTTCTTGTTCAAACCCCACCCAGGTAAGGTTGTGATTATGTTCTGCTGAAGCTTGGCTGGGGCATAAATTCTTTGAATGGATTGCCCATGGCTGGGGCAGTATGGGGGGGTGGAACTTAAGAACTAAAGAATGTAATCAAAGTTCAGTTCCAGCCCCTCCTTGCAATATTCTTTGTCTCAGTAATTGTTTTTATTTTGAGCCAAAGACAAGGTTTATTAAAGATCTGCCATATTAGCCATACTCTTAAGAAATCTGGTCATCTATGAGCTATTGGCTAGATTTGTAAAAATCATCTGAGCAGTGGCTACATTATAAGAATCTCAGCACTTTTCATGGAGACAAGATGACCCTTATATACAGAAAGACTGTGGGAGGAATCTAGGAGTGGCCAAGCAGTCTGCAGGGACTGTGAGGGTAATAGAATAACAGGGACCTGGACCACTTGGCCAAGGGAGAATGGAGCCTAGATAGGATTATCAATTATTATGAGCCATCAGATAACTCGAAACAAAATCCCATGAGGTTTTTTACCTCAAAAAGCAAATTTCACTAAGCACAGCTTTGGAAAAACTTTTCCACAATTTACATCTCAAACTTAAATTTTTCCTGGTGTAAAAAGCCAATCATTGGAGATTATTTCTATATACTTGCAAATTCTCAGCAAGACAAAACCCAACTAAGCTTTTTGGCAAGTTTACACATTAAAACAACAACCAACAATAGCCAAATTATTTTAGCAGTAACCAAATTATGAAAAGTTGCTTCACATAACTGATACAAATAGTTTACCAATTTGAAACTTGAAATAAACCCATTACCAATTAGATGACTTCAGTTTTGATAAATGCATTTCAAAATTACTTTACACGGAAAATCAACATCTCATTAACAGTTAAAACTACGGCTTTAAAAAAGCATGCTTACCTAAGTTTGGGAGGCTAGCTTCTTTACCTTGAGTAGGATGTGCTGAACTTGGATGATGCTTACAGGCAAAGATTGTCCCAGAACCCAAGGCCATTGCCAGTGGGGCCCACACTGTAGCTGTTGCTACTTCCCTAGTAGGGAGAATTTGAAGGTTGTGGGGGAAGGGGGGTGAAACTCTCTTCTCCTATGAGAAGGGTTAACAGATACCCTCTCAATTCAAGGGAAGGGAGTGGGAGAAAGGAATGACCAGGGTTGTAAGGAGAAGTTTCAAAACTCCTTAATGATTGATCACAAAATCTCCACAATCTGCTAAGATGTTTTTAGCTGTTCTAACTTTTCCCTATAACCTCCATGAAGGAGGATTCATGGGTGTAGAGGTAAGGGAGTAAGTAAGCCTCAGGGAACCAAAAAGCATCTTCAGTTTTCCCAATTGCCTAGCACCAAGAGAATTGAAAGAATTGGGCATACGCTTCCAGATAGGGTGCCCGTCCTTGTTCTCTACACTGCAGAAGGTGTACCCAAGTCCATGGCCTCCAACTGAACCAGTGAACTGACATCCTGAGAGTATCAGGCTGAGTGGGAGACAGCCTCATAACTGTCTGCCTGAAAAGCACCTCAAAGCCTTCTTAAGTGCTTGGAGAATGACCGCAACTGCAGGGCAATAAAGAAGATGGGCAGGCTTACATACCTTGCAGTCTTGGCTGGAGAAGAACTTAGAGTTAGGCAGTTTTCCCCATACAGGCCATAAAGATATTGAAGTTTAGAGGTTTAAGGGTGCTGGTACCCCAAAATCACAACATGCAGGTCTTGCCTGAAAGAATTTGACCCAAGCATTCTTTCAGCCAAAGACAAAGTTTATTAGAACACCATCCATATTGGCCAGCCTTTTAAGGAGTATGAACATTAGTGAGCAGTGGCTAGATTTTAAGAACCTGAGCCCTCCAATTGTTGTTAATCAGGGTTGATTCTTGATGGGAAACATCTCCTCTGGTATTTGTTACTGTTGTTGTTAATTATATGGGTAATTTGAGGATAAGTTAATTATTTTTTCTGGTCTGTCTATCCCTCTTGTAGTATTAGTTTATGGGAGATATTTTTAATTCAGTAAGATGACAGTAACCTCTTTCATACCACCTTGTCCTTGAGAAATTCAAGATATTCACGAACAAATTTGATATTGATACACTAGGAGTAACCAAACTCCCTTGTTCAATCCATAGACTCTTTCTTGACCTCTTCAACATTAGACATGTCAGCTCAGGGCAGTGTGACATAGTGGAAAGGACATTGCACTTGGAGTCAGAAAGACCTTCATTTGAATCCCAGCTCTACCATTTACAAGCTGTGTGAGCTTGCTGGGCAAGTCACTTAATCTCTCTGTGCCTCCAATTCCTCACCTATATGATAAGGTGGTTGAAAATGATGACCTCAAAGGTCCTTTTCATCTCTAAGTCTATGATTCTATGATCTACTCTACTCCTTCCTTCTTGATACTCTCTCCTCCTTTAGCTTCTATGGCACATCGCCCTCTTGTCTGCCTTTTCAATTCTCTGGCTCCTTTGCTGATTTCTTGTCCACTCTCAGTTCTCTCATATGTAAAATGGGAATAATAATAGTGTCTACCTTCAGGAGCAGCTAGGTGGTGCAGTGGATAGAGCACCGGCCCTGAAATCAGGAGTACCTGAGTTCAAATCCATCCTCAGACACATAACACTAGCTGTGTGACTCTGGGCAAGTCACTTAACCCCAATTGCCTCACTACAAAAAAACAAAAACAAAAACAAATAGTGTCTACCTTCCACGGTTGTAAAGAAGACCAAATGAAGTAGTAGTTGTAAAGAATTTAGCACACTGCTCGGCACTGGAAATGCTATTTAAATGTCAGGTATAATTATTATTGTTATTATTATTATTATTATTATTATTATTACATCAGTTACCTCCCACTACACATACACAAAATTAAACTTACCCTCTTAGAATCTGTCCTTCCTGCAAGCTTCCTCATTCATGTTCATGTCACTATCATCCTCCCACTCACCCAGCCTCCCAACCACTTCCCTTTCCCTTGTGGGAAATTTATCAGATCAATTTCCTTTGGCTTTTTCACTTTCCTCATGCAAAATGTATTACCTCTTGCATTGACTACAATTCACTCTTCACAAGCCTGTCGGAAAAAAAAAATCCTCCTAATGCACATGTCTGATCACATTACTCCCTTGATAAAAACCCTTCAATGATCTCACACTGACTCCCTAATAAAGTATAAACTACTTAGCCTGGCATTCAAGGCCCTCCATATTTCATAATGTGACTCCAGGACTCTCAAGTCTCATTTCAGATAACTTCCCTTTCCACACTCTATTTTGCAGCCAACCTATTTCTTTTTTTTCTCCCCACACTCTTTCTCTCTTTTGCCTCTGCATTTGTGCATGCGGTTCCCTAAACCTGGAATGTACCCCTCCCATCCCATTCCTTCCTTCAAGGCCAAGATTAGGTATTCCCTGCTTCATGAAGTCTGCCATGATTCTTTTAGAGTAATGCTCACACCTTCCCTCTGCAAATTCCTCAGGTATGACTTCTCTTAAGTCCCTATTATTTTTCTAACTTTTAATACAATTATTCTCAGATACCCTTTATCTCCTTACTATATTATAGATTCCTTGATGCCTAGGAGTATACATTTTTTAATCTTTTTATCTCTAGCACTTATAACTTTTACATGAATAAATGTTTGTTAAATTGTTAAAGTGAATTGGCTTTCTAAAACAACACTTGCATCATGTTACTCCCTTTCTGAAAAAAACTCATAGGACAATCAGATCACAGATTTAGACTTAAAAGGGACCTCTGGCAATTCTCCATTCCCTAACAGGGCAAAATCCAACTTTAGCAGCCTGACATTGAAGATCTGCTACAGGCTGACCCAATATAACTTCCACAGCCCTCCAATATTATTCGTTCATTCCAGAAAGATTGATCTATTTTTCATTAAGTAAACATATCATACCAGTCTACCGTCTACCCAATTCCATTCACTTCACTTTAGTTCAATTAATTTGAATAAGTATTTAATCTGACACAATATCCCAGAGATGGGAAGGACCTCAGATGTCATCTAGTCAATCCTGCACCTGGGTGAGAGGCCTGGAATTAAGCCATTTTTTGTTCCTAGGTTGTAGGTTTAAGAAATCACAGTTGTTTTTGTCTTATAGACCTTGTGTTCATGAGGATAGAGTTAGGAAGGAACACTGAGCATGGAGTGAATCCAGAAACAAAGTGCAAAAAGGTCATATGCATGTCTAGAGGTAGGTATCTGTGTAATATACATGCCTGTGTCCATCTATGTTTGATGGCAAAATGGAAAGAGCACTAGAGCTGGAGTACAGAAGACTTGAGTTCAAATCCAGCCTCAGATACTTGCTAGCTGTGCGACCCTGGGCAGGTCATTTCACCTCTGTTTGCCTCAGTTTCCTCATCTGTAAAATAGGGGTAGTAATAGCATCTATCTCACAAGGCTCTTGTGAGGATCAAATAAGAGAATATTTGTAAAGTGTGCATTTAGGGTTTAGGAGTATTAAAATGGTCTTGTCATTTTCATCCTGTTACCTTTGGCTAAAAGCCCTCAAACATGGACCAGTTCTGGGGCAAACACACCAGCAAATCTGAGCCATTGATACTTGGGGAGTATGTCCTGGTCCAGAGGTGATCCCAAGTAAAGGGTGAATTCCTCCACCCATGGTATCTAATCCCCTGGACTAAGGAAAATTTATCTTGGAAGTCCAAAAGGGCCTGGACTAGGTCATATGTCAAGCTCTGCCTCACTTTGGGGTTCTATGGCATGTGTTGGAAAAGGCATATATGAAGGTATGCTAGCACTATAGAACTGGGAGCTATAATACCAATGCTGCTACTATAAATCTTGATCAGCTTTCTTGGACCTTGCTGGGCCTTCATATTATCAGTTGTAAAGAGGAGAAATACTATCCTCTTAATACATAATATAGTATTGGGGTATATAGGAGTGGGGACTGGACCTATTTCATTGTTATAGTGAAGTCCTAGGTGAGGAGAGCCTAGCAATGCAGATGGCACCTTCTCTTTCATTTATAGCCTTAGAGAGTTGCTTTGAACACTGAAGTTGTGCCTTGTCCAGTATCACACAAGGATAGGTCAGAGTTAGGATTTGAACCTTCAACTTCCTGGATTTGAAGCTAGTTCCTACTCCACAATGTTGGGGAACAGAGGAAGAAGGTGTGTGACCCTGGGCAAGTCATTTTCCTTAGTGGGAGGAACTTGTAGATCTGAGCACAAATCTTCCTGGGTCTGAGACCAGTTCTCTATCCATTAAACCACACTTCCTCTCATGGGAAACATCTAAGTTAAAAAAAAATTAATGCAAAGCTAAAGTGAGGTTAACATAAATGCATTTAATGAAATGACAACAAAAAAGAATGAATAGTTCAGCTACATTTTCAAGCTATAATGTTTGATTAATTTTCAGCATTTGAGAAGACAGCAGTAAGAAATAACAAGAGAAATGTAGTCTCAGGGTTCTGAATCTGGCAGAAGTGAATATTCGTACCACTTTCACATTCCAGTGGCCTTTGTTATTAGATTTTTCAGTGATGGAAAAATAACATTAGAACATCTAAACCCTTATCTCTCTCTTCACCCAGCAACTGATTAATGTCAAAATGTCACATCCTTTTCACTGTCAATAAACAACTCAAAGCTGCTTATTTCTGGGAAATGTTCTAATGGTCCAAGGAGACAATACTGAATTAATGAACCCTTTACAATTTTGCATTTTCAAGTATTTCACTGTGCAAAAGGCTAAAATAATCTTAGATATAAAAAAATTTAAAGAATGATGCCAATGTAAAAAAATAGTCACTATCATTGCAAATCTATGTCATCACAAAGAAAAGGGGAGGTTGTTTGGCTCTTTTTGGTCAATAACATTTCAGATCTTCTTCCTTGGGTACTCGAATAAATGGAGCTTTACTGCTTAGAGATTTACAGTACCATCTTATCAAATTACCCAACCCAGAATTATTTTACCTGACTAGGCAGGGCAGCTTAGAAATACAGTTAGAAATTCCATGCTAATCCTTAGCTGTTTGTTATAATTTTATTTTATTTTTAAGTAGCACTTACATTAAAGCAAAATGCCCCTGGTGTCTGCTAGAATCCTATATAAATCAAATGGAAATTAGACAGACAAGCATGCACACTCCATTCAATCACTTGAAATCTTCATTCTTGGGTAAATTAAATGATCCTCTGTGCAAATGCAAAAGAACACATGCAAGTAAAAGCTTTTACATGTAATTTACAGAATGTTTTCTCACTTGGAAGCAATTGTTTCTTCCAAAATCATAAAAACCTACACTTTAAATTTTGAGTAAAGCTCAAAGATACTGAACCAAGCTAATAAACTAGGGGGAAGTGGGACTGAAAGACATTGAAATGGGAAAATGCACGATATCTATATAATAATGATCTATTTGGGAAATGTTTATCTGGTCATGATTTTGGATACTGAATTAAGTTAATTACTCATGAAATAATGACTCATGCAGGAAACTACTGTCCTGGTAGTCTGGCAAAACACAGAGTCTAACATGTCTTTCTTGTAGGGTGGGTGTTCTGTTTCTATGGGAAACATAATGTTTTGTCAATAGTGGCCCAAAACATAATCTATCACCCTACAAAACTGAAGTTGTCCCTCCTATGTTTCCCTGCTATATTTTTGTTGTTGTATAATCATGGCTGACTCTTTGTGACCCCATTTGGGGTTTTCTTGGCAAAGATAATGAAGTGGATTGTCATTTATTTTTTCTAGCTCATTTTACAGATGAGAAATGTGAGGCAAGCAAGGTTAAGTGACTTACTCTTAGTCACACAGCGAGGAAGTGTCTAAAGCCAGATTTGAACTCAGGTCCTCATGCATCCAGGACCAGAGCAATATCGACTGCACCACAGTGGCCACTGGTGGGTATACAGGACCATACTACATGGATGGATAAAGTATTTATTAAATGTTTACTTTGTACCAGGCCCTGTGCAGAGCTGGGAATAGAAATACCAGCAAAATGAAAGTCAATGCTTGCCTTCAAGGAGCTTAAATTCTAATTGAAGAAGACAACACATGAAAGAGAACTGAAAGGAGGAGGTGCCTGCTAAGAAGTGGAGAGATTTTCTGGGATTCATAGATTGGTCAAGATTTGCAAAGAGCATGATGGCTAGCACAGGTATTTCCTGTGGTTCAGTGAAATTAGTGGATTTTTTATATTTAAACCATTCTTGCTTTCCACAGTCTGATTTCATTCTAGGGTCATTAACCCGAGGTCCATGAACTTGTTTTTTTTAATCTCAATATAGATCATCAATTTATCTATATGTCATTGTTTTCCTCTGTAATTCAATGTATTTTATTTCATGCATTTATTTATTCATTCATTCATTTATTCATTTATTTATTTGTTTGCTTATTTGTTTATTTTGGTGAGGCAATTGGGATTAAGTGACTTGTCCATGGTCACACAGCTAGTAAGTGTCAAGTGTCTGAGACCAGATTTGAACTCAGGTTCTCCTGACTCCAAGGCCAGAGTTCTATGCATTGTGCTACCTTATTTCATGCATTTAAAAACCTTATTAAGAGAGGGGTCCACAGGCTTCACCAAAGTGCCCAAGGGCTCCATGACATCAAAAATATCAAGGCTCCTGATTTAGAATCACAGCCTCTGAGAGAAGATGTGCCTGGACCATAAGCTGCTTTGTATACTGGAAGGAAGGTGGAACAATGCACAAGACTACAGAGTCTTTATTCCTGATAATTTGGGTCACAGAAAAGCTTTATTAATAAGTTAGACTTGTACTGAAAGAGCCTGGCTAACAGTTGAATGCCCTCTGAAAACAGGAGCCAAATACTAAGAATGAATCCCAAGATACATTTCTATTTGAATATTGGAAAGCTTTGAAGGTTCTAAGAAAAGCAAGAGCAAGGAGCCTAGGCTAGGAAAGAATTTCTCAAATTAGATGTTTATAGACTTTTTTAAAGGGAAGAGTAACCTGGAGGATATCACACATGAGAAAACGTCCAAATTTGTTGTCTGTTTCAATCACGTACACTGCATATATCCAAAAAATACAGAAGAGTCAGAAGAAATTGAGGAAGGCCTCCAGCATTTTGGTAGGTGATGGTGCATGAGACGGTGGGCCATCTTACTGCAAATTTATGGGAAGACACGGATAAGAGTTGCACAGGATCAGCAGCAAAGGATGGTTCACGATGTGCTTGAATGAAGGGACATTCCAAATTAGTGAGATCACAGGTCCACTGGAGTACTAGAGTATGCTTTTGTACCAATGCCCATAATGGGGGAGGGTTGGGGAAGGGAATGAGCAGTCATATAGCACCTACTACTTGCCAGGAGCTATGTTAAGTACTTTACAAATATTAGCTCATTTGATCCTCGTAACAACCCTGCGAGGTAGATGCTATTGTTATCCCCATCTTACAGTTGAGGAGACTGAGGTAGACAGAGGTTAAGTGTCTTGTCCAGGGTCACACAGCTAGTAAGTATTTGAGGTCAGATTTGAACTGAGGTCTTCCTGATTCTAGGCCCAGCACTCTATCCACTGTGCCACTAGTGGCCTCAGGAAAATGAATAATGAATAATTTGATAAAATTTAGAAGCTACTGGAAAGCAAAATGTTAATGATAATAAGACTGATGATTAAAGTTATCCATCAACCTAGTTTAAGAGTGACAAATCCTGAGGTTCCACTTCTGGGAGCCAAGATGGCGGAGTGAAAAAGTAGTCGCTCTCACTCTCCCCTATCAACCTCTGAAAACCCAGAAAATATCACCCCAGAAAAAATACCCTGGATCACCTGAACTAGAAGAAAGTCGAGGAGCAGCAGTGCAGCAGCCCAGCAAATGGGTCTCCCAGTGCCTCAGCAAAAATAAGGGAGGCAGAACTACAAGGGGCCCCAGGTGGACAAGTACCCTGCAGCATTCATCTGAAAGCAGGTGAAGAAAACAACCTAAAGGCTTCCTAAAGCCCCAGCCTTGCTGATTCCAACCCAACACCAGGTGAGCTGTAGGAGCCCTGAAGCCTCCAATTGTGAAGAAATCCTGAAGCCCAGGTGGTAGAGCAGGCAAACACCAACACCTGGACCTCCAGTGCCTCAGTGAGGGGGGGGAACCGGTGGAAACCAGCTCAGAAAACCACCAGGTGCCTCGGCACTCCACTGCAAAGGAATCTCCAGTGCATTAGCAGAAAGAGGGAGACAACACTGCAGGGGCCCCAGGCAGATAAACATCCTGCAGCACCCATCTAAAAGGAGCTGAAGAAAGCTAAAGGAAAGGAAAAGCAGGCAACCTAGAATTGCCTGAAAGTTCCAGCCTTGCCGATTCCAGCCCAACACAAGGTAAGCTGCCAGAAACCTACAGCCTCCAATTCCCAGCATAAGAGGCCCCAGCACAAAGCCAGTGACCAAGACCTAGGCTCCCAACACAAGAAGCTTGGGTCAGTACCCTCTGTTCCCCAGCAGGAGAGCTCAATCTCTTTAAAGGCCAGGGAATAAAGAAACACCATGAGTAAAAAGAAACGTACCATAGATTCATATTATGAGAAGAGTGAAGATCAAGACAGAAATTCTGAAGAGGACAACATTGTCAACCAACCCACATCTGCAACAACAAAAGGGAATATGAACTGGTCTGAAGCCCAAAAAGCCTTCTTAGAAGAGCTCAAGAAGGATTTTAATAGTCAAATGAGAGAGGTAAAAGAGTCCTTCAAAAATACAATTGGCCATTGGAAAAAAAATACACTGAAGAAAACAAGTCCCTAAAAAACACAATTGGCCAATTGAAGAAGGAAGGACAAAAACTAACAGAAGAGTACACTGAAGAAAACAAGTCCCTAAAAAACACAATTGGCCATTGAAGAAGGAAGTACAAAACTAACAGAAGAGTATACTGAAGAAACAAGTCCCTAAAAAACACAATTGGCCAGTTGAAGAAGGAAGTACAAAAACTAACAGAAGAAAACAGTCTGTTAAAAACTAGAATTGGACAAATGGAAACTAATGTCTCTATGAGAGAGCAAGAATCAGTCAAACAGAAACAAAAAAATGAAAAAATAGATGAAAATGTAAAATACCTCATCAGTAAAACAAGCGACCTGGAAAATCGACTCAGGAGAGACAATTTAAAAATTACTGGACTACCTGAAAATCATGATGAAAAAAAGAGCCTGGACAGTATCTTTCAGGAAATCATAAAGGAAAACTGCCCAGAAGTCCTAGAACCAGAAGGGAAAATAACCATAGAAAGAATCCACCGATCACCACCTGAAAGAGATCCCAAATTGACAACGCCAAGAAATATAATAGCAAAATTCCAAAATTACCAGATGAAAGAGAAGGTGCTGCAAGCAGCCAGAAAGAAAAATTTAAATATCATGGAACCACAGTCAGGATTACACAGGACCTTGCAGCTTCTACATTAAAAGACCACAGGGCATGGAACATGATATTCCATAAGGCAAAGGAGCTTGGAATGCAGCCAAGGATCAATTACCCAGCAAAAATGAGCATCATTTTTCAAGGGAGGAGGTGGATATTCAATGAAATAGGAGACTTCCAAACTTTCCTGATAAAAAGACCAGAGCTCAACAAAAAATTTGATCTTCAAGTACAGGACTCAAGAAGGACTTAAAAAGGTAAATGGGACAGAAGGATACAATATGTTGTTAATGGGGGGGGCTGTTTAAACCCCTACAAGGGAATATGAGACTTGCAACCCTTGAGAACTGTATTGTTATTACACCTTGTTAAAGGAGTATACATAAAGAGGGTGGATATTAGTTGACTTTGATGTATATGATAAAAAAAATCTAATCAAGTGGGTTAAATGGATCCAAATAAGTGGATCAATCTGATCTTAGAAAATGTACTGAGAAAGGAGGAGGCAGACAAGGGTAAATTACATTACAGGAAAAGACACAAAATCCTATTACAGCAGAGGGAAAGAAGGGGGGGGAGCATTGTTTGAACCTTACTCTCATCAGATTTGGCTCAAGAAGGGCATGATATAATCAGTTAGGTATAGAAATCTAACTTGCCCTATAGGCAGTAGGAGGGAAAAGGGGAAAGAAAAGGAGGGGGAAAGAAAAGGAGGGGGAGAAGGGAGGGAAGAAGCAGTAAGACTAAAGGGGAAGAAAAGGGAAAGGGATAATAAAAGGGGAAGGGACTGAAGGAGGCGGTGGTCAAAAGCAAAACACTAGCGAGTGAGGGAAAGGAGAAAGAAGAAAGAAAAGCATAAACGGGGGGGATAATAGGATGGAGAAAAAGACACAGACAATAATCATAACTGTGAATGTGAATGGGATGAACTCTCCCATAAAAGAAAATGGATTGCAGAATGGATTAAAAACCATAATCCTACAATATGTTGTTTACAGGAAACACATTTGAAAAAGAGTGACACATACAGGGTAAAGGTAAAAGGCTGGAGCAGAATATATTATGGGTCAGCTGAAGTAAAAAAAGCAGGGGTAGCAATCCTGATCTCAGACAAAGCAAAAGCAAAAATAGATCTAATCAAAAGAGATAAGGAAGGAAACTACATCCTGCTAAAATGCACCATAGACAATGAAGTAATATCATTACTAAATATATATGCACCAAATGGTATAGCATCCAAATTCTTACAGGAGAAGTTCAGGGAGTTACAGGAAGAAATAGACAGCAAAACTATACTAGTGGGGGACCTGAACCTCCCCCTCTCTGCACTAGATAAGTCTAACCACAAAATAAACAAGAAAGAAGTTAAGGAGGTGAATAGAACATTAGAAAAGTTAGGTATGATAGACCTCTGGAGAAAACTGAATGGGGATAGAAAGGAATATACTTTTTTCTCGGCAGTACATGGCACATACACAAAAATTGACCATGTACTAGGGCATAAAAACCTCACAATCCAATGCAGAAAGGCAGAAATATTAAATGCATCCTTTTCAGATCATGATGCAATAAAAATTATATGTAATAAAGGGCCATGGAAAGATAGACTAAAAAATAATTGGAAACTAAATAATCTAATCCTAAAAAATGATTGGGTCAAACAACAAATCATAGAAACAATCAATAATTTCATTCAAGAGAATGACAATAATGAGACAACATACCAAAACCTATGGGATGCAGGAAAGCAGTTCTTAGGGGAAGTTTTATATCTCTAAATGCTTACATAAATAAAATAGAAAAAGAGGAGATTAATGAATTGGGCATACAACTAAAAAAACTAGAAAAAGAACAAATTAAAAATCCTCAACTAAACACCAAATTAGAAATATTGAAAACCAAAGGAAAAATTAAAAAAATTGAAATTAAGAAAACTATTGAACTAATAAATAAAACTAAGAGCTGGTTTTATGAAAAAAACCAATAAAATAGATAAGCCTTTGGTTAATTTAATTAAAAAAAGAAAGAAGAAAACCAAATTACTAGTATCAAGAATGAAAAGGGCGAAGCTACCACCAAGGAAGAGGAAATTAAAACAATAATTAGGAATTATTTTGCCCAACTATATGCCAACAAATTTGACAATCTTAGTGAAATGGATACATATTTACAAAAATATAAATTGCCCAGATTAACCGAAGAGGAAGTAAAATACTTAAATAACCCCATCTCAGAAAAAGAAATTGAACAAGCCATTGATGAACTCCCTAGGAAAAAATCTCCAGGGCCAGATGGATTTACATGCAAATTCTATCAAACATTTAAAGAA
This sequence comes from Phascolarctos cinereus, assembly GCF_003287225.1. Lineage (NCBI taxonomy): Eukaryota > Metazoa > Chordata > Mammalia > Diprotodontia > Phascolarctidae > Phascolarctos > Phascolarctos cinereus. Next base: position 1,207,779 of record NW_027556069.1, on the reverse strand, counting down.
CAATTAATTCCAATACTATATAGACTATTTGGGAAAATAGGTGAAGAAGGAGTCTTACCAAATTCTTTTTATGATACAAATATGGTGTTGATACCTAAACCAGGAAGAGTCAAAATAGAGAAAGAAAATTATAGACCAATTTCTCTAATGAATATAGATGCAAAAATTTTAAACAAAATACTAGCAAGTAGATTGCAGCAACTTATCACAAGAATAATACACTATGACCAGGTAGGATTTATACCAGGAATGCAGGGTTGGTTCAATATTAGGAAAACTATCAGCATCATTGAGCATATCAACACAAAACCAACAGAAACCACATGATCATCTCAATAGATGCAGAAAAAGCTTTTGATAAAATACAACACCCATTCCTATTAAAAACACTAGAAAGCATAGGTATAAATGGAGTCTTCCTTAAAATAATAAATAGCATTATCTAAAACCTTCAGCAAGCATTATATGTAATGGGGACAGGCTAGAAGCATTTCCAATAAGATCGGGGTGAAACAAGGATGTCCATTATCACCACTGTTATTCAATATTGTACTGGAAATTAGCTTTAGCAAAAGAGAAGAAAAAGAAATTGAAGGCATTAGAATAGGCAAAGAAGAAACAAAGCTATCACTCTTTGCAGATGACATGATGATATACTTAGAGAATCCTAGAGAATCAAGTAAAAAACTACTTGAAATAATAAACAACTTTAGCAAAGTTGCAGGCTATAAAATAAACCCACATAAATCATCAGCATTTCTATATATTACCAACAAAGCCCAACAGCAAGAGATAGAAAGAGAAATCCTATTTAAACTTACTGTAGACATTATAAAATATTTAGGAGTCTACCTCCCGAAACAAACCCAGGAACTCTATGAACACAATTACAAAACACTTTTCACACAAATAAAATCAGATCTAAATAATTGGAAAAACATCAGTTGCTCATGGGTAGGCCGAGCTAATATAATAAAAATGACAATCCTACCTAAGCTAATTTACTTATTCAGTGCCATACCAATAAAACTACCAAAAATTATTTTATAGAGTTAGAAAAAATAATAACAAGATTCATTTGGAAAAACAAAAGGTCCAGAATATCAAAGGAACTAATGAAAAGAAATGCAGGGGAAGGTGGCCTAGCAATTCCAGATCTTAAATTGTATTATAAAGCAGCAATCATCAAAACTGCTTGGTACTGGCTAAGAAATAGGGAGGTGGATCAGTGGAATAGGTTAAATATGCAAGACACAGTAGTCAATGACTATAGTAATCTATTATTTGATAAACCCAAAGACCCCAGCTTCTGGGATAAGAACCCACTCTTTGAAAAAAACTGCTGGGAAAACTGGAAAAGAGTATGGCAGAAACTAGGCATAGACCCAAATCTCACACCATATACCAAAATAAAGTCAAAATGGGTTCAGGACTTAGATATAAAGGCTGATACCATAAGCAAACTGGGAGAAGAAGGAATAGTTTACCTATCAGATCTATGGAGAACAGAAGAATTCATGACCAAAGAGGAGATAGAAACATTATGGAAAGCAAAATGGATAATTTTGATTACATTAAATTGAAAAGTTTTTGCACAAACAAAGCCGATGCAACTAAGATTAGAAGGAAGGTAGAAAATTGGGAAAGAATTTTTACAACCAGTCTCTCTGATAAAGGCCTCATTTCTAAAATACATAGAGAATTAAGACAAATTTATAAGAACACAAGCCATTCCCCAACTGATAAATGGTCAAAGGATATGAACAGACAGTTCTCAGATGAAGAAATTAAAGCCATCTATAGTCATATGAAAAAATGCTCTAAATCGTTATTGATTAGAGAAATGCAAATCAAAACAACTCTGAGGTACCACATCACACCTATCAGATTGGCCAACATGACAAAATAAGAAAATAATAAATATTGGAGAGCATGTGGGAAAATTGGAACGCTAATACATTGTTGGTGGAGTTGTGAAATGACCCAATCATTTTGGAGAACAATTTGGAACTGTGCCCAAAGGGCTACAAAAACGTGCATACCCTTTGATCCAGCAATAGCACTTCTAGGGCTATATCCCAAAGAGATCAAACAAATGGGAAAAGGACCCACACGTACAAAAATATTCATAGTAGTTCTTTTTGTGGTGGCAAAGAATTGGAAATTGAGAGGATGCCCATCAATTGGAGAATGGCTGAGCAAGTTGTGGTATCTGAATGTAATGGAATACTATTGTGCTATAAGAAATGATGAACAGGCTGACTTCAGAAAAACCTGGAAAGATTTATATGGTCTGATGCTGAGTGAAGTGAGCAGAAGCAAAAGGACTTTGTACACAGTAACAGCCACGTTATGCAATAACTAAGAATGTTAAACTGAACCCTTCTCAGTATTACGAGGATCTAAGATATCTCCAGAGGCCTCGGGATGGAAAATGGCTGTCCACATCCAAAGAAAGAACTATGGAAGTCGAATCGCTCTCACTTATTTTTACCTTCTGTTGAGTTTTCTTTCATCTTTGTGATGGTTCCTCCTATTGGTTTTAATTTTTCCTTACAACTTCACTAAGGTGAAAATATGTTTAATGGATATGTATATGTAAAGCCTATGTCAGACTGTGCGCCATCTTGGGGAGGGGGGGAAGGAAAAATTTTCAACTCAAAAGCATATGGAAAAAAAAAAGAAAAAAGAAGAAGAAAAATTAAAAAAAAAAAGAGTGACAAATCCTGGCTCAGATTCCTAAAATCTAGCCAATAGCTTATAGATGTTCAGATTCCTATGATGGATGTTCTAATAAAACTTGTGTTTGGCTGAAAGAAGGCTTGGGTTGAATTCTTTCAAGCAGAACCCACGTGTTGTGATTTTGGGGTCTCAGCACCCCTACACCTCAACACTATTGATGTGTTCATTAGTTTTGCTGAAGTTTTTTTTTCTTTTCCTTTTTTCTCCCCCTCTTATTCTTCATATCAAAGGATGGCTCTCTGATTAGGTGAGATTGAAATGATATTTTTGGAAATGATAGTAGTATAAAAACAGGACATATCAGGTTTTTTTTTAATTTTGAATGAATTAAAGTAGGAATTAGGGCAGTGTACCCTCAAAGAGGAAAAACATGCTTTACAAAGATAAGAAATGTCTGGCTATTCAAAAGTCTAGTAGGAAAAAATACAGGATTATAATTGACTACAAGATGTGAGTCAGCTCATACCTAACAGGTGCTCAAGACACCCACTTATAAACAACCAACAAGCATTTATTAATTGCCTTCTATGTGCCAGGCACTGTACTTAGAGCTGTAGAAACAGGAGTATAGAATTAGGAAGAACAAGATGGTCATTGGTTCAGAAACTCAAAGCTGAAAGGTAACTTAGAAATCAACCAGCCTCCACTCTTCCCCTCTTACAGATAAGAAAACTAAGTTCCAGGGAGATCATTTCATTTGCCTAAGGTTACAAAACAGCAAGTGGCAGAAGACAAATTTGAACCTGGGTTCTTTGGTTTCCAGTCAAGTGCCGCTGCCTACTGCTCTATGATGATTCTTCCCATAAAGTTTAAAAAAAAAATAATAGTTTTATCATTGATTGAAAGAGTAGTTGGCAAGGTCTAAGGCTATTGCTTTTTGGTGGAATCACCATTTTCTGGTCTCTCAGTTGAAAGAATCTTTCACAACCCAAAGGTTAACTTATCTAGACATAATCAAGCTCAAAGAAAATTAACTCATACAAACTCACAAGAGATTAATTTTCACTGGGAGACCAACTTATTAATTTATAATGGGGATTAATGGAAGATGCAGAGTTGAGAAGTGGATGTTGAGCTGGCCTTAGAGACAGGAAGGCCTGAGTTTCAGTCCCTCTCATCCTGGCTATGTGATTCTGGGCAAATCCCTCGACCTCTCAGTGTCCTAGGTGACTCTCTGAGGTTATAAATTGCAGAGATTTGCATTAGTAGAAGGAATTCTTCGCAAGTCCAATTTAAAAAATAATAATAATGGACTATAATAGGAGATTTTTAAAAAAACGAATGACAGATCTCAAATTCAGAATGAATATAAACATGACAGCTACTTCAAGTATTAGTTTACTTCTAATAATCCTGATGTGCAGTGCATGTCATCAACCAATGATTCAGATAATTTCAAGGTTCTGTCCGAATTATCAAAGCATTGAATGACAAAGTTGGGCAAAATAAAAAAAAAACAACCCTGAGATGCTTACGGAAACCAGGATGATGAACAGATTTTATACCAAAGCACTGAGGATCTATAGAAGAATCTAAGGATGTTTAGGTTGGAGAAGGGGAAGTTGACTAACGCCATATTGGAAAGGTCTTCATGGGAAAGGGCCATTAGATTTTTCTGGCTTTGTTTTTTAATTGATATTCCTTTTAAAATTCTTTATCTCATTGAATGTAGTTTTATCTGCTTTGATCCTCACAACAATGTTGTCTATCATTATCCCCACTTTACAGATGAAGAAATTAACTCAACCGACTCCATTGGCTTCCTATTTGTTCTGTTATAAAAAAAATAAACTACACAACCTGACCTCAATCTACCTTTTAAACTCACTGAACTTTATTCCCCTTCTGCAATGTGTGATATAGCCCAACTAACCATCTTTCTGTTCCCCCCTCCAGATACTTCATTCTCCATTCCCCATGTGGGATTTTTCTGGAATATACTCTCTCCAATTTTCTGGGGTCCCTCTCTTCCTTTAAGATGAAGCATAGATGCCTTCCTAATTCTCTCAATAGCTAGCATTGCCCCTTTCTCCCGTACTACCTCATTTAACTGCTTTGTGTATACATAGATGTATTTACATTCTCTCTTCCACATTTGGACTTTCCCCATTGTGGTTTCCACATATAGTGGGTCAGCAGAACGAATTAAATGAGAATTTTGGGGGATTTGGCAGAAGCCACAGAGAACACACAAAGGCCAGCAGATGACACAGAAAAAGTTTGGAAACTCAGAAATGCATAAAACATATGTATATGTATAGTATTGTGTAAAATCAACACATTTTATCTTATTCAAACTTCTCTAGTATGAAAGGAGGGCCAAAAAAATTGCAGTTGGGTTTTCCAGAGCAAAGGAGGCTACATGTCCCTAACCCCTACAATGTGGAGGGGTGACTGTTTAAACTTCATATTTTTGCTGTAAATATTCTCTCTGTACTTGTTGTCAGTCCCATTACTATAAAAGCTCATTATGGTAGGGATCATTTTGTTCTTTGTGTTTGTATCCACAGTAACTAGCAAAATGCCTGGCTCATAATAGGTGCTTAAGACATACTTGTGGGGAAGCTAGGTGAATAGAGAGCTGGGACTGAAGTCAGGAATACATCTTTGTGAGTTTAAATCTGGCCTCAAGGCACTTAGTAGCTATGTGACCCTGGGCAAGTCACTTAACCTTGTTTGCCTCAGTTCACTCATCTGTAAAATGAGCTGGAGAAGGAAATGGCAAACCACTCTAGTGTCTCTGCCAAGAAAACCTCAAATGGAGTCACAGAGAGCTGGATATGACTAAAAACAACAAAATAAATTCTTACAGATTGAAGTTTCAGAGAGGTTAAATGACTCACCTTGGGCACTCAGCTAGTGTTGAGTTGGAATGTGAACTCAGGTCTTCCCGACTCCATGTTGTTTTGATTCCAAATCAGAAAAACCTGAGTTGAAAACCTACCTCTAGCTGTTGGGCCCACAGCCAGTCAATTAACTGCCGCACCCTCACCCCCTTAGCTGAAGTTTTTCAGCTGTAAAATAGAGATGTTAATGGTGTTAAACTATCATGCCTTCCTGACAGGTTAGTTGTGAGGTGCCAATGAGAATGTGTAAGGCACCTTGACAACTTTAAATTTTATTTAAATATCTATAGTCATTACTGTTACTTTGGCCATCCTGGATGGAAGTCAGATTAAATGGAATTTATGGAGATGAAGATTTCGGTTTTTCATAAGGAAAAAGCTTCCTAATAATTAGAGTTGTCTAAAAGTAAAAGGAGCTGCCTCAGGATAGAGTGAGTTCCCAATTACTGTAGGTCTCCAAAGAACTGGGTGATCACTTGTTGGGGACATTGTAGGGAGGACTCTGACTTTATGGATAGAGGACATTAGATTTTGTGAGGTCCCTTACAACTGATCCTGTTTGGAATACTATCTTCTACCTCATCAAAAATTCCCAGAGTACATTGTCAGGATATCCCTTTTATCTCACTTTCAGTCTACCTTGAATCATATTTATTTTTTTACAGTCTTTAAAGCTGCTTGAGGGCAGGGACTATTTTTCATCTTTGTATTCCCAGGGCCTACAACAGTAGGAATTTAATAAAAATTTATTGAAATGTTATTTTAAATATTATTGATCTGAAAAAGTACATATAAATTTATAAAATCAACCTTGTATTATCTAGCAGCATAATAGCCACTAAAATGCTCACAAAGATTTTATTGCAAGGATTTTAATTATTAAAGATTACAATCTATTGTAAGGATTGTAATTGTAATTATTTTAAGGATTCTGCAAAAGTTTTATTTAAAATGAAAATTTCTATAACTAGCTGCTTAAAGGACAGTTTGAGAATCACAGGGAAATAATGAAGCAAGTTAGAAAAGATATGTTATAGCAAGAGAACAAATATCAGGTCCCTTCCATGGGATTGTCTGAGAGGTTTCCCAAGTATCTCTATTGAATACTGAAATTTGATTTGTAGTCCAACCTTTCTCTTTTTAAAAATGCAAATACTCTTGGGAAAGATCATAGTTTCAGAGATAGAGGGCACTTAGAAGGCATCTAGTTCAATTCCTTCTTTTTACCCAGAAGAAAAGAAGGCCCAGAGACTTGCTTAAAATCATTCAGTTAGCATGTGGCAGAGCTGGGATTTGAACCCACTTTCTCTGCACCATAGGATTTTTACACTAAGTTCCTAAAATTGTACTAGAAATGGACTTATTAAGTCCATTTCCCTGGGGTGGTGAATAGGGGGAAAGATACAGAAGAAACAGTTCTTAAAATTAAAGATGACAGGAGGGGTAAATGAGGCCAATAACACTTCAGATTCTGGCCTGGAGTGGGAGGAGGGGGAAGAGTAGCATTAAAAGAGATGAGAAAAACATATAAGAAAGAAATAAATTGGGGAGTAGACAGGGCTGGAATTGCAAAATGACACAAAAGGAAACTGGTCAAACAGGAAAGTAGCATTGCCTTCCTCAATGACTGGGGTATGGAAGAAGTGAAAGGAACCTCAGAATCCCATCCTAGCACTTAAAAGAAACTCATTTATATTTATACACAATGCACACAATCATAATGACAAAGTATATTGGGTACATGAGCAAGTGCTTATTTGCCCTCAATTATTCTTTAAATCCTCACTGTGAACTAACAGGTAAACACTCTTGTTAGGTTATGCAGCAGGGGAAAGGCTTCCTTAAATGCTTTCCTTGCCTGGGTTTTCGTTGTTCACAACCATCCTACTGAGATCTCTTTGTGGAAGCCAACCTTCCATCAAAACTCTAAGAGCAGCCCAAAGCATTCTCTTTGCCTCTCTTTTCCCCTCCTAATTAGCCTCCCACCAATGTAATCTCTCAAGGTGAGATATAAATTTCTGCCAATTATCGTCTCTGAAACAACCACTTTTCTATGACAATCTCTACAGGTGTTGTGGGCAGAGTCATGGGCCTAGAAAGCCTTGGATTCTTCATCAGGAATAGCAAGTGACTAGGGTGAGAAAAGTTCAAGTACCTATCCATCACACTCATTTTTCGTTTCACTGTGCTC